>NC_090655.1:262485938-263085938 GCF_040937935.1 Hyperolius riggenbachi
AGCTGGGGGCAGAGGAGAAGGAACCACTGAAGGGAAGAGGCGGTGTGGAGGAGGGTGGCTGTAAAGGTGCAAGGGAGAAAGTGGATGAAGACGATGCACCTGAAGGAGGAAGAGGAGAAGGAGGGTGGCTTGTCTTTTGAGGGGTGCTGCTTTTCCTCAGGTGTTCTTGCCATAGCTGTTTGTGCCTTCTCTCCAGGTGCCTTCGTAAGGCACTTGTCCCTACGTGAGAGTTGGCCTTTCCACGGCTCAATTTTTGCTGGCAGAGACAACAGATGGCTTTGCTCCGATCTGAGACACACACGTGAAAAAATTTCCAAACCGCTGAGCCCCCCTTGGGTGATGGCGCTACGGTGGCATCAGCAGCTGACGTTGAAGGGCATGTGTGCTAGCTGGCCATAGCTGGCGATACATGGCGCCGGACACTGCCCCCAGCTGTTTCTGAGGACAAGCTCCCTCTGCTTCTATCATGGAGTCGTCTCCTCCTACTCCTCTCTGACTCCTCCTCTGAACTGTCCCCCTGGTCATCTCCTCTACCGGAAACATATGTGGTATCCGTATAATCGTCATCATAATCCTCCTGGCCAGCTGCGCTTTCCTCAGACACCTCCTCAAGTGCACCAACTTCAGATGGTCCACAATCATCCCCATCCACACACGTTATGTCCATACTATCGCCACCTAACTCAGACGTATGAGGTGGTGTACCTGCGCCTTCTTGTTGTTGTGACAGTAGTGGCTGGGAATCAGTGATTTCACCATCACCACCAAATAACTCCTGCGAAGTGTCAAATGCAGTGGATGTGGTGCTTGTTGTAGCGCTGGTGGCTGCGGAAGATGAGGTGTTCTGTGTTAAATACTCAAGCACCTCCTCACGATTTTGGGAAGTGATGGCACGTGCCTTCTTCTGAGCACTGTATTTTGGGGCAGGTCCGCACGAAATCAGAGCAACACCACCTCGCACAGACCTGCCGGTGCCTGGTGGCCTTCCTCTGGGTCTGCCTCTACCTCTTCCTCTACCTGGTTTGTCCATTTTGTTCATCTCGGGGGGCTGCTAGCTATATGCAGTGAGGTGGGTTCTCACTCAACACAACAGGTAGTTAGATGCAGTGAGGTGGCCAGGTGGGTTCTCACTCAACACAACAGCTAGTTAGATGCAGTGAGCTGGGTTCACTCAACACAACGCTAGGTATATGCAGTGATGAGGTGGGTTAAGTATACACAACAGGTACTGGGTAGTTAGATGCAGTGAGCTGGGTTCACTGAACAGTAAAGGTACTTAAGATGCAGTGAGGTGGGTTCTCACTCAACACAACAGGTAGTTAGATGCAGTGAGGTGGCCAGGTGGGTTCTCACTCAACACAACAGCTAGTTAGATGCAGTGAGCTGGGTTCACTCAACACAACGCTAGGTATATGCAGTGATGAGTGTTATAATTTAAGTAGGCCTCAGTTATTTGGACTGAGTTAGTCAAAAAGGCTTGAGGAGCAGACCTGCCCTTTAAGGGGATTTTCTCTTAGAGAGAAAATCTGCAGTTCTGTCAGCAGAACTAGAACATACCAAGAAGCTGTTCTATGGACAAGGCCACAGGTCTCCCTGACCTGGGCATGTACGCCACTAGAACAATAAACATCAGCCATGTTTTATAAATATCCACATTCCTGTATGTATGTCAAAAGCCTCATTGAATATTAATCGAGTAGGTGTGTATGATGACACCACGAGTGGATCCACCAATAGTCTGATCTAGGGGATGGCGAAGATGATGTCATATTTAACTCTTTTCTAGTCGGTATTAAAAGGCGAGGGAGCTATGGGAGCTCACTCTGCTTCTTACTTTCGCACTAGCTCGCAAGGCTGACTGGGACCTCTAAGTATGTTCATTCCTTTCTGTAATCTGATATGATGTATGCTGTACATAGGTAGTCTAGTGTAACATAGAGTAGATATAAGAATACCTGCCTAACTTATGCAGGGAGTTAGGCAAGAGCTGCAATGCGTAAGGATATGATGAACTGTATCTATCTGTATTTCTGTTTCCTGAATAAATAACGTAAATATTGAAGAAGCCTGAGGAAAGTCTATCTCCTGGTTGCTGTGTTGAGAGTCAAGTTATCTCACAGTCCGTGAGATGCAACTATAAGAAGTTGCTGGTGCCGGAAAAAGGTGATTAGAACAGTTTATAACAATGGTGCCGAAACCCTTCGCTGCCAAGCAGAAAAGGCAGGCAAGGACCGGGCCAGATGTCAGTCTGTTATCTAGTTTTCCAGGACTTCCACAGTAACAAGCGGAGGAGACGCTGAGACGCTCGCTAGAAACTTATCGAGAAGAGATAAGTGGTGCTGCCAGGCTGCGAGGAAGCCGGGCGCACGGAATGACGTTCGAGTAATTACAGTGGCGAAGGTTCGTGGACTGAATAATATAGGTGTGATTGTACACACACCTATCGCCAGAATCCAGATCGTGGGCTGTCCCGGGCGGCGGCTTGGGGTACAAGTGCCGTAGTGGTTTCGATCTGCTGAACGAAGGAATCAGTAGCCCGAGGGGGACCAGAACTTTGCGAGCAAAACTTGTCCAATGCTGTAACGGATGGTCATTTGGGGAGAACGTCTCAAGACACTGGCAAGTATAGTGTTTCCTTTGTTTAATTCTAATGCAAGTGTTTGGTATTACATGTTGACAGTTTGTTCCAGCAGTGCTTTCTCTCTAAGTTTCCCAGCTGTGTGTTATCTTTCTGTGTTATGCTGGTAGCAGCTAGCAGTTAAAGGGTATATAGTTTCGTTTTCTCTCTGGGCAGTTCTGGGCTGGGAGGGATGCCAGCGGTGTTTATTTTTCTCTCGTGCTCTGTCAAGCAGATGGTGGATAGTGGGGAGCGGCGTTTGAGTGAGAAATAGAGAAGGTCTGTTAGTGTAGCGAGAGCCCAGAAGAGTGAGAAAACTGGTTCCAGTTCAGTGCTATTAGTTAGTGCTATGTGATGTTTCTGTAATCTCAGCATAATTCAGTGTCATGGGTTTTATTGTTTTTTTTCTTGCGGATCGCAGAGCGTAAGTTTAGTGGGAAGGGGGGCCAATACAGTGCGTCCTCCCACTCCCCCTCTATAGATTGGGGGAAGCACGGTTAAGGTTTGTGTCCGCGGATATCTGCTAACAGCTGGAAGATTTGTTCAGTTTCTGTCACTCCGCATTCCAGGCAACGGTTTATGATATGAGTACAGTTTCGGTGTAGTTGTGGAGAATTATTTTTGTTCAGGATGTTTTTTTCAGCCGTCATAAGAATCGGAGTTCTGTGGAAAGAGTTTGAGTGCACGGAGTGGAGTGCATGTTTTTTTTCCCTCCGTCTACATGTCCAAGATAGGAAACTTCTCAAACTGCTGTGCTATTGGTCTGTTTCTTGTTAGTGTGCATATGCATTGTATGTTCTAACTGGTTTTTTTCCTAATGTGTATAGGATTAAGAGGTTGCTATGAGGGATTGATAGCAGCCATCTTGGCTGGCATGCCATGACTCAACATGGAGTCGTAATTCTGAGAAAGCCACTCCCATCTTCATGATGTATCAGGAGGGGAGGGGAGGGGGCGGGAAGCGCCCACTGATAGGCACGCCCCGATGGCAGGGGGGAGGATGTGCTGGGGGGGATCCCACGTCCCACGTCACAGCTGTGCACAAGGCGCCGTGCACGGAAGCAGCTGGTGGGAGGGGGGTCCAGAGTGGGGACAGAAGAGAGATTCTACTGAGTTTCTCGGCTTCCAGATGATTTCCTCAGAAGAAGTCTGGGCACAGGGAGTGTCCGCATACGTGAGCCAAGCAAGTTGCAGGCTCACGGATAGGAAGTGTTTCCCAGCTAGGAATACACGTATAAGTCAGATAAGTCCCCAGGGATTGATTTGCAAGTGCTGCGCAGATCAGGGAAGTATCTGTACGGGGTTGCTTATGGGATTATTCCTTTAAGTGAGGCACCTTAAAGTGCGGTGCAGCATGTGTTCCCCATGGAGATAGGGGGACAATGCATAGTTGGAGAGGGGGAGAGGAAAAGAGAGAAAGAAAGGAGTTGACCAATCCAGGTGTACTCGCTGTGACTGCAGAGTGTTTGTTTCGGGGGTTTTTTGTGTCAGGGACAGGACCAGAGATTGACAAATATGTAATTGCTGGGCTGTTAGCGTGTTTTTCCTCGCCCACCGATTGGTCAAAAATATATTTTTTTTTTTTCTCTTCTTTTCTCCAGCTCTGATTCAGTTTAGCACAGAACAGAACTGGAAGCAGTTCAAGGGGCAATTATAGAGATGCAGCAATTGCCATTACAGAGTGACAGTGTATCAGTACGGTGTTTGCCATGTGACTACCTACCACGTGGGCATTCAGGGATCTGCATACAGGCATGTGACGCTGGTATGCTTAGCCCTGCTCCCTGTGTAGTTTAAGTGCAAAGTGCTCCTTCCTACAGGGAGGCAGCCATTTTTTTTGTAGTCTGGGGGTAGTGGCACGGCAAACATTGATCAGACGGTACAACACACAGAACTTCTAGCAGAGCTGGTATCGCAATGAGGTTCTAAATAAGTAAATGCGAAAATGAGTAAGAGCATTGCAGGCTCACCTGCAAAGCAGCAACAGGTGTGGCATCCATAATCTGTGCATGCGACGGCCGCGTATGTACAGATAGGGGGGGATGTGGAAGGAGCCTGCAATAAGGGGAGAGCTTCCAAAGGTGAAGTCTGCGGGAGCATATTTTACACAGGTAAGTACTGAGGATAGTACTTAGGTAGGGGAGAGAGGCAGGGATGAGCAGAAACTACGCTAGTGCGAATTTACGCATCGTAGTTCGCATCTACGCATCGTAGTTCATAGGCGAAGTTTCAAACCTACGCTTACGAATTTACGCGTAGCGAAGTACCGCTACGCGTAGCTTACGCCCACTATGCGTATTTAACATGTGTATTGCGTAGTGAACTACGAATGCGTTACTCGCGTCTAATTTTCCGCATGCGATTGTATGCATACAAATTTACGCATTGGAAAGGGGAATGTACGCATAGAAGGGTTCCCAGTATATGCATTTATAAAGAAATTAATGCGTACAATTTTCTGCATACTGGCATAAGTATACGCATACACTACGCTTCGCACTACGCGTAACTGCGTATTTTAACGCGTATTCTACGAAATGCATACGAAGCGAATATTTGTTTTCGAAGCCGTAGTTTGGCGAAGCGTAATTGCGTAAAACTACGCGTATTTCCAGCGTAGCCAAGTTGGCTGACTACGACCATCCCTGGAGAGAGGTTGTAACTTCAATCTACCAATAAGAGTAAACAGAGTTCATGAGAACCATAAAGCAACGAGATCAATTACGGTATATATTGATCAATTTAAAGTGTACAGAGTACAAGCCGCAGGGCGAATCCCAAATCATTAATAAGAATTGATTTGTTTGTATTTCGATTTCAGGAGTTGGGCAATATGGAATCGAGACGACTGCAGTGCTGTCAGCAAAGCTGGAGATGTCAGTCGGATAAGCGAAAGGTTCCAGATGCCAATCTGAGTTTGGAGAACAGCGAGATTCCTGAGATGGGAAAGAGACTAAAAAACGAGATTCCTGAAATTGGAAAGAGACTAAAAAACGAGATTTTGGAGATCGGAAAACGACTAAAAAAAACTGACTGAGCAAAGCATAGTGCAAATTGCTAATGTTTTTCTTTCCCAAGGTGGTGCTTTTATAATGAAGAGTACCGTGCTGATGGTGATCCTAGGTTGCCATTTCGTCCTAGGAGAACGAAGAGAGGACATTCTCTTGAATAATAAGGGGTTAATGAGAATGCAAGGCCCAAGCATGTTAATGTTTGGTGACAAAGGTACGGATCCTTTCACACCTCCCTCCGCTTGGCACAGATGGACCAAGCAGGGATGGAGGAAAAGAGCACTTGTGCCAGGAGAAAACAAATTTCATGGCACAATGTGGGTGAAAGGTCTGAAGGGTCAGGTGTGCAGGCAGTGGGAATTGAATGGCAGTGTAAATCTGCTATTGAATGCCACACTCCCAGAATCGATGCACCGATCCAAAGTTTTGTTAAAAGGTACATTGCAGTACAATGGGTACATGCAAAAGGTGGAGTGTGTGATTCAGGGGTACCTTGTCTTGGTTATCCAGAGCGAGATGGTTCCAGATTGGAGAGGAACGAGCAGAAGGCGTCAATTCTCCGGCCGGAGAGACGCGGGGGACAACATCACACTCTGGAACTACCAACAGAGAGTGCCACTGAAACAACTATACACACGTAAAGGCTGGAAAGCCGAGGGGTGGTGGTTCTCGAAACAAGAAGTAAAAATCGAGATCGAGCCACATTTCCAGGTGACAACGAGGGTGGGGAGAGCGGTCCCGGGGGAGGGAAAGCCAACACAGGGAACCCCATCCACACTACACGGGTCACAACAGGGGACGATATTACACAGTCCATATGCAGCCGCTTATCCTCATGCTAGTTGGGTAAGTGAAGAGGTACTCTTAATTGAAAGATTGCAGAGAGTACAGTCTTCCCAACCTCTGGTACATATTGTGCCTCAGGACATAAGGGGGGGAAGAGGTCCAATCAGGACAGTTGGGGACATATTTTGTCAGGGAGATGCTTAAAGATCCTGTCCAACTGAGATTGGACAAGGGGAGGTATATCGATTTTTCTGGAGAAGGATCTTTTGCATGGAAGCTTCAAGATGTTTGGGTGAACAAATGGAAACGGTGCAACATTCCTGTAGGCACCGCCACTTCCTTAGTTCCCACCTCAACACATGTCTTACACCATGACCTGAGAGGTCAACTTTTTTTGGTGCTAGACGGGGAGGTGAAATGAGTAGAGTTGTCCTCATGCGGGCAATTCTCCCAGAGGTACCTGTGTTTGCCGGGGCAAGTAAAATTTAGTGAAAAAGCCTGCAGGCTCAATAACACAGAATGCGAGGCTACCATTCAAAAGATCCACCCTGAAGCCAAACCGATAGTTTCGGTGGCTGAAGGAAAGGTTTGTTTTTTTAGCATCATGTCTAAGGACACATTCAAGGTACATTTTCATAATTGTTCCGATAAGGGGGATCTGTCAAGGGGAACATATTGGGTGAGCGGAGATCCCATATGGATCCAGTCATCTAGGTTGGAGGGCGTTATGTCTCAAATGGTTAAGAGAACTCTAAAGTTCAAAGTTTCACGGGAAGTTCCCCTCCTAAAAGAGAACACGACATGGGACAAAGGGGAACAGGGGTTGATCCAAGAAGACCACACGTTGATACAACGGTTAAAGAAACAGTACACTAAGTTAGAGGTAAGATTTCACCATGATCCAGGTGATCTTAACGAGGTAGAACACAAAAATAAGCAGGTGAGTTCCAGTCTGACCTGGTGGAAAAGGTTTCCGGTGATGTTCCAGGGACACTCGGACTGGGCCTCTGCAGTTCAAAAGTTCTTCCTACACCCACTGGTCGTCTGGATGGGGATGACAACTTCAGGCATCATTATCCAGGTGAGGTTGTGTGTTAAAATTACGTAAAACAAATTAACCTGGTCAAGAGATTGGTGCCTCATAAACAATCTCATGAACCAATATTTTCAAATTAAGGGATATACAGGGTTACGGGTATAGGTTTAGTAGTACCGGTGATGGAGTTGATAGTATAAAGGCGCTCTTTTAGAAGGCACCTGGCACTGCTCCATTGAGTAACAAACAAACGAGTTTCACTTTTCTGTGGTCATGCAAGTTTGTGAGTGATACGCAAGTGACGCAAATGCTGAGCATGTGGTATAGAGGGACTTAGAAGTAGGGCCTCCCCAGAGAGCCTGGTTACAGGAAGACCAAGAGGTCTTGCTCTCTCTCTTCCAGTGATAACCGCCTAGAGTTGTGTGAGCACGAACATCGAAAAGTGAAACATAAAAAAAGGAACCAGGTACGGGTGGGTTCAGAAGCTGGGATCTGCGGGCAGGGCCGGCCCGCTCATGAGGCGGGGTGAAACTTTTGCCTCAGGCGGCACATTTCTAGGGGCGGCATCCGCCCGTTGGTGGGTGCGGGGAGCCAGCCGCTGAGCTGGAGGGGTAGCGGGCAGGACGGGGGTATTGGGCCTAGCGGCGGGGAGGGGGGTCGGACCCCCCCTCCCTCGCCTGGGTCCCCCGTCCTCCGATCCCCTCCAGCTTTAAATAGATCAGAAGCGCTACTCGTAAGAGGCAGTGGGCGGGGAGGACTCACCTCTTCCTCGATCCAGCGTGCGCTCCACTAATGTCACTTCCTGCAACGCCGCCCACTGTATTGCAAGTGGACGGCGTTGCAGGAAGTGACGTCAGTGGAGCGCACGCTGGATCGAGCGAGGAAGAGGTGAGTCCTCATACGAGTAGCGCTTCTGATCTATTTAAGGCTGGAGGGGAGCGGAGGACGGGGGACCCAGGCGAGGGAGGGGGGGGTCCTACCCCCCTCCCCGCCGCTAGGCCCAATACCCCCGTCCTGCCCGCTACACCTCCAGCTCAGCGGGGGCGTCAGCAATAATTTTTTCAAATTTGCCTCAGGCTGCAAAAAGTCTAGGGCCGGCGCTGTCTGCGGGTCAAGCCTTTTTAGGGGGGATTGTTATAATTTAAGTAGGCCTCAGTTATTTGGACTGAGTTAGTCAAAAAGGCTTGAGAAGCAGACCTGCCCTTTAAGGGGATTTTCTCTTAGAGAGAAAATCTGCAGTTCTGTCAGCAGAACTAGAACATACCAAGAAGCTGTTCTATGGACAAGGCCACAGGTCTCCCTGACCTGGGCATGTACGCCACTAGAACAATAAACATCAGCCATGTTTTATAAATATCCACATTCCTGTATGTATGTCAAAAGCCTCATTGAATATTAATCGAGTAGGTGTGTATGATGACACCACGAGTGGATCCACCAATAGTCTGATCTAGGGGATGGCGAAGATGATGTCATATTTAACTCTTTTCTAGTCGGTATTAAAAGGCGAGGGAGCTATGGGAGCTCACTCTGCTTCTTACTTTCGCACTAGCTCGCAAGGCTGACTGGGACCTCTAAGTATGTTCATTCCTTTCTGTAATCTGATATGATGTATGCTGTACATAGGTAGTCTAGTGTAACATAGAGTAGATATAAGAATACCTGCCTAACTTACGCAGGGAGTTAGGCAAGAGCTGCAACGCCAAGAAACATGAAGATCTGCTTTGCTTGCTAGGATATGATGAACTGTATCTATCTGTATTTCTGTTTCCTGAATAAATAACGTAAATATTGAAGAAGCCTAAGGAAAGTCTATCTCCTGCTTGCTGTGTTGAGAGTCAAGTTATCTCACAGTCCGTGAGATGCAACTATAAGAAGTTGCTGGTGCCGGAAAAAAGGTGATTAGAACAGTTTATAACAATGATGTGGGTTAAGTATATACAACAGGTACTGGGTAGTTAGATGCAGTGAGCTGGGTTCACTGAACAGTAAAGGTACTTAAGATGCAGTGAGGTGGGTTCTCACTCAACACAACAGGTAGTTAGATGCAGTGAGGTGGCCAGGTGGGTTCTCACTCAACACAACAGCTAGTTAGATGCAGTGAGTTGGGTTCACTCAACACAACGCTAGGTATATGCAGTGATGAGGTGGGTTAAGTAAACACAACAGGTACTGGGGTATATGCAGTACTGGGTAGTACAATGTGCAGCACACACAGGTAGTCACTGAATGTGCTGGGCTGCTGGCAGTGGCAAACACACTATCAATAAGCAATGCTGTGCATGCAACAAAAGTGTCAGTTTGACACACAGGGAAAAAAAAAAGTACAGGATGAGCTCTGACAAGAGCTATTGAGGGGTGCTATAAAAGCAATAACTATCAGCCAGGAGCAAGCTAAGCAGCCAAGAACCTAACTAATCTGTACCTAGAAGAACAAGTCTGCAGCAGCTCTCCCTAGTCTGTCTAATAGCAGGCACACGAGTGAGGCTAATGGCCGCCGGAGGCTGCCTTATATAAGGGGGGTGGGGCTCCAGGGCTTAGTGTAGCCTGAATGGCTACAATGTGCCTGCTGACTGTGATGCAGAGGGTCAAAGTTGACCCTCATAGTGCATTATGAGGCGAATCGAACTTCCGCAAAAGTTCGCCTGGTGCAGGCGAACGCGAACCCCCGAAGTTCGCCTGGAACCGTTCGCCGGCGAACCGTTCGCTACACCTCTAGCAATAACACAACATTCTATGAATAGAATTATTATTAATAATAATCAGTATGGAATGGTATACAGCTGTAGATGAAGATGCTGTTCAGTGACAGAGAAAAATGGTAATACTAATAGTATTAGAAGGCAAACTCGTGAGTAAACAGAGGGGCCAGCAGGGTAAAAACAATCGTTACAAGTTTTAAAATATGCTGGGAGGTAGTGGTGGACTTACCTCCAAAAGCAGACTAGACAACTGTCTGACATAAATAAATACTTTATTGGAACCCCAATAGATGCTGTATCTAGCTATGTAGCATCTATTGGGGCACCAATAAAGTATTTATTTATGTCAGACAGTTGTCTAGTCTGCTTTTGGAGGTAAGTCCACCACTACCTCCCAGCATATTTTAAAACTTGTAACGATTGTTTTTACCCTGCTGGCCCCTCTGTTTACTCACGAGTTTACTAGTATTCAGGGCCGGATTTATACTTTTTACCGCCCAAGGCCAATTATACCATCTGTATGGTTGTTACAGGGCCGGCCCGCCCATGAGGCGGGGTGAGGCGGGTTCCTCAGGCGGCAGGAAGTGGAGGGGCGGCACCAGATGAAGTGGCTGACTGGCTGTGATAGCGGGGGAAGCCAGAGCCGCGGTGAGGGCAGCCCGACCTCTCCCTCCCTCTCCCCGGGCCGCCCTCCATGCTCCCCCCTCGGAGTGCAGGCAGCAGAGTTAGCGCGCAGGGAAGCGCTGCTGTACAGAGCCTGTTACTCACCTCCCTGGATCCGATCGCCGCTCCCGCCCTGCTGGTCTCCTCTCTGCCTAGCCGGCTGATACACACGCGGCTGCTTCCTGTGTAAACAGGAAGCAGCCGCGTGTGTATCAGCGGCTACATTGCAGAGAGGAGACCAGCAGGGCGGGAGCGGCGATCGGATCCAGGGAGGTGAGTAACAGGCTCTGTACAGCAGCGCTTCCCTGCGCGCTAACTCTGCTGCCTGCACTCCGAGGGGGGAGCATGGAGGGCGGCCCGGGGAGAGGGAGGGAGAGGTCGGGCTGCCCTCACCGCGGCTCCGGCTCCCCCCTCCACCATTATGAGGGGGCACCTACCTACTTAACCTATACTGGGCAAGCTACCTATCTATCCTATACTGGGGGGCACCTACCTAATCTAACCTATACTGGGGGCCAGCTACCTATCTATCCTATACTGGGGGGCAGCTACCTATCTATACTGGGGGGCAGCTACCTATCTATCCTATACTGGGGGGCAGCTACCTATCTAACCTATACTGGGGGGCAGCTACCTATCTAACCTATACTGGGGGGCAGCTACCTATCTAACCTATACTGGGGGGCAGCTACCTATCTAACCTATGCTGGGGGGCAGCTACCTATCTCCTATACTGGGGGGCAGCTACCTATCTAACCTATACTGGGGGCAGCTACCTATCTAACCTACACTGGGGGGCAGCTACCTATCTAACCTATACTGGGGGCAGCTACCTATCTATCCTATACTGGGGGGCACCTACCTAATCTAACCTGTACTGGGGGCAGCTACCTATCTATCCTGTACTGGGGGGCACCTACCTAATCTAACCTGTACTGGGGGGCAGCTACCTATCTAACCTATACTGGGGGCAGCTACCTATCTATCCTATACTGGGGGGCACCTACCTAATCTAACCTGTACTGGGGGCAGCTACCTATCTATCCTATACTGGGGGGCACCTACCTAATCTAACCTGTACTGGGGGCAGCTACCTATCTATCCTATACTGGGGGGCACCTACCTAATCTAACCTGTACTGGGGGCAGCTACCTATCTATCCTATACTGGGGGGCACCTACCTAATCTAACCTGTACTGGGGGGCAGCTACCTATCTAACCTATACTGGGGGGCAGCTACCTATCTAACCTATACTGGGGGGCAGCTACCTGTCTAACCTATGCTGGGGGCAGCTACCTGTCTAACCTATGCTGAGGGCAGCTACCTATCTAATCTATACCGGGGGCACCTACCTAATCTAACCTGTACTGGGGGCACCTACCTAATCTAACCTATACTGAAGGGCAGCGACCTAATCTAACCTATACTGGGGGGAATCTACCTATCTAACCTATACTGGGGGCACTTATCTAACCTGTATTGGGGGCACCTACCTACCTAGCTAGCCTATACAGGTGGCAACTATACTGGCTACCCATACTGGGGGCACCTACCTAACTAACCTATACTGGGGGTATCTACCTATCTAACCTATGCTGGGGGCAACTATACTGGCTACCAATATTGGAGGCACCTACCTAGCTAACCTGTACTGGGGGCACCTACTTATCTAACTTATACCAGGGGGGGGGGGGGCGCCTTTACGATCTTTGCCTCAGGCAGCAGAAAGTCCAGGACCGGCCCTGGGTTGTTATCTCCGTGTGCCCCAATGAGAATTCTACTTACATCATTGGATGTCACAGACAATAACTATTTCAGTAATACGTGTATAAGTTATGTTATATTTTCCTTAAGAACTTTTACGTTATGCTTGCCATCTCATTAATGATGGACCCATTGTGCCACCATGTGAGTTAGACTGAAGTGTACCTGCAGGATAGAGCTTACAGGTCTTGCAGGGACGACACAAGTACACAGGACAGAGAGTTCATAGGTTAAAGCTGACCTTGAAGATAAGGATGGCTGCATGGAACAGCTTTACTGTCCCTCACTGAGCCGCCCCTAAATTTCTGGTGCCCTAGGCCATGGCCTATGCGGCCTTGCCAGAAATCTGGCCCTGCTAGTATTCACCCTTGGTGGAAGGGGGACCCACCCCTACCTTTCTTCGTTTCTACAGAGAGCGACATCTTAATCCTGAGTGAGGACAGGTCTAATCTCCTCACCTGCCTTTACAGTGGTTGCCTTAGCGGTGACCCTTGTTTGTGAGTATAAGTTCTCACATTATACTTTACTAACTTACCCTCCGTATACTACACTATATTGGGCTCTCGGTATTAGAATGCAGGTGGTTCCACAGAGGCTGCAGTTAGCCTACTCGCCAAAAGATGGCGACATCACATCTCCCAGGTGGAACGCACAGATAGGAGGAAATAAAGCCAAAGAAAGGAAATGATGTAACAGTAGAAGTTGCAGGAGGTGGAGGGAAAGCACGGCTGGAAGAGGTAATTGTGTGATTGTTGTTATATATTGGGCAGAGCAGAGGTCGGGGTGGACATACTTTGTTACAGAGGAGGTCATAGTACACCTGTCACTATCCTTATCATCCCCCTTGCAGTAATTGCCATGCAAGAGACTTTTATATCACTGATGTGACTTGTTTGCCAGTTTTTTAGTACCCCCCACCCCCGCATGTGCCATAGATTATGGCTGGCATCTCACCTTCCTAGTAATAATTCAGTCACATCACAGAGACAAGAGGAGATGTATATGGAATATAGCCATGTCCCTCCAGTGCTGGCATCTCTCCTTCCTAGTAACAATTCACATCACAGAGACAAGAGAAGATGTATATGGAGTGTAGCCATGTCCCTCCAGTGCTGGCATCTCACCTTCCTAGTAATAATTCAGTCACATCACAGAGACAAGAGAAGATGTATATGGAATATAGCCATGTCCCTCCAGTGCTGGCATCTCACCTTCCTAGTAATAATTCAGTCACATTACAGAGACAAGAGAAGATTTATATGGAATATAGCCACGTCCCACCAGTGCTGGCATCTCACCTTCCTAGTAATAATTCACATCACAGAGACAAGAGAAGATGTATATGGAATATAGCCATGTCCCCCCAGTGCTGGCATCTTACCTTCCTAGTAATAATTCAGTCACATCACAGAGACAAGAGAAGGTGTATATGGAATATAGCCATGTCCTTCCAGTGCTGGCATCTCCCCTTCCTAGTAATAATTCAGTCACATCACAGAGACAAGAGAAGATGTATATGGAATATTGCCATGTCCCTCCAGTGCTGGCATCTCACCTTCCTAGTGATAATTCAGTCACATCACAGAGACAAGAGAAGATGTATATGGAATATAGCCATGTCCCTCCAGTGCTGGCATCTCACCTTCCTAGCAATAATTAACATCACAGAGACAAAAGAAGATGTATATGGAATATAGCCATGTCCCTCCAGTGCTGGCATCTCACCTTCCTAGTAATAATTCACATCACAGAGACAAGAGAAGATGTATATGGAATATAGCCATGTCCCTCCAGTGCTGGCATCTCACCTTCCTAGTAATAATTCACATCACAGAGACAAGAGAAGATGTATATGGAATATAGCCATGTCCCTCCAGTGCTGGCATCTCACCTTCCTAGTGATAATTCAGTCACATCACAGAGACAAGAGAAGATGTATATGGAATATAGCCATGTCCCCCCAGTGCTGGCATCTCACCTTCCTAGTAATAATTCAGTCACATCACAGAGACAAGAGAAGATGTATATGGAATATAGCCATGTCCCTCCAGTGCTGGCATCTCACCTTCCTAGCAATAATTAACATCACAGAGACAAGAGAAGATGTATATGGAATATAGCCATGTCTCTCCAGTGCTGGCATCTCACCTTCCTAGTAATAACTCACATCACAGAGACAAGAAAAGATGTATATGGAATATAGCCATGTCCCTCCAGTGCCGGCATCTCACCTTCCTAGTAATAATTCAGTCACATCACAGAGACAAGAGAAGATGTATATGGACTATAGCCATGTCCCTCCAGTGCCGGCATCTCACCTTCCTAGTAATAACTCAGTCACATCACAGAGACAAGAGAAAATGTATATGGAATATAGCCATGTCCCTCCAGTGCCGGCATCTCACCTTCCTAGTAATAACTCAGTCACATCACAGAGACAAGAGAAGATATATATGGAATATAGCCATGTCCTTCCAGTGCTGGCATCTCACCTTCCTAGTAATAATTCAGTCACATTACAAAGACAAGAGAAGATATATATGGAATATAGCCATGTCCCTCCAGTGCCACTGTTGTGTCTGATTGTGCTGCCTGTTAACTTGCGCTGCTCCGCATGCGCAGTAGGAGACTGCGGCCACTGGTCCTATTGAATGATACTGGTGGTGGTAAAATATTAAATATCGCCGCTCCCACACATCCTACACTCCCCAAATTTTCAGGGTAGGGAGGGGACCTGTTGTGTCTGATTGTGCTGCCTGTTAACTTGCGCTGCCCCGCATGCGCAGTAGGAGACTGCGGCCACTGGTCCTATTGAATGATACTGGTGGTGGTAAAATATTAAATATCGCCGCTCCCACACATCCTACACTCCCCAAATTTTCAGGGTAGGGAGGGGACCCGGTAGGGAGGGCCCCCCGAAATACCTCTATGCCAAATTTCAGCCCCGAGACCCACTGGTTCCCGAAGTAGGTTTCTGTAATCACTCTCGGGAACCAGCGGGTCTCGGGGGCTGCAATTTGGCATATAGGTCATTCGGGGGATCCTCTCCCTACCCTGAAAATTTGGGGAGTGTAAGAGGTGTGGGAGCGGAGATATTTACTATTTTACCATCAGCAGCATCATTAACTTCACACTGAGCATGCCTGCTACTCAGTGTGGAAGGGAGCTTCCGGGCAGCGCAATCAGACATTACACTGGCATCTCACCTTCCTAGTAATAATTCACATCACAGAGAAAAGAGAACATGTATATGGAATATAGCCATGTCCCTCCAGTGCCGGCATCTCACCTTCCTAGTAATAATTCAGTCACATCACAGAGACAAGAGGAGATGTATATGGAATATAGCCATGTCCCTCTAGTGCTGGCATCTCACCTTCCTAGTAATAATTCAGTCACATCACAGAGACAAGAGGAGATGTATATGGAATATAGCCATGTCCCTCCAGTGCTGGCATCTCACTTTCCTAGTAATAATTCAGTCACATCACAGAGACAAGAGAAGATGTATATGGAATATAGCCATGTCCCTCCAGTGCTGGCATCTCATCTTCCTAGTAATAATTCAGTCACATCACAGAGACAAGAGATTATGTATATGGAATATAGCCATGTCCTTCCAGTGCTAGCATCTCCCCTTCCTAGTAATAATTCAGTCACATCACAGAGACAAGAGATTATGTATATGGAATATAGCCATGTCCCTCCAGTGCTGGCATCTCACCTTCCTAGTAATAATTCAGCCACATCACAGAGACAAGAGAAGATATGGAATATAGCCATGTCCCTCCAGTGCTGGCATCTCACCTTCCTAGTAATAATTCACATCACAGAGACAAGAGAAGATGTATATGGAATAAAGCCATGTCCCTCCAGTGCCGGCATCTCACCTTCCTAGTAATAATTCAGTCACATCACAGAGACAAGAGAAGATGTATATGGAATATAGCCATGTCCCTCCAGTGCCGGCATCTCACCTTCCTAGTAATAATTCAGTCACATCACAGAGACAAGAGAAGATGTATATGGAATATAGCCATGTCCCTCCAGTGCCGGCATCTCACCTTCCTAGTAATAGCTCACATCACAGAAACAAGAGAAGATGTATATGGAATATAGCCATGTCCCTCCAGTGCTGGCATCTCACCTTCCTAGTAATAATTCACATCACAGAGACAAGAGAAGAGGTATATGGAATACAGCCATGTCCCCCCAGTGCCGGCATCTCACCTTCCTAGTAATAAGTCAGTCACATCACAGAGACAAGAGAAGATGTATATGGAATATAGCCATGTCCCCCCAGTGCTGGCATCTCACCTTCCTAGTAATAATTCAGTCACATCACAGAGACAAGAGAAGATTTGTATAGAATATACCCATGTCCCCCCCAGTGCTGGCATCTCACCTTCCTAGTAATAATTCAGTCACATCACGGAGACAAGAGAAGATGTATATTGAATATAGCCATGTCCCCCCAGTGCCGGCATCTCACCTTCCTAGTAATAATTCTCATCACAGAGACAAGAGAAGATGTATATAGAATATAGCCATGTCCCTCCAGTGCCAGCATCTCACCTTCCTAGTAATAATTTAGTCACATCACAGAGACAAGAGAAGATGTATATGGAATATAGCCATGTCCCTCCAGTGCCGGCATCTCACCTTCCTAGTAATAATTCAGTCACATCACAGAGACAAGAGATTATGTATATGGAATATAGCCATGTCCCTCCAGTGCCGGCATCTCACCTTCCTAGTAATAATTCAGTCACATCACAGAGACAAGAGGAGATGTATATGGAATATAGCCATGTCCCTCCAGTGCTGGCATCTCACCTTCCTAGTAATAATTCAGTCACATCACAGAGACAAGAGAAGATGTATATGGAATATAGCCATGTCCCTCCAGTGCTGGCATCTCATCTTCCTAGTAATCATTCAGTCACATCACAGAGACAAGAGATTATGTATATGGAATATAGCCATGTCCTTCCAGTGCTAGCATCTCCCCTTCCTAGTAATAATTCAGTCACATCACAGAGACAAGAGATTATGTATATGGAATATAGCCATGTCCCTCCAGTGCTGGCATCTCACCTTCCTAGTAATAATTCAGTCACATCACAGAGACAAGAGAAGATGTATATGGAATATAGCCATGTCCCTCCAGTGCTGGCATCTCACCTTCCTAGTAATAATTCACATCACAGAGACAAGAGAAGATGTATATGGAATATAGCCATGTCCCTCCAGTGCCGGCATCTCACCTTCCTAGTAATAATTCAGTCACATCACAGAGACAAGAGAAGATGTATATGGAATAAAGCCATGTCCCTCCAGTGCTGGCATCTCACCTTCCTAGTAATAATTCAGTCACATCACAGAGACAAGAGAAGATGTATATGGAATATAGCCATGTCCCTCCAGTGCTGGCATCTCACCTTCCTGGTAATAATTCAGTCACATCACAGAGACAAGAGAAGATGTATATGGAATATAGCCATGTCCCTCCAGTGCCGGCATCTCACCTTCCTAGTAATAATTCAGTCACATCACAGAGACAAGAGAAGATGTATATGGAATATAGCCATGTCCCTCCAGTGCCGGCATCTCACCTTCCTAGTAATAGCTCACATCACAGAAACAAGAGAAGATGTATATGGAATATAGCCATGTCCCTCCAGTGCTGGCATCTCACCTTCCTAGTAATAATTCACATCACAGAGACAAGAGAAGAGGTATATGGAATACAGCCATGTCCCCCCAGTGCCGGCATCTCACCTTCCTAGTAATCATTCAGTCACATCACAGAGACAAGAGAAGATGTATATGGAATATAGCCATGTCCCTCCAGTGCTGGCATCTCACCTTCCTAGTAATAATTCACATCACAGAGACAAGAGAAGATGTATATGGAATATAGCCATGTACCTCCAGTGCTGGCAACTCACCTTCCTAGTAATAATTCACATCACAGAGACAAGAGAAGATGTATATGGAATATAGCCATGTCCCTGCAGTGCTGGCATCTCACCTTCCTAGTAATAATTTAGCCACATCACAGAGCCAAGAGAAGATGTATATGGAATATAGCCATGTCCCTCCAGTGCCGGCATCTCACCTTCCTAGTAATAACTTACATCACAGAGACAAGAGAAGATGTATATGGAATATAGCCATGTCCCACCAGTGCCGGCATCTCTCCTTTCTAGTAATAATTCAGTCACATCACAGAGACGAGAAGATGTATATGGAATATAGTCATGTCCTTCCAGTGCTGGCATCTCACCTTTCTAGTAATAACTTAGTACCATCACAGAGACAAGAGAAGATGTATATGGAATATAGCCATGTCCTTCCAGTGCTGGTATCTCACCTTCCTAGTAATAATTCAGTCACATCACAGCGACAAGAGAAGATGTATATGGAATATAGCCATGTCCCTCCAGTGCCAGCATCTCACCTTCCTAGTAATAATTCAGTCACATCACAGAGACAAGAAAAGAGGTATATGGAATACAGCCATGTCCCTCCAGTGCCGGCAATTCACCTTCCTAGTAATAATTCACATCACAGAGACAGAAGATGCATATGGAATATAGACATGTCCCTCCAGTGCTGGCATCTCACCTTGCTAGTAATAATTCAGTCACATCACAGAGACAAGAAAAGAGGTATATGGAATATAGCCATATCCCTTCTGTGCTGGCATCTCACCTTCCTAGTAATAATTCAGTCACATCACAGAGACAGGAGAAGATGTATATGGAATATAGCCATGTCCCTCCAGTGCTGGCATCTCACCTTCCTAGTAATAATTCAGTCACATCACAGAGACAAGAGAAGATATATATGGGATATAGCCATGTCCCCTCAGAGCTGGCATCTCACCTTCCTAGTAATAATTCACATCACAGAGACAAGAGAAGATGTATATGGAATATAGCCATGTCCCCCCAGTGCCGGCATCTCACCTTCCTAGTAATAATTCAGTCACATCGCAGAGACAAGAGAAGATGTATATGGAATATAGCCATGTCCCTCCAGTGCTGGCATCTCCCCTTCCTAGTAATAACTCACATCACAGAGACAAGAGAAGATGTATATGGAATATAGCCATGTCCTTCCAGTGCTGGCATCTCACCTTTCTAGTAATAACTTAGTCACATCACAGAGACAAGAGAAGATGTATATGGAATATAGCCATGTCCCTCCAGTGCTGGCATCTCACCTTCCTTGTAATAATTCAGTCACATCACAGAGACAAGAGAAGATGTATATGGAATATAGCCATGTCCCTCCAGTGCTGGCATGTCACCTTCCTAGTAATAATTCAGTCACATCACAGAGACAAGAGAAGATGTATATGGAATAGAGCCATATCCCTCCAGTGCCGGCATCTCACCTTCCTAGTAATAATTCACATCACAGAGACAAGAGAAGATGTATATGGAATATAGCCATGTCCCCCCAGTGCTGGCATCTCACCTTCCTAGTAATAATTCAGTCACATCACAGAGACGAGAGAAGATGTATATGGAATATAGCCATGTCTCTCCAGTGCCGGCATCTCACCTTCCTAGTAATAATTCAGTCACATCACAGAGACAAGAGAAGATGTATATGGAATATAGCCATGTCCCTCCAGTGCTGGCATCTCACCTTCCTAGTAATAATTCAAACACATCACAGAGACGAGAAGATGTATATGGAATATAGATGAACAAAGAAGGATCCGCAAACCAGGCCGGGTTGACGTATAAAAGGCTGATATTTTATTGAAGAAATCCACAGACAGTGCAATAAAATCACAGGATCAACTCACGCGTATCGGGCCTACCATCTGCCCTTAATCGTAGAATATAGCCATGTCACTCCAGTGCTGGCATCTCACCTTCCTAGTAATAATTCACATCACAGAGACAAGAGAAGATGTATATGGAATATAGCCATGTATCCCCAGTGCTGGCATCTCACCTTCCTAGTAGTAATTCAGTCACATCACAGAGACAAGAGAAGATGTATATGGAATATAGCCATGTCCCTCCAGTGCTGGCATATCACCTTCCTAGTAATAACTCACATCACAGAGACAAGAGAAGATGTATATGGAATATAGCCATGTCCCTCCAGTGCTGGCATCTCACCTTCCTAGTAGTAATTCAGTCACATCACAGAGACAAGAGAAGATGTATATGGAATATAGCCCTGTCCCTCCAGTGCCGGCATCTCACCTTCCTAGTAATAATTCAGTCACATCACACAGACAAGAGGAGATGTATATGGAATATAGCCATGTCCCACCAGTGCCGGCATCTCACCTTCCTAGTAATAATTCACATCACAGAGACAAGAGAAGATGTATATGGAATATAGCTATATTCCCCTGTGTAGCCTCTTCGGCCCCTAGCATGGCCATATTACCCCGCAGTGTAGCCACATGCCCTCTACAATATCCCCCCCTCCCGGGTATTGCAGCACCCCACTGAGGTCTCAGGTAATTGTTATTTCTCTTCCCCCTCAATAACAGCTCAGTTAGGGGGTTTTCATATGTGATGTTCTTATGCTAAATGGGAGGGACTGGAGTGGGTAGAGGGGAGGGGGGTAAAGATCCCACTGTATAAAGCATTAGGGTGTTTACACATATCCAATTTTAATTGGCCAGTCTTTCCACTTCCTTGTAGTATGAGAGCTCTCCTACACATTCTGTTCATAGTATTCAAAATGTGCTAGCCCTCGAGGTGGTAAAATTGGCCAATCAAAACTGTATGTGTGTGTTCACCTAGTCTTCCAGATATTGAAACTGACAAGTAAGATCACCCCTTGAGCTACATTGCTATGTTATGAATGGCTGGAGTGACACAGGTTATATGGCTGAGAGCTGGGTGCTAGTCTAGTTTAGCGGAACCAGCAGGAAACCTCATAGGGAACAGTAACCTTCTACAGCACCTTCTACAGCACAAAGCATTGTGATTGGCTGAATAGTATGGGTGTAGTTTACTATAACATACCTGAAACCTAGCAGTCTGAGAGGGTGCTGTCAACCCAAACAAGTTAGCAGTCATATTCTATAAGGTGTCCTTCTGAGCCCTCTAAGCTAGACTAGTGCTGAGAGCCGTCTGATGGGAATTTTGTACTGAGGTAATGTGTGAATTTTTATATATATCAAGGTTGTGAGCAGGAATCCAGTCACATACATCTCTAAGGAAGGAACTATCAGGGAGTAGTACATTTGCATTTTTAGGGTAGTAGGCCTGTATTCCTGAGAATGGTAAAAGCATCTGTATGGTGGGTTACATAGTTACATAGTTATTTTGGTTGAAAAAAGACATACGTCCATCGAGTTCAACCAGTATAAAGTACAACACCAGCCTGCTCCCTCACATATCCCTGTTGATCCAGAGGAAGGCGAAAAAACCCTTACAAGGCATGGTCCAATTAGCCCCTAAAGGGAAAAATTCCTTCCTGACTCCAGATGGCAATCAGATAAAATCCCTGGATCAACATCATTAGGCATTACCTAGTAATTGTAGCCATGGATGTCTTTCAACGCAAGGAAAGCATCTAAGCCCCCTTTAAATGCAGGTATAGAGTTTGCCATAACGACTTCCTTTGGCAATGCATTCCACATCTTAATCACTCTAACTGTAAAGAACCCTTTCCTAAATAAATGGCTAAAACGTTTTTCCTCCATGCGCAGATCATGTCCTCTAGTCCTTTGAGAAGGCCTAGGGACAAAAAGCTCATCCGCCAAGCTATTATATTGCCCTCTGATGTATTTATACATGTTAATTAGATCCCCTCTAAGGCGTCTTTTCTCTAGACTAAATAAACCCAGTTTATCTAACCTTTCTTGATAAGTGAGACCTTCCATCCCACGTATCAATTTTGTTGCTCGTCTCTGCACCTGCTCTAAAACTGCAATATCTTTTTTGTAATGTGGTGCCCAGAACTGAATTACATATTCCAGATGTGGCCTTACTAGAGAGTTAAACAGGGGCAATATTATGCTAGCATCTCGAGTTTTTATTTCCCTTTTAATGCATCCCAAAATTTTGTTAGCTTTAGCTGCAGCTGCTTGGCATTGAGTACGATTATTTAACTTGTTGTCAATGAGTACTCCTAAGTCCTTCTCCAAGTTTGATGTCCCCAACTGTATCCCATTTATTTTGTATGGTGCTAGACCATTAGTACGTCCAAAATGCATGACTTTACATTTGTCAACATTGAATTTCATCTGCCATGTATGTGCCCATATAGCCATCCTATCCAGATCCTGTTGCAATATGACACTATCTTCCTGAGAGTTGATGATTCTGCACAATTTTGTATCATCTGCAAAAATAGCAACATTGCTCACTACTGCATCTACTAGGTCATTAATAAATAAATTGAAGAGCACTGGACCCAGAACAGACCCCTGTGGGACCCCACTGCTAACAGTCTCCCATTTTGAGTACGATCCATTGACCACAACTCTTTGTTTTCTGTCCATTAGCCAGTTCCCTATCCATGAACACAGACTCTTCCCCAGTCCTTGCATCCTCAACTTTTGCACCAGACTTTTGTGGGGAACAGTGTCGAAGGCCTTTGCAAAGTCCAAGTATATCACATCTACAGCATTCCCAATATCCATATTAGCATTCACTACCTCATAAAAGCTGAGCATGTTAGTCAAACAGGACCTGTCTTTAGTAAACCCATGTTGATGCTGAGAAATAAGATTATTTTCTACTATGAAGGCATGTATAGTATCTCTTAGTAACCCCTCAAATAGTTTGCATACAACTGATGTTAAGCTTACAGGTCTATAATTTCCTGGATCTGATTTTTTGAATTCTTAAATAATGGGAAAACGTGGGCTGTACGCCAATCCACTGGGACTCTGCCAGTTGCAAGAGAGTCACAAAAGATAAGATAAAGGGGTTTATCTATAACTGAACTTAATTCCCTTAGGACCCAAGGATGCATGCCATCCGGGCCTGGTGCCTTGTCTATTTTTAATTTATTTAGTCTTGCCTTCACTTCTTCCTGCGTTAAGTATTTAATATTACAGTTAGAAGATTGAGACTCTTCCGCCTCTGTAGTTTGCAACAGTGCTGTTTCTTTTGTGAAGACAGAAGCAAAGAAAGCATTTAATAACTCTGCCTTACCTTGGTCATCCACTATTGAGTTCCCACCCTCATCCTTTAGGAGTCCTATACAGTCAACCTTTCTTTTTTTAGCAAGAAGTTTTGAATCAGGATGATACCATTTATTGGCTAACTTAGAGATGGATAAACAGTGAGCTTTCGACTTATAAAAAGCCTTCGTCGGACTGGTTCCTGACCAGAACTGAAAAACACAGCTTATATACACTGACATACAGAGGAGAAACATTCTTTAGCAAACATAAATGTAATTAGATGCCTTAACTGTTACTGAGGAGGCTTTCCCAGGCATCCTATCTAAATTGATAAGATCAATAGAATCCTCAACATGACATAAAGCAGACTCTGGTGATGAAGAGACATCGTAAATTCCGAATTCAAATGGTAACTGGCCTGGTTACATGCACCATTTCTTTTTTTAGAGTTAATGTACTTGTAAAACTTTTTTGGGTTAGATTTGATATCCTTAGCGATTTGTTTTTCAGCTTCAATCTTTGCCTGCCTAATTTCTTTTTTACAATTTTTATTGCACTCCTTATAATTGCTTAGTGCAGTCTCGGTCCCCTCCTGTTTTAAGACCTTATAGGCATTCTTTTTCCTCTTCATTTTATCTTTAACCTTTCTATTCATCCATAGAGGCCTTTTTTTATTCCTAGACATTTTGTTTCCATATGGGATATACATACTACAATATTGATTGAGTATAAGTTTAAAAGCTTGCCATTTCCCTTCAGTGTCTTCCCCTTGTAGTACATTATCCCAGTTCACCAAACTTAGTGCCTGCCTAATTTGATTGAACTTTGCTTTTCTAAAATTCATAGTTTTAGTGGTCCCGCTGCCCCGTGGCCTATCAGTCACCAGATCAAACGTTATCATGTTGTGATCACTATTTCCCAAATGTTCTTGAACCTGCACATTTGATACATTATCTGGTCTATTAGAAATGATCAGATCCAGTAACACATTCCCCCTAGTTGGTTCAGTTACCATTTGAGTCAAGTAATTGTCCTGTAGTGCTGCCAGAAATCTGCTGCTTTTACCAGAATGGGTAGCCTCAATACTCCAGGTAACTTCCAGCTAAGCTTGACAAAGAGGCGTGCAGCCTTGAAACGTTGCATTATTTACTGGAAATGCTTTGAAAAATAAAAGAGCAGAAGAATCACAGAGATGGTGCCGGCTTCATCTTTTTTGTTTTGCTGAATGATCCGGAGTGCTGCAGGATCGCTGGCCAGGCACATCGAATTGAAAACCACCGTTTGGGAGGGTGCAGTCACATCATAATCCACCAATTTTGTTTACATGAAATGGGCTACTTGAATTTTTACCAACCTCCTTAATCTTTACACTGTCCCCACCCCCCTCTCCACCCTCCATAATGATAGGTTCCCACTGTCTTTTTACCTCATCTTGTCTATGTATTGAGACTTTATCCTCCCGCCTCCCCCCAGA
Source organism: Hyperolius riggenbachi (assembly GCF_040937935.1). Taxonomy (NCBI): domain Eukaryota; kingdom Metazoa; phylum Chordata; class Amphibia; order Anura; family Hyperoliidae; genus Hyperolius; species Hyperolius riggenbachi. The sequence goes on from NC_090655.1 coordinate 262,511,118, forward strand.
TCCTAGTTTAAAATCTCCTCCAACCGTTTAGCCATCTTCTCCCCCAATGCAGCTGCACCCTCCCCATTAAGGTGCAGCCCATCCCTGCTGTAGAACCTGTAGCCGACAGCAAAGTCTGCCCAGTTCTCCAGGAACCCAAACCCTTCCTTCCTACACCAATTTCTCAGCCACTTATTTAACTCCCTAAGCTCCCTCTGTCTCTAAGATGTAGCACGTGGCACTGGCAGTATTTCAGAAAACACCACCTTGGAGGTCCTTGCTTTAAGTTTATCTCCAAGTACCTAAAATTAATTTTTGAGGACCTTCCATCTCCCACTAACTTTGTCATTGGTGCCAATGTGTACCATGACAGCCGGGTCTTCCCCAGCCCCACCCAGTAATCTGTCAATTCTTTCCGCTACATGCCGAACCCGAGCACCCGGGAGGCAACAGACTGTACGGCATTCACGGTTTCTTCGACAGATTACCCTATCTGTGCGCCTAATAATTGAATCCCCTACCACCAGTACCTGTCTAGCCTTAGCTGCACTCCTATTCCCTTTCTCGTTACAGCAGTCTGCCCCTTGGTTGCTAAGGAGAACATCCTGCTGCAGCATTGCTACTCCTGAATCATCCTCCCCAATATTACGCAAACAAGCATACTTATTAGTGAGGGACAACTCGGGACTAGCCTCCCTGCCACTTTTTCCTCTACCCCTTCTAACTGTGACCCAACTAGCGGCTGCCTCTGCTTCTTGGTCCGGCTGTACTCCACCCTCCTCATCTTCACTGATTCCATCCAGTGTCTGGATCGTGAGATCCAAGCTCATCTCCATGTTGTGTATGCGTCTCAGTGTTGTGAGATGCTTATTTAGCTCTGCGACTTCCGCCTCTAACTGAGCAACACGCACACACCCAGGGCAACAGTATACACCCTCAATCCGCTGATCAAGGCATGCATACATGTCACAGGATGTACACTGTACAGCATAGTCCAACATGATGACTTTTGTGTGGGGAAAAATTATTTAAAGTAAACTGTGGCGGTAAAAGATGAAACGGGAGAGTGAGTGTAGCTGGGGAGGAGGAAAGGGAGAGTAAGTGAAGTTGGGGAGTGAGGGGAGGAGGGGAGTGAGGGGAGGAGGGGGGGGAGGAGGAGGGGCGGGAGGGGTGGAGGAGTGGAGGTGGAGTGAGTGAAGTTGGGGTGGAGTCCTCAAAATTGAAAGACTACACCACAACGTGCCTAGCACATTCTAACCAATGCAAAAAAACGCAATATTGGTTGAAGGTTTTTTTTTTTTTTTTTTTTAGTCATTACCTACTTCCTCTCACCACTCTCTTTGTGCCTGTGTTGTAACGCCTGTTTTTAACGCCTATGCCACTTGTGTCGCAGCCACTTAGTGAGCAAGCCACAGACTGAGCAAGCTCAGTACTGAGTCCTGAAGCTGACCAAATACCTCCTGTTGCAGCTAGTCCCTCCTCCTAGCTAATTGCCTGCTGCAAAACAAACTAGGGAAAAGAGGGAAAAGAAAAAAAAATTGTTAGATAATTGCCACTCAGGGATGGAGACATAGAGAAGAATATAATCTATGAATAGTGCGGAGTGGAGCTGTGACTGGCTGATCTTGTATGCCATGGAATGCTGAGCCCATAAGATGCTCGTGGAGCAGCCACCCCCTCCAGCTGGTGCCTCACACGTATGCACACTCTCTGTATTACATTATCTCTGGATTTCTATTACTTCTTATGCTAGAAATCATGCAGCTAAATACACCTGTTTTCTGTGTTTTTTACACAGGAGGTTTATGTCCCGCAGTGGGAGAAGTTGGAGTCTGCACAAACATGATGGCTGGTGGGTCACATCTAGGGGGTGGAGCCAGGTAACAGGGGGCGTGGCTGGTAGGACAGGCAGAAAAGATGGAGGCTGCTGCTGGAGAGGGGTTGGGTGGCCTCTGCTGTTTTGGTCCTGGTATAGGCACTGTCCCAGCTGGGAGGTTTGTTGCTATGGCTCTTGGAGGGTTTCTGGTTAGTAGGTGATGGACAAGTGGGCTCAGGGATGGTCGGGGTATGGAGCTGCAGTCCCATCTGCCTAGTTCATCAGGTGCCAGAGCCATAAGTAATGATAATTTATAGCTAATTAGCTGCAGGCCTCTGCTCCTATCTTCCTCTGTCTCCAGCTGTTCTCTCCTCACATCCTCATCCATCTACCGCTGCCGGCACTGCTGTAACCTCCCTGGAATGTGTGCATGGAGAGGAGGAGAGAAGCACCAGATGATGAGTAAGGCACACTGGGAGAGAGGACTGTGGTACTGAATGTGCAGGAGACCACAGCTTATGGGATATTATCACCCCTAGCAAGTTATGTTCTTTTCTGTGCTCTGTTTATTACTGGAATCAACAATTTTTCTTCCTACATAGGTCGTATTAAAATATAACTTTTAATATTTTCCTCTAAAATAGAGCAATGTACAATAGACTGACTGTCAATATATATATTTTCTCATTTTACTTAAACTCGGGGTAATTAGTGAGTCATATCAGAGAAAATCTCCTCCCCTTGAGTCTAGTATAAATTGTAGTAATTACAAATACCCCCCACCAAAACAAAAACCCGACATGTTTCACTTCCTTGCGGAAGCTTTTTCAAGGGAATAAAGTGCTGTGCATAAGTGCATAGTGCAGAGTGCTAAGGTGCAATTACATCAAACAATACAACAGAGAGTCATAGAGCATGTCTGCTCATGACAGCAGTCAAAATAAGACTGGCTAGAATGGAGTCTTTTTATACTCGTATGGTGTCACATGTCTGGGGGTGTGTCACAGATCCACCCCCGTATCACTGAACTGGCCTGTGATTCGTTGGCCATAGTGTCAGTTTCCCCATGTGGCCAATCCCAGAAGATCTCCATCTACTTCCATAGTTTCTCAATATTCACTTTCTAAACATCGCTGTATCCCCAGACTTACAGAATCCATGTACGCTTACATACAGTGTAGACCTATCTCCTTAATACTGACTCAGCGGCGTTGCTTATATCCAATTTCCAAAAACGCCGAGAATCCAGGCATCCGATTGGTCAGGGTCAGCCAAAACTTGCTACTATCCGCCCAGCCAATCCGCAAACAGCTCTGTTGCCTCCGCAACAGGTCTGCCAATCAGGTCAGTCCTCTGTGCTGGCGTAGGGCGGTGGGGCGGGAACTGAATCAATCCCACGCTGCACTGAATCATTTAGAGCCTCTTGTGAAGGAGTCACAAGCAGTGACTCATTCTAAGTGAATCATTTTTGCCGCGCTGTACCTTTCCGCACGGCTCATCTTAAGGATCCACATTCAGCTGTCTTTAGACTGGGAAGAGTCGACTCATTTTGTATACAGCCGCACGGCTCGCACACAAAGAGTCGCCCGGCAGTTTATATAAAACCCAGCTCTTTATGCCTATTAAACTCTTCATTGACAACCTCAATTTTTGTGTTATACTCTGTTTATTACTGCTAATATCTTACAGCTATAATCTGTTATCCTTTTCAGAACTAAGATCTGAGCTCAAAGAAAAAGAAAAGATTGTGAGGAGTGATCAGTAGTCTATGGAGGAGTGTGACATGATGAGGACAATTAAAGAGGAAGAAAAAGAGGCATATGTGAGGAGTGATCAGCAGTCTATGGAGGAGGGTGACATGATGAGGACAATTAAAGAGGAAGAAGAAGAGACGTATGTGAGGAGTGATCAGCAGTCTATGGAGGAGGGTGACATGATGAGGACAATTAAAGAGGAAGAAGAAGAGATGTATGTGAGGACTGATCAGCAGTCCATGGAGGCGGGTGACATGATGAGGACAATTAAAGAGGAAGAAAAAGAGGCATATGTGAGGAGTGATCAGCAGTCTATGGAGGAGGGTGACATGATGAAGACAATTAAAGAGGAAGAAGAAGAGGCATATGTGAGGAGTGATCAGCAGTCTATGGAGGAGGGTGACATGATGAGGACAATTAAAGAGGAAGAAGAAGAGGCATATGTGAGGAGTGATCAGCAGTCTATGGAGGAGGGTGACATGATGAGGACAATTAAAGAGGAAGAAGAAGAGAGGCATGTGAGGAGTGATCAGCAGTCTATGGAGGAGGGTGACATGATGAGGACAATTAAAGAGGAAGAAGAAGAGGCATATGTGAGGAGTGATCAGCAGTCTATGGAGGAGTGTGACATGATGAGAACAAGTAAAGAGGAAAAAGAAGAGACATATGTGAGGAGTGATCAGCAGTCTATGGAGGAGGGTGACATGATGAGGACAATTAAAGAGGAAGAAAAAGAGACGTATGTGAGGCGTGATCAGCAGTCTATGGAGGAGGGTGACATGATGAGGACAATTAAAGAGGATGAAGAGAAGTATCTGAGGAGTGATCAGCAGTCTGTGGAGGAGGGTGACAGGACGAGAGCATCAAAGGAGAAAGACATTATTACAGAGATGAATACAGGTAAGTGATGAACATTAGATATTCAAAAGACCTATTAAGTTGACTAAGAAATATGTCCCTGATGGACACAGTATTGGTTACATGGCACCAATAACTGGGGGAGGGGCTGTAAGAAACTGAGATATGTTTGGGTGAGTGGGGGAGGAGGGGGATACTGTGAAAGGAAGCTAAAAAGAGCAAGAGCAACAAGTTGCCCCCATACTGGATGAATATTAGGCACGAGGTGAATATACAAATGACAGATCTGGCAAGGGTGATAATTACAACAGCACAAAGTGGGACAACTGGTATCAATTGGGGGATCCTGATCAGAAGTGGCTCACAAAGAGTGGCTCACATCAACAGCAAAACAAATGTGAGCAGTAATATGGAAGCCATGTGTATACTGGCTGCACAGTTACTATAATAATGCATTATGTCAGGACAGTCAGTAAACATGCAAATAATTCCCTCCTTTCTCTGACAATCCAGACACACATCCAGAAACACTGAGGTATAAAACATCAGCAGCTTATTCATGTTATAGAATCCTATAGAACAGCTGGGAGGAATTTCTTGTGTTTGGCTTTGTTGGTGTCGGCCAGATGCCCAACAGAGACTATGACCAGGAGGGAGTGACACCCTCATAGCTGCAATAACCAGCAGTGTGTACAGATTGCTGCACAAATCACTAGAGCTGCCCGACAGAGACTCTGACCAGGAGGGAATGACACCCTCATAGCTGCAATAACCAGCAGTGTGTACAGATTGCTGCACAAATCACTAGAGCTTCCCAACAGAGACTCTGACCAGGTGGAGTGACACCCTCATAGCTGCAATACCCAGCAGTGTGTACAGATTGCTGCACAAATCACTAGAGCTGCCCAACAGAGACTCTGACCAGGAGGGAGTGACACCCTCATAGCTGCAATAACCAGCAGTGTGTACAGATCACTGCACAAATCACTAGAGCTGCCCCCTAACAGAGACTCTGACCAGGAGGGAGTGACACCCTCATAGCTGCAATAACCAGCAGTGTGTACAGATCGCTGCACATATCCCAACAGAGCTTCCCAACAGAGACTCTGACCAGGAGGAAGTGAGACCCTCATAGCTGCAATAACCAGCAGTGTGTACAGATTGCTGCACCAATCACTAGTGCTGCCCAACAGAGACTCCGACCAGGAGGGAGTGACACCCTCATAGCTGCAATAACCAGCAGTGTGTACAGATCGCTGCACAAATCACTAGAGCTGCCCAACAGAGACTCTGACCAGGAGGGAGTGACACCCTCATACCTGCAATAACCAGCAGTGTGTACAGATTGCTGCACAAATCACTAGAGCTGCCCCCTAACAGAGACTCTGACCAGGAGGGAGTGACACCCTCATAGCTGCAATAACCAGCAGTGTGTACAGATCGCTGCACAAATCACTAGAGCTGCCCAACAGAGACTCTGACCAGGAGGGAGTGACACCCTCATAGCTGCAATAACCAGCAGTGTGTACAGAACGCTGCACAAATCACTTGAGCTGCCCAACAGAGACTCTGACCAGGTGAGAGTGACACCCTCATAGCTGCAATAACCAGCAGTGTGTACAGATTGCTGCACAAATCACTAGAGCTGCCCAACAGAGACTATGACCAGGAGGGAGTGAGACATCATAGTTGCAATAACCAGCAGTGTGTACAGATCGCTGCACAAATCACTAGAGCTGCCCAACAGAGACTCTGACCAGGAGGGAGTGACACCCTCATAGCTGCAATAACCAGCAGTGTGTACAGATCGCTGCACAAATCACTAGAGCTGCCCCCTAACAGAGACTCTGACCAGGAGGGAGTGACACCCTCATAGCTGCAATAACCAGCAGTGTGTACAGATCGCTGCACAAATCACTAGAGCTGCCCAACAGAGACTCTGACCAGGAGGGAGTGACACCCTCATAGCTGCAATAACCAGCAGTGTGTACAGATTGCTGCACAAATCACTAGAGCTGCCCCCTAACAGAGACTCTGACCAGGAGGGAGTGACACCCTCATAGCTGCAATAACCAGCAGTGTGTACAGATCGCTGCACAAATCACTAGAGCTGCCCAACAGAGACTCTGACCAGGAGGGAGAGACACCCTCATAGCTGCAATAACCAGCAGTGTGTACAGATTGCTGCACAAATCACTAGAGCTGCCCAACAGAGACTCTGACCAGGAGGGAGAGACACCCTCATAGCTGCAATAACCAGCAGTGTGTACAGATTGCTGCACAAATCCCTAGAGCTGCCCAACAGAGACTCTGACCAGCAGGGAGTGACACCCTCATAGCTGCAATAACCAGCAGTGTGTACAGATTGCTGCACAAATCCCTAGAGCTGCCCAACAGAGACTCTGACCAGCAGGGAGTGACACCCTCATAGCTGCAATAACCAGCAGTGTGTACAGATTGCTGCACAAATCACTGAGCTGCCCAACAGAGACTCTGACCAGGAGGGAGTGACACCCTCATAGCTGCAATAATCAGCAGTGTGTACAGATTGCTGCACAAATCACTAGAGCTGCCCAACAGAGACTCTGACCAGGAGGGAGAGACACCCTCATAGCTGCAATAACCAGTAGTGTGTACAGATTGCTGCACCAATCACTAGAGCGGCCCAACAGAGACTCTGACCAGGAGGGAGTGACACCCTCATAGCTGCAATAACCAGCAGTGTGTACAGATCGCTGCACAGATCACTAGAGCTGCCCAACAGAGACTCTGACCAGGAGGGAGTGACACCCTCATAGCTGCAATAACCAGCAGAGTGTACAGATCACTGCACAAATCACTAGAGCTGCCCCCTAACAGAGACTCTGACCAGGAGGGAGTGACACCCTCATAGCTGCAATAACCAGCAGTGTGTACAGATCACTGCACAAATCACTAGAGCTGCCCCCTAACAGAGACTCTGACCAGGAGGGAGTGACACCCTCATAGCTGCAATAACCAGCAGTGTGTACAGATCGCTGCACATATCACTAGAGCTTCCCAACAGAGACTCTGACCAGGAGGAAGTGAGACCCTCATAGCTGCAATAACCAGCAGTGTGTACAGATCGCTGCACAAATCACTAGAGCTGCCCAACAGAGACTCTGACCAGGAGGGAGTGACACCCTCATAGCTGCAATAACCAGCAGTGTGTACAGATCGCTGCACCAATCACTAGTGCTGCCCAACAGAGACTCTGACCAGGAGGGAGTGACACCCTCATAGCTGCAATAACCAGCAGTGTGTACAGATCGCTGCACAAATCACTAGAGCTGCCCAACAGAGACTCTGACCAGGAGGGAGTGACACCCTCATACCTGCAATAACCAGCAGTGTGTACAGATTGCTGCACAAATCACTAGAGCTGCCCCCTAACAGAGACTCTGACCAGGAGGGAGTGACACCCTCATAGCTGCGATAACCAGCAGTGTGTACAGAACGCTGCACAAATCACTTGAGCTGCCCAACAGAGACTCTGACCAGGTGAGAGTGACACCCTCATAGCTGCAATAACCAGCAGTGGGTACAGATTGCTGCACAAATCACTAGAGCTGCCCAACAGAGACTATGACCAGGAGGGAGTGAGACATCATAGTTGCAATAACCAGCAGTGTGTACAGATTGCTGCACGTATCACTAGAGCTGCCCAACAGAGACTCTGACCAGGAGGGAGTGACACCCTCATAGCTGCAATAACCAGCAGTGTGTACAGATTGCTGCACAAATCACTAGAGCTGCCCCCTAACAGAGACTCTGACCAGGAGGGAGTGACACCCTCATAGCTGCAATAACCAGCATTGTGTACAGATTGCTGCACAAATCACTAGAGCTGCCCAACAGAGACTCTGACCAGGAGGGAGTGACACCCTCATAGCTGCAATAACCAGCAGTGTGTACAGATTGCTGCACAAATCCCTAGAGCTGCCCAACAGAGACTCTGACCAGCAGGGAGTGACATCCTCATAGCTACAATAACCAGCAGTGTGTACAGATTGCTGCACAAATCACTAGAGCTGCCCAACAGAGACTCTGACCAGCAGGGAGTGACATCCTCATAGCTACAATAACCAGCAGTGTGTACAGAGTGCTGCACAAATCACTGAGCTGCCCAACAGAGACTCTGACCAGGAGGGAGTGACACCCTCATAGCTGCAATAACCAGCAGTGTGTACAGATTGCTGCACAAATCACTAGAGCTGCCCAACAGAGACTATAACCAGGAGGGAGTGAGACATTATAGTTGCAATAACCAGCAGTGTGTACAGATCGCTGCACAAATCACTAGAGCTGCCCAACAGAGACTCTGACCAGGAGGGAGTGACACCCTCATAGCTGCAATAACCAGCAGTGTGTACAGATTGCTGCACAAATCACTAGAGCTGCCCAACAGAGACTCTGACCAGGAGGGAGTGACACCCTCATAGCTGCAATAACCAGCAGTGTGTACAGATTGCTGCACAAATCACTAGAGCTGCCCAACAGAGACTCTGACCAGGAGGAGTGACGCCCTCATAGCTGCAATAACCAGCAGTGTGTACAGATTGCTGCACAAATCACTAGAGCTGCCCCCTAACAGAGACTCTGACCAGGAAAGAGTGACACCCTCATAGCTGCAATAACCAGCAGTGTGTACAGATCGCTGCACAAATCACTAGAGCTGCCCAACAGAGACTCTGACCAGGAGGGAGTGACACCCTCATAGCTGCAATAACCAGCAGTGTGTACAGATCGCTGCACAAATGACTAGAGCTGCCCAACAGAGACTCTGACCAGGAGGGAGTGACACCCTCATAGCTGCAATAACCAGCAGTGTGTACAGAATGCTGCACAAATCACTTGAGCTGCCCAACAGAGACTCTGACCAGGTGAGAGTGACACCCTCATAGCTGCAATAACCAGCAGTGGGTACAGATTGCTGCACAAATCACTAGAGCTGCCCAACAGAGACTATGACCAGGAGGGAGTGAGACATCATAGTTGCAATAACCAGCAGTGTGTACAGATCGCTGCACAAATCACTAGAGCTGCCCAACAGAGACTCTGACCAGGAGGGAGTGACACCCTCATAGCTGCAATAACCAGCAGTGTGTACAGATTGCTGCACAAATCACTAGAGCTGCCCAACAGAGACTCTGACCAGGAGGGAGTGACACCCTCATAGCTGCAATAACCAGCAGTGTGTACAGATTGCTGCACAAATCACTAGAGCTGCCCAACAGAGACTCTGACCAGGAGGAGTGACGCCCTCATAGCTGCAATAACCAGCAGTGTGTACAGATTGCTGCACAAATCACTAGAGCTGCCCCCTAACAGAGACTCTGACCAGGAGGGAGTGACACCCTCATAGCTGCAATAACCAGCAGTGTGTACAGATCGCTGCACAAATCACTAGAGCTGCCCAACAGAGACTCTGACCAGGAGGGAGTGACACCCTCATAGCTGCAATAACCAGCAGTGTGTACAGATTGCTGCACGTATCACTAGAGCTGCCCAACAGAGACTCTGACCAGGAGGGAGTGACACCCTCATAGCTGCAATAACCAGCAGTGTGTACAGATTGCTGCACAAATCACTAGAGCTGCCCCCTAACAGAGACTCTGACCAGGAGGGAGTGACACCCTCATAGCTGCAATAACCAGCATTGTGTACAGTTCGCTGCACAAATCACTAGAGCTGCCCAACAGAGACTCTGACCAGGAGGGAGAGACACCCTCATAGCTGCAATAACCAGCAGTGTGTACAGATTGCTGCACAAATCACTAGAGCTGCCCAACAGAGACTCTGACCAGGAGGGAGAGACACCCTCATAGCTGCAATAACCAGCAGTGTGTACAGATTGCTGCACAAATCCCTAGAGCTGCCCAACAGAGACTCTGACCAGCAGGGAGTGACATCCTCATAGCTACAATAACCAGCAGTGTGTACAGAGTGCTGCACAAATCACTAGAGCTGCCCAACAGAGACTCTGACCAGCAGGGAGTGACATCCTCATAGCTACAATAACCAGCAGTGTGTACAGAGTGCTGCACAAATCACTGAGCTGCCCAACAGAGACTCTGACCAGGAGGGAGTGACACCCTCATAGCTGCAATAACCAGCAGTGTGTACAGATTGCTGCACAAATCACTAGAGCTGCCCAACAGAGACTATGACCAGGAGGGAGTGAGACATCATAGTTGCAATAACCAGCAGTGTGTACAGATCGTTGCACAAATCACTAGAGCTGCCCAACAGAGACTCTGACCAGGAGGGAGTGACACCCTCATAGCTGCAATAACCAGCAGTGTGTACAGATCGCTGCACAAATCACTAGAGCTGCCCAACAGAGACTGACCAGGAGGGAGTGACGCCCTCATAGCTGCAATAACCAGCAGTGTGTACAGATTGCTGCACAAATCACTAGAGCTGCCCCCTAACAGAGACTCTGACCAGGAAAGAGTGACACCCTCATAGCTGCAATAACCAGCAGTGTGTACAGATCGCTGCACAAATCACTAGAGCTGCCCAACAGAGACTCTGACCAGGAGGGAGTGACACCCTCATAGCTGCAATAACCAGCAGTGTGTACAGATCGCTGCACAAATGACTAGAGCTGCCCAACAGAGACTCTGACCAGGAGGGAGTGACACCCTCATAGCTGCAATAACCAGCAGTGTGTACAGATTGCTGCACAAATCACTAGAGCTGCCCAACAGAGACTCTGACCAGGAGGGAGTGACACCCTCATAGTATAAGGCTTAGTGGATACACCATCTTATATCAGTCCCTATGCCCTACTCTCCACCGCAGTCCTCACCCTGTGTGGCCCTCAGCCTCTGGATACATGCTGTGTTTACCCTGCACACTGTTACACCCAGGCCTTACTGCACAAGGTATAGGAACTGAAGGCTGTCAGACAGTGGTACCACCAGGACTCACTAGGAAGTGACACAGGCAGATGTCTTAGTCAAACAGTCCAGGGTCATAGACAGTAGTCAGATGGCACACAATCAGAGGGGTATGCAATATCGCAGTCAGGAAGCCAGATGTCCTTCACATACATACAATATCAGTACGGGATGAGACAGAAGAGTGATCAAAACTAACAAGGGTTGGTCCAGGCAGCAATCAGAGGGATAGTCAGGTGACAAGCAAGGTTTCAGGCCAGGTAACAGGCAGGAGATACATGGGTACTCCCAGCAGCTAGCTCTAGAGACTAAACACCATCACAGGCAAGTAACAACTGTGCCAGGCAAGTTTAAAAACTGACAACAGCCAATCAGGAAGCCCCACTCAGTCAGCCGGCCAATGGAACTCACAGCCTGCCTCTAGTGATTGGCTCTGCACTAGTCCATCACCTCCGGGCTCAGAGGCAGCGTTGGAGAGCGTATGTCGCCTAGCAATGACAGAGGAAGCTCTTCCACGTGAGCCTGCGGGACTTCCAGAGACGCCAACTGCTGAGTTGCCCAATGAATTGCTATTCTTTTCAAGATGATAACATTGTTATTCCAACTTGTATGCAGCTTGAAACTGAACCATTGATTGGAGTTGTAGCTGATTTTGATTTGTCCAATTCCAATCTCGAGAAACGTCACAAACTCAATTGTCTCAGTTTGTAAAAACGATAATCTTATTGTTGCACTTTAAGAATGAGCTGAGATAAGGGATGTCACTACAGGACCCCTTTAATATGCCCAGCAAATTGGGGATTATAACATGTATGAGGGACTTGTTATTAATTGCTAAAGTTGGCAAAATTGACTTCAGGGAAATCTGAGAATAAAAATGCACAACCATTTATACTTGTCTGGGGCTTCTGCCTGTAAGAATCTGTGAGGTTCTTGCAATGGAAAACTTTCAATCAGTTTAACTACTTGCCGACCGCGTCATGCTGATGGGAGTGGCTGCGGCGGTAGCCCCAGGACCGACTAACGCCGATTGGCGTAAGGTTCTGCGGGCCTATTTTGCATGAGATCGCGTGCGCCAATGCGCGTGCATTCTTCCTTGGATGGCGGAGCTTAGCTCCGCCTTCAATCTCCCAGCGACGATCGCTGCTAGGAGACCACTGTCTATTAACATAGTACAGCGCTGTGATGTAAGGCAGTGCTGTACTGGGGACAGCCGTGTGACACGGCTCTCCCCCTGGGATACTGGAGCGCGATCAGCTCTCATAAGCTCAAGCCTATGACAGCCGATCGCCTTCATTGGCTGGCTGGGGGAAGGGAGGGAGTTAGGAAAAAAAATAAATAGGAAAATTTATTATATATATATATATATATATATATATATATATATATATATATATATATATATATATATATATATAAAAATAAACATCTGGGGGGCGATCAGACCCCACCAAAAGAAAGCTCTGTTAATGGGGAGAAAAGGGGGGGGGGGGGGTAATCACTTGTGTGCTGAGTGGTGCAGGCCCTGCAGCAAGTCCTTAAAGCTGTAGCGGCCAATTTAGCAAAAAATGGCCTGGTCTTTAGGGGGTTTGCTGTCCTCAAGTGGTTAAGAACCACTTTTTCAGCTGAAGACTGCTGTATATTGAGAGTGGAAGAAATTGCAGCAGGTTGGCACTACAGTATGAAATGAAGCAATGAGCTGTGCACGGATGGCTTAGTCATATGTCCTCACTGTTATGCTCTAGCATACAGATTGCATCAATTATACTTGAAGAATAGGAGAAGATGGCAATGCTGTAAAACACTGTGTTTATTCAAATATACTGTGCATCACTGGTGCATAATATGCATACATCATCATTAATGGGAGGTAAACATACCAGGTGGATGAAGAGCGGAACAATGGGTGGCGGTGGGTGCTGGTTACAAATGCTTGATAGCCATTTCATGCACTGCTGTGCTTCTACAAAGGCTGCATCCGTAGAAGCGCAGTAGTGCGCAAAATGGCAGTCATGCATTTGTAACCACCACCCATTGTGCCTCTCTTCATCCACCTGGTATGTTTACCTCCCATTAACCTCCCTGTGGGTGCATTTCTGTCTGGATTTATGGGTCTAAAAGCGGTACTATTTCTTTTTTCAAGAATTTTAGGCCAATTCTTAAGTCTTAACTCACCAAAATATATCAGAATAAAGGCCTGGTAGACATCCTGCATATAAATAAAAGACTGGAACACAAAGTTATTAAAATAATTACATTTATAAATAAATTGAAAAAGTAGGTGGTAGGCAGAGAGTAGTCAAAATCCAGGCAGATGTCGGTACAGGCGGCAGGCAGAGAGTAATCAAAATCCAGGCAGATGTCAGTGCAGGCGGCAGGCAGAGAGTAGTCAAAATCCAGGCAGATGTCGGTACAGGTGGCAGGCAGAGATCAGTCAAAATCCAGGCAGATGTCGGTACAGGTGGCAGGCAGAGATCAGTCAAAATCCAGGCAGATGTCGGTGCAGGCGGCAGGCAGAGATCAGTCAAAATCCAGGCAGATGTCGGTACAGGCGGCAGGCAGAGATCAGTCAAAATCCAGGCAGATGTCGGTAACAGTAAGACAGAAGCACTTAGCTCCGAAGCAGTTGGGAACCAAATGGCTATATTGTAAACATCATGTGCTTTCAAATGAGGCTCCTTAAGTTAGCAGTCTATAGACTGTTGCCACTTTTATGGGCCTGAGGAAGCGGGCTCAGACCTGTGAAACGCGTTGCCTGTGCTTTGTTAAACATTCTTTGTCTAAGAATTTCGTCTCTGAGGTAAGCCACCTCACTTGTTTCTTTTTAGTTGTTTTTAACGTATTTTATACAACCAGGGCACTTCTTTATCCCCTTTGTGCAGTAGCTCGGCCTCTGCTCCAGTCAATCTGCGCCGATCGCCACCTCTCCCCGCCCCTCTGTCTTCTTTAACTGAGAGGGGCGGGGGAGAGGTGGAGATTCGCAGAGATTGATGCGACTGCAGGCAGAACTACAGCACAAAGCTCTGCCTCCCATGAGCAGCAAAATCTTTTTTTTCCCCCAGGGATTTGGGGGGGATAAAGACCTCGTTCTGCGGCAGGAAGCGGCGCATCATCTTTCATCTTAAGGCTGAAGAGGATCCTGAAATAAAAAGAGGTCAATTTTAAGTCTTCAGACTCTATTTAAAGAGGAATTGTCGCAAAAATCTTAAAATTTAAAACACATACAAATAAGAAGTACATTTCTCCCAGAGTAAAATGAGCCATAAATGACTTTTCTCCTATGTTGCTGTCACTTACAGTAGGTAGCAGAAATCTGACAGAAGCGACAGATTTTGGAGTAGCCCATCTTCTCATAGGGGGGGATCTCAGGGTTTTCTTTATTTTTAGTAGCAGAAGTACTTAGTGAATGGCGGTTGCTCCGTCCAACTGCCAAAAAAGTGTGCAGCAAGCAGGGAGGCTGCGCAGCATCTTTGTATAAATCTTTTTCAGGGAATGTCTTTATAAAGAATAAAGGCCATGCTGAGAATCCCCCATGAATAGATGGACTAGCCCAAAACATGTCGGTAATGTCAGATTTCTACTACCTACGGTAAGTGACGGCAACATAAGAGAAAAGTCATTTATGGCTCATTTTACTCTGGGAGAAATGTACTTCTTATTGGTATGTATTTTACATTTTAAGATTTTCCCGACAGTTCCTCTTTAAGCAGCTGAGTTTAGAACAGATTGGAGGGCTGCCAGTATGTTTACCGACGTAGAAAGGAAAAGGCATGTAAAGGTATGCAGATATGCGGGGACTGTGATATGTGTCAATATGGGCAAAAAGGAAATTGTTTCCTTAATCATAATCGTACAAAATCCTTGTTATATCTTGCTCAACAGAAGAAGTTATCTACCAGATTAGATGTCCTTGCAATTTAATTTATACAGGGAAAACCTACAGAGTGCTAAACGTAAGAATAGATGAACTTTTGTCAAACGTTAAAAAGAAGCCCAATCCTGTAAAGGTTTTTTTTGCCTTCCCCTGGATACACTGGGATATATAGTATGCAGGTTCAGGGCAGTGATTTTTTTTTTCCTTGGTTCAACTTGATGGATGGATGTCTTTTTTTTTTTCAACCAAACTAACGATGTAACTATGGGGTAGATTCATTAAGCTGTGCTACTAAAGTGACATGGTCCCAATAAAATAAAGTTGTTGTTTTTTTTCAATTCCCCATTAATTTTTAACCCAAACCTAGCCTATTAGCCCATTATTAACCTCTACAATACCTAAACCTGTTTATAAACTTTTAATGACTGCCGCCTGTAGCGATCGGATGCAATCGCTAGGGCGAAAGTTTCAGACCCCAATGCTCTACAGATGTAATGCTCTTAGCAAGGAAATGAGCAGCGCTACTTAAAAACAGACTAGTGCCTACCTGCAAAAGAGTGAAAGCCCCACTTGTGGGGTCGAATACACACCGAGCATACACATGACCTGTCTACCACTGGAGGAGGATGCCGCACCCAGGCTATGCATATACATAGGTTAGGATTTAGTTAGTGTTAGGCCCCTCCCATGGAGGATTGACTTCTTCGCAGTGGGAGGGACAAGTACTTAATAGGTTGCATGCAAGCTGTTACAGGAAACCAACATCCTCCTCTAGTGGTAGACAGGTCATGTGTATGCTCGGTGTGTATTCGACCCCACAAGTGGAGCTTGCACTCTTTTGCAGGTAGGCACTAGTCTGTTTTTAAGTAGCGCTGCTCATTTCCTTGCTAAGTACTAATTTAATTTGTTTTTGGTCAGCTGCTCCCACTTAACAGCCATGCTTTTAGTGTATATGCAGAGCTTCTGTTTGGGTTCAAGGTGCGTTTGTAGTTCCTGGGGGGGCTCAGCGCATCTCTGATTGGAGGCCATTCGGAGGCGGCTTGGTGTTGCGCTGATCCACCTTTTGCGCAATTTTAGATGGAACGCTCTGCCATTGCCTAGTGGTGCATCTGTTCAGCTCTATGCCCCCTGAACTGTCGCCCTAGCGAAGGCATTTGATCGCCACAGACGCACAGATTGGGGATAACAGTCCGCCACATGCTCAGCTAGAAGTAAAATGTGGCATGTGGGGTATCATTTTAATCGGGAAGGGCCAAGTAATTTATTTGTAAATGTTTTATAACTGTGGGACGTGTGATGTGAAAATTAGGAAGGGTGAAAAATGAAAAAAAATTTGTTTTTTGCATTTACGCCTAATTTTTCCCCAGGGATGGACTATAAAACAAAATAGTTTTGGGAGAAAAATATTACCCAAAGAAAGCCTAGATTGTACTGAAAAAAACAAGATATGTATCACTAAGATGGCATAGATAATTCAAAAGTTACTTCTGTATAAAAACGACACAGCTAAAGTGTCAAAAATGTCAGGAACGTCAAGGTGTAAAAACCGTGGAACGAGAACCAGTTAATGTGAAGAGCACCGGTTGTGCACGCAGAAGTGCAGTGTAGCGTGCGCTGAAAGCTTACATGTGTTTCCAAATAACGGCCACTCCACTGATCCTGCCCTGAGCCGTGTCAGGTTCAGTAGTTTCATAGGATGTGATCCCCGCACTTTAATTGGAAGCCTATTGGGCTGCATTACCACACATAGCGTGCGCACAATTTGCGCTCCTTATATTAAGTTGCGCTGCTTAGTGAATCAACCAGACTTTACATTTATCTACATGAAATGTCATCAGTCAGTCCATGTGGCCACACTATTGAGATCCTGTTGTAATATGTCGCTGTTCTGCTTAGTGTTGATAATTCTGGCTAGAGTTTCAGCAATACATTATTCGGAAAGGAAAGAGGATGGTCGGCACTGCTGTACAGCTTCCTTTATATAGCAATGTGCAGACAAGTAGGCTGTGTGTTACATCATCACTTCACAGTCCATAAGAAGAGACTAAACACGTACCGGAGCGGAGGTGGATAGCAGGTGGATAAATTGCTTTAGTAAATAACACCTCACAAGTGTGTAGCATTTCTGCCCACTCTCCAACCCAACCTGGGTTTCGCCACTGCGGCATCCTCAGGGGTAACGAAGAGAAGGCACTAGGCTGGCCAATATATTATATTGTGCTACACCCAGTGGTAACTCTTGTGAAGAGTTATTTACTAAAGTGATTTAATATTTACAAGTCCTGGTTACAGGGAACAACAATGTAAGGGTTTTTACCAGAATTTTCTTGTATGCAGAGAAGTAACACACTACATGTGTTTCTTGTAAAGAGAAATACTGATGCATAGTTTTGGACGTGTGGTGATGTCACCTGTGAGATTTGTGTTACACGGGGTGATTGCAAGTGATGCAACATTATAAACAGCCAGGGCACTTTCTAGGCTAAATTGCACCCAGGACTGGGGTGTAAAAATTGCCCTTTCTCATTCCTCCCCCCCCCCCCCCACGTGGAGACAGGTATAGGTGCCCGCAGTATAGGTGTTAGCCAGGTCTAGTTGCCCCCAGTATAGGTAGCCAGCTATAGGTCCCCCACTATAGGTAGCCAGGCATAGTTTCCCCCAACATAGGTTAGATAGGTAGGTGACCCCATATAGGTTAGATAAGTAGGTGACC
This sequence comes from Hyperolius riggenbachi, assembly GCF_040937935.1. Taxonomy (NCBI): domain Eukaryota; kingdom Metazoa; phylum Chordata; class Amphibia; order Anura; family Hyperoliidae; genus Hyperolius; species Hyperolius riggenbachi. Next base: position 262,529,038 of record NC_090655.1, read on the forward strand.
CCATATAGGTTAGATAAGTAGTTGCCCCTAATATACATTAGCTAGGTAGGTGCCTCCAGTGTAGGTAGCAAGTACGGTTGCCCCCAGTATAGGTTAGATAGGTAGGTGCCCCCAGTATAGGTTAGATAGGTAGCTGCCCCCAGTATAGGTTAGATAGGTAGCTGCCCCCAGTATAGGTTAGATAGGTAGGTGACCCAAGATAAGTTAGCTGTTTAGCTGCCTCCAGCATAGGTAGCCAGCACAGTTACCCCCAATATAGGTTAGATAAGTAGGTGCCTGCAGTATAGGCTAGATAGGTAGGTGCCCGCAGTATAGGTTAGATAGGTATGTGCCCGCAGTATAGGTTAGATAAGTAGGTGCCCCTAATATAGGTTAGCTAGGTAGGTGCATCCAGTATAGGTAGCAAGCACAGTTACCCCCAGTATAGGTTAGATAGGTAGGTGCCCTCAGTATAGGTTAGATGGGTAGATGCCTGCAGTATAAGTTAGATAGGTAGGTGCCTGCATTATATATGGTTAGATAGGTAGTTTCCCCCAGTATAGATTAGATAGGTAGGTGGCCACAGTATAGATTAGATAGGTAGGTGTCTGCAGAATAGGTTAGATAGGTAGGTTCCCCCAGTATAGATTAGATAGGTAGGTGGCCACAGTATAGATTAGATAGGTAGGTGTCCGCAGAATAGGTTAGATAGGTAGCTGCCCCCAGTATAGATTAGATAGGTAGGTGGCCACAGTATAGATTAGATAGGTAGGTACCCGCAGTATAGGTTAGATAGGTAGGTTCCCCCAGCATAGATTAGATAGGTAGGTAGCCACAGTATAGATTAGATCAGGGGTGCTCACACTTTTTCGGCTCGCGAGCTACTCCCACTCTCCCTGCTCTATATGGGCCAATCCCACTCTCCCTGCTCTGTATGGGCCACTCCCACTCTCCCTGCTCTGTATGGGCCACTCCCACTCTCCCTGCTCTGTATGGGCCACTCCCACTCTCTCTGCTCTATATGGGCCACTCCCACTCTCCCTGCTCTATATGGGCCACTCCCACTCTCCCTGCTCTGTATGGGCCACTCCCACTCTCCCTGCTCTGTATGGGCCACTCCCACTCTCCCTGCTCTATATGGGCCACTCCCACTCTCCCTGCTCTGTATGGGCCACTCCCACTCTCCCTGCTCTGTATGGGCCACTCCCACTCTCCCTTCTCTGTATGGGCCGCTCCCACGCTCTCTGATCTGTATGGGCCACTCCCACTCTCCCTTCTCTGTATGGGCCGCTCCCATGCTCTCTGCTCTGTATGGGCCACTCCCACTCTCCCTGCTCTGTATGGGCCACTCCCACTCTCCCTGCTCTGTATGGGCCACTCCCCTGCTCTCTGCTCTGTATGGGCTGCTCCCACTCTCCCTGCTCTGTATGGGCCACTCCCACGCTCTCTGCTCTGTATGGGCCACTTCCACTCTCTCTGCTCTATATGGGCCGCTCCCACGCTCTCTGCTCTGTATGGGCTGCTCCCACTCTCCCTGCTCTGTATGGGCCGCTCCCACTCTCCCTTCTCTGTATGGGCCACTCCCACTCTCTCTGCTCTATATGGGCCACTCCCACTCTCCCTGCTCTGTATGGGCCACTCCCACGCTCCCTGCTACAGTATGTATGGGCCACTCCCACTCTCCCTGCTCTGTATGGGCCACTCCCACTCTCCCTGCTCTGTATGGGCTGCTCCCATGCTCCCTGCTCTGTATGGGCCACTCCCACTCTCTGCTCTGTATGGGCCACTCCCAATCTCCCTGCTCTGTATGGGCCGCTCCCACGCTTTCTGCTCTGTATGGGCCACTCCCACTCTCCCTGCTCTGTATGGGCCGCTCCCACTCTCCCTGCTCTGTATGGGCCGCTACCACTCTCCCTGCTCTGTATGGGCCGCTCCCACTCTACCTGCTCTGTATGGGCCACTCCCACGCTCTCTGCTGTGTTTGGGCCACTCCCACGCTCTCTGCTCTGTATGGGCCACTCCCACTCTCCCTGCTCTGTATGGGCCACTCCCACGCTGTGCTCTTTATGGGCCACTCCCACGCTGTGCTCTTTATGGGCCACTCCCACTCTCCCTGCTCTGTATGGGCCGCTCCCACTATCCCTGCTCTGTATTGGCCACTCCCACTCTCCCTGCTCTGTATGGGCCACTCTCCCTGCTCTGCATGGGCCACTCCCACGCTTTCTGCTGTGTATGGGCCACTCCCACTCTCCCTGCTCTGTATGGGTTGCTCCCACGCTCTCTGCTCTGTATGGGCTGCTCTCTGCTCTGTATGGGCCACTCCCACTCTCCCTGCTCTGTATGGGCCGCTCTCTGCTCTGTATGGGCCACTCCCACTCTCCCTGCTCTGTATGGGCCGCTCCCACTCTTCCTGCTCTGTATGGGCCACTCCCACTCTCCCTGCTCTGTATGGGCCACTCCCACGCTCCCTGCTATGTATGGGCCACTCCCACTCTCCCTGCTCTGTATGGGCCACTCCCACTCTCCCTGCTCTGTATGGGCCGCTACCACACTCTAAGCTCTGTATGGGCCACTCCCACTCTCCCTGCTCTGTATGGGCCACTCCCACTCTCCCTGCTCTGTATGGGCCACTCCCACTCTCCCTGCTCTGTATGGGCCACTCCCACGCTCCCTGCTCTGTATGGGCCACTCCCACTATCCCTGCTCTGTATGGGCCACTCCCACTCTCCCTGCTCTGTATGGGCTTCTCCCATGATCCCTACTCCGTATGGGCCACTCCCACGCTCTGCTCTGTATGGGCCACTCCCACTCTCCCTTCTCTGTATGGGCCTCTCCCACTCTCCCTGCTCTGTATGGGCCACTCCCACTCTCCCTGCTCTATGGGCCACTCCCATGCTCTGCTCTGTATGGGCCACACCCACGCTCTGCTCTGTATGGGCCACTCCCATGCTCTCTGCTCTGCATGGGCCACTCCCACTTCCCCTGCTCTGTATGGGCCACTCCAACACTCCCTGCTCTGTATGGGCCACTCCAACACTCCCTGCTCTGTATGGGCCACTCCAACACTCCCTGATCTGTATGGGCCACTCCAACACTCCCTGCTCTGTATGGGCCACTCCAACACTCCCTGCTATGTATGGGCCACTCCCACTCTCCCTGCTCTGTATGGGCTTCTCCCACGCTCTCTGCTCTGTATGGGCCACTCCCACGCTCTCTGCTCTGTATGGGCCACTCCCACTCTCCCTGCTAGGTATGGGCCACTCCCACGCTCTCTGCTCTGTATGGGCCACTCCCACGCTCTCCCTGACCTCCCCACACTGTAATCTTGGATTGCAGGTTACTTTTAGCAGTAAGCACTTTCTCCAACTAGATCAGATATAGCTATAGCCCCGCCCCCTTGTCATAGCCTCCGAAGAAGTGCTTGTGTGTGAAACTGCCGTCAGGCTCCCAGCAACCAGCACCCACCATTATCCCCCCCCCCCCCGCACCAGGGTTTAGTATCTTCTTATGGACTGTGAAGTGATGATGTAACACACAGCCTACTTGTCTGCACATTGCCAAATTAAGGAAGTTGTACAGCAGTGCCAACCATCCTCTTTCCTTTCATCCCTAATGATAATTGTTCCTCCCCTCAGAATTCTCTAACAGGAAGTGATGATGTTTCTCTATTTGCAGGGCGGAGTCCCGGCATCAGGAACCTCTCAGAGACTCGTCTCTCTGTATCCACAGACTGTACAACGGATGATGCCACTGGACAAGAGTCTCCTGCAGATGTCCTGGTTACCCCAAATATTCCCCCAGACTCCCCTCACCTGTCTAACCCTGAGGGGCCTCCTACCCAGCAGAGCTCTCCCCCTGCTGGAGGGTCTTATTCCTGTTACACATGTGGGAAATGTTTTGGGCGTAAATCACATCTTGTCAGTCATGAGATGTCTCACACTGGTGAGAAGCCCTTTTCATGTGCTGAGTGTGGGAAATGTTTTATAACTAAAGGAATGCTTGTCAGACATGAGAGCTCTCACACTGGTGAGAAGCCCTATTCCTGTGCTGAGTGTGGGAAATGTTTTGCTTCTAAATCATACCTTGTCATTCATAAGAGATCTCACACTGGTGAGAAGCCCTATTCATGTGCTGAGTGTGGGAAATGTTTTATAAGGAAAGAAATGCTTGTCATGCATGAGAGATATCACACTGGTGAGAAGCCCTTTTCATGTGCTGAGTGTGGGAAACGTTTTATAACTAAAGGAATGCTTGTCAGACATGAGAGCTCTCACACTGGTGAGAAGCCCTATTCCTGTGCTGAGTGTGGGAAATGTTTTGCTTCTAAATCATACCTTGTCATTCATAAGAGATCTCACACTGGTGAGAAGCCCTATTCCTGTGCTGAGTGTGGGAAATGTTTTGATTATGAATCATACCTTCTCATCCATAAGAGATCTCACACTGGTGAGAAGCCCTATTCATGTGCTGAGTGTGGAAAATGTTTTAGTTGTGAATCACAAGTCGTCACTCATAAGAGATGTCATACTGGTGAGAAGCCCTATTCATGTGCTGAGTGTGGGAAATGTTATTGGAAGAGAACAGACCTGATCGGTCATGAGAGAACACATACTGGAGAGAAACCCTATTCATGTGCTGAGTGTGGAAAATGTTTTGGGTATAAATCACAACTTGTTATTCATAAGAGATCTCACACTGGTGAGAAGCCCTATTCATGTGCTGAGTGTGGGAAATGTTTTGCTTCTAAGTCATACCTTGTCAAACATAACATATCTCACACTGGTGAGAAGCCCTATTCATGTGCTGAGTGTGGGAAATGTTTTATAAGGAAAGAAATGCTTGTCAAACATGAGAGATCTCACACTGGTGAGAAGCCCTATTCATGTGCTGAGTGTGGAAAATGTTTTAGTTGTAAATCACAAGTCGTCACTCATAAGAGATCTCACACTGGTGAGAAGCCCTATTCATGTGCTGAGTGTGGGAAATGTTTTGCTTCTAAATCAAATCTTATAACTCATAAGAGAACTCACACTGGTGAGAAGCCCTATTCATGTGCTGAGTGTGGGAAATGTTTTGCTTCTAAATCAAATCTTATAACTCATAAGAGAACTCACACTGGTAAAAAGCCCTATTCATGTGCTGAGTGTGGGAAATGTTTTGCTTCTAAGTCATACCTTGTCAAACATAACAGATCTCACACTGGTGAGAAGCCCTATTCATGTGCTGAGTGTGGGAAATGTTTTATAAGGAAAGAAATGCTTGTCATACATGAGAGATCTCACACTGGTGAGAAGCCATTTTCATGTGCTGAGTGTGGGAAGTGTTTTATAACTAAAGGAATGCTCGTCAATCATAAGAGATCTCACACTGGTGAGAAGCCCTAATCATGTGCTGAGCGTGGGAAGTGTTTTGTACAGAAATCAGATCTTGTCATACATGAGAGATCTCACACTGGTGAGAAGCCCTAATCATGTGCTGAGTGTGGGAAATGTTTTGGGCACAAACCACAGCTTGTGATATAAACGACATTGAGACACGTTTCTTGCAAAAGGTATTGGTGTATTAAAACAATACTATAACCTGCTATATAAACGTACCCCATATATTGCACACACCCATATACAATGGACAGGCCCTACTATTGCTTCCAGCCTATGCTGCATAACAGTCCTTGCTAACTGCTGCTAAACTGAAAAGTCCAGCCGTATTCATTAGGACTATAACAAGCAGAACTATGCAATCTTCGCTGGCCAGCAAAAAAAAGCCTTCACATGTCCATAATTATAGTGCTTTGTTAAAAGAAAAGCCAGGATCTCACCACTCCTACCCTCACCCACGTGCACATGGGGGGTAATCGCGTAGTCTCCAGAAGCCTTGCGGTGGTTGCTTGTGACGGTGGTCACACTCTCCCCTTCTCACATGTACTTGCAAAGTGCGGGCGTCCCCGCATGCCAGGAGGGGGCCACTATGCTGCAAACAAAGTCTCTTCCAAACCGCACCGGCTTCAGGCCTCAGGATGCTGGGATAGTGTGGTTGGAAAACTCACAGCAACTTCCTGGATGAGAAATGGATGGTGGCCTGGCTTAGCCAAACTTAGTCGACCGGTTTCATTGCCTAACCTGCAATTTCTTCAGGACATAATGGCATAATTACACTTGGCACCATCTAGTGGTTCTTTTTATAGTTGCATGCCCTTATCAAATCATTTGCATTGGAATTCAATTATACGACAAGCAAAAGTGTGCCAGCACTCCATCTTGTGGATTTTTGCATAATTACACATGTTTTACAAATGCTTACATTTATATTGTATTCCATTTATGCATTTAAAGCTGCAGACCCATACCAAGCACAAATACCATTCATTGGCCTAATACTAAATCTTATACCGGGGCGGGGGGGCCCCGGGGGGGAGGAGGAGAAAAAAGGGACCACGAGACACCCGCCACAACCTAAATACAGTCCACAGCAACACTGCCAGATAAATAAAAAACCCCATGTACCAACCCGCAAAAATGTATGCTTATGAGGTCAATCATATCGCAAGACATCTGCGCAATCTCACTGACTAGCAAACTGAATGCCATTCAGAGGAACACCCCCAGATTTAGGTCCACATTCAAACCATGCGGACTCATAGAATTGCATTTAAAAATCCACATGCATTCCTTTTGCAATAGAATTTTATCAAAATCTCCGAGCCTAGGACTTATGTTCAGTTTATAAATTCCTCTATATCTAAGACCTCTATTATCACTGTTATGGCATTCAGTAAAATGCTGTGCAACAACACTTTTTTATTTTTTATATTACTGAGGTGTTCACCTATCCTGGCATTCAGCTCTCTTCCAGTTTTACCAATATATATCTTGTTACATGGACAAGTTAATTGGTAGATCACTTTTTTGGTCTCACACGTAATGTAATCCTTTATTTTGAAATTTACTTGACCCAAACTGTCGCTGGAGGTATCACCCTCTATGACATGACCACAATATTTACAATTCTGACATTTATACATCCCTTTATGTCTAGAAATTGGTCTGGGAGTTCTCTGAAACTCGCTTCTCACTAGCATATCTTTGAGGCTGCTACTTCTCCGAGCCGTCACCTGGGGGGTCTCCCCCACTATTTTAGCAATACTATCATCTAAAGTGAGTATACCCCAATTTTTCTGTAGAATACCCAAAAGCTGATTCCAATGACTCCCATATCTTGTGATCAACCTGACCACGTCACTGCTTTCCTGTTCTTTTGGTTGACGTTTGGATAAAAGTGTATCTCTGTCCGTCTTTAACCCCCTGATAAACGCTTTTCTAATAATTCTACTGGAATAGCCTCTTTCCTTCAGTCTATGTCTCAAATTGACTGCTTCTTTTTTATAAAGCTCTACTGTTGCACAATTTCGTCTTATCCTCAAAAATTCGCCCGTGGGGACGGACCTAATCTGGCACCCCAGGTGGTGGCTCGAGGCATGTAACAAGGTGTTGCCTGCGCTCTCCTTTCTATAGGTTTCAGACAGTAATCTACCATCAAGTTTAGTTAATTTAAGATCCAAAAAGGTTATTGATTTTTTTATCATACTGATAGGTGATGAATATATTGCGCTTAGTTGTGTTCAGTTTGTCAACAAATCCCTTCAAGCTTTGTTCATCTCCCCTCCATAGCATCAATACGTCATCTATAAAACGTAGCCACAGCGCGACCCGCTCCCCGAACCCCGCCATGTCAACTCCCAAAGACCTAGGTGCAGGCATGCGTAGGATGGGGAGAAAGCCGCGCCCATGGCCACGCCCCGCAACTGCTGATAATACTGACCATCGAATTCAAAATAATTTCTAGTCAAAATCAATCTCAGCAAATCAGTGACATAATCATTATGAATCTTTTCAGTTTCACCATAGTATTTTTCCATGAAGAAAGCAATTGCCTTCAGGCCCACCCCATGGGGGATAGACGTGAATAAAGATTCCACATCTAAAGCCACCAACAGGCAATCATCCGGTACACGAACCTTTTCAACCTTGTTTAGAACCTCCATAGTATCCTTTACATAGGAAGGCAGAGAGACTACCATTGGCTTAAGTTTCTGATCAACGAATTGTGCTACTCTTTCAAACCACAGCTTGTCAGACATTTGTGTTGTCAGGCAGGGGTCACACATATTTAAACTGCACGCATGTTGCTGCAGAGTGGAAAATGCACGTAATGTTTGTGCATGGTTCACACAAGTAATGTATTTTCAATGCGTTTAAGGTGCAGAAAAAAAAATGGTCAACAATTGTATTGTTTTTGCAAACTGTATGCATGTATTCTATCATCTGGATGGATGGATGGATTATATTTGATCTACTTAATAGTGGATCTGAATGGGAGACAATTCATTTGCTATTGGATGATATGATTTTTATTTTGTATTTTCCCTTTAATATGTGTAATGCCGTATTGAAGTAGTATTTCTGCAGGGAAATGAAATGTATTGGTTTAACAGAAAATAGTCTGCAATATACATCATAACGCAATGAGACATTAATGTGGGAACTTCAACTCAAATATAATTTGGCAGCATCCCTCCCACCCCCACCCCTAAAACAATGCACATAATATACATAAGAAACAGGCCTGCATGATTTTAGGAAAAATTTGAAATTGCGATTTTGATTTTTTCACAATTTTCTTCAAATCAAGCTTTAGCACTAAATTCACAATGCCTCCAGTATAGGTAGCCAGTATAATTGCCCCCAGTATAGTTTAGCAGGATAGGTGCCTGCAGTATAGGTAGCCAGTATAGTTGCCCCCAGTATAGTTTAGCCAGGTAGGTGCCTCCAGTATAGGTAGCCAGTATAATTGCCCCCAGTATAGTTTAGCAGGATAGGTGCCTGCAGTATAGGTAGCCAGTATAGTTGCCCCCAGTATAGTTTAGCCAGGTAGGTGCCTCCAGTATAGGTAGCCAGTATAATTGCCCCCAGTATAGGTTAACTAGGTAGGTGCCTCTAGTATAGGTAGCCAGTATAGTTGCACCAGTATAGGTTAGCTAGGTAGGTGCCTCCAGTATAGGTAGCCAGTATAGCGGCCCCCAGTATAGGTTAGCTAGGTAGGTGCCTCCAGTATAGGTAGCCAGTATAGCTGCCCCCAGTATAGGTTAGCTAGGTAGGTGCCTCCAGTATAGGTAGCCAGTATAGCGGCCCCCAATATAGGTTAGCTAGGTAGGTGCCTCCAGTATAGGTAGCCAGTATAGTTGCCCCAGTATAGTTTAGCCAGGTAGGTGCCTCCAGTATAGGTAGCCAGTATAGTTGCCCCAGTATAGTTTAGCCAGGTAGGTGCCTCCAGTATAGGTAGCCAGTATAGTTGCCCCCAGTATAGGTTAGCTAGGTAGGTGCCTCTAGTATAGGTAGCCAGTATAGCGGCCCCCAGTATAGGTTATCTAGGTAGGTGCCTCTAGTATAGGTAGCCAGTATAGTTGCCCCAGTATAGGTTAGCTAGGTAGGTGCCTCCAGTATAGGTAGCCAGTATAGCTGCCCCCAGTATAGGTTAGCTAGGTAGGTGCCTCTAGTATAAGTAACCAGTATAGTTGCACCAGTATAGGAAAGCTAGGTAGGTGCCTCTAGTATAGGTAGCCAGTATAGTTGCCCCCAGCATAGGTTAGCTAGGTAGGTGCCTCCAGTATAGGTAGCCGCTATAGTTGCCCCCAGTATAGCTTAGCTAGGTAGGTGCCTCCAGCATAGGTAGCCAGTATAGCTGCCCCCAGTATAGGTTAGCTAGGTAGGTTCCTCCAGTATAGGTAGCCAGTATAGTTTACCCCAGTATAGGTTATCTAGGTAAGTGCCCCCAGTATAGGTAGCCAGTACAGCTGCCCCCAGTATAGGTTAGCTAGGTAGGTTCCTCCAGTATAGGTAGCAAGTATAGCTGCCCCCAGTATAGGTTAGCTAGGTAGGTGCCTCCAGTATAGGTAGCCAGTATAGCTGCCCCCAGTATAGGTTAGCTAGGTAGGTGCCTCCAGTATAGTTGCCCCCAGTATAAGTTAGCTAGGTAAGTGCCTCCAGTATAGGTAACCAGTATTGTTGCCCCCAGTATAGGTTAGCTAGGTAAGTGTCTCCAGTATAGGTAGCCAGTATAGTTGCCCCAGTATAGGTTAGCTAGGTAGGTGTCTCCAGTATAGGTAGGCAGCATAGGTGTAGCGGCGTGGGGGAGAGAGTGGGCATAGTAACAACTTACATTCCAGGATGACACCGGCAGCTTCTATCTTCTTCCTGTCCCAGTCATCTATCGCATTAGTATCAGCGCCTCCTGTGATGACATGCGGTTACATCATCACAGGGGGTCGCTGTTACCAATGCGACTGATGGAGGAAGAAGAAAGAGGGTGCAGGGGATCCTGAAAGGTGTGTTGCGCTACAATTTTACACGCCGCCGCCGCCGCCGCCTTCACGATTACTTAATCGTCGTGCCCCACATGGTGATTTCGATTTAAAATCAATTTATCATGCACCCCAATAAGAAAACAACATTTCCGCCCTACAAGAACACATAAGACAGCATTTTACTTCTTAAACACATAAGACAATGTTTCCCCATAAAACATATTAGTCAGAGTTCCCCTTTCCGTTCCCCCCCCCCCCCCCCCCCCAATAAGTACCCGCTAATATCCCTGGTGTCAGTGGCAGCACCTGAAAATAAAAATAATGCACTTACCTGGCAGGTGACTCCTCTCCTGTCCTCCAGCGTTGCTCCCCGATCTTCATTGCAGCAGCTCCGGCTGCACACCTCCTGCACTATGCTGACAGGCAGGGCTGGGCTACAGGAAAATGGTGGCCGGAGCCCAGCACTGGAGACACAAATAGACTCCAGTGCTGGGCTTCACTGCCATTTTCCCATAGCGCTTCTGTCAGACTGCCGCTGATACTCCTGCAGCCGTGCCAGACACCTCCTACACATCCTGGGGGCAGATCCGCCATTTCCTCTGTGGCCCCTGGGGGACCCCTGACAGCTGCTAATGTACCCCCAGGAGTCTGCAGAGCCAGGATCAGAATCACTGCTATAGACAAATGTGGGAAGCTGCTGCTGGAAACAGTTCTATGTTATGTAACCAAATAAATCCTATTAGAATGGAAATCTGATGCATCTCCAAGTATCTCTCCTGTGTAAAGCTGCTAATAAAGTTATTCCTCTGGATAATGTGCTGAATATCAGCTGTATATTGTTCCCACAGTGTGATGTGTTTTGTTCCTCTGCATGGGATGTAAAATGTACTATTACCTGCATCAATCAGATTTACTGTAATAAATAAATTGCATTGTTATAATTAATGAGGCCATTGTAAGCTCAGTGTTTGTAGCGAGAGCTCTCTAGCATTGCAGGTCTGTAGTCTGTCACTGGTGATGGTCAATGACATGCAAATAATTCTAAGTCGATGCAAATTACAGTACAGATTTATGTAAATGTATTTATCTTGAACGATTGGTCCATTTCCAAGCTGCATAAAGTAAATTTGCATAGACATGCAGCAACTTGGACAGACACAGGCTTGTTCCCCATCCCAACAGGGCGACATCCCTTCACCTCCATCCACTCCACAAGATTCTGCCACAATATACCTGATGCCATTGCCAACCTTCACACTACCCGGACTGCAGAGCTGAGTCACAGGAGCCGGAAGCAGCAGAGAGCAGGGATACCCTTCAGTATGGCCACACTGTAATGGGCGACACGGCAGGGGGATGGGGTGCTGCCCTTGTGTAAGTATACAGCACACACTGCTCAACATCCAATGTATGCTCTGATATGGCCCAGGCTGCCCTCCAGCTGCAGATACAGCAGTCACACAACCCCTCATTCACACATATGTCAGCAGCTTTTCCCATCATCTGATTGTCCCCTGGCTGCCCTCACACTGAAGAAGCTGGAACTGTATTCATAGAACCACTAATTCACACATCCATCAAATCCCCCCCATCACTATGATCTGATATGACACAGACTTCCCTCTAGTGGCAAATATTTACACCACAATCATATCCCCAAAGGAGATCAGAGCCTTCCAGTGTGGGGTTCCACCTCCCCAAATACTACCAACTCACATGATCCATAAGATCAGAGAAAGTCTGCAAACTGGGAGCAGCAAAGCAATAGTGACTAGAAGTCTTATGGTTATCAGCTACAGTGAGTGCAGGGCTTGTGGTATGGGGGTGTATCAGCTGTAGTGAGTGCGGGGCTTGTGGTATAGGAGTGCATCAGCTATAGTGAGTGCTAGGCATGTGGTATGGGTGTGTATCAGCTATAGTGTGTGCAGGGCTTGTGGTATGGGAGTGTATCAGCTATAGTGAGTGCAGGGCTTGTGCTATGGGGGTGTATCAGCTATAGTGAGTGCAGGGCTTGTGGTATGGGAGTGTATCGGCAATAGTGTGTGCAGGGCTTGTGGTATGGGAGTGCATCAGCTACAGTGAGTGCAGGGCTTGTGGTATGGCGGTGTATCAGCTATAGTGAGTGCGGGGCTTGTGGTATGGGAGTGTATCAGATATAGTGAGCGCAGGGCTTGTGGTATAGGAGTGTATCAGCTATAGTGAGTGCAGGGCTTGTGGTATGGGAGTGTATCAGCTATTGTGAGTGAAGGGCTTGTGGTATGGGAGTGTATCAGCTACAGTTAGTGCAGGGCTTGTGGTATGGGAGTGTATCAGCTATAGTGAGTGCAGGGCTTGTGGTATGGGGGTGTATCAGCTATAGTGAGTACAGAGCTTGTGGTATGGTAGTGTATCAGTGATAGTGAGTGCAGGGCTTGTGGTATGGAAGTATATCAGCTATAGTGAGTGCAGGGCTTGTGGTGGGGGGGGGGGGGGGTGTATCAGCTATAGTGAGTGCGGGGCTTGTAGTGTAGGAGTGTATCAGCTATAGTGAGGACAGGGCTTGTGGTATGGGAGTGTATCAGCTATAGTGAGTGCAGGGCTTGTGGTATGGGAGTGTATCAGCTATAGTGAGTGCAGGGCATGTGGTATGGGAGTGTATCAGCTATATTGAGTGCGGGGCTTGTGGTATGGCGTGTATCAGCTATAGTGAGTGCAGGGCTTATGGTATGGGAGTGTATCAGCTATAGTGAGTACAGGGCTTGTGGTATGTTAGTGTATCAGCTATAGTGAGTGCAGGGCTTGTGGTATGGGAGTGTATCAGCTATAGTGAGTGCAGGGCTTGTGGTATGGGAGTGTATCAGCTATATTGAGTGCGGGGCTTGTGGTATGGTAGTGTGTCAGCTATAGTGAGTGCAGGGCTTGTGGTATGGGAGTGTATCAGCTATAGTGAGTGCAAGGCTTGTGGTATGGGAGTGTATCAGCTATAGTGAGTGCAGGGCTTGTGGTATGGGGGTGTATCAGCTATAGTGAGTGCAGGGCTTGTGGTATGGGGGTGTATAGGCTATAGTGAGTGCAGGGTTTGTGGTATGGGAGTGTATCAGCTATAGTGAGTGCAGGGCTTGTGGTATGGGGGTTGTTGAAGTAAAAAGCAACCTTATCTACTTAGAAGCACTGGAGGAAACAGAATTGATTTCAGAAACAAAGCGTTGTTTATTACACACGTGCGGCTTCTCCCTGGATAACAAAGAGTCTATGATAAGCACAGCTCTACCCAGAAGAGAAGCAAGTTTCCCGCGCAGCTAACCCCCCCTATATAGTCCTCCGTTGTCTTCTGGGTGTCTCTTTGGTGATGTCAGGTCATAGGCGGTGTCATCAGGGAAAGTCAGTATCTGACCAGTAGAAGTTCAGAGTTCGATGCTTTCTCCTTATATGTCCTTACTGAAACCATGGCTCCCTGGTGGTTCCTCATTCTGTGTAAGGCTCATGTACAGACAAGAGTGGGCCTCATCCTCCAGATGCACTCGCTTCCTGTAAGAGTAAAAATATCCACGGCAGACTGGTGCTCTTTTGAACACATTCATCACCCTAGTTCCTTAACCCTAGTTTCACTGACAGGCTGCCTTAAAAGGTATCACGCAGCTGCTTAAACAGTAATACTGAGTTAACCCTTTAACACTTTGCTAAGCTTGATGCACAGAACACATATGATTATATCCACAGGGTGTATCAGCTATAGTGAGTACAGAGCTTGTGGTATGGGAGTGTATCAGTGATAGTGAGTGCAGGGCTTGTGGTATGGAAGTATATCAGCTATAGTGAGTGCAGGGCTTGTAGTGTGGGAGTGTATCAGCTATAGTGAGTACAGGGCTTGTGATATGGGAGTGTATCAGCTATAGTGAGGGCAGGGCTTGTGGTATGGGAGTGTATCAGCTATAGTGAGTGCAGGGCTTGTGGTATGGGAGTATATCAGCTATAGTGAGTGCAGGGCATGTGGTATGGGAGTGTATCAGCTATATTGAGTGCGGGGCTTGTGGTGTGGTAGTGTGTCAGCTATAGTGAGTGTAGGGCTTGTGGTATGGCGTGTATCAGCTATAGTGAGTGCAGGGCTTATGGTATGGGAGTGTATCAGCTATAGTGAGTACAGGGCTTGTGGTATGTTAGTGTATCAGCTATAGTGAGTGCAGGGCTTGTGGTATGGGAGTGTATCAGCTATAGTGAGTGCAGGGCTTGTGGTATGGGAGTGTATCAGCTATAGTGAGTGCAGGGCATGTGGTATGGGAGTGTATCAGCTATATTGAGTGCGGGGCTTGTGGTGTGGTAGTGTGTCAGCTATAGTGAGTGCAGGGCTTGTGGTATGGGGGTGTATCAGCTATAGTGAGTGCAGGGCTTGTGGTATGGGGGTGTATAGGCTATAGTGAGTGCAGGGCTTGTGGTATGGGAGTGTATCCGCTATAGTGATTGCAGGGCTTGTGGTATGGGAGTGTATCAGCTATAGTGAATGCAGGGCTTGTTGTAGGGGAGTGTATCAGCTATAGTGAGTGCAGGGCTTGTGGTATGGGAGTGTATCAGCTATAGTGAGTGCAGGGCTTGTGGTATGGGAGTGTATCAGCTATAGTGAGTGCGGGGCTTGTGGTATGGGAGTGTATCAGCTATAGTGAATGCGGGGCTTGTGGTATGGGAGTGTATCGGCTATAGTGTGTGCAGGCTTGTGGTATGGGGGTGTACAAGCTATAGTGAGTGCAGGGCTTGTGGTATGGGGGTTTATCAGCTATAGTGAGTGCGGGGCTTGTGCACTCATATCAGATCATAGTGAGGCCTTGCACTCACTAAAGCTGATAGACTCCCGTATCACAAGCCCTGCACTCACTATAGCTGATACACTCCCATACCACAAGCCCCGCACTCACTATAGCTAATACACCCCCATACCACAAGCCCTGCACTCACTATAGCTGATACACCCCCATACCACAAGCCCTGCACTCACTATAGCTTATACACCCCCATACCACAAGCCCTGCTCTCACTATAGCTGATACACTCCCATACCACAAGCCCCACCCTCTCTATTGCTGATACACTCTCATACCACAAGCCCTGCACTCACTATAGCTGATACACTCCCATACCACAAGCCCTGCACTCACTATAGCTGATATACTCCCATACCACTAGCCCCGCACTCACTATAGCTGATACACTGCCATACCACAAGCCTTGCACTCACTATAGCTGATACACCCCCATACCACAAGCCCTGCACTCACTATACCTGATACACCCCCCCATACCACAAGCCATGCACTCACTCTAGCGGATACACTCCCATACCACAAGCCCCGCACTCACTATAGCTGATATACTCCCATACCGCAAGCCCTGCACTCACTATAGCTGATACATTCCAATACCACAAAGCCTGCACTCACTATAGCTGATAGACTCCCATACCACAAGCCCTGCACTCACTATAGCTGATACACTCCCATACCACAAGCCCTGCACTCACCATAGCTGATACACCCCCATACCACAAGCACTGTTCTCACTATAGCTGATACACTCCCATACCACAAGCCCTGCACTCACTATAGCTGATACACTCCCATACCACAAGCCCTGCACTCACTATAGCTGATACACTCCCATACCACAAGCCCTGCACTCACTATAGCTGATATATTCCCATATCACAAGCCCCACACTCACTATAGCTGATACACTCCCATACCACAAGCCCCGAACTCACTATAGCTGATACCCTCCATACCACAAGCCCTGCACTCACTATAGTCTATACACTCCCATACCACAAGCCCCGCTCTCACTATAGTTGATATACTCCCATACCACAAGCCCAGCAATCACTATAGCTGATACACTCCCATACCACTAGCCCTGCACTCACTATAGCTGATACATTCCATACCACAAGCCCTGCACTCACTATAGCTGATACACCCCCATACCACAAGCCCTGCACTCACTATAGCTGATACACTTCCATATCACAAGCCCCACACTCACTATAGCTGATACACTCCCATACCACAAGCCGCGCACTCACTATAGCTGATACACTCCATACCACAAGCCCTGCACTCACTATAGTTGATACACTGCCATACCACAATCCCTGCACTCACTATAGTTTATACACTCTCATACCACAAGCCCAGCAATCACTTTAGCTGATATACTCCCATACTACAAACCCCGCACTTACTATAGCCGATACACTCCCATACCACAAGCCCTGCACTCACTATAGCCGGTACACTCCCATACCACAAGCCCAGCACTCACTATAGCTGATACACTCCATACCACAAGCCCCGCACTCACTATAGCTGATACACTCCATACCACAAGCCCCGCACTCACTATAGCTGATACACTCCATACCACAAGCCCCGCACTCACTATAGCTGATACACTCCCATACCACAAGCTCTACACTCACTATAGCTGATACACTCCCATACCACAAGCCCTGAACTCACAATAGCTGATACACCCCCATACCACAAGCCCTGCACTCACTATAGCTGATACACTCCCATACCACAAGCCCTGCACTCACTATAGCTGATACACTCCCATACCACAAGCCCTACACTCACTATAGCTGATACACTCCCATACCACAAGCCCTGTACTCACAATAGCTGATACACTCCCATACCACAAGCCCTGCACTCACAATAGCTGATATACTCCCATACCACAAGCCCTGCACTCATTATAGCTGATACACCCTCATACCACAAGCCCCACACTCACTATAGCTTATACACTCCCATACCAGAAGCCCTGCACTCACTATAGCTGATACATTCCCATACCACAAGCCCTGCACTCACTATAGCTGATACACTCCCATACCACAAGCCCTGCACTCACTAGAGCTGATACACTCCATACCACAAGCCCTGCACTCACTATAGCTGATACACTCCCATACCATAACCCCTTCACTCACTATAGCTGATACACCCCCATACCACAATCCCTGCACTCACTATAGTTGATACACTCCCATACCACAAGCCCTACACTTACTATAGTTGATACACTCCCATACCACAAGCTCTGCACTTACTATAGCTGATACACTTCCATACCACAATCCCTGCACTCACTATAGTTGATACACTCCCATACCACAAGCCCTACACTCACTATAGTTGATACACTCCCATACCACAAGCCCTACACTCACTATAGCTGATACACTCCCATACCACAACCCCCACACTCACTATAGCTGATACACTCCCATACCACAAGCCCCGAACTCACTATAGCTGATACCCTCCATACCACAAGCCCTGCACTCACTATAGTCTATACACTCCCATACCACAAGCCCCGCTCTCACTATAGTTGATATACTCCCATACCACAAGCCCAGCAATCACTATAGCTGATACACTCCCATACCACTAGCCCTGCAAACACTATAGCTGATACACCCCCATACCACAAGCCCTGCACTCACTATAGCTGATACACTTCCATATCACAAGCCCCACACTCACTATAGCTGATACACTCCCATACCACAAGCCGCGCACTCACTATAGCTGATACACTCCATACCACAAGCCCTGCACTCACTATAGTTGATACACTGCCATACCACAATCCCTGCACTCACTATAGTTTATACACTCTCATACCACAAGCCCAGCAATCACTTTAGCTGATATACTCCCATACTACAAACCCCGCACTTACTATAGCCGATACACTCCCATACCACAAGCCCTGCACTCACTATAGCCGGTACACTCCCATACCACAAGCCCAGCACTCACTATAGCTGATACACTCCATACCACAAGCCCCGCACTCACTATAGCTGATACACTCCCATACCACAAGCTCTACACTCACTATAGCTGATACACTCCCATACCACAAGCCCTGCACTCACAATAGCTGATACACCCCCATACCACAAGCCCTGCACTCACTATAGCTGATACACTCCCATACCACAAGCCCTGCACTCACTATAGCTGATACACTCCCATACCACAAGCCCTACACTCACTATAGCTGATACACTCCCATACCACAAGCCCTGTACTCACAATAGCTGATACACTCCCATACCACAAGCCCTGCACTCACAATAGCTGATACACTTCCATACCACAAGCCCTGCACTCACTATAGCTGATACACTCCCATACCACAAGCCCTGCACTCATTATAGCTGATACACCCTCATACCACAAGCCCTACACTCACTATAGCTTATACACTCCCATACCAGAAGCCCTGCACTCACTATAGCTGATACATTCCCATACCACAAGCCCTGCACTCACTATAGCTGATACACTCCCATACCACAAGCCCTGCACTCACTAGAGCTGATACACTCCATACCACAAGCCCTGCACTCACTATAGCTGATACACTCCCATACCATAACCCCTTCACTCACTATAGCTGATACACCCCCATACCACAATCCCTGCACTCACTATAGTTGATACACTCCCATACCACAAGCCCTACACTTACTATAGTTGATACACTCCCATACCACAAGCTCTGCACTTACTATAGCTGATACACTTCCATACCACAATCCCTGCACTCACTATAGTTGATACACTCCCATACCACAAGCCCTACACTCACTATAGTTGATACACTCCCATACCACAAGCCCTACACTCACTATAGCTGATACACTCCCATACCACAACCCCTTCACTCACTATAGCTGATACACCCCCATACCACAATCCCTGCAGTCACTATAGTTGATACACTCCCATACCACAAGCCCTACACTCACTATAGTTGATACACTCCCATACCACAAGCCCTACACTCACTACAGCTGATACACTCCCATACCACAAGCCCTGCACTCACTATAGCTGATACACCCCCATACCACAAGCCCTTCACTCACTATAGCTGATACACCCCCATACCACAAGCCCTACACTCACTATAGCTGATACACCCCCATACCACAAGCCCTGCACTCACTATAGCTGTTACACTCCCATACCACAAGCCCTACACTCACTATAGCTGATACTCTCCCATACCACAAGCCCTGCACTCACTACAGCTGACACACTCCCATACTACAAGCCCCGCACTCACTATAGCTGATACACCCCCATACCACAAGCCCTACACTCACTATAGCTGATACACCCCCATACCACAAGCCCTGCACTCACTATAGCTGTTACACTCCCATACCACAAGCCCTACACTCACTATAGCTGATACACTCCCATACCACACGCCCTGCACACACTATAGCTGATACACTCCCATAACACAAGCCCTGCACTCACTATAGCTGATACACTCCCATACCACAAGCCCTGCACTAACTATAGTTGATACACTCCCACACCACAAGCCCTGCACTCACTATAAATGTGGGACTCCGCTCACACCTCCGTTCACCGACAGTGCAGGAAAGCAGGCTGCCAAGACCTCAGATCCAAGACCGTAGAAAGTGAAGTCCGCACGATGTCGGTAGAATCAATATGGCTTTATTCAATCGTTACACATAACAAGCTAAAAGCCAGCACCACATGCTGACATGTTTCGGGCGTTACACGCCCTTAATCATAGCATAGGCGCACATGAGAAAGGGTGACTCCTATATAGAGTAAGGTTACACCCAATACCACATGTTCAATAGACCCCACCCACAAAGAAAGGTGCATATGAAACAGTGGGGGGAGAAAAGGACACACAGAAATTCCCCACACTGAAATAATCTATTACATAAAAGCATTATAAAAAGCATAAAAATGTAGATGCATGCGTTTAGGCACCATATAACATTAGGCAGCATGAATTAAATCCTCTTCATAAATTTCAAGAGATTCAAGATATGAACTTATATAATCATGTGTAAACAAAAGACAAGGGTGATCATTTGATCCACTCTAAGTGACTGTGTTGAGGTCCCATCTTGCATTGAGTCCTCCCGGTGAGCGTGTCCCTAATTGGAAAATCCAGTAGGCCTCCCTGGTAAGGAGACGTTTGTAAACGTCCCCCCCTCTCACAGGCCTTAGGACACGCTCAATACCCTGAAATGAGAAAGAGGACATGTCACCTGAATGAGCTGATCTAAAGTGCTTTGCTACATTGGACACCTCTAGGGTCAACCAGCCAGCCCCCCTGTAGTGTTCAGCTATACGTTGTCTGAGGTGCCTGGTAGTGCACCCCACATATTGGGTGTGGCATAAGGAACACGAGATAAGGTAAATTGTATACCTCGTGTCACAATTCATGTATTGTTTGATGGGAAAGGTTTTACTATTAGAAAAAGAAACAATAGAACGGGTGGGTTTGTGGACACTACAATAGTGGCACGTTGAGAAATTGCATCTATATGAGCCAGGGGTGGTCAGCCAACACGGTCGTTGTGTACTGGAAGGGAGAAGGCTAGGTGACAGGATGCTCCCAAGTGTGGGAGCCCTTCTACTAGCAAATCTAACTCCTTGTTTGATGATCTGATTAAGCGTTTCGTCCGCCTGTAGCACAGGAAGAGATTTCCTCACAATATGCGTGATTTGTTTATATTCCTGGCTATAGGTAGTCACAAAAGTCATGTCTTTGTTGGATCGTGACTGCGTTCGGCGGGAGCCAGGAGTCAATAATTCCTCCCTGGTTCTCATCAAGGCCCGCCTCCTACCCCTCTCTATCATCCACCTGGGGTAGCCACGCTCCCCAAGACGAGAACCCACAGTGTCCAGCTCCACGCCGAGGGCCGAGCCATCAGAACAGTTACGGCGTGCCCGGATCGACTCACCCACGGGAACAGCACGGATGGTATGGGGCGGATGGCAGCTGTTGGCCCTCAGGGTGGAGTTGCCACTACACGGCTTGCGGTACGTGCCTGAAACCACAGAGGCAGAAGAGGGGTCCCCCCTCAGTGTGAGGTCAAGATAGTTGACCTCAGAGGAGGTCCACTGGGAAGTGAACACCAGATTCAGAGAATTCCCGTTAAGAAACTCCACAAATTGCAGTGCCTCGTCGTGCGTGCCGTCCCAGACGACCAGCAGGTCGTCTATATATCTGCCATACCACACAATGTGACTCGAATAAATATTGGAGTCACTAAACAAGTGGAGCTCCTCCCACCAGCCCATATATAAGTTGGCCAGTGAGGGAGAAAATTTTGCTCCCATTGAAGCTCCACAGCGTTGTACATAAAAATCAGATTCGAAAAGAAAATAATTGTGGGTAAGCAGATATTGGACGGCACGCCCGACGAAGAACTGGAGGTCCGCGGAGAAAGCAGAGTATCTCGCCATATGATAATCTAATGCGTCCAGAGCGAGAGCATGGGGAATGCAAGAGTATAGTGACTTAACATCAATGGCTATCCAACTGTAGTGGTCATGCCATTGAAAGTGCAGTAGACTACTAAGCACATGCTTAGTGTCTCGTATGTAGCCGGGAAGACGTCGCACTAGGGGTTGTAGGTGTTCATCTACCCAATTGCCCAGGCGTTCCCCCAGAGAGCCAATCCCAGCCACAATTGGCCTGCCCTCTGGGGGAAACCCCTGTTTGTGAATCTTGGGCAGGTGATGAAACACCGGAACAACAGGCGAAGAAACGGCGAGATACTCTGCTAGTCGCTTGGAGATTACTCCCAAACTTTCGCCCAAGGACAAGAGCGAAAGCAGCTGTCTGCTATACTCCGCCGTAGGGTCACATCTCAAAGGAGAATAGGTGGCCAAGTCCCGGAGCTGCCTCAGTGCCTCCATACGATAAACCTCTATATCCAGGACGACCACTGCTCCTCCCTTATCCGCATTCCTGATAACAATGCGTATATTGTCTTTAAGGGAGGAGAGGGCCTGCTTTTCAGCCGGAGGGAGGTTGCTGCGGAGGCCTGGGGCCTTAGCAGAAGCTAGTTCAAGTAGTTCTCTCTCTATGACCTCCTGGAAAGCATCAACGGGGGGACTGCGGGCAGTCGTTGGATAGAAGGCTGGATTGCGGATAGAGACAGGCCTAACGTCATTTTCAGAAACCAAGGGGACCGTCTCTGAGAGCAATTGCTCTAAAGACAAGAGAGATTTAGTGTCCCCGAAATTTCTTATATCAGGCAAGGCCATACCTCCACCATCTGATAAATCGTACTCCACTCCATCCGCAGTCCGCCCGTCAATAAAATGCTTTCTCAGAAGAACAGACCTGACAAACTTGTTGACATCTAAAAGTGTGGAGAACACATCAAAATGTGTAGTGGGGGCAAAGGAGAGCCCCCGTGAGAGTAATGCGATCTCTGAAGCGGACAGAATAGTGGCTGAAAGATTAACAACTGTATGAGTGGCACAATCGGAAATTGGAGTCACCCGTCTCTGCTTGTTGTGTTTTATACCCCCTCTCCTCGTCCGCCTCGGCCTTTTTTCTTGTTGTATTTGTATTTGTTGTGCCTCTTGTGCTGGGCGGGTAGGGAAAGGATGGGCTGCTGGTTTTTTGACAGCTGATAGTTGGAACATGTAGCAGGGTCTATACCTCCCGTTGCCCCATGTACCTGTGCTCCAGAAGCATCCGATAGCTCAGATTGAGAGTCAGATGTTTCAGGTGAGCTAAAGGTAACCTTTTTGGGGGGTTTAGTTCTAGGTCGACGGGAGGTAAATCTTGGTGACCTGAAGGTGGCCTCCCAACGACCCCACTCATACACAACACCCTTTTTATAATCGTTTACATCCCGTAAATACTTGACTCGTTTGGTGTCGGTGATCAGGGACTCAAGCCTCGACACGTTGTCCAAAAGTTTTTTATTTAAATCGTCATATTGTTGCAACGTGTCGAGCTTAGAAAGAGTACCCTTGATCTCCGAGACCTGCAATCGTAGGTCAAGCAATCGTTGTTCCTCATAGACAATGATCAATTTCATCAACTTGATTGAACAATCACTCAAAATGGTGTTCCATTCTACAACAAAGTTATCTGAGTAGATGGTGGTAGGGACCTTCCTAATTCTCAAGCCACGTGGAATAATATTATCTGCTACGTATTGCTTGAGACTGGTAAGGTCCCACCAAACCTTGGTCTCCTTCAACATGAGATCCTCAAGCTGTATAAAAGCAGATTTGAGCGTTGCCTCTGAATTAATATTAGAAGAGGCCCCCAAATGTCTCGAAAACACTGCTGCAAATCTTGAGGATCGCTCAGGATCATAGTCCAAGTCACCAAGTGCAATCAAGTGGTTGTCAGAGGACCCTGCACTCACTATAGCTGTTACACTCCCATACCACAAGCCCTACACTCACTATAGCTGATACACTCCCATACCACACGCCCTGCACACACTATAGCTGATACACTCCCATAACACAAGCCCTGCACTCACTATAGCTGATACACTCCCATACCACAAGCCCTGCACTAACTATAGTTGATACACTCCCATACCACAAGCCCCGCACTCACTATAGCTGATACACTCCCATACCACAAGCCCTGCACTCACTATAGTTGATACACTCCCATACCACAATCCCTACACTCACTATAGTTGATACACTCCCATACCACAAACCCTGCACGCACTATAGCTGATACACTCCCATACCACAAGCTCTGCACTCACTATAGCTGATACACTCCCATACCACAAGCCCTGCACTCACTATAGTTGATACACTCCCATACCACAAACCCTGCACGCACTATAGCTGATACACTCCCATACCACAAGCCCTGCACTCACTATAGTTGATACACTCCCATACCACAATCCCTACACTCACTATAGTTGATACACTCCCATACCACAAACCCTGCACGCACTATAGCTGATACACTCCCATACCACAAGCCCTGCACTCACTATAGCTGATACACTCCCATACCACAAGCCCTGCACTCACTATAGCTGATACATCCCCATATCACAAGCTCTGCACTCACTATAGCTGAAACACTCCCATACCACAAGCCCTGCACTCACTATAGCTGATACACTCCCATACCACAAGCCCCGCAATCACTATAGCTGATACATCCCCATATCACAAGCTCTGCACTCACTATAGCTGATACACTCCCATACCACAAGCCCTGCACTCACTATAGCTGATACACTCCCATACCACAAGCCCCGCATTTGCTATGAACCTCATTGCCCCGCGCTCACAGAGGCCTGAGTGGATCTGGAGAACCGCTACCTGCAGATGACACCACCAGATCTGCTCACCTGCTGGGTCACCACAGATAAGGACTTATCACTCTCCTCTTCTGCAGGTATCGCTACTTACACAGCTGGGTCTCCCCCTTAGATGACTTTACTTTGCTGGATTGAGCAACCCCTGACTCCCGGCCCCCTCCTCCCAATGCTCAGGTAATTGACGTAAGTCTCATCTGACCTATGAGTCCACTTTCCACTTTGCCTCCTATGGCATGTTTACTACTGATCCCTAGAGTAAGGTGGGAAGCATCGGCTTTCTACGTTGTCCTCTTTTTCCTTCAGCTTGTTTGAGGACCTACACATGTTTTTGCCCCAGTATCCGAGCTCCTCCTCTGCTTCGCCTAGGCAGGATCCCAGGGGACTTTGTATGTCAATCAGTTATGACCCTGATCAGTTGTAATGTTTACACATCTTGCTCTGGGCCCTTACTTTGCTGAATCTTTGATGTGTCTATGCAGGTAACTTTGGGCTCCCCTAATATTTTTGGCACCGTGCTTGCCGGGACCTGTGCCTAAAAGCCTTAGGGCTTGATTCATTAAGCTGCACTGCTAAAACAGGGCACCCTAATGTGAAGGCGCGGCCGCTAATGCATGCCTTACATAACAGTGCTCGCTGCTATGTAAGGAGCGTGCCTTCCTTAAGAGCATGCCTTCCTATACATAGTTACTATGTATAGGAAGGCACGCTCCTATCTAAAGAAGGCACGCTCCTAAGGAAGGCACACTCCTTACATAGCAGTGAGTGCTGCTAAGTAAGGCATGCATTAATGGCTGCTCCTTCTTATTAAAGTGGATCCGAGATGAACTTTTACTCATTGTATAATTGTGTTCCTTTTTCTATTGTTTAACTAAACAAGCCTCGCCCACAGCCTTTCAGAGAGCCTTGGCATTTTCAGACAGTAGCAAGGGCTCATGGGAGCTCAGTCTGTGCAGAAGGAGAGGTAGGTATTACTAGCCAGAGAGGAGGAGGCAGAAAGGAGGAGGGAGAAGGAGGGGGGATTAGGCTGAGTACTGAAGATGCAGATAAGCTTACCTATGTGTAATGTTTACAAACAACATGGCTGCTGTCATTGTATCACAGAAAGAAATAATCATATTCTGTTGAAGCTGTTTGCAGTTAGATTTGCTGTGTAAACTATCTAAACTTTAGATAAGATATATAGACAAGTTACGTGTTATAGTTTGTTTTTCATCTCGGATCCGCTTCAAGGTGCCCAGCTTTAGCAGTGCAGCTTAATGAATCAAGCGCTTAGTTCCGTAAAGTGACAGCAGCTTATATGTATGATGGGGGTTTTTGCTTTGGGTGGGGGAAGAGGGGGACAAGATGGAGGATCTAGGGGAGAGACGTTAGTCCTGTAACTGGGGGCTTTTTAAAAAATAATGCATATATGTACCCGTTATTTCTATGTTACATTATGTTATGTTTCTTACAGTATATTTGTTTACAGCTGCTTTACTGATATATTAGTATTCACATATCAGACCAATATAAGGGAATAATTGCTGTTTCCCCCATGCTCAGAGTTTGCTTGCTGCATGGCCCATCCGGCCCATTTAGATTGCCCGAACCACCCCTCTGTTGGAAGTCTGACAAACGTTCCATTTGTGGTGTATACGCTTTGTACACAATGTTGTGTGTTCCTTACTGTTTTTGAGGGTTTATTTCCCATATTGGGCCTCCAGTTTCACTTTTTCTAGGACATACTTTGTAGTGATCTCACTTTCATAATGACAAATGTCTCGGCTGATAGACAGAACATTACCTCTTTGAAGATGCAAAAAGAAGATATACCTTTCTGGCCCTTAAGAAGTGTAGCCTCGATATATTATTTTCTCCAAGAGACTCATTTTGCCCAAAGCTCTTATCCCAAAATTCTGAAATAACAATACGAGACAATTTTTATGTCAAATGTCCCTAAAAAGCACAGAGGAGTGATAACCCTAGTTAAAAAAATGCTTCCATTAGAAGTTACTAATGTTGTACAGGATGAAGAGAATAGATTTCTCATTTTAGCCCCCCCCCCCAATCTTTTTTCACTTTCAATTACCAACACCCTTTTTGCATGGTGCGTGGACAATTTTCACGTTAAAGTGTTTACTTAATTGTATCAAGTGAGGAATGTAAACAAACACTTCTCTGACTGTGCAGACTCTCCTGAACACAGACAGACACTCAGAAGGCATTTCTGCATACATTACAAGATGAATAAAGCAGTCATGATGAATAAAATGCAAAGGCAGCTCTCAGAGCAAAAAAAAAATACTTTGGGAACTTGTAATTTCTAAATCAATAATGATACTTATGCACAAAAGCAAATATGATAACCGTATAGCATATAAAAAGTAGGAAAACATGTTTTTATTGAATATTATGTCAGCGTTTTATACCGCTTTAAATGAGGCCCTTGAACAATCTAGGCCATCCCCTGACAAGCTCTCCAAGAAGAAAAGGCAGGCGTTACTCTCCTCCTTGGAGGACGGCTTTCTACTGGATGTATGGAGGGAGGCTAACAGGACAGAAGGGGTTTCATGCACTATTCCCAGGGCCATGACCCCTACGCTAAGTGGGATCATATGCTGCTTACATTCTCCAGTATACCGTCATTACTTTATGCTAGACGTAGTATTCCCCCTTGCTAATTATGGCGCTGTCCTCAGATTTGAGAGCATCTGTGACCCGCTCTTTTAAATGGAGGCTTAATGAGTCCATTATCCTCAATTCTATAGACAAACTATTGCATCTGAGCTTGAATCATGCTTTGAATGAAACAATAACCCTGAGGTTACACCGTCCTTGGTATGGCTTACTCATAAAGCCTGCATTCAAGGCAAATTTATACAGCTTCCATCTGGGGCTCAAAATCAGCGGAACAAGACTTAGGGCCTGTTTCCACTACACGCAGATTGGATGCAGAATGGATTTAGGGAAACTGACTCCAATGAATGCCTATGGGCCTGTTTCCACTAAATGCGATTTTTCCCATAGGCATCCATTGGAGTCAGTTTTTCTGCATCCATTCTGCATCCAATCTGCGTGTAGTGGAAACAGGCCCTTATACAAAATTATACTACAAATTGCACCAACTCATTTTACTCAATCAAAGGAATCCCTCCTGCTAACGGTTTTGGCTATCCCAACTAACATACCAAGACCTCCCAACACTGGTAAACTTGTCTGATATAAAATATTTACAGGAAGAGATACTACGATTTATCTGGAAAGGTAAAAAGCCCCGTATAGCTGGCAAGCTTATGAAATTGCATCAAACAGCGGGAGGATTGTCTGTACCAAACCCCTTACTGTTCTTCTATGCTGCCTAATTACCTCCAGTGCCCCTTATTCTTTCAGCTGACCACGCCCCTAAGTGCGTTTTCCTTGGAAAATGCCTTGCTAAGCCCAGTAGATCTCAGGGGGAACCTGTGGGATTCTAGCATCAATTTATCTAGCTTCAGCCAGGCCTCACCTGCCTCCACCATTACTGTTCGAATATTGCACCACCTGCAATGTAAGCATGCTCTTCAGGCTGCCCTGTCGCCTCTAACCCCCTATGTTTCAGAATTCCAATTTTGCCACGGGTCAATGTCTGATCTCATCCCAATTTTAGATCTCTCAGAATCTTGCCACTTTCGAACACCTCCATTATGCTGTCCATAATTTAGAACTACGTTTCTCTTACTCCACCGCCCCCCCCCCCCCCCACACACACACACACACCCCACAAGGTTTTTAGAGCCAAGCAATTTTTTTATTATCTACAAAACAAGAGCAGGAACTTCAGCTAACTTCTTTCTAGGTTATCTGTCAGAGGGACCTGGAACAAAAGGGTGTCCTTTCCTGGCTATACTTATTCTAAATTGTTCTCTTCAGCCTCAGTTATAATTTTGTGGGGGCATGGGAGAAGGATTTGCACATAGTAATGGACTCTGTGAAATGGTTTGACTGTTTTGAATCTTTATCAAGGGGCAACTATGTATCTTCACACCTGGAGATAGCACTCTGGTTGTTGCAAAGAACATATATGATACTTGAGAGGTTACATAGACTGGACAGAGCAGAACAGTAGCTTGGTTCTGGTCAAAGGCTTATGATCTCATATCTGATGTCCTCTAGTCTATGATATGTAAGGATCCTGAGATACTTTTATTGGGGCTTAGGCCTAGTCATATGAAACATGCTCCCCATAAGTTGATCCAATTTATTATGGTTGCTGCAAAACACCAGAATGCCTTACAGTGGCTCAAATCTGAACTCTCCTCTGTCAGACTTCTCTCGGAAGTTAATTCAATCCTACTGTGTGAAAAATATATGTGGCCGCCACAATGACTCCATGCCCCACTTTACAAGGTCGGGTCTGATTGGATTACTAAGATGGGACGTTCTGATGTTCAGTCTATGCACTAGTCAGTTACAATGTTTTGCTAAAAGCTATCCATAACTGAGTACTAGAACTCTGTAGGCCACTCTGTCCATATCATATTTTATTAGCCAATTTTACTGTTTTCTTTTTCATATTCTCTTGTGTTTAGTCATTTGTTGTGACTGTTATACAGTGGGTTGCAAAAGTATTCGGCCCCCTTGAAGTTTTATACATTTTGTCACATTACTGCCACAAACATGCATCAATTTTATTGGAATTCCACATGAAAGACCAATACAAAGTGGTGTACATGTGAGAAGTGGATCGAAAATCATGCATCATTCCAAACATTTTTTACAGATAAATAACTGCAAAGTGGGGTGTGCGTAATTATTCGGCCCCCCGAGTCAATACTTTGAAGAACCACCTTTTGCTGCGATTACAGCTGCCAGTCTTTTAGGGTATGTCTCTACCAGCTTTGCACATCTAGAGACTGAAATCCTTGCCCATTCTTCTTTGCAAAACAGCTCGAGCTCAGTCAGATTAGATGGACAGCGTTTGTGAACAGCAGTTTTCAGATCTTGCCACAGATTCTCGATTGGATTTAGATCTGGACTTTGACTGGGCCATTCTAACACATAGATATGTTTTGTTTTAAACCATTCCATTGTTGCCCTGGCTTTATGTTTAGGGTCATTGTCCTGCTGGAAGGTGAACCTCCGCCCCAGTCTCAAGTCTTTTGCAGTCTCCAAGAGGTTTTCTTCCAAGTTTGCCCTGTATTGGCTCCATCCATCTTCCCATCAACTCTGACCAGCTTCCCTCTCCCTGCTGAAGAGATGCACCCCCCAAGCATGATGCTGCCACCACCATATTTGATGGTGTGTTCAGAGTGATGTGCAGTGTTAGTTTTCTGCCACACATAGCGTTTTGCATTTTGGCCAAAAAGTTCCATTTTGGTCTGATCAGACCAGAGCACCTTCTTCCACATGGTTGCTGTGTCCCCCACATGGCTTGTGGCAAACTGCAAACGGGACTTCTTATGATTTCTGTTAACAATGCCTTTCTTCTTGTCACTCTTCCATAAAGGCCAACTTTGTACAGTGCATGACTAATAGTTGTCCTATGGACAGAGTCTCCCACCTCAGCTGTAGATCTCTGCAGCTCGTCCAGAGTCACCATGAGCCTCTTGACTGCATTTCTGATCAGCGCTTTCCTTGTTCGGCCTGTGAGTTTAGGTGGATGGCCTTGTCTTGGTAGGTGTACAGTTGTGCCATACTCCTTCCATTTCTGAATGATCGCTTGAACAGTGCTCCGTGGGATGTTCAAGGCTTTGGAAATCTTTTTGTAGCCTAAGCCTGCTTTACATTTCTCAATAACTTGATCCCTGACCTGTCTTGTGTGTTCTTTGGACTTCACGGTGTTGTTGCTCCCAATATTGTCTTTTATGCAACGGCAATGATTTAAGGGCTATAAGTAATTCATCTTGACCAATAGGGGCATTAAAGGCAGTCAAATTTTCCTGCAAAAGCTTTGGTAACATATGCTACATACACACTTGAGATAAAAGTCTTTGGAAAAGGCAAGATCACAGACCAATTTTACCCCCTTCCATGTAGTATGAGAGCCATACTCTACAAAGTCTATACTATTGAGCTTATCTCGCCATCAGATAAAAATCTTTGCAAGATGATGCACACAAAGATGCTGTACACATGCAACAGATCAGTATCTCCAAAAGATCTGTTCCTGCAAAACATCCGTTCCTGCAAAATGCATTCATAGTCTATGATATCTGCAGATCCTCATACACACCTTGTTTAACGGACAATCATCTGCAGACCAGATCCACCAGGATGGATCTTCAGATCTGCAGATGATTGTCAGATCTGCAGATGAATGTCTGTTAAACAAGGTGTGTATGAGATCTGCAGCTATCATAGACTATGAATACATTTTGCAGGAACAGATCTTTTGCAGATACTGATCTTTTGAATGTGTACAGCATCTTTCTGTGCAGCATCTTGCAAAGATTTTTATCTGATGGGGAGTTCAGCTCCATAGAATAGACTGTGTAGAGTATGCTCTCATACTACATGGAAGGGGGTAAAATTGGTCTGTGATCTTGCCTTTTCCAAAGACTTTTATCTCAAGTGTGTATGTAGCTTTAGTCTTGGAGAGAAGTAAATTGAATTTCTCAAGGTTGAATTGAGGATGCTTGCCTTTATCTAAGTAGGAATATAGCTCCTTATAAAAGTCCGCAAAGGTATTGGCTATGTGTTGTGGTTCCAAGTGATGCTTTCCTGAGGAATCTATTATCTTATCAGGAGAGTATCCTGAAGTGCGACCTCGAAGCATTCGCGCCATAAGAGTGTGGGGTTTGTTAGCCTTATCATAGAAAAATCGACGCAGCCATAATAAGGATTTAACTGTATGGTTAACCATAAGGAGCTCAATTCACTAAGACAAATAGCATGCCGTATCAAAGTTAACATGTCTTATCAGAGTAGCATAGCGGACTTATGCCTGCTAATTGACAATGATGAGAGCTCCACTTGTCCTGCCCTGAGCCACTGCAGGTTTGTATCGCTTGCTATGCTACTCTGATAAGGCATGTCAACTTTCATAAGGAATGCTAACTTTGATAAGGCATGCTATTTGTCTTAGTGAATCAAGCCCTAGGTCTCTAAGTCGATGGCGTAAAGCAACCAGTGCCCTTAGTTTAGTGGGAGTGGCAAAATAATCTGTTTCAGCTTTCTTAAGTTTAGATGAAATCTCATTGATCTGCATAAGTTTATCCTTTTGACGGCTAATGAAATAAAAACACAACCATGATTAAAGTACTTTTAATATTCTTAATTAACGTTAAATACGTACCTGTACCTTTAAAAATAAAAAGTTCTCACGTCAATATCCTCGAAAAAGTGCTATGCCAATATTCTCTGGTTACCTTAATAGAAGATCTCCGCCGGCTGCCGACACACACAATGTTTTCCTGCTTCAGCTCTGAGCTATACTTAGTATATCTGAGATCCCTGTCCTGTGCGGAGGCTGCACGGCAGGCTCCTGCTGTCCTCCCCGCCCCCACCTATCACCCCCACCCATGCTGGCACCTTGTTCCTACTCTCCTCCTTAACATACTCTTCAAATTTGCTGTTTCTACTACGTAAAGGGGCTGTGCTATTAACCGCTGAAGTCAGCAGCCAGTGACTTTAATGTAAAATGCGAACGGCAAACAGCCCAAGTTCACCAGAAATCATAGTTTCTGCTGTGAGTATCACATGCTTGGGGGGCATTCATGTCATCCTCATCAAGCTGCCATCTATATGTCTCTCATGCACAATACATGGAAGTGTGATAATCAGTTATTACTCTGCAGTGCATTACACAGAGCTCTGTTATTATGGTGTGATGATGCAGCGTGCTGACAATTCATGCTGTGTGACATTTCTCTGCTAGTCAGTGTCAGAAGTCTCTCTGCCATCTATGTTGTCACAAGGCAAACTAGCACTAACACAACATTCTAAAATTATTATTATTATTATTATGGAATAGGATTCAACTGTAGATGCAGATGTTATTTAGTGACCAAGAAAATTGTAATATGAATAGTATTGGATGAGTTTTATGCACACCAAAAACCTCTAGCAGATCTGCCAAACGCTAGAGGTTTTTGAAGCAGATTCTAGACATGTTTTCTAAACATGCCTAGCATTTTTTGGAGAAGATGTCATATATTGTTACAGCTGTAACTGAACAGCTACTGTAACCAAAACGCCTAGAAAACCGCTCTGATGTAGCCTTTTTCAAAGCGGTTTTCCACTTTCCTATAGGACCAGCGCACGCCAAAAACCTCTCTAGCAGATCCGCAAAACGCTAGAGGTTTTTGAAGCAGATTTCAGAGCGATTCCTAGGCATGTTTAGGGCCCATTTACACTAGAGCACTTTTCAGGCGATTTCAGCATCGCTGGAAATCGCTAGCGTTTTGAAAAGCGCTTGGTCAATGTTAAGTATATGTGGCTGTTCTCATTTAAGCGTTTTGCGTTTTTCAGCGATTAGCTGAAATGCAAACGCGTAACCTGCACCATTTCTGAGCAATTTTGAGCGATTAGCGCTTCAATGTTAAAGATAGGAGCGCTTCAAAATCGCCCCAGAAGCGCTGGGCTGTTCACAATAATCAGCATTTTTCCTGCGCTTTTACTCAGTAAATATTGCAGAGTACCCACAAAACACTGCAGTTTACCCATAAAACACCTCTGTTTCCTGTGTAGTGGCCATTTCCTTTATGGGAGAGCGACACACGTGCAGTAAAATCGCTAAACGCAAAACGCTGGAAAATGCAGAAAACCGCTATCCCATACAGTTGAAAACCGCTCAAAATACTATTGAGGAAAATGCCAGAAAAACGCTCAGCGTTTGCGTTTAGCGATTTGTAGGGTGAACATAGCCTGAGGGGTTTTCTAAACATGCCTAGCGTTTTTGAGAACGTTTTTGTGTAGCAGATTTCTTAAATTGTTACAGTAAAGCTGCTACTGAACAGCTACTGTAACAAAAATGCCTGGAAAACCGCTCTGATCTGGCGTTTTTCAGAGCGGTTTGAGCTTTCCCTATACTTTATATTGAAGGCAGAAACGCCTCAGAAATCCAAAAAATGCTGCAGCCCGGGAGTTTGCGTTTGTGGAAAAAACGAACCGCTCTGGTGTGCACCAGCCCATTGAAATACAGTACAGACCAAAAGTTTGGACACACCGTCTCATTCAAAGAGTTTTCTTTATTTTCATGACTATGAACATTGTAGATTCACACTGAAGGCATCCAAACTATGAATTAACACATGTGGAAGTATAGTACATAACCAAAAAGTGTGAAACAACTGAAAATGTGTCATATTCTAGGTTCTTCAAAGTAGCCACCTTTTGCTTTGATTACTGCTTTGCACACTCTTGGCATTCTCTTTATGAACTTCAAGAGGTAGTCACCTGAAATGGTTTTCACTTCACAGGTGTGCCTTGTCAAGTTTAATAAGTGGGATTTCTTGGCTTATAAATGGGGATGGGACCATCAGTTGCGTTGTGGAGAAGTCAGGTGGATACACAGCTAATAGTCCTACTGAATAGACTGTTAGAATTTGTATTATGGCAAGAAAAAAGCAGCTAAGTAAAGAAAAACGAGTGGCCATCATTACTTTAAGAAATGAAGGTCAGTCAGTCCGAAAAATTGGGAAAACTTTGAAAGTGTCCCCAAGTGCAGTCTAAAAAAGCATCAAACGCTACAAAGAAACTGGCTCACATGCAGAAAGGAAGACCAAGAGTCACCTCTGCTGAGGAGGATAAGTTCATCCGAGTCACCAGCCTCAGAAATCGCAGCTTAACAGCAGCTCAGATTAGAGACCAGAGCAATATCACACAGAGTTCTAGCAGCAGACACATTTCTAGAACAACTGTTAAGAGGAGACTGTGTGAATCAAGCCTTCATGGTAGAATATCTGCTAGGAAACCACTGCTAAGGACAGGCAACAAGCAGAAGAGACTTGTTTGGGCTAAGGAACACAAGGAATAGACATTAGACCAGTGAAAATCTGGGCTTTGGTCTGATGAGTCCAAATTTGAGATTTTTGGTTCCAACCATCATGTCTTTGTGTGACTTAGAAAAGGTGAACGGATGGTCTCTACATGCCTGGTTCCCACCGTGAAGCATGGAGGAGGAGGTGTGATGGTGTGGGAGTGCTTTGCTGGTGACACTGTTGGGGATTTATTCAACATTGAAGGCATACTGAACCAGCATGGCCACCACAGCATCTTGCAGCGGCATGCTATTCCATCCGGTTTGCGTTTAGTTGGACCATCATTTATTTTTCAACAGGACAATGACCCCAAACACACCTCCAGGCTGTAAGGGCTATTTGACCAGGGTGCTGTGCCAGATGACCTGGCCTCCACAGTCACCAGACCTGAACCCAATCGAGATGGTTTGGGGTGAGCTGGACCGCAGAGTGAAGGCAAAAGGGCCAACAAGTGCTAAGCATCTCTGGGATCTCCTTCAAGACTGTTGGAAGACCATTTCAGGTGACTACCTCTTGAAGCTCATCAAGAGAATGCCAAGAGTGTGCAAAGCAGTAATCAAAGCAAAAGGTGGCTACTTTGAAGAACCTAGAATATGACATATTTTCAGTTGTTTCACACTTTTTGGTTATGTACTATACTTCCACGTGTGTTAATTCATAGTTTGGATGCCTTCAGTGTGAATCTACAATGGTCATAGTCATGAAAATAAAGAAAACTCTTTGAATGAGAAGGTGTGTCCAAACTTTTGGTCTGTACTGTACATTACCCAAGCGTTTCTCTATCCCCAAGCGTTTTTAAAAATGCTACAGAAACGCTCTAGTGTGCACTAAGACATACTTTAACATTGAGGCAGAAACGCAGGGGCGTAGCAATAGAGGTCGCAGAGGTCGCATTGGCGACGGGGCCCGCCACCTGAAGCCTTGAGGGGGGGCCCGGCCGCAGTCATTAGCGGCGGCCGGCGGAGCGTCTGGCGAGATGACTCATGTCACTGTCTGTGACTAATGACGTCACTCGCTCTCTCCCCCCTGGTGCTGGCTGGCCTCTAATCTACTGCGGTGGTGAGTGACTGACTGAGACATCACTCTCCGCACTCCGCAGCCTGTACAGTACAGCCGGGTGGGGGGCAGCTACCTACCTAACCTATCCTGAGGGGCCAGCTACCTACCTAACCTATCCTGAGGGGCCAGCTACCTACCTAACCTATCCTGGGGGGCCAGCTACCTACCTAACCTATCCTGGGGGGCCAGCTACCTACCTAACCTATCCTGGGGGGCCAGCTACCTACCTAACCTATCCTGGGGGGGCAGCTACCTACCTAACCTATCCTGGGGGGCCAGCTACCTACCTAACCTATCCTGGGGGGCAGCTACCTACCTAACCTATCCTGGGGGGGCAGCTACCTACCTAACCTATCCTGGGGGGCCAGCTACCTACCTAACCTATCCTGGGGGGCAGCTACCTACCTAACCTATCCTGGGGGGCCAGCTACCTACCTAACCTATCCTGGGGGGCCAGCTACCTACCTAACCTATCCTGGGGGGGCAGCTACCTACCTAACCTATCCTGGGGGGCCAGCTACCTACCTAACCTATCCTGGGGGGCCAGCTACCTACCTAACCTATCCTGGGGGGCCAGCTACCTACCTAACCTATCCTGGGGGGCCAGCTACCTACCTAACCTATCCTGGGGGGCCAGCTACCTACCTAACCTATCCTGGGGGGCCAGCTACCTACCTAACCTATCCTGGGGGGCAGCTACCTACTCTAACCTATCCTGGGGGCAGCTACATAATCTAACCTATCCTGGGGGAAAGCTACCTAATCTATCCTGGGGGGCAGCTACCTAACCTAACCAATACTGGGGGCACCTACCTCATCTAACCTATACTGGGGGGCAGCTACCTCATCTAACCTGGGGGCACTTACTTGTCTAACCTGTATTCGGGGCACCTAGCTAGCCTATACAGGTGGCAACTATACTGGCTACCTATATTGGAGGCACCTACCTAACTAACCTATACTGGGGGCACCTACCTATCTAACCTATGCTGGGGGCAACTATTCTGGCTACCTATATTAGAGGCACCCACCTAGCTAACCTGTACTGGGGGCACCTATCTATCTAACTTATACTGGCGGCGCCTGCCTATCTAACCTATACTGGGGGCAACTGTTCTGGCTACCTATGCTGGAGGCACCTACCTGGCTAACCTATACCGGGGGCAACTATACTGGCGTACCTATGCCTGGCTACCTATACTGGGGGGACCTATAGCTGGCTATAGGGATTCGGATATGTGTGTGCGTCGGGTGTTGCCGGGGGAGGGGGGCTGTTGTTGCTGTGGGGGGGGGCCCACATCCAGATTCCGCATCGGGGCCCAGAGGTTTGTAGCTACGCCACTGCAGAAACGCCTCAGAAATCTAAACTGCAGCCCCCGAGTTTACGTTTGTGGAAAAAACTAACCGCTCTGGTGTGCACCATCCCATTCACTTTCATTAGCCAAGCGATTTTCCCCCACAAGCGTTTTAAAAATGCTCCAGAACCGCTCCGGTGTGCACCAGCCCTGCAGGTGAGTCCACAAACGTAGGCTGCAGTTAGCCTAATTACCACAAGATGGCGACATCATCCCTCCCAGGTGGAACGCACAGATAGAAGGAAATGAAGCCAAAGACAGGAAATGATGTAACACAGCAGGGGGAGAAGTTGCTGGAGGTGGAGAGTGAACGTTGTTGGAACAGGTAATTGTGTGATTGTTGTCATATATTGAGCAGAGGAGAGGTCAGGGTGGACATACTTTGTTACAGAGGAGGTCATAGTACACCTGTCACTATCCTGATCACCTCCCTTGCAGTAATTGCCATACAAGAGATTTTATATAACTGCTGTGACTTGTTTGCCAGTTTTCTAGTGCCCCCCACCCCCTGCATGTGCCATACATTATGGCTGGCATCTCACCTTCCTTGTACCAATTCACATCACAGAGACAAGAGAATATGTATATGGAATATAGCCATGTCCCCCCAGTACCAGCATCTCACCTTCCTCGTAATAATTCAGTCACATCACAGAGCCAAGAGAAGATGTATATGGAATATAGCCATGTCCCTCCAGTGCTGGCATCTCACCTTCCTAGTAATCATTCATATCACAGAGACAAGAGAAGATGTATATGAAATATAGCCATGTCCCTCCAGTGCTGGCATCTCACCTTCCTAGTAATAATTCAGTCACATCACAGAGACAAGAGAAGATGTATATGGAATATAGCCATGTCCTTTCAGTGCTGGCATATCACCTTCCTAGTAATAATTCAGTCACATCACAGAGACAAGAGAAGATGTATATGAAATATAGCCATGTCCCTCCAGTGCTGGCATCTCACCTTCCTAGTAATAATTCAGTCACATCACAGAGACAAGAGAAGATGTATATGGAATATAGCCATGTCCCTCCAGTGCCAGCATCTCACCTTCCTAGTAATAATTCAGCCACATCACAGAGACAAGTGAAGATGTATATGGAATATAGCCATGTCTCTCCAGTGCTGGCATCTCACCTTCCTAGTTATAATTCACATCCCAGAGACAAGAGAAGATGTTTACGAAATATAGCCATGTCCCTCCAGTGCTGGCATCTCACCTTCCTAGTAATTCATTCACACCACAGAGACAAGAGAAGATGTATATGGAATATAGCCATGTCCCCCCAGTGCTGGCATCTCACCTTGCTAGTAATAATTCATTCACACCACAGAGACAAGAGAAGATTTATATGGAATATAGCCATGTCCCTCCAGTGCCGGCATCTCACCTTCCTAGTAATAATTCAGTCACATCACAGAGACAAGGGAAGAAGTATATGAAATATAGCCATGTCCCCCCCAGTGCCGGCATCTCACCTTCCTAGTAATAATTCAGTCACATCACAGAGACAAGAGAAGATGTATATGGAATATAGCAATGTCTCTCCAGTGCTGGCATTTCCGCTATATAGCTTGTTCTGCTCCTAGCATTGCCATATTATCCCGCAGTGTAGCCATATGCCCTTCACAATATCACCCCCTTGGTATGGCAATGCCCTCCTGAGGTCTCGGGTAGTCAACGCTTTTCCCCTCCTTAACAGCTCAGTTAGGGGGTTTTCATGTGCGATGTTCTTACGCTAAATCATAATGGAAGGGACTGTAGCGGTAAAGAGAAGAGGGTATGTACATACATCTAATTTTAATTGCCCAATCATACCACTTCCATGTAGTGTGACAGCTTGCCTACACGATCTGTTCATAATATTCAATATTTGTTGGCCCTCATGCCACAGGGATAAAATTGGCCAATGAAAACTGGATGTGTGTAGTCACCTAATCAGATATTGAACTACTACAAAATAGGTTGTCCTACCTTATAGGTGTCCCTTTAGGAAATAGAGACAATCAGAAGTAAAAAGGGATAGATATAGTATATACATAAAATCATGTCAAAATAGAAATTTCTATTTTGACATGATTTTATGTATATACTATATCTATTGTTCGGTTTCTGAGTGCTGCCAATTTGTATTTTAAGGCACTGCTATTGACCTGACGAAGCGGCTGTGACCGTGAAACGCGTTGTCAACTAGTGCACCATTAAAATTATTCCCTTTTTACTTCTGATTGTCTCTATTTCCTAAAGGGACACCTATAAGGTAGGACAACCTATTTTGTAGTAGTTGGATACTGCCATATAGAGTATTATATTAAACATCCTTTCCCGGGCGCCTCCTACCTGTACCCAGCAAGTTTACACCCCTTTTGTCAGTCGGGGAGATTAGGCCGATTTTAGTCGACCGTTAAATCGTTTTTTTGGAGCAGCGACCACCTAGGACCTAAAGGCCGAGTGGGGACGGTACTTTAGTGATGGAGACATTCACTCACCTAAAAGATTATTAGGAACACCTGTTCAATTTCTCATTAATGCAGTTATCTAATCAACCAATCACATGGCAGTAGCTTCAATACATTTAGGGGTGTGGTCCTGGTCAAGACAATCTCCTGACCTCCAAACTGAATGTCAGAATGGGAAAGAAAGGTGATTTAAGCAATTTTTAGCGTGGCATGGTTGTTGGTGCCAGACGGGCCAGTCTGAGTATTTCACAATCTGCTCAGTTACTGGGATTTTCATGCACAACCATTTCTAGGGTTTACAAAGAATGGTGTGAAGAGAAAAAAACATCCAGTATGCAGCAGTCCTGTGGGTGAAAATGCCTTGTTGATGCTAGAGGTCAGAGGAGAATGGGCCAACTGATTCAAGCTGATAGAAGAGCAGTGTTGACTGAAATAACCACTCATTACAATGGAGGTATGCAGAAAAGAATTTGTGAAGTCACAACACGCACAACATTGAGGCGGATGGACTACAACAGCAGAAGACCCCACCGGGTACCACTCATCTCCACTACAAGTAGGAAAAAGAGGCTACAATTTGCACAAGCTCACCAAAATTGGACAGTTGAAGACTGGAAAAATGTTGCCTTGTCTGATGAGTCTTGATAGAGTCAGAATTTGGCGTAAATTCAGAATGAATGAAAACATGGATCCATCATGCCTCGTTACCACTGTGCAGGCTGGTGGTAGTGATGATGTAATGGTGTGGAGGATGTTTTCTTGGCACATTTTAGGCCCCTTAGTGCCAATTGGGCATTGTTTAAATGCCATGGGCTACCTGAGCATTGTTTCTGACCATGTCCATCCCTTCATGACCACCATGTACCCATCCTCTTATGGCTACTTCCAGCAGGATAATGCACCATGCCATAAAGGTCGAATAATTTCAAATTGGTTTCTTGAACATGACAATGAGTTCACTGTACTAAAATGGCCCCCACAGTCACCAGATCTCAACCCAATAGAGCATCTTTGGGATGTGGTGGAACGGGAGCTTCTTGCCCTGGATGTGCATCCCACAAATCTCCATCAACTGCAAGATGCTATCCTATCAATATGGGCCAACATTTCTAAAGAATGCTTTCAGCACCTTATTGAATTAATGCCACATAGAATTAAGGCAGTTCTGAAGGTGAAAGGGGGTCAAATTATTATTGGTATGGTGTTCCTAATAATCCTTTAGGTGAGTGTTGAGAGGAATATAATCTGTGAATAGTGCGGAGTGGAGCTGTGACTGGCTGATTTTGTATGCCATGGAATACTGAGCCCATGTGGAGCAGCTACCACCTCCAGCTGGTGCCTCACACGTATGCACACTCTCTGTATTACCTTATCTCTGGATTTCTATTACTTCTTATGCTATAAATCATGCAGCTACATACACCTGTTATCATCTGTGGTTATTACTGCAGTCACAGGAGTTTATGTTTATCCCAGCCGTTATGGGAGGCCGGCCTGTATCTCTTCCCTGTGATGGAGGACACCTACCAATATAGCAGAGTTTTTTAAATCAATTTTCTTCTTATTTGGGGGAAAAGTGAACACAGGTGTGTGTAGTACATTGGTCAGATTTGTCAAATGTCACTCACTAAGAAAAATAGATTGTAT
Source organism: Hyperolius riggenbachi (assembly GCF_040937935.1). Classification (NCBI taxonomy): domain Eukaryota; kingdom Metazoa; phylum Chordata; class Amphibia; order Anura; family Hyperoliidae; genus Hyperolius; species Hyperolius riggenbachi. Next base: position 262,570,006 of record NC_090655.1, read on the forward strand.
TCCTTGAATGGAATAGAAATGTAACAAAAAAGCATGGTGTGTGGCCTGAATGATTGTGGTGTGATCTTTAAAATATCCAATTTTGATATCGACTACATGAAGTCAAATAACAGACAAAAACCTTTCCGATATCCAGGGGCACCCGGCAAGGCTGCCCACTATCCCCGCTCCTATTTGATCTCATTATTGAACCATTGGCTATAATACTGGTTAGAAACTCGCCAGATATTCATGGTATACAATTGGGAGCGAAAGCACACTGAATTAGTCTCTTTGCAGACGATCTGATCGTATGCCTCACACGGCCTACTAAGTCCCTTTCCACATTAACTAGCCTACTTAATCATTATGGAAACGTGTCAGGACTTAAGATTAATGCCACCAAATCCAAAGCCCTGAATATCAATCTTCCTCACCGCCTGAGGCAGGCGCTTCAAGACACATTTGAATTTCACTGGGAACAGCAAAAACTTCAATACCTATTAATACAATATTATTACAATATTAATTGTTGACTTAGTCTCTACTTCATTTATGTACTGTTAAACTGTTATCAACATGTTCTATTGAATGTATAAGTCTACCTTTTTGTAAGATATTGTTACAAAAAACTTGTTAATGTATGTTACATTCTTTTTTCATCGTTAATAAAAACAATTGAAACACAAAAAACAGACATAAAAAAAAATAGTCAATCCTAGAGTATGAACTATGTGGCTTTGATCAGTAAGAATAGATGACTGCACCTAGATTAAACCGGGGCTGTGGATTCGGAGTCGAGGAGTCGGAGACATTTTTGGGTACCTGGAATTGGTAGAAAATGCACCAACTCTGACTCCTAATGAATTTAAACTGTAATTAAAATAGAAAATATGATAAAATGTTCTATTTAGTCATCATAAATAATTTATATATACAGCAATAGCTGTGTTTAGTTCACAAAAATGAAATAAACCAATCAAAAAATAGTTACTTGTGCTGCTTCAATAAAGCAGACCCCGTATTTTTAAAGTCAGATATACATATCTGATTGTGACTGTATATATAATGTGTACACAGGAATCTCTTATATATACTAAATAACATCTATGCTGTAAGTATAAAGCCTGATGTGTAGCCGTGTCACTAATAGAGATGGTCAATGAGATGGAAATAATTCTGCACTGATGTTGCTTTATGCAAATGTATGCACTCCCTTTGCTCATGAAATCAAATAATTAGATATGTTGTTAAAATTTGGTTTGGGGACTACAAATTAAAGGGTACCTGAGACGGATGAAAATAAAAGTTTTATACATACCTGGGGCTTCCTCCAGCCCCCTTCAGGCCAATCAATCCCTCGCTGTCCTCTTCCACCACCTGGATCTTCTGCTATGAGTCCCGGTAATTAGGCCTGAACGATTTATCGTTTTGATATCGAAATCGCGATCACGGAAATGACGATTCCGTGATCGCCACAGTGGCGATTTTTGCCGATATTCTGCGGAGCTGTGCCCTCCCGCTGTGCGCAGCTGCGTGTGAAAAATAGCAGTGGCTTTCACTCCCAGCGGCAGCTTATCTTTCTCTCTCTGCCTAGTTCCCCCGGCCCCTCCTCCCCTCCTACGTCATCAGCCCTGCTGCGAGAGCGGCTCAGGCTCTCGCTCTCGCTAATGTGACAACTGATAAACACTTTCTTCCATTCTGCAGACCACCGGGAGAGACAACGGCTATTCAGCTAATGTCTGGCTGACCTTTCCTCCCCCCTTATTCAACAGTTCCCATGCAAGCAGGGAGCAGAGAAGGAATTCCACGGTAGCAGTGCCAGGTATTTTGTATCCTGGAGTTTGCCGGTGCCGAGCCTCGACCGGATTGCTCACGCGGTCTCCTAGTAACACTCCAAATAAATCATGAGGCGGCACACCACTGGCTGCAAATATGCTTGTATTAAGAAACAGAAGCACTACATGTTACGGAAAATCCTTCATCAGGTGCACCTGATGAAGGATTTTCCGTAACATGTAGTGCTTCTGTTTCTTAATACAAGCATATTTGCAGCCAGTGGTGTGCCGCCTCATGATTTATTTGGAGCAGAGAAGGAATTCCCTCCCCCTTCATTGCCGAAGTACAGGAGAAGAGAGCATGTGGATGGAGCTGCACAGCATGGGGGAGATTGAGTAAGCAAGACTGAGTGCATGACTGTGTGTTTCAGTATGTGTGTAGCAGTGTGTGCATCAGATATGCTGCGTATCAGTGAGAGCTGCGTGTGTGTGTGTGTGTGTGTGTGTGTGTGTGTGTGTGTGTGTGCGTGTGTGTGTGTGCGCGTGCGCGTTGTGTGCGCAGCCCCCCACGGCTTGCCTTTACGCTACCTATCGCACACCTGACATTAACCGTCCCCACCACCTCTGTGACATGGCTTTTATCCCAAGCACACAACACAAGCATAGTAATATGTACTGCATGGGGAATCAAGGGACAGTGGCATGATAACTCCCCACCCCCTCGACTTGGTCTAATTTTTTTAATTTTGACCTTCTGTCTATTTGTTTGGGCTTAGGATTTATTTCAGCTCTGCTCCGCATCCTTTGCGCAGACGAATAGGCACATGCTTAAGCTCGATTTTGAAGAAAATCGTGAATCGAATCGAAATCGCAATTTCTGACAGAAATCGTGCGATTCAATCTTTTCTCAAAATCGTTCAGGCCTACCGGTAATTCAGTCAGTCAGCGCAGTCTGGCCGCATGCCGCTCCCACAACCAGGAACATTCTGCACCTGCGCAATAGTGCTGCGCAGGTGTAGTACACTCCCGGTGGCGGAGTGTGTGCATGTGCACTACACCTGACTGGCTCAAGTGCCTGGACTCATAGCAGGAGATCCAGGTGGTGGAATAGGACAGCGAGGGACTGATTAGCCTGAAGGGGGCTGGAGGAAACCCCAGGTATGTATAAAACTTTAATTTCATCTGTCTCAGGTTCACTTTGTTACACAGTAGTACTATACTCTCCATATGCACTCCCCACAGAGCTGCAGGGAATCCACTGAGAATGTTGTGCACATTGAACACAGAGATGTTGTCTATCACCCATAAACCTGGTTCAGATTGTACATGAAGAATGTGCAATGGAGGAAGAATCCCCTCAATCTCCTGCAGAGTACCTGCACATCACTCTTACATGTACCCACAGTTACATTGCCTAGCCCTAGGGCCTGATCCATGTTCAGATTGTACATGAAGAATGTGTAATAGAGGAAGAATCTCCTCATTCTCCTGCATAGTACCTGCACATCACTCTTACATGTACCCACAGTTACATTGCCTAGGGCCTGATCCATGTTCAGATGTGTAATAGAGGAAGAATCTCTTCATTCTCCTGCAGAGTACCTGCACATCACTCTTACATGTCCCCACAGTTACATTGCCAGGGCCTGATAGATGTTCTTTGTTCCTGTTTTCCAGGAGTACTCTTACAAAGTACTAGTTTTAGGCTATGACTAAAAGTATTAGAGGCAGAAGTTCAGCCAGCTAGCCAGGTAACTGGTATTGTTTAAATGGGAATAAATATGGCAGCCTCCATATCCCTCTCACTTCAGTTGTATTTTAAAATTCCTAAGCATTGGCAGATGAGATGCATTTTATGTTACATACTTTCAATCAACAAAATTGTAATATGCAAATTAAAGGAGTCGATGAGTCGGTGGAATCCTAACCTGAGGAGTCGGAGTTAGTGGATTTTTGTACCGATTCCACAGCCCTGGATTAAACACCCTCCATGTGTCTAACTGCTTGATTGGTCTTTATTAATGTAGTAATTTTTTCATAACTTCTATTAGTTTTTTTTCTTCTTGATAATGTTGTTGACACCCCCACATATTAAAGTGCCTTTAATCATGGAAGAGATTCTGGCAGCCAATAACATGTTGTACAATAGAGTTGTTGTGGGTCAGTGGAGGTCTCAGGGAGGGAGGTTCTGAAGGAACAGATTCTGTCCATTGTGTCCATTTTCAGCAGAGGTGACAGTGTCACCGGTTGACCATATCCACTGTATGTCTGATGGGAAGAAGCCAATGTGGTGTCAGGAGCCACTGGTATTGGGTAGTCCCGCAGTGGGAGAGGTTGGAGACTGCAGAAAGCTGATGGGTCACAGCTAGGGGGTAGAGCCAGGTAACAAGGGGCGTGGCTGGTAGGACTGGCAGAGAAGATGGAGGCTGCAGCTGGGGAGGGGTTGGGTGGCCTCTGCTGCTTTGGTCCTGGTATTGGCACTGCTCCAGCTGGGAGGTTTGTTGCTCCGGCTCTTGGAGGGTTTGGGGTTAGTAGGTGATGGACAGGTGGGCTCAGGTATGGTCAGGATATGGAGCTGCAGTCCCATCGGTCTAGTTCATCAGGCGGCAGAGCCATAAGTAATGATAATTTATAGCTAATTAGCTGCAGGCCTCTGCTCCTATCTCCCTCTGTCTCCTGCTGTTCTCTCCTCACATCCTCATCCATCTACCGCTGCCGGCACTGCTGTAACCTCCCAGGAATGTGTGCATGGAGAGGAGGAGAGAAGTACCAGAGGATGAGCAAGGCACACTGGAAGAGAGGACTGTGGTACTGAATGTGCAGATACCACAGCTTATGGGATATTATCACCCCTAGCAAATTATAGGGGAGGGAAGAGTCGCCCAGATAGTGATAAAAGTTTCATTAAAAAACAATAAAATGAAAAAGAGTTGAGGTGGATTACCTGTAATGAAGACAAATTCATATTATCAATGAATTTTATTATGCACTGGCTAATAAAAGTAATTGATTTTATGAATGTGTCTTCATTTGAGATAATCCATCTCAACTCATTTACATTTTATTGTTTTTAATGAAAATGTTATCACTATGTGGACGCCTCCTCCCTCCCTTGTTCATCTGCACCCTCCTTTGGAGGGGTTTTCTAGTCGGCCCCTTGTGGTGAAGCCACACAGAGGACCATCTAGTCTCGTTTTACTGGAGTGCGACCTTCATCCAGCTTGCTGGACCACCGAGTGTTGATCTCCTCCTGCCTACAGTGGTTGGTTGCCCTTCTGCTGCCCTCCTTTGTGAGTGTCCCATTCCACCATCTACATCTGTCTCTCGTTATTTTTGTGACATACTGAACCATCGGGGCTCCCATTGTCTCTATGTTTTTTGTATCTCCTTCGTGTGCTTTTTAATCACCCCCAACTCCCATACCTAGCAAATGATGTTCTTTGCTGTGCTCTGTTTATAACTGCTAATATCTTACAGCTATAATTTGTTATCCTTTTCAGAACTGAGATCTGAGCTCAAAGAACAAGAGAAATATGAGAGGAGTGATAAGCAGTCTATGGAGAAGGGTAACATGATGAGGACAATTAAAAAGGAAGAAAAAGAGACATATGTGAGGAGTGATCAGCAGTCTATGGAGGAGGGTGACATGATGAGGACAATTAAAAAGGAAGAGGAGACATATGTGAGGAGTGATCAGCAGTGTATGGAGGAGGGTGACATGATGAGGACAATTAAAAAGGAAGAAGAAGAGACGTATGTGAGGAGTGATCAGCAGTCTATGGAGGAGGGTGACATGATGTCAGCAATTAAAAAGGAAGAAGAAGAGACATATGTGAGGGGTGATCAGCAGTCTATGGAGGAGGGTGACAGGAGGACAAGGAGGACAATTAAAGAGGAAGAAGAAGAGGCGTATGTGAGGAGTGATCAGCAGTCTATGGAGGAGGGTGACATGATGAGAGCATCTAAGGAGGAAGACATTATTACAGGGATGAGCAATGGTGAGTAATAAACATTAGATATTCAAAAGACTTATTAAACTGACTAAGAAATGTGTCCCAGGTGGGCACAGTATAGGTCACATTATGCCAATAATTGGGGGAGGGGCTATAAGAATATGAGTGATGTTTGGGGGAGGGGAGACTGAGGTGACAAGCAGCTAAAACATCCCTCTACTAAACAGCTATGCCAAAGTGCAATTATGCTAAACAAGTATTCACATTCACAAGAGCAGGAAGTTGCCACCATACTGCATGGATTCCAGACAGGGAGTGAGCAGTGAAATGACAGATCTAGCAAGGGTGATAATTACCACAGCACAAAGTGCGGGAACTGGTGTCATTTGGGGGAACTCTGCCTGATGAAAGTGTGGCTCACATCAACAGCAAAACAAATGTGAGCAGTAATATCGATGCCATGTGCATACTGGCTGCACAGCTACTATAATAATGCATTATGTCAGGACAGTCAGTAACCATGCAAATAATTCGCTCATTTCTCTGACAATCCAGACACACATCCAGAAGGTATAAAACATCAGCAGCTTATTCATGTTATAGAATCCTATAGAACTCCAGGTACCCAAAATACCTCCGACTCCACAGCCCTGCATGTTACCACGTCATACGCGCTTCAAAATGCGTATAGAAGCGCGTATGACGTGAACGAGGCCCAAGTCTATGACTAAAAGTATTAGAGGCAGAAGATCAGCTGGATGGCCAGGTAACTGGTATTGTTTAATAAATATGGCAGCCTCCATATCCCTCTCAGTTCAAACATCTTTTAAAATTCCTAAGCGTTGGCAGTTAAGAGATGCATTTTATGTTACATACTTTCAATCAACAAGATTGTAATATGCAAATTAGAGGAGTCGGAGTCGGTGGAATCCTAAACTGAGGAGTCGGAGTCGGTGGATTTTTGTACCCGACTACACAGCCCTGCTTCTTATGCTAGAAATGATGCATCTAAATACACCTGTTATCATCTGTGTTTATTACTGCAGTCACAGAAGGTTTATGTCCCACAGTGGGAGAAGTTGGAGTGTGCACAAACATGATGGCTGGTGGGTCACAGCTACGGGGCGGAGCCAGGTAACAAGGGGCGTGGCTGGTAGGACAGGCAGAGAAGATGGAGGCAGCAGCTGGAGAGGGGTTGGGTGGCCTCTGCTGCTTTGGTCCTGGTATTGGCATATAGATCATCAGGTGCCAGAGCCATAAGTAATGATAATTTATAGCTAATTAGCTGCAGGCCTCTGCTCCTATCTCCCTCTGTCTCCAGCTGTTCTCTCCTCACATCCTCATCCATCTACTGCTGCTGGCACTGCTGTAACCTCCCAGGAATGTGTACATGGAGAGGAGGAGAGAAGCACCAGATGATGAGCAAGACACACTGGGAGAGGACTGTGGCACTGAATGTGCAGGAGACCACAGCTTATGGGATATTATCACCCCCTAGCAAATTATGTTCTTTTCTGTGCTCTTTTTATTACTGCTAATATCTTACAGATATAATTTATTTTTTTCAGAACTAAGATCTGAGCTCAAAGAACAAGAGACGTATATGAGGAATGATCAGCAATCTATGGAGCATCGTGACATAATGTGGACAATTAAGGAAGAAAAAGAAGAGTTTTATGTGAGGAGTGATCAGCAGTCTATAGAGGAGCACGTCATTAGGGGGAAAATTAAAAGGGAAGAAAAAGAGACATATGTGAGGAGTGATCAGCAATCTATGGAGGAGGGTGACATGATGTTAACAATTAAAGAGGAAGAAAAAAAGACGTATGTGAGGAGTGATCAGAAGTCTATGGAGGAGGGTGATATGATGTCAACAATTAAAGAGGAAGAAGAAGAGACATTTGTGAGGAGTGATCGGCAGTCTATACAGGAGGATGCCATGATGGAGACTATTAAAGAGGAAGAAGAAATAACATATGTGAGGAGTGATCAGCAGTCTATGGAGGAGGGTGATATGATGGAGACTATTAAAGAGGAAGAAGAAGAGACATATGCGAGGAGTGATCAGCAGTCTATACAGGAGGATGCCATGATGGAGACTGTTAAAGAGGAAGAAGAAATAACATATGTGAGGAGTGATCAGAGGTCTATGGAGGAGGGTGATATGATGGGGACTATTAAAGAGGAAGAAGAAGAGACATATGTGAGGAGTGATCAGCAGTCTATACAGGAGAATGCCATGATGGAGACTATTAAAGAGGAAGAAGAAGAAACATATGAGAGGAGTGATCAGAGGTCTATGGAGGAGGGTGATATGATGGGGACAAGTAAAGAGGAAGAAGAGAAGTATGTGAGGAGTGATAAGCAGTCTGTGGAAAAGGGAGACATGATGAGAGCATCTAAGGAGGAAGACATTATTACAGGGATGAGCACAGGTGAGTGATAAACATTAGATATTTAAAAGACCTATAAAGTTGACTAAGAAATATGTCCCCGATGGACACAGTATTGGTCACATGACACTAATAACTGGGGGAAGGGCTGTAAGATGTATTTATTTATTTATTTTTTATTTATTTTTTTGGAGGGGGGGGGGGGGAACTGTGAAAAGTAGCTATAATATAACTCTACTAACAACTACAGTAAGTGCAATTATGCTAAACAGGTATTCACATTTACAGGAGCAACAAGTTACCCCCATACTGCATGAATATTAGGCACTGGGTGAATATACAGATGACAGATCTGGCAAGGGTGATAATTACAGACTATGTAGAAGGAAAGGGGCTGGCACTACATAAATATCACCTTCTTGCGAGCGAGGTTGGGGTAGTGGTATAACTCTCTCCCTATAACAATGCCACTTCAACATGCTGTGACATAAGAAACTTGATATGCAGCAAATGTAGAAGATGAAAGATGAACCGGCACTGCTGAAACGTAGCTTTATTAGTATCTAAGCTTAAAACATCTGCTCTTCAGGCAAAGTTTCATCATATAGATAAGTACATAACAATTGCACATACCATTGTGGGTGAGAGCTGATACTGGGTGAGGTGGGTGCTGGGAGCTGGAGCCTGACGGCCGTTTCGTGCTAAGTTGCGCTTCTACGGACGCTGCGTCAATTGGTGTCATTTGGGGAACTCTGCCTGATCAGAGAGTGGCTCACATCAACAGCAAAACAAATGTGAGCAGTAATATGGATGCCATGTGTATACCGGCTGCACAGCTACTATAATAATGCATTATGTCAGGACAGTCAGTAAACATGCAAATAATTCCCTAATTTCTCTGTCAATCCAGACACACATCCAGAAACACTGAGGTATAAAACATCAGCAGCTTATTCATGTTATAGAATCCTATTGAACAGCTGAAGGAATTTCTTGTGTTTGGCTTTGTTGGTGTCGGCCAGATGCCCAACAGAGACTCTGACCAGGGCGGAGTGACACCCTCATAGCTGCAATAACCAGCAGTGTGTACAGATCACTGCACAAATCACTAGAGCTGCCCAACAGAGACTCTGACCAGGAGGGAGTGACACCCTCATAGCTGCAATAACCAGCAGTGTGTACAGATTGCTGCACAAATCACTAGAGCTGCCCAACAGAGACTCTGACCAGGAGGGAGTGACACCCTCATAGCTGCAATAACCAGCAGTGTGTACAGATCGCTGCACAAATCACTAGAGCTGCCCAACAGAGACTCTGACCAGAAGGGAGTGACACCCTCATAGCTGCAATAACCAGCAGTGTGTACAGATTGCTGCACAAATCACTAGAGCTGCCCAACAGAGACTCTGAATAGGAGGGAGTGACACCCTCATAGTATAAGGCCTAGTAGATCCACCATCTTATATCAGTCCCTATGCCCTACTCTCCACCGCAGTCCTCACCCCGTGTGGCGCTCAGCCTCGGGAGACATGTAGTGTCTACCCAGCACACAGTTACACCCAGGCCTTACTGCACAAGGTATAGGAACTGAAGTCTGTCAGACAGTGGTACCACCAGGACTCACTAGGCAGAGATACAGACAAATATCATAGTCAAACAGTCCAGGGTCATAGACAGTAAGCAGATGGCAGACAATCAGAGGGGTATGCAATACCGTAGTCAGAAAGCCAGCTGTCCTTCACATACATACATATATACAATATCAGGTTAACGGGATGAGTCAGAAGAGTGGTGAAAACTAGCAAGGATTGGTCCAGGCAGCAATCAGAGGGATAGTCAGGTGACAAGCAAGGTTTCAGGCCAGGTAACAGGCAGGAGATACACAGGTACTCCCAGCAGCTAGCTCTAGTGACTAAACACCATCACAGGCAAGTAACAACTGTGCCAGGCAAGTTTAAAAACTGACAACAGCCAATCGGGAAGCCTCACTCAGTCAGCCGGCCAATGGAACTTCCTCTAGTGATTGACTCTGTGCTAGTCCATCACTTCCGGGCTCAGAGGCAGCGTTGGAGAGCGTATGCCGAGCGTCTATTTCACCTAGCAATGACAGAGGAAGCTCTGATTTCCAGAGACGTCAACTGTTCAGTTGTCCAATGAATTGCTGTTCTTTTCAAGATGATAACATTGTTATTCCAACTTGTATGCAGCTTGAAACTGAACCATTGATTGGAGTTGTAGCTGATTTTGATTGGTCCAATGCCAATCTCGAGAAACGTCACAAACTCATTTGTCTCAGTTTGTAAAAAGAATAATCTTATTGTCGCACTTTAACCACTTACACGGAATACTGTAGGGAGGTCGGGGAAAATGAGTTTAACTTACCCGGGGCTTGTAATGGTCCCCCGCAGACGGGAACAGTAAATTCGGGCGCCTGAGGCTAGTGGACAAATCGGGCGCCGCCATTCACTCCTATAATAAATATCGTTTAATGGGCGTCCGATAGGAAAAAAGGGCGCCGGAGAAAAATAACGTTTTAAAAGCGGCGCCCGGAGACTTAATGTTTTATTACTGTTTCTCATGATTACACATTATTTAATGATTTATACATTTTTAAATTTTATTTTTAAACGAAAAACAGTACAATATTTTTTTAAAAACATTATTTTTAAACGAAAAACAGTACAATATTTTTTTTTTAACATTATTTTTAAACGAAAAAACTAACAGGGGGGTCTTAGGTTTAGGCACCAACAGGGGGGTCTTAGGGTTAGGCACCAACAGGGGGGTCTTAGGTTTAGGCACCAACAGAGGGTCTTAGGGTTAGGCACCAACAGGGGGGTCTTAGGTTTAGGCACCAACAGGGGGGTCTTAGGTTTAGGCACCAACAGGGGGTCTTAGGTTTAGGCACCAACAGGGGGGTCTTAGGTTTAGGCACTAACAGGGGGGTCTTAGGTTTAGGCACCAACAGGGGGGTCTTAGGTTTAGGCACTAACAGGGGGGTCTAGGGGTTAGGGGTAGGTACAGGGAGGGTTACTTAGGCACCAACAGGGGGGGTATTAGGTTTAGGCATCAACAGGGGGGTCTAGGGGTTAGGGGTAGGTACAGGGAGGGTTACTTAGTAATTTTTTTTTTTAAACGTTATTATACGTTTCAGTATTTAAACGAAAGATTAACGTTTTTACAATTGCCGATTTAATGCACATTAGTTAATGATTTATAACTTTAAAAAACATTAATTTTAAACGAAATACAGTACAATACATTTTTAACCGTTATCCATGCTTATCGTTAAAAACCCGGCGCCCTTTTTTCCCAGCGCCCCTTTTTAACGTACGCCCCGCAGACATCCTGTGCCCGCGCAGCCACTCACCGATGCGCCGGCCCTGTCTCCGGTTCACTTCTGGAATTTCAGACTTTAAAGTCTGAAAACCACTGCGCCTGCGTTGCTGTGTCCTCGCTCCCGCTGATGTCACCAGGAGCGTACTGCACAGGCCCGGTATGGTCTGTGCCTGCGCCATGCGCTCCTGATGACATCGGGGAAGCGAGGACACGGCAACGCAGGCGCAGTGGTTTTCAGACTATAAAGAGAACCAAAGACAAAGCACCCTCATGTATTTTATTACATTTATCAGTGGGAACATGACAGTAAATACCTACCCTGCTTTTAGTTTTATTCTTCTCAGTCTAATCTATCTGTTATCAACTGTGATAAGAATCCACTGACTGGCTCAGTCTAGGTTTGACCTGAAATCATTATAGCTGAGTCACTCTTCTGTGGAGTCTTTTCAAGCCCAAGCCTGCCCCCTCCTGGCCCCCTACTCAGAGCTGTTGACATGGGAGGGGCTGCTGCTGCCGAGAAAGAAGCTCTGAAACAGACAAGTGTATCTGTGTGCAGTGTGCAGCCAGTCAGTTATTATCACACATGTGGTATCGCCGTACTCAGGAGAAGTAGTATAATGTGTTTTGGGGTGTACTTTTACACATACCCATGCTGGGTTGTGAAATCTTTCTGTAAATGGACAATTGTGTGTAAAAAAAATCTAAAAATTGTCATTTACAGAGATATTTCTCCCACCCAGCATGGGTATATGTAAAAATACACCCCAAAACACATTATACTGCTTCTCCTGTGTACGGCGGTACCACATGTGTGGCACTTTTTTGCACCCTAAGTGCGCTAAGGGACCCAAAGTCCAATGAGTACCTTTAGGATTTCACAGGTCATTTTGCGACATTTGGTTTCAAGACTACTCCTCACAGTTTAGGGCCCCTAAAATGCCAGAGCAGTATAAGAACCCCACAAATGACCCCATTTTAGAAAGAAGACACCCAAAGGTATTCCGTTAGGAGTATGGTGAGTTCATAGAAGATTTTATTTTTTGTGACAAGTTAGTGGAAAATGACACTTTGTGAAAAAAACAATAAAAATCAATTTCCGCTAACTTGTGACAAAAAATAAAATCTTCTATGAACTCACTATACACCTAACGGAATACCTTGGGGTGTCTTCTTTCTAAAATGGGGTCACTTGTGGGGTTCCTATACTGCCTTGGCATTTTAGGGGCCCAAAACCGTGAGTAGTAGTCTAGAAACCAAATGCCTCAAAATTACTGTTCAGGGGTATAAGCATCTGCAAATTTTGATGACAGGTGGTCTATGAGGGGGCGAATTTTGTGGAACCGGTCATAAGCAGGGTGGCCTCTTAGATGACAGGTTGTATTGGGTCTGATCTGATTGATAGGAGTGCTAGGGGGGTGACAGGAGGTGATTGATGGGTGTCTCAGGGGGTGGTTAGAGGGGAAAATAGATGCAATCAATGTACTGGGGAGGTGATCGGAAGGGGGTTTGAGGGGGATACGGGGCAAATTAGGGCCTGATCTGATGGGTAGGTGTGCTAGGGGTTGACAGGTGGTGACAGGAAGTGATTGATGAGTGTCTCAAGGTGTGATTAGAGGGGGGAATAGATGCAAGCAATGCACTGGCGAGGTGATCAGGGCTGGGGTCTGAGGGCGTTCTGAGGGTGTGGGCAGGTGATTGGGTGCCCTAGGGGCAGATAGGGGTCTGATCTGATGGGTAGCAGTGACAGGTGGTGACAGGGGGTGATTGATGGGTGATCAGTGGGTGATTAGATGGCAGAACAGATGTAAACAATGCACTTTGGAGGTGATCTGAGGGTAGGTCTGCGGGCGATCTGATGGTGTGGGAGGGTGATCAGATGCCCGTAAGAGGCAGGTTAGGGTTTGATCTGATGGGAGGCAGTGACAGGTGGTGACGGGGTGATTGCCGGGTGATTGACAGGTGATTACAGGGGAGAATAGATTAATACAGTACACGGGGAGAGGTCAGGGGGGGGGTCTGAGGTCGTTCTGAGGGTGTGGGCGGGTGATTGGGTGCCCTAGGGGCAGATAGGGGTCTCATCTGATTGGTAGCAGTGACAGGTGGTGACAGGGGGTGATTGATGGGTGATCAGTGGGTGATTAGATGGCAGAACAGATGTAAACAATGCATTTTGGAGGTGATCTGAGGTTAGGTCTACGGGCGATCTGATGGTGTGGGAGGGTGATCAGATGCCTGTAAGAGGCAGATTAGGGTCTGATCTGATGGGAGGCAGTGACAGGTAGTGACGGGGTGATTGCCGAGTGATTGACAGATGATTACAGGGGAGAAGAGATGTATACAGTACACAGAGGGGGGAGGTCTGGGGGGGTCTGAGGTCGTTCTGAGGGTGTGGGCGGGTGATTGTGTGCCCTAAGGGTAGATAGGGGTCTGATCTGATTGGTAGCAGTGACAGGGGGTGATTGATGGGTGATCAGTGGGTGATTAGATGGCAGAACAGATGTAAACAATGCACTTTGGAGGTGATCTGAGGGTAGGTCTGCGGGCGATCTGATGGTGTGGGAGGGTGATCAGATGCCCGTAAGAGGCAGGTTAGGGTCTGATCTGATAGGTGGCAGTGACAGGTGGTGATTGATGGGTGATTGACGGGTGATTGACGGGTGAATGACAGGTGATTGACAGATGATTACAGGGGAGGATAGATGTATACAGTACACAGGGGGGGGGGGGGTCTGGGGAGGATCTGAGAGTGTTGGGGGGGGGGGTGATCAGGAGCCCCCGGGGGGCAGTTTAGGGACTAGTAAAAAAAAATAGTTTTGACAGATAGTGACAGGGAGTGATTGATTGGTGATTAGGGGGGTGATTGGGTGCAAACAGGGGTCTGGGGGGTGGGCAGGGGGGGGTCTGAGGGGTGCTGTGGGCGATCAGAGGGAAGGGGGGGGGCAGATCAGTGTGCTTGGGTGCTTACCTGCGTGGCTGCAGCCTGCCCTGCTGGTCCCTCGATCACTGTGACCACCAGGGCAGGAGGCAGCCTGTATAATACGCTTTGTATACATTACAAAGCGTGCTATACGCTGTACATGCGGCGATCCGGTAGCTAGTAACCCGCCGGCGCTTCCAAACGGCCGGCGGGTTACAGCGCGAGGGGGCGGAACCTTTCACCGCCGGCTGATCGCGTCACGAATGACGCGATCGCCGCATAACCGCGCTGTGGGCGGTCGGCAAGTGGTTAAAAATGAATAGAGATAAGGGATGTCACTACAGGACCCCTTTAATATTCCCAGCAAATTGGGGATTATAACATGTATGGGGGCTTAGCTATTAATTGCTAAAGTTGGCAAAATTGACTTCAGGGAAATCTGAGAATAAAAATGCACAACCATTTATACTTGTCTGGGGCTTCTGCCTGTAAGAATCTGTGAGGTTCTTGCAATGGAAAACATTCAATCAGTTTAACTACTTGCCGACCGCGTCATGCTGATGGGAGTGGCTGCGGCGGCAGCCCCCGGACTGCCTAACACCCGATCCTGCGGGCCTGTTTTGCATGAGATTGTGCTCGCCAATGCGTGTGCATCCCTCCTTGGATGGCGGAGCTTAGCTCCGCCTTCAGTCTCCCAGCGGCGATCGCTGCTAGGAGACCACGTCTATTAATATAGTACAGCGCTCCGATGTAAGGCAGTGCTGTACTGGGGACATGGCTCTCCCCCTGGGTCACTGGAGCGTGATCAGCTCTCATAAGCTCAAGTCTATGACAGCTGATCGCCGTCATTGGCTGGCTTGGGGGAGGGAGGGAGTTAGGGAAAAAAAAAAAATAATAAATAGGGAAATTTATAAAAAAAAAAAAAAAAAAAAGGAATATAAATATTTATTAATATAATATTTATTAAAAAAAAATAAACATCTGGTGGGCCATCAGACCCCACCAAAAGAAAGAGAGAGCTAGGAGGGGACCTGTCGGCGGGCTTTGAGATACACTCAACTACCATTTACACACTGTAAGTGTAATTTTAATGCGCTTGATTTTACAATTAAAACGTTAATGCACCAGAAAGGCGCTCCTGTTCCTTCTCCCCACCAAAAGAAAGCTCTGTGTACTGAGTAGGGTTGCAGCGGTATACCGCGGTATCATTGTGCATGGCAATCATACAATGCTCCAGGAGTCAGGAGCATGGTATGATTACCGCGGTATACCGCTGCAACCCTAGTACTGAGTTGTGCAGGCCCTGCAGCGAGTCCTTAAAGCCGCAGCGGCCAATTTAGCAACAAATGGCCTGGTCTTTAGGGGGTTTGCTGTCCTCAAGGGGTTAAGAACCACTTTTTCAGCTGAAGACTACTGTATATTCAGAGTGGAAGAAATTGCAGCAGGTTGGCATCACAGTGTGAAATAAAGCAATGAGCTGTGCACGGATGGCTTAGACAGATGTCCTCACTGTTAGTGCTGGCAGCGTGCTCTAGTGTACAGATTGCTTCAGTATTACTTGAAGAATAGAAGAAGCTGGCACTGCTGTAAAACACTGTGTTTATTCAAATATACTGTGCATCACTGGTGCATAATATGCATACATCGTCATTAATGGAAGGGGAACATACCAGGTGAATGAAAAGAGGGACAATGGGTGGTGGTGGGTAGGGTTGCAACGGTATGAAATTCAACGGTATGATAACCGTCAAAAAAAATACCACAGTATGACGATATTACGGTATACGGTATGAAACAATTATTTGGACCTGGGCCCTACCCCCTTACATTAAATAATGTGCCCCCACCCGCCAGTAATAGGCGGCTGCAGCATAGGTAGCCAGGGATTGGTGTAGCCAGTGATAGGTGGTGCAGCATAGGTAGCCAGGGATAGGTGTAGCCTGTGGTAGGTGGCCGCAGCATAGGTAGCCAGGGATAGGTGTAGCCAGTGGTAGGTGGTGCAGAATAGGTAGCCAGGGATGGGTGTAGCCAGTGGTAGGTGGTGCAGCATAGGTAGCCAGGGATAGGTGTAGCCAGTAGTAGTTGGCTGCAGTATAGGTAGCCAGGGATAGGTGTAGCCAGTGGTAGGTGGCCGCAGCATAGGTAGCCTGTGGTAGGTGGCCGAGGCATAGGTAGCCAGGGATAGGTGTAGCCAGTGGTAGGTGGCCGCAGCATAGGTAGCCTGTGGTAGGTGGCTGCAGCATAGGTAGCCAGGGATAGGTGTAGCTAGTAATAGGTGGCCGCAGCATAGGTAGCCAGTGGTAGGTGGCCGCAGCATAGGTAGCCTGTGGTAGGTGGCTGCAGCATAGGTAGCCAGGGATAGGTGTAGCCAGTGGTAGGTGGTGCAGCATAGGCAGCCAGGGATAGGTGTAGCCAGTGGTAGGTGGCCGCAGCATAGGCAGCCAGGGATAGGTGTAGCCAGTGGTAGGTGGCCGCAGCATAGGTAGCCAGGGATAGGTGTAGCCAGTGGTAGGTGGTGCAGCATAGGCAGCCAGTGATAGGTGTAGCCAGTGGTAGGTGGTGCAGCATAGGCAGCCAGTGATAGGTGTAGCCAGTAATAGGCGGCTGCAGCATAGGTAGCCAGAGATAGGTGTAGCCAGTGGTAGGTGGTGCAGCATAGGTAGCCAGGGATAGGTGTAGCCAGTGGTAGGTGGTGCAGAATAGGTAGCCAGGGATAGGTGTAGCCAGTAGTAGGTGGTGCAGAATAGGTAGCCAGTGGTAGGTGGCTGCAGCATAGGTAGCCAGGGATAGGTGTAGCCAGTGGTAGGTGGCGCAGCATAGGTAGCCAGGGATAGGTGTAGCCAGTGGTAGGTGGTGCAGCATAGGTAGCCAGGGATAGGTGTAGCCAGTGGTAGGTGGCCGCAGCATAGGTAGCCAGGGATAGGTGTAGCCAGTGGTAGGTGGTGCAGCATAGGTAGCCAGGGATAGGTGTAGCCAGTGGTAGGTGGTGCAGTATAGGCAGCCAGGGATAGGTGTAGCCAGTGGTACGTGGCTGCAGCGTAGGTAGCCAGGGATAGGTGTAGCCAGTGGTAGGTGGTGCAGCATAGGTAGCCAGGGATAGGTGTAGCCAGTGGTAGGTGGTGCAGTATAGGCAGCCAGGGATAGGTGTAGCCAGTGGTACGTGGCCGCAGCATAGGTAGCCAGGGATAGGTGTAGCCAGTGGTAGGTGGTGCAGAATAGGTAGCCAGGGATAGGTGTAGCCAGTAGTAGGTGGCGGCAGCACAAGTTGCCAGGGATGGGTGTAGCCAGTGGTAGGTGGTGCAGAATAGGTAGCCAGGGATAGGTGTAGCCAGTGGTAGGTGGTGCAGAATAGGTAGCCAGGGATGGGTGTAGCCAGTGGTAGGTGGTGCAGAATAGGTAGCCAGTGGTAGGTGGCGCAGCATAGGTAGCCAGGGATTGGTGTAGCCAGTGGTAGGTGCTGCAGCATAGGTAGTCAAGGATAGGTGTAGCCAGTGGTAGGTGGCGCAGCATAGGTAGCCAGGGATAGGTGTAGCCTGTGGTAGGTGGCGCAGCATAGGTAGCCAGGGATAGGTGTAGCTAGTGGTAGGTGGCCGCAGCATAGGTAGCCAGGGATAGGTGTAGCCAGTGGTACGTGGCTGCAGCGTAGGTAGCCAGGGATAGGTGTAGCCAGTGGTAGGTGGTGCAGCATAGGTAGCCAGGGATAGGTGTAGCCAGTGGTAGGTGGTGCAGTATAGGCAACCAGGGATAGGTGTAGCCAGTGGTACGTGGCCGCAGCATAGGTAGCCAGGGATAGGTGTAGCCAGTGGTAGGTGGTGCAGAATAGGTAGCCTGTGGTAGGTGGCTGCAGCATAGGTAGCCAGGGATAGGTGTAGCCAGTAGTAGGTGGCCGCAGCATAGGTAGCCAGGGATAGGTGTAGCCAGTGGTAGGTGGCTGCAGCATAGGTAGCCAGGGATAGGTGTAGCCAGTAGTAGGTGGCCGCAGCATAGGTAGCCAGGGATAGGTGTAGCCAGTAGTAGGTGGCCGCAGCATAGGTAGCCAGGGATGGGTGTAGCCAGTGGTAGGTGGTGCAGAATAGGTAGCCAGGGATAGGTGTAGCCAGTAGTAGGTGGTGCAGAATAGGTAGCCAGGGATGGGTGTAGCCAGTGGTAGGTGGTGCAGAATAGGTAGCCAGTGGTAGGTGGCGCAGCATAGGTAGCCAGGGATAGGTGTAGCCAGTGGTAGGTTGCGCAGCATAGGTAGCCAGGGATAGGTGTAGCCTGTGGTAGGTGGCGCAGCATAGGTAGCCAGGGATAGGTGTAGCTAGTGGTAGGTGGCCGCAGCATAGGGAGAGGTGTAGCTAGTATTAGGTGGAAAGCCAGAGGGAGGGAGAGGGGAGTCAGGGGACAAATACTCACTGGTCTGCAGCCAAGTCCTCAGTCCTAAGTGCTTAATTCACTTAGAGTGCAGAGACGCTGGGCGGGAACGAGCGTCATTGATTACGCCAGCCCAGGACTCAGGAGAAGTGCTTTGCATAGTGCGCCGCTGGTGGGAGCCTGGGAGGCAGCCTGGGAGGCAGTCTGTGCGTTCCAGCAGCCGCGTCCTCACTGGACGCGCTTCATATCCGGCGCCTGAGAGCCGACTCGCTGAGTGGTGACGGGCGGCGAATGCGGAAGTGGAAAAACGGTATTTTGACAATGTGCATGGTATGATAACCACGCACATTGAAACCTGACTGAGCTACTCTCATTTATTGTTTTCTATATGTGATGATTGTTAATGTATAAGATATGCACCTTGCACCCTAGCACTTAGCACTTTATTCCGTGACGACGGCTCCAAATGTGGAGCTGAAACATGTCGGATTGGTGGTGGGGGGTTTCTTTATAGCACTTAAGCAATCTTAGTGAGGAATAGGTTGATCAGATGTATGTTTACAAACGATTAATATGTGATCATTGATTTTGTAACCTACCTCAGTTAGGTCAATTAGGCATATGATTTTATTTTAATTATATTAATAAAAGTTATATTTTATAATGTACACACTCTAGATAGGAATTACTCTTGTGTTTTCTAAATATTAATCAGGTTATGTGAATTGTGCCCAGTATAGGTAGCCAGCTATAGGTCCCCCCAGTATAGGTAGCCAGGCATAGTTGCCCCCAGTATAGGTTAGATA
The DNA here is from genome assembly GCF_040937935.1 of Hyperolius riggenbachi. Taxonomy (NCBI): domain Eukaryota; kingdom Metazoa; phylum Chordata; class Amphibia; order Anura; family Hyperoliidae; genus Hyperolius; species Hyperolius riggenbachi. Next base: position 262,589,524 of record NC_090655.1, read on the forward strand.
GGTAGGTGACCCCATATAGGTTAGATAGGTAGGTGCCCGCAGTATAGGTTAGATAGGTAGGTGCCTCCAGTATAGGTTAGATAGGTAGGTGCCCACAGTATAGGTTAGATAGGTAGGTGCCCCTAGTATAGGTTAGATAGGTAGCTGCCCCCAGTATAGGTTAGATAGGTGCCCCTAATATAGGTTAGCTAAGTAGGTGCCTCCAGCATAGGTAGCAAGTACAGTTGCCCCCAGAATAGGTTAGATAGATAGGTGACCCAGTATAGGTTAGCTATGTAGCTGCCTCCAGCATAGGTAGCAAGCACAGTTACCCCCAGTATAGGTTAGATAGCTAGGTGCCCGCAGTATAGGCTAGATAGGTAGATGCCCACAGTATAGGTTAGATAGATAGGTGCCCGCAGTATAGACTAGATAGGTAGATGCCCGCAGTATAGGCTAGATAGGTAGGTGCCCGCAGTATAGGTTAGATAGATAGGTGCCCGCAATATAGGCTAGATAGGTAGGTGCCCGCAGTATAGGCTAGATAGGTAGGTGCCCGCAGTATAGGTTAGATAGATAGGTGACCCAGTATAGGTTAGCTATGTAGTTGCCTCCAGCATAGGTAGCAAGCACAGTTACCCCCAGTATAGGCTAGATAGGTAGGTGCCCGCAGTATAGGCTAGATAGGTAGGTGCCCGCAGTATAGGTTAGATAGGTAGGTGCCCGCAGTATAGGCTAGATAGGTAGGTGCCCGCAGTATAGGTTAGATAGATAGGTGCCCGCAGTATAGGTTAGATAGGTAGGTGCCCGCAGTATAGGCTAGATAGATAGGTGCCCACAGTATATGCTAGATCGGTAGGTGCTCGCAGTATAGGTTAGATAGATAGGTGACCCAGTATAGGTTAGCTTTGTAGTTGCCTCCAGCATAGGTAGCAAGCACAGTTACCCCCAGTATAGGCTAGATAGGTAGGTGCCCGCAGTATAGGCTAGATAGGTAGGTGCCCGCAGTATAGGTTAGATAGGTAGGTGCCCGCAGTATAGGCTAGATAGGTAGGTGCCCGCAGTATAGGTTAGATAGGTAGGTGCCCGCAGTATAGGTTAGATAAGTAGATGCCCGCAGTATAGGTTAGATAGGTAGGTGCCCGCAGTATAGGCTAGATAGGTAGGTGTCCGCAGTATAGGTTAGATAGGTAGGTGCCCACAGTATAGGTTAGATAGGTAAGTGCCCGCAGTATAGGTTAGATAGGTAGGTGCCCACAGTATAGGCTAGATAGGTAGGTGCCCGCAGTATAGGTTAGATAGGTAGGTGCCCGCAGTATAGGTTAGATAGGTAGGTGCCCGCAGTATAGGTTAGATATGTAGGTGCCCGCAGTATAGGTTAGATACGTAGGTGCCCGCATTATATATCCACTTAAAGGAGAACTGTAGTGAGAGGGATATGGAGGCTGCCATATTTATTTCCTTTTAAGCAATACCAGTTGCCTGGCAGCCCTGATGGTCTATTTGCCTAAAGAAGTGTCTGAATCACACCAGAAACAAGCATGCAGCTAATCTTGTCATATCTGTCTAAATTTGTCAGAAACACCTGATCTGCTCCATGCTTGTTCAGGGCCTATGGCTGAAAGTATTAGAGGCAGAGGATTAGCTGAATAGCCAGGCAACTGATATTGCTTAAAAGGAAATAAATATGGCAGCCTCCATATACCTCTCACTACAGTTCTCCTTTAAGCCCGAAGGGTTGTTTATTTTTTGCATCAGAGCAATTTTCACCTCCCATTCATTTGCCAATAACTTTATCACTACTCATCACAATGAATTGATCTATATCTTGTTTTTTTCACCACCAATTAGGCTTTCTTTGGGTGATATATTTTGCTGAGAATTAATTTAATTTAATTCGAAATCCATTTTAACAGGAATATTAAGAAAGAAATGGAAAAAAATCATTATTTTACAGCTTTTGGTCATTATAGTTTGTAATTAATACATGCTACCATAATTAAAACCCATGTATTTTATTTGCCCATTTGTCCTGCTTATTACACCATTTAAATTATGTCCCTATCACAATGTGTGGCGCCGATACTTTATTTGGAAATGAAGGTGCATTTTTTCAGTTTGCGTCCATCACTATTTAAAAGCCCTTAATGAATAAAATATATAGTAATATACTCCTTAGACATGCATATTTAGAAAGTTCTGACCCTTAGGTAACTATATGTTTTATTATTATTATTATTGTATTTTTTTTTTTCATTACACATTTTATTTGGGTATTTTTTGATGTGGGAGGTAAACGGCTAATTTTAAATGTTAAAAAATGTATTTTTTTTTTTTTATAAAATGTGGTTTTGGGTGTAGTTTTACTATTTGGCCACAAGATGACCACAGTCAAAAAATCCTGGGAGCGATCGATCTCGCTCCCAGGAAGAAGAATGAAGATGGGGAACTTTTTCAATTCAGAAAAACCGCAGCGTCTGACGAGACGTTGTCGGCTTTTCTGTGGGGGGCTGCGATCAATGAAAGGGATCTATAATCCCTTTCATTGATCGCTGGGCTAATGGCCGGTGGCGGGAGCTTGCACGGGGGGCCCCGCGGGAGCGCGCGTGGCTCGCGGGAGTGCTCGCAGCCCAACTGGACAAGAATGTTTGTCCAGTTGGGATTAAGTGGATATGGTTATATAGGTAGTTTCCCCCAGTATAGATTAGATAAGTTGGTGTCCGCAGAATAGGTTAGATATGTAGGTGTCCGCAGAATAGGTTAGATAGGTCGGTGCCCACAGTATAGGATAGATAGGTAGATGCCCTAAGTATAGTTTAGATAGGTAGGTGCCCGCAGTATAGGTTAGATAGGTAGGTGCTTTAGATCAGGGGTGCTCACACTTTTTCGGCTCGCGAGCTACTCCCACTCTCCCTGCTCTGTATGGGCCGCTCCCACTCTCCCTGCTCTGTATGGGCCGCTACCACTCTCCCTGCTCTGTATGGGCCGCTCCCACTCTCCCTGCTCTGTATGGGCCGCTCCCACTCTCCCTGCTCTGTATGGGCCGCTCCCATTCTCCCTGCTCTGTATGGGCCACTCCCATGCTCCCTGCTCTGTATGGGCGGCTCCCATGCTCCCTGCTCTGTATGGACCACTCCCACTCTCCCTGCTCTGTATGGGCCACTCCCACTCTCCCTGCTCTGTATGGGCTGCTACCACTCTCCCTGCTCTGTATGGGCCGTTACCACTCTCCCTGCTCTGTATGGGCCGCTCCCACTCTCCCTGCTCTGTATGGGCCGCTCCCACTCTCTCTGCTCTGTATGGGCCGCTCCCATTCTCCCTGCTCTGTATGGGCCACTCCCATGCTCCCTGCTCTGTATGGGCCACTCCCACGGTCTCTGCTCTGTATGGGCCACGCCCACTCTCCCTGCTCTGTATGGGCCACTCCCACTCTCCCTGCTCTGTATGGGCCACTCCCACACTCCCTGCTCTATATGGGCCACTCCCACTCTCCCTGCTCTGTATGGGCCACTCCCATGCTCCCTGCTCTCTATGGACCACTCCCACTCTCCCTGCTCTGTATGGTCTACTCCCACGCTCTCTGCTCTGTATGGGCCACTCCCACTCTCCCTGCTCTGCATGGGCCACTCCCACGCTCCCTGCTCTGTATGGGCCACTCCCACTCTCCCTGCTCTTTATGGGCCACTCCCACTCTCCCTGCTCTGTAAGGGCTGCTTCCACGCTTTCTGCTCTGTATGGGCCACTCCCACGCTCTCTGCTCTGTATAGGCCACTCCTACTCTCCCTTCTCTGTATGGGCCACTCCCACTCTCCCTGCTCTGTATGGGCCGCTCCCACTCTCCCTGCTCTTTTAAAACATGCCCTAAATCGATCCCATGGGTCCAACCGGTTACTTCTGCTTGACGATTTCAGCCAGATTTTCTGCTCTACATGTCCTGCCTAATATTGAATATTGTTTAAAGGGGAACTGAAGAGAGAGGTATATGGAGGCTGTCATGTTTATTTCCTTTTAGACAATACCAGTTGCCTGGCAGCCCTGCTGATCCTCTGCCTCTAATACTATTAGCCATAGCCCCTGAACAAGCATGCAGCAGATCAGGTGTTTCAGTGGTTCAGACTTATAAGTCAGATCTGACAAGACTAGCTGCATGCTTGTTTCTGGTTTTAATCAGATACTACTGCAGAGAAATAGACCAGCAGGGCCGCCAGGTAACTGGTATTGATTAAAAGGAAATAAACATGACAGCCTCCATATACCTCTCTCTTCAGTTCCCCTTTAATTCAATAATTAGCTGTTGTTTGGCCTCGTCTCTCCCTGACCTCCCCGCACTGTAATCTTGGATTGCAGGTTACTATTAGCAATAAGCACTTCAACTAGAGCAGATATAGCCCCGCCCCCTTGTCATAGCCTCTGAAGAAGCGATTGTGTGTGAAACTGCCGTCAGGCTCCCAGCAACCAGCACCCACCATTATCCACCCCCGCACCGGTACGTGTTTAGTCTCTTCTTATGGACCGTGAAGTGATGATGTAACACACAGCCTACTTGTCTGCACATTGCCAAATAAAGGGAGCTGTACAGCAGTGCCGACCATCCCCTTTCCTTTCATCCCTAATGATAATTGTTCCTCCCCTCAGAATTCTCTAACAGGAAGTGATGATGTTTCTCTATTTGCAGGGCGGAGTCCCGGCATCAGGAACCTCTCAGAGACTCGTCTCTCTGTATCCACAGACTGTACAACGGATAATGATGACATTGGGCAAGAGTTTCCTGCAGATATCCTGGTGACCCCTAATATTCCCCCAGACTCCCCTCACCTGTCTAACCCCGAGGTGCCTCATACCCAGCGCAGCTCTGCCCCTGCTAGAGGGTCTTATTCCTGTTCCATGTGTGGAAAATGTTTTGGGCGTAAATCACATCTAGTCACTCATGAGAGATCTCACACTAGTGAGAAGCCCTATTCATGTACTGAGTGTGGGAAATGTTTTGGTTCTAAATCATACCTTCTCATTCATAACAGATCTCACACTGGTGAGAAGCCCTATTCATGTCCTGAGTGTGGGAAATGTTTTATAAGGAAAGAAATGCTTGTCATACATGAGAGATCTCACACTGGCGAGAAGCCCTATTCATGTGCTGAGTGTGGAAAATGTTTTGCTTCTAAATCATACCTTGTCATTCATAAGAGATCTCACACTGGTGAGAAGCCCTATTCATGTGCTGAATGTGGGAAATGTTTTATAAGGAAAGAACTGCTTGTCATACATGAGAGATCTCACACATTTGAGAAGCCCTTTTTATGTGCTGAGTGTGGGAAATGTTTTATAACTAAAGGAATGCTTGTCAGACATGAGAGATCTCACACTGGTGAGAAGCCCTATTCATGTGCTGAGTGTAGGAAATGTTTTGCTTCTAAATCATACCTTGTCATTCATAAGAGATCTCACATTGATGAGAAGCCCTATTCATGTGCTGAGTGTGGGAAATGTTTTATAACTAAAGGAATGCTTGTCATACATGAGAGATCTCACACTGGTGAGAAGCCCTATTCATGTTCTGAGTGTGGGAAATGTTTTATAACTAAAGGAAAGTTTGTCAGACATGAGAGATCTCACACTGGTGAGAAGCCCTATTCATGTGCTGAGTGTGGGAAATGTTTTACACAGAAATCAAATCTTGTCACACATAAGAGATCTCACATTGATGAGAAGCCCTTTGCATGTGCTGAGTGTGGGAAATGTTTTATAAGGAAAGAAATGCTTGTCATACATAAGAGAACACATACTGGTGAGAAGCCCTATTCATGTGCTGACTGTGGGAAATGTTTTATAACTAAAGGAAAGCTTGTCAGACATAAGAGATCTCACACTGGTGAGAAGCCCTATTCATGTGCTGAGTGTGGGAAAAGTTTTAAAAGGAAGGAAATGCTTGCCATACATGAGAGAACACATACTGGTGAGAAGCCCTATTCATGTGCTGACTGTGGGAAATGTTTTATAACTAAAGGAAAGCTTGTCAGACATAAGAGATCTCACACTGGTGAGAAGCCCTATTCATGTGCTGAGTGTGGGAAATGTTTTATAAGGAAGGAAATGCTTGTCATACATAAGAGAACACATACTGGTGAGAAGCCCTATTCATGTGCTGAGTGTGGGAAATGTTTTGCTTCTAAATCATACCTTTTCATTCATAAGAGATCTCACATTGATGGGAAGCCCTATTCATGTGCTGACTGTGGGAAATGTTTTATAACTAAAGGAATGCTTGTCATACATGAGAGATCTCACACTGGTGAGAAGCCCTTTTCATGTGCTGAGTGTGGGAGATGTTTTAGAAGGAAGGAAATGCTTGTCATACATGAGAGAACACATACTGATGAGAAGCCCTTTTCATGTGCTGACTGTGGGAAATGTTTTATAACTAAAGGAATGCTTGTCATACATGAGAGATCTCACACTGGTGAGAAGCCCTTTTCATGTGCTGAGTGTGGGAGATGTTTTAGAAGGAAGGAAATGCTTGTCATACATGAGAGAACACATACTGATGAGAAGCCCTTTTCATGTGCTGAGTGTGGGAAATGTTTTATAACTAAAGCAATTCTTGTCAGACATGAGAGATATCACACTGGTGAGAAGTCCTATTCCTGTGCTGAGTGTGGGAAATGTTATTGGAATAGAACAGACTTTATCGGTCATGAGAGAACACATTCTGGTGAAAAACCCTATTCATGTGCTGAGTGTTGGAAATGTTTTAGGCATAAAACACAACTTGTCATACATAAGAGATCTCACACTGGTGAAAAGCCCTATTCATATGTTAAGGCGAATACAAGATGAAAAACTAACTATATCAAGTAACTTATCTATATATCTTATCTAAAGTTTAGATAGTTTATACAGCAAATCTAGCTGCAAACAGCTTCAATAGAATATGATTATTTCTTACTGTGATACAATGAAAACAGCCATGTTGTTTGTAAACATTAGACATAGGTAAGCTTATCTGCATCTTCAACATTCAATCCCCCCTCCTCCTCCATTCTCCTCTCTGCCTCTGAAATCTCTGGCTAGTAATACCTCCCCCTCCTTCTGCCCAAACTGAGCTCCCATGAGCCCTTGCTACTGTCTGAAAGTGCCAAGGCTCTCTGAAAACCTGTGGGCGTGGCTTGTTTAGTTTATAGGGAATTACAGTATTTAAACAAAAACAAAAAGTATTTGGCTTGAGGAATGCCCTATAAACAATAGGAAAGGAACACAATTATGCAATGAGTAAAAGTTCATCTCGGATCCACTTTAAGTGCGGGAAATGTTTTATAACTAAAGGAAAGCTTGTCAGACATGAAAGTTTTCACACTGGTGAGAAGCCCTATTCATGTGCTTAGTGTGGGAAATGTTTTGGGCACAAACCACAGCTTGTCAGACATTTGTGTTAAGTCAGGCAGGGATCACACATATTTAGACTGCACGCATGTTGCTGCAGAGTGGAAAATGCACGTAATGTTTGTGCATGGTTCACACAAGTAATGTATTTTCAATGCGTTTTAAGGTGCAGAAAAAAATGGTCAACAATTGTATTGTTTTTGCAAACTGTATGCATGTATTCTATCATCTGGATGGATGGATGGATTATATTTGATCTACTTAATAGGCCCGAGAAAAATATTGAAGAGTGGATCTGAATGGGAGACAATTCATTTTCTATTGGATAATATGATTTTTATTTTGTATTTTCCCTTTAATATATGTAATGCCGTATTGAAGTAGTATTTCTGCAGGGAAATGAAATGTATTGGTTTAACAGAAAATAGTCTGCAATATACATCATAACGCAATGAGACATTAATGTGGGAACTTCAACTCAAATATAATTTGGCAGCATCCCCCCCCCCCCCCCTAAGAAAATGCACATAATATACATAAGAAATAGGCCTGCATGATTTTAGGAAAAAATTGAAATTGCGATTTTTTTTTTCCACAATTTTCTTCAAATCAAGCTTTAGTACTAAATTCACAATGCCCCGAGTATAGTTTAGCCAGGTAGGTGCCTCCAGTATAGGTAGGCAGTATAGTTGCCCCCGGTATAGGTTAGCTAGGTAGGTGCCTCCAGTATAGGTAGCCAGTATAGCTGCCCCCCAGTATAGGTTAGCTAGGTAGGTGCCTCCAGTATAGGTAGCCAGTATAGTTGCCCCCAGTATAGGTTAGCTAGGTAGGTGCCTCCAGTATAGGTAGCCAGTATAGTTGCCCCCAGTATAGGTTAGCTAGGTAGGTGCCTCCAGTATTGGTAGCCAGTATAGTTGCCCCCAGTATAGGTTAGCTAGGTAGATGTCTCCAGTATAGGTAGGCAGCATAGGTGTATCGGTGTGGGGGAGAGATTGGGCATAGTAACAACTTACATTCCTGGATGACACCGGCAGCTTCTATCTTCTTCCTTCTTCCTGTCCCAGTCATCTATCGCATTAGTATCAGCGCCTCCTGTGATGACATGCAGTTACATCATCACAGGGGGCGCTGTTACTACCACGACTGACGGAGGAAGTAGAAAGAGGGTGCAGGGGATCCTGAAAGGTGTGTTGCGCTACAAGTATACACGTGGAAGGTTGCGGCGGGCCACGGAAAAATATTTGCTTAAAAAAAACCCGCCGCCTTCACGATTACTTAATCGTCATGTCCCACATCGCGATTTCAATTTAAAATCAAATTATCGTGCAGCCCCAATAAGAAAACAACATTTCCGCCCTACAAGAACAGATAAGGCAGCATTTTCCTTCTTAAACACATTAGACGATGTTTCCCCATAAAACATATTAGACCCCCAGTTAGTGCCCCCTAATATCCACTGGTGTCAGTGGCAGCACCTGAAAATAAAAATAATGTACTTACCTGGCAGGTGACTCCTCTCCTGTCCTCCAGCACTGCTCCCTGATCTACATTGCAGCAGCTCCGGCTGCACACCTCCCGCACTATGCTGACAGGCAATGCTGAGCTACAGGAAAATGGTGGCCGGAGCCCAGCACTGGAGACACAAATAGACTCAAGTGCTGGGCTTCACATGCCATTTTCCCATAGCCCTTCTGTCAGGCTGCCGCTGATACTCCTGCAGCCGTGCTAGACACCTCCTGCACATCCTGGGGGCCAGATCCACCAATTTCTCTGTGGCCTCTGGGGGACCCCTGACAGCTGCTGATGTACTCCCCGGAGTCTGCAGAGCCAGGATCAGAATCACTGCTATAGACAAATGTGGGAAGCTGTTGCTGGAAACGATTCTGTGTTATGTAACAAAATAACTCCTATTAGAATGGAAATCTGATGCATCTCCAAGTGTCTCTCCTGTGTAAAGCTGCTAATAAAGTTATTCCTCTGGATAATGTGCTGAAGATCAGCTGTATATTGTTCCCACAGTGTGACGTGTTCTGTTCCTCTGCATGGAATGTAAGATGTATTAACTGCATCAATTAGATTTACTGTAATAAATAAATTGCATTGTTATAATTAATGAGGCCAGTGTAAGCTCAGTGTTTGTAGCGAGAGCTCTCTGTAACATTGCAGGTCTGTAGTCTGTCAATGGTGATGCTCAATAGCATGCAAATAATTCTAAGTCGATGCAAATTACAGTACAGATTTATGTAAATGTATTTATCTTAAAGTGAACCGAGCACCTTTTTTTATCACCCAGGACATTTCTATAGCACATGAAAAATGCATGCCGACAATCTGTTTCATTATTAAAATAAACTTTCATTTTACCTTGTATTTTACATTCAAAGTAGTTTTATTAGCCTGTGTCAGCAGCCCTGCCCAACCGTCCCCGTCCGCAGAGCTTTCAGGAACCTAATTGTTTTATTGAGCTAATTACCAAGAGGTAAACAATTCCTTTTCATCAACAAAAGGGGTGAGTAATTAGAACTGTTTCTTCAAAGCCATTGTGTGTGTCAATGTGTCAAGATAGCATCTCTGACTTCTGTAAATAAGGAATGTGAGAAGGGGAGGGGGGGGGAGACATGGCAGCTTCTATGCCAGGAGAGATTCCAGTGAAAGAGAATGTGCTCAGTTCCCTTTAAACAATTGGTCCATTTCCAAGCTGCATAAAGTAAATTTGCATAATCCTGCAGCAACTTGGACACAGGCTTGTTCCCCATCCCAACAGGGCGACCTCCCTTCACCTCCATCCATTTCACAAGATTCTGCCACAAAATACCAGATGCCATTGCCAACCTTCACACTACCCGGACTGCAGAGCTGAGTCACAGGAGCCGGAAGCAGCAGGGAGCAGGGATACCCTTCAGTATGGCCACACTGTGATGGGTGACACAGCAGGGGGATGGGGTGCTATCCTTGTGTCGGTATAAAGCAAACACTGCTCAACATCCTCTGTATGATCTGATATGGCCCAGGCTGCCCTCCAGCTGCAGATACAGCAGTCACACAACCCCTCATTCACACATATGTCAGCAGCCTCCCCCATTATCTGATTGTCCCCTGGCTGCCCTCACACTGAAGATGCTGCACCTGTAATAGAACCACTAATTCACACATCCATCTGATCCCCCCATCACTATGATCTGATATGACACAGACTTCCCTCTAGTGGCAGATATTTACACCACAATCATATCCCCAAAGGAGATCAGAGCCTTCCAGTGTGGGGTTCCACCTCCCCAAATACTACCAACTCACATGATCCATAAGATCGGAGAAAGTCTGCAAACAGGGAGCGGCAAAGCAATAGTGACTAGAGGGCTTATGGTTATCAGCTATAATGAGTGCAGTGCTTGTGGTATGGGAGCGTATCAGCTATAGTGAGTGCAGGGCTTGTGGTATGGGAGCGTATCAGCTATAGTGAGTGCAGGGCTTGTGGTAACTATGGGGGTATATCAGCTATAGTGAGTGCAGGGCTTGTGGTATGGGAGTGTGTCAGCTATAGTGAGTGCAGGCTTGTGGTATGGGGGGTGTATCAGCTATAGTGAGTGCAGGGCGTGTGGCATGGGGGGTGTATCAGCTATAGTGAGTGCAGTGCTTGTGGTATGGGAGTGTATCAGCTATAGTGAGTGCAGGGCTTGTGGTATGGGGGGTGTATCAGCTATAGTGAGTGCAGGGCTTGTGGTATGAGAGTGTATCAGCTATAGTGAGTGCAGGTCTTGTGGTGTGGGAGTGTATCAGCTATAGTGAGTGCGGGGCTTGTGGTATGGGAGCGTATCAGCTATAGTGAGTGCAGGGCTTGTGGTATGGGAGTGTATCAGCTATAGTGAGTGCAGGGCTTGTGGTATGGGAGTGTATCAGCTATAGTGAGTGCAGGGCTTGTGGTATGGGGGTGTATCAGCTATAGTGAGTGCAGTGCTTGTGGTATGGGAGTGTATCAGCTATAGTGAGTGTAGGGCTCGTAGTATGGGAGTGTATCAGCTGTAGTGAGTGCAAGGCTTGTGGTATGGGAGTGTATCAACTATAGTGAGTGCAGGGCTTGTGGTATGGGAGTGTATCAGCTATAGTGAGTGCAGGGCTTGTGGTATGGGGGTGTATCAGCTATAGTGAGTGCAGGGCTTGTGGTATGGGAGTGTATCAGCTATAGTAAGTGCATGGCTTGTGGTATGGGAGGGTATCAGCTATAGTGAGTGCAGAGCTTGTGGTATGGGAGTGTATCAGCTATAGGGAGTGCAGGGCTTATGGTATGGGGGTGTATCAGCTATAGGGAGTGCAGGGCTTGTGGTATGGGAGTATATAAGCTATAGTGAGTGCAGGGCTTGTGGTATGGGGAGTGTATCAGCTATAGTGAGTGCAGAGCTTGTGGTATGGGAGTGTATCAGCTATAGTGAGTGCAGGGCTTGTGGTATGGGAGTGTATCAGCTATAGGGAGTGCAGGGCTTGTGGTATGGGGGTGTATCAGCTATAGTGAGTGCAGGGCTTGTGGTATGGGAGTGTATCAGCTATAGTGAGTGCAGGGCTTGTGGTATGGGAGTGTATATAGGGCTGCACGATTTTAGGAAAAAATTGAAATTGCGATTTTTCTCTCAAAAATTGCAATTTCGATTTTTTCACGATTTTCTTCAAATCAATCTTTAGCACTAAATTCACATTGCCCCCACTACACTCTTAACACCTGATGATCCACCAATACACTACACTTCTAACTTGAATCTTGATGCCCCACCAATTAAACTCCACTGCACAATGCTAACCTCTGATTCCCATCAATAACACACTAAGCTAACTCTTGATGCCCACCAGCTATGGTACAATGCACTACTCTAACACCTTCTGCCCCCATTCCCAGCTACACTACACTTAACCCCTGCAGCTACAATGAATACTCTGCAACTGCCACTGTTAAGCCTGAAGCACTAGGCAGACAGGCTAGTTAAAGTAGTGGCTAAGCTGCATGGGCATGAAGCAGAGCCTGTGACAGAGAGCACAGCAGGACCAGGCAGATAAAGCATACACACGGACTCACTGTATACAGACTGTATACAGCACAGTTCTGTTAAAGCCAATCTAGCTGTCCGTTTACACAGCCAGCTCTAGCTGTAATCTGATTTTTGCTGTCATTACTGGTGTCACTGCCCATATATTGCTATCTGATGGGATGCCGGAGGCTAAGGATCCTGCCCTTTTGACCTCAAAATGCCAGCAAAGCTCCTTACAGCTAAGAGCTGTCTGTGTAAACGGACAGCTAGAGTGGCTTTAACAGGACGCTGCGCTGTGTGTTGTATATAGCCTGTATACAGTCTGTGTGTGGTCTATCTCTCTGCCACGTGTTCTCTGGTCCCGCTGTGCAAGAGAGCCTGGGTGACTATGCGGTGGATCAGAGAAAACAATGTGTGCTTCAGCGCAGCTAAAGGAAGAGAGAGAAAGAGGGTATGCAGCTAGAAGCTGTAGGCAGCCTGGAGCTTACCGGGGACTTGCGTGGAGGACGATTATGCTAAGAACAGTAGCAGGAGGACAATATTACATGTAGCAGCAGACGCTAAGAGGGGGCAGAGCCTACTGCTGGAACTAGAAAGTCAGCTTCCTATCTGAAATAGCGGCAGTGTCACTCACTATCCTTCTCACAAGAGCTGCTGGGCGTGCATTCCTCCATTCAGTGCCTCACTCCTCCTTCTGGCCGGAAGGAGGAAGCGCACCATAGTAACAAGCCGGTGATGTACGCGTGCAATGCTGGGGACAGCATTGAATGCGGTAAAACAGCCGCAATGAAAAAAAAACCGCCACTTTGACGATACTTAAATCGTCACGATGCACATCGTGATTTCAATTAAAAAAACAATATATCGTGCAGTCCTAAGTGTATAAGCTATAGTGAGTGCAGGTCTTGTGGTATGGGAGTGTATCAGCTATAGTGAGTGCAGGGCTTGTGGTATTGGGTGTATCAGCTATAGTGAGTGCAGGGCTTGTAGTAAGGGAGTGTATCAGCTATAGTGAGTGCAGGGCTTGTGGTATGGGAGTGTATCAGCTATAGTGAGTGCAGGGCATGTGGTATGGGAGTGTGTCAGCTATAGTGAGTGCAGGGCTTGTGGTATGGGAGTGGATCAGGTATAGTGAGTGCAGGGCTTGTGGTATGGGAGTGTATCAGCTATAGTGAGTGCAGGTCTTGTGGTATGGGAGTGGATCAGGTATAGTGAGTGCTGGGCTTGTGGTATGGGAGTGTATCAGCTATAGTGAGTGCAGGTCTTGTGGTATGGGAGTGGATCAGGTATAGTGAGTGCAGGTCTTGTGGTATGGGAGTGTATCAGCTATAGTGAGTGCAGGGCTTGTGGTATAGGAGTGTATCAGCTATAGTGAGTGCAGGGCTTGTGGTATGGGAGTGTATCAGCTATAGTGAGTACAGGGCTTGTGGTATAGGAGTGTATCAGCTATAGTGAGTGCAGGGCTTGTGGTATGGGAGTGTATCAGCTATAGTGAGTGCAGTGCTTGTGGTATGGGAGTGTATCAGCTATAGCGAGTGCAGGGCTTGTGGTATGGAGTGTATCAGCTATAGTGAGTGCAGGGCTTGTGGTATGGGGGTGTATCAGCTATAGTGAGTGCGGGGCTTGTGGTATGGGAGTGTATCAGCTATAGTGAGTGTAGGGCTTGTGGTATAGGAGTAGATCAGTTATAGTGAGTGCAGGGCTTGTGGTATGGGAGTGTATCAGCTATAGTGAGTGCAGGGCTTGTGGTATGGGAGTGTATCAGCTATAGTGAGTGCGGGGCTTGTGGTATGGGAGTGTATCAGCTATAGTGAGTGCAGGGCTTGTGGTGTGGGAGTGTATCAGCTATAGTGAGTGCATGGCTTGTGGTATGGGAGTGTATCAGCTATAGTGAGTGCAGGGCTTGTGGTATGGGGGGTGTATCAGCTATAGTGAGTGCAGGGCTTGTGGTATGGGAGTGTATCAGCTATAGTGAGTGCAGGGCTTGTGGTATGGGAGTGTATCAGCTATAGTGAGTGCAGGGCTTGTGGTATAGGGAGTGTATCAGCTATAGTGAGTGCAGGGCTTGTGGTATTGCAGTGTATCAGCTATAGTGAGTGCAGGGCTTGTGGTATGGGAGAGTATCAGCTATAGTGAGTGCGGGGCTTGTGGTATGGGGGTGTATCAGCTATAGTAAGTGCAGGGCTTGTGGTATGGGGGTTTATCAGCTATAGTGAGTGCGGGGCTTGTGGTATGGTAGTGTATCAGCTATAGTGAGTGCGGGGCTTGTGGTATGGGAGTGTATCAGCTATAGGGCTCGATTCACAAAGCGGTGCTAACCCAGTTAGAGACTTTAGGCGTGATAACCATTGCACCACGCTGGTGAAAAGCCAGTTTAGGCGTGATAAGTTTAGGTGTGATAAGTTTAGGTGTGATAAGTTTAGGCATGCTAAGTTTAGATAAGTGTAGATAGCGTGCAAAGTCCCGCACGCAAAGCAGCGCCATTAAACTCTATGCAAAGTGCACCAGACTTTGCTAGCGCAAAACTTTTGATCAGCTGTGCACTGCGGTGCTAACGCAGTTGGTGCTTAAACTTAGTGAGTGCAGGGCTTGTGGTATGGGAGTGTATCGGCTATCGTGAGAGCAGGGCTTGTGGTATGGGAGCGTATCAGCTATAGTGAGTGCAGAGCTTGTGGTATGTTAGTGTATCAGCTATAGTGAGCACAGGACTTGTGGTATGGGGGTGTATCAGCTATAGTGAGTGCAGGGCTTGTGGTATGGGAGTGTATCAGCTATAGTGAGTGCGGGGCTTGTGGTATAGCGGTGTATCAGCTATAGTGAGTGCAGGGCTTTTGGTATGAGAGTGTATTAGCTATAGTGAGGGCAGGGCTTGTGGTATGGGAGTTTATCAGCTATAGTGAGTGCGGGGCTTGTGGTATGAGAGTGTATCAGCTATAGTGAGGGCAGGGCTTGTGGTATGGAAGTGTATCAGCTATAGTAAATGCGGGGGTTTTGGTATGGGAGTGTATCAGCTATAGTGAGTGCAGGGCTTGTGGTATGGGGGTTTATCAGCTATAGTGAGTGCGGGGCTTTTGGTATGGGAGTGTATCAGCTATAGTGAGTGAAGGGCTTGCGGTATGGGAGTGTATCAGGTATAGTGAGTGCAGGGCTTGTGGTATTGGGTTTTTTCAGCTATAGTGAGTGCAAGGCCTGTAGTATGGGAGTGTATCAGCTATAGTGAGTGCAGGGCTTGCGGTATGGGAGTGTATCAGCTATAGTGAGTGCAGGGCTTTATGGGGTATGGTATGGGGGTTTATCAGCTATATTGAGTGCCGGGCTTGTGGTATGGTAGTGTATCAGCTATAGTGAGTGTAGGGTTTTTGGTATGGGAGTGTATCAGCTAAAGTGAGTGCGGGGCTTGTGGTATGAGAGTGTATCAGCTATAGTGAGTGCAGGGTTTTTGGTATGGGAGTGTATCAGCTATAGTGAGTGCGGGGCTTGTGGTATGAGAGTGTATCAGCTATAGTGAGTGCAGGGATTGTGGTATGGGAGTGTATCAGCTTTAGTGAGTGAAGTGATTGTGGTATGGGAGTGTATCAGCTATAGTGAGTGCAGGGCTTGTGGTATGGGAGTGTATCAGCTATAGTGAGTGCAGGGCTTGTGGTATGGAAGTGTATCAGCTATAGTGAGTGCAGGGCTTGTGGTATGGGAGTGTATCGGCTATAGTGAGTGCAGGGCTTGCGGTATTTGAGTGTATCAGCTATAGTGGGTGCAGGGCTTGTGGTATGGGAGTGTATCGGCTATAGTGAGTGCAGGGCTTGTGGTATGGGAGTGTATCAGCTATAGTGAGTGCAGGGCTTGTGGTATAGGGGTGTATCAGCTATAGTGAGTGCAGGGCTTGTGGTATAGGGGTGTATCAGCTATAGTGAGTGCAGGGCTTGTGGTATGGGGGTGTATCAGCTATAGTGAGTGTAGAGCTTGTGGTATGGGAGTGTATCAGCTATAGTGAGTGCAGGGCTTGTGGTATGGGGGTGTATCAGCTATAGTGAGCGGAGCTTGTGGTATAGGGGTGTATCAGCTATTGTGAGTGCTGGGCTTGTGGTATGGGGGTGTATCAGCTATAGTGAGTGCAGGGCTTGTGGTATAGGAGTGTATCCGCTATAGTGAGTGCAGGGCTTGTGGTATGGGGGTGTATCAGCTATAGTGAGCAGAGCTTGTGGTATAGGAGTGTATCAGCTATAGTGAGGGCAGGGCTTGTGGTATGGGGGTTTATCAGCTATAGTGAGTGCGGGGCTTGTGGTATGGGAGTGTATCAGCTATAGTGAGTGTAGGGCTTGTGGTATGGGGGGGTGTCTCAGCTATAGTGAGTGCAGGGCTTGCGGTTTTGGGAGAGTGTCAGGTATAGTGAGTGCAGGGCTTGCGGTACGGGAGTGTATCAGCTATAGTGAGTGTGGGGCTTGTGGTATGGGGGTTTATCAGCTATAGTGAGTGCAAGGCCTGTGGTATGGGAGTGTATCAGCTATAGTGAGTGCAGGGCTTGCGGTATGGGAGTGTATCAGCTATAGTGAGTGCAGGGCTTGTGGTATGGGGGTGTATCAGCTATAGTGAGTGCAGGGCTTGTGGTATAGGAGTGTATCCACTATAGTGAGTGCTGGGCTTGTGGTATGGGAGTGTATCAGCTATAGTGAGTGCAGGGCTTGTGGTATAGGGGTGTATCAGCTATAGTGAGTGCAGGGCTTGTGGTATGGGAGTGTATTAGCTATAGTGTGTGCAGGGCTTGTGGTATGGGAGTTTATCAGCTATAGTGAGTGCAGGGCTTGTGGTATGGGAGTGTATCAGCTATAGTGAGTGCAGGGCTTGTGGTATGGGAGTGTATCAGCTATAGTGAGTGCAGAGCTTGTGGTATAGGGGTGTATCAGCTATAGTGAGTGCAGGGCTTGTGGTATGGGAGTGTATCAGCTATAGTAAATGCGGGGGTTTTGGTATGGGAGTGTATCAGCTATAGTGAGTGCAGGGCTTGTGGTATGGGGGTTTATCAGCTATAGTGAGTGCGGGGCTTTTGGTATGGGATTGTATCAGCTATAGTGAGTGAAGGGCTTGCGGTATGGGAGTGTATCAGGTATAGTGAGTGCAGGGCTTGTGGTATTGGGTTTTTTCAGCTATAGTGAGTGCAAGGCCTGTGGTATGGGAGTGTATCAGCTATAGTGAGTGCAGGGCTTGCGGTATGGGAGTGTATCAGCTATAGTGAGTGCAGGGCTTTATGGGGTATGGTATGGGGGTTTATCAGCTATATTGAGTGCCGGGCTTGTGGTATGGGGGTGTATCAGCTATAGTGAGCGGAGCTTGTGGTATAGGGGTGTATCAGCTATTGTGAGTGCTGGGCTTGTGGTATGGGGGTGTATCAGCTATAGTGAGCAGAGCTTGTGGTATGGGAGTGTATCAGCTATAGTGAGGGCAGGGCTTGTGGTATAGGAGTGTATCCGCTATAGTGAGTGCAGGGCTTGTGGTATGGGGGTGTATCAGCTATAGTGAGCAGAGCTTGTGGTATGGGAGTGTATCAGCTATAGTGAGGGCAGGGCTTGTGGTATGGGGGTTTATCAGCTATAGTGAGTGCGGGGCTTGTGGTATGGGAGTGTATCAGCTATAGTGAGTGTAGGGCTTGTGGTATGGGGGGGTGTCTCAGCTATAGTGAGTGCAGGGCTTGCGGTTTTGGGAGAGTGTCAGGTATAGTGAGTGCAGGGCTTGCGGTACGGGAGTGTATCAGCTATAGTGAGTGTGGGGCTTGTGGTATGGGGGTTTATCAGCTATAGTGAGTGCAAGGCCTGTGGTATGGGAGTGTATCAGCTATAGTGAGTGCAGGGCTTGCGGTATGGGAGTGTATCAGCTATAGTGAGTGCAGGGCTTGTGGTATGGGGGTGTATCAGCTATAGTGAGTGCAGGGCTTGTGGTATAGGAGTGTATCCACTATAGTGAGTGCTGGGCTTGTGGTATGGGAGTGTATCAGCTATAGTGAGTGCAGGGCTTGTGGTATAGGGGTGTATCAGCTATAGTGAGTGCAGGGCTTGTGGTATGGGAGTGTATTAGCTATAGTGTGTGCAGGGCTTGTGGTATGGGAGTTTATCAGCTATAGTGAGTGCAGGGCTTGTGGTATGGGAGTGTATCAGCTATAGTGAGTGCAGGGCTTGTGGTATGGGAGTGTATCAGCTATAGTGAGTGCAGAGCTTGTGGTATAGGGGTGTATCAGCTATAGTGAGCGCAGGACTTGTGGTATGGGGGTGTATCAGCTATAGTGAGTGCAGGGCTTGTGGTATGGGAGTGTATCAGCTATAGTGAGTGCGGGGCTTGTGGTATAGCGGTGTATCAGCTATAGTGAGTGCAGGGCTTTTGGTATGAGAGTGTATTAGCTATAGTGAGGGCAGGGCTTGTGGTATGGGAGTTTATCAGCTATAGTGAGTGCGGGGCTTGTGGTATGAGAGTGTATCAGCTATAGTGAGGGCAGGGCTTGTGGTATGGAAGTGTATCAGCTATAGTAAATGCGGGGGTTTTGGTATGGGAGTGTATCAGCTATAGTGAGTGCAGGGCTTGTGGTATGGGGGTTTATCAGCTATAATGAGTGCGGGGCTTTTGGTATGGGAGTGTATCAGCTATAGTGAGTGAAGGGCTTGCGGTATGGGAGTGTATCAGGTATAGTGAGTGCAGGGCTTGTGGTATTGGGTTTTTTCAGCTATAGTGAGTGCAAGGCCTGTGGTATGGGAGTGTATCAGCTATAGTGAGTGCAGGGCTTGCGGTATGGGAGTGTATCAGCTATAGTGAGTGCAGGGCTTTATTGGGTATGGTATGGGGGTTTATCAGCTATATTGAGTGCCGGGCTTGTGGTATGGTAGTGTATCAGCTATAGTGAGTGTAGGGTTTTTGGTATGGGAGTGTATCAGCTAAAGTGAGTGCGGGGCTTGTGGTATGAGAGTGTATCAGCTATAGTGAGTGCAGGGTTTTTGGTATGGGAGTGTATCAGCTATAGTGAGTGCGGGGCTTGTGGTATGAGAGTGTATCAGCTATAGTGAGTGCAGGGATTGTGGTATGGGAGTGTATCAGCTTTAGTGAGTGAAGGGATTGTGGTATGGGAGTGTATCAGCTATAGTGAGTGCAGGGCTTGTGGTATGGGAGTGTATCAGCTATAGTGAGTGCAGGGCTTGTGGTATGGAAGTGTATCAGCTATAGTGAGTGCAGGGCTTGTGGTATGGGAGTGTATCGGCTATAGTGAGTGCAGGGCTTGCGGTATTTGAGTGTATCAGCTATAGTGGGTGCAGGGCTTGTGGTATGGGGGTGTGTCAGCTATAGTGAGTGCAGGGCTTGTGGTATGGGAGTGTATTAGCTATAGTGTGTGCAGGGCTTGTGGTATGGGAGTGTATCAGCTATAGTGAGTGCAGGGCTTGTGGTATGGGAGTGTATCAGCTATAGTGAGGGCAGGGCTTGTGGTATGGGGGTTTATCAGCTATAGTGAGTGCAGGGCTTGTGGTATGGGAGTGTATCAGCTATAGTGAGTGCAGGGCTTGTGGTATAGGGGTGTATCAGCTATAGTGAGTGCAGGGCTTGTGGTATGGGAGTGTATCAGCTATAATGAGTGCAGGGCTTGTGGTATGGGAGTGTATCAGCTATAGTGAGGGCAGGGCTTGTGGTATGGGGGTTTATCAGCTATAGTGAGTGCAGGGCTTGTGGTATGGGAGTGTATCAGCTATAGTGAGTGCAGAGCTTGTGGTATAGGGGTGTATCAGCTATAGTGAGTGCAGGGCTTGTGGTATGGGAGTGTATCAGCTATAGTGAGTACAGGGCTTGTGGTATGTTAGTGTATCAGCTATAGTTAGTGCAGGGCTTGTGGTATGGGAGAGTATCAGCTATAGTGAGTGCAGGGCTTGTGGTATGGGGAGTGTATCAGCTATAGTGAGTGCAGGGCTTGTGGTATGGGAGTGTATCAGCTATAGTGAGTGCAGGGCTTTTGGCATGGGAGTGTATTAGCTGGAGGATCGGCATGATATCATGGCAGAAGTGGTGGAGGAGGCCTGATTGAGGAGCAGGAAGAACGGATAGCATAGTTGGACGCATGTATGGAGGACTTGAAAAATCGTGCTCACCACTCTAATTTGAGAAGTCTACCTTAGCAGGTTACTGCCCTGAAGGAGGTTGCGCAAAACCTTTTTACACCCTTCTGCCTCAGGTTCAGCCCTCTTGATTCAAGATAGATTGCATCCATCGAGCCTTGTGTAGGACATGGAATCTGGACATTTCACATAAAGAGATACTTAAACTCTATCCAGGGGCGTAACTAGAATTCACTGGGCCCCCCTGCAAAACTTTGGATGGGGCCCCCTCTTGCCTTGAACACTGAATAGAGACTGTTTTACAAATCTGTGCCTGCAAAACTTACAGATTCCTTATCAGTGGCTGAGCAGATGCACTCATTAGAACAATTGCGCAGAGAGCAAAAAGTTTCTCTCATCTTGCCCTTAGTTGTCAGTCTCTCAGGACGGGGCCCCCTGTGGGTTCTGCCCCCTCCCCCACGTTTGCATCCCTTGCAGGGTCTTTTGTTACGCCCCTGACTCTATCATAGTGAAGTAAAGGATCAGGGAACAAAAAGCAATGCTGCGCCACCACATAAATAACTTAAAGTCTCTAAAAGAAGAAGAGTGTGCTGTGTCCAATCCTCTTGAAATACTCTGTGTAAAAATGTAATCCACTGCGTGCTTCCAATCTGCAAAAATATCCTCTAATAGTGTAATACTGTTTCACAGATATACATTTAGATATCACAAATCAACCGTGCTTGTGCAAAAAGAGTGTCCACTCTTGAACCCACCACCTCTAGTATCAGAGCGGCTCACTGAATTGAAGCCACCTATGCACAGGTGGGAGCCTCGCTTAATATGTGGTGCACTGGGATCATCAGTAATCCACATCCATTAATCAGATAAAAAGGCCTCTTTTTATTCTTCAATAAAACACAAATAAGATTTCATTGCGCAACATTCAAGTTCCAGTTTAAAACAATCCTGCGCTTCTCGCGCCCACATCACACTTACAAGCTCCAAGAAGTAAAATTTAGCATGTCACAGCAGCAAGGCTAAGGAATCCGTGCGCGTCCTACAACCGGACCGTTCGCGCCGTCCCACTTTGATCCTCTCTCCGCACTCCTCCAGCGCTTCCGTGTTGTGCGTCAGGCGTACTGGCTCCGCCCTACGCGTTTCGTCACAATGACTCATCAGGGGAAAGCGGTGCCAGTGCGCCGGCCACACTTGTACTCCTTCCCATTGACGTCACTCGCCCATCTCGTTTAGCCCGCCCCCCCCCCCCCATCCTAGCTAACCTAATACAGGACCCACTCCTAATCTGTCTACCCTCCCTCCCCCCATAAATTAGCATACAAATAAATTGGCATGTCTTGTTCCTCCTATAAATACAATGATACATGACATGAAACCAGTCTCCTGCCATCTAGTGGTGCAAGTCTAGATGGTTCGATTCCATTTACCATCTATTCCTATCAGATACCTCCTACACTACTACACCTCCATTCTACCCTTAATCATTACTGATAAAACAATTCAGATCAAACTCTTTGTTTAACCCTGTGGGGGCAAATGAATTAAGATAATACAGTAAATCCATCTCCCTTCTGCCCTGGATATATCCCTCTGCTTGCTTGATCCCCTCCATTTTGGGATCCACTTTTTCAATCCCCATAAACTTCAGCTTAGTCGGATCTCTTCCATGGCACTCTTTAAAGTGTCTGGATACACTATGCGTGTCAAGACCCTTTTGAATATTATAAATATGCTCCCCTATCCGTTTATGTAGTGCTCTGGTGGTGCGGCCCACATACTCTAGGCCACATGGGCACCAGAGAATGTAGACAACCCCCACAGACGCACAAGTAATGCATTGCCTTAACCTATACTCATACCCCGTGTTTCTTGCTGTAAATTGATTACCCCTCACAGGACATGCCTCCCGGCACCCGCTGCATTTCCTACAAGGCAAGAATCCACTCTGTCCCAACAGATTAGTTCCCTGATGTAATGGTGGATCTATACAGCTCACCACCAATCTGGATTTAAGGTTAGGTGCCCTCCTATAGACAAAGGAAGGCCTTTCCGGTACATACTTACCTAGGACCTCATCCATCCTTATAATGTTCCAGTGTTTACTCACCACCTTTTCTAATTGTCTATGCTGGCTATTATATGCCAACTGCAATGCAAATTCCTGATTGCCCGGTAGGGGTCTAGTGGCATTACCAACGAGCAGCGATCTATCCATTTCCCCTACTTCTCTAGCCACCTGTTCCACTTCCCTTCTTTTGTACCCCTTCTCCACAAACCGATTAATAAGGATTTGGCTTTGTATTGTATAGTCCTCCAAATTTGTGCAATTTCTTTTAATACTTATCAGCTGGCCCATTGGAATGTTACTTAGCCATCTATCATGGTGGCAGCTAGATCTAGAAATATAGCCATTCCTGTCAGTTGGTTTGAAGTATGTCTTAGAAATCAGTCTTCCCCTTTCCTTCCATATCTCCAGATCCAAAAATTGTACTTTTTCCTGACTGACAGTAAATGTAAGATCTATTTCCCCCCACAACTGGTTAATCTCTTCACAATATTGTTCCAGTTCTTTCTTGGGCCCCCTCCAGATAAACATAAGGTCATCAATAAACCTAGTCCACATGACAACCTTTGAACTGAATATTCCCTCACTCACCAACTTTTCCCATTTCCCCATATACAAGTTTGCTGCCCCCATAGCGCAGCCCTGAGTCTGGAGGAAGTAGTCTCCGTCATACCAGAAGTAGTTGTGCTCCATTGAAAACCTCAACAACTCCAGTATGAAGTTGACCTGTCTTCCATCCAGATCTGATCCATTTAACAGGGCTTCCTCCACTATTTGCATCCCTTTTTCATGTGGAATGACCGTATATAGGGATGCCACATCTGCTGTGACAATCCAATCATTTTGTTCTACCTCCAATCTTTCCATTAGTTGTAACAGGTGCTTGGTGTCTTTTAATAAGGCTGGGAGTTTCCTCACCTCCTCCTGAAGAAAAAAATCAATATATTCTCCCACCCGCTGCGTCAAAGAATCCACCCCACTTACAATGGGGCGGCCAGGGGGTTTCTCTAAACTTTTGTGGATCTTAGGGTTAAAGTATATAACCGGGGTCCTAGGAACATTAGGAAGGAGGTATCTGAATTCCTGCGTATCAATAATCCCACTTTTCTCCCCACCGAGCAATATACCCTTCAAAGTTTCTTTGTAATTGGCTAGGGGATTCCCTGGTAATTTTTTATAAGTTTTACTATCTCCAAGGATTCTCCCCATTTCTGTTTTGTACTGATCCCTGCTCATCACCACCAACCCTTATTAGCTGGCTTCAGGACCAAGTCATTTTCTTCCACCAGTTATTTAATTTTAAATTAATTTTTTAAAGTTATGAGACAGCATGAACTTAAGGAGGTCAACCAAAAATGCTGTCTCATAACTTTTTCATGTTTGATGATCGGTTTTATCTGCAAATACACGGGGTGTCTATGGGCGCCAAGTGTGCCCCCGCCATTGCTAATTTGTTTTTAGGGTGGTGGGAGAGAGAGAGAGAGTGTGGGGCCCCACTTTCGAACGATACCACCCCAACATTTTGGGGTGGTATCGTTTTTTTAGATTATATTTTGATTTTGTGGGATGGGCCTGAACAATTGGCCAAGGAATTTTTACAGTGCTTGGGGGGCAATGATAAGAACATAATATTGACCTCTAACATTTCAAGGGATTCAGTAGATTTTTTGGATCTACATCTCTACTTTACAGACTCTAGACATATTGGGAGTACTTTATTTCGAAAGTCTACAGCTGTCAATAGTTTATTACATTATGGTTCATTTCACACTAAACAACTTAAAGACAATATTCCAACTGGGCAGTTTCTGAGACTTCGCAGAAACTGTTCAGAGGAGAGTGAATTTAAAAGACAGGCTGATGACTTGGAGGAGAGATTTCTGCAGAGGGGTTACCCGAAAGGCACCATCAAAAAGGCGTACCAGAGAGCATTGCATTCGAAAAGGGATAGATTGCTCTATAGTAAAAAGAAGGCAAATGATAACGTGGTAAGGATGTGTACCCCGTTCAATACATGTTGGAGTGATCTAAGGGCTATTTTATCCAGACACTGGTCGATATTGCGTACTGATCCTGTTTTAAGGAAGTTCACACTGGCCAAACCCTCACTGACAGCAAAGAGAGCACCCAACCTGAAAGACCAACTGTGTAGGAGCCATTATCAGGGAGCCCAACCATTGGGTCATAGAGTAAACGGGAGTTATCCTTGTGGCCGATGTAACATCTGCCCATTAATGAGACCTATGAAGGAGATCCTCAGTCCCAAGACTAATAAGGTTCACCGTATTAATGAATTCGTCAATTGTCAAACAGAAGCAGTGGTTTATTTATTGAGATGTCCCTGTAACCTCTATTATGTGGGCCAGACCAAAAACAAACTCAAAACAAGAATACAAAAGCATCTCTCCACCATACGTTTGGCGGAGAGGGATTTTGAGGAAGGAAAAACCCTTACACCTGTGGCGGAACATGCTCTGAAAGCACATGGAGGCAGTACATATGGTTGGACTGTTTGTGGTCTTAAACATGTTGTTTTATCTTCTAGGGGTGGCAATGTAGTACCATCACTTTTGAGACATGAAACAAGGTGGATCTATGATCTCGGATCAAGATCTCCGGTAGGTATGAATGAGGGTTTCTCTTTTATAGGCTTTCTCCATTAGCCACGTGGGTGTGGTACTTATGGGACCGTTGGTGAGAGGTTCCTGTGAATACTTCGGTTTATTGTTGTTTTTATTTACTGCTGTTTGGTGAAGGGTGTTGTACTACTATAATGTCACTTGGCCTCGTCCTATAGTGGATTGGGTGAGTAGTCCACTATTTGTTCTCACTTTTGATTATATTTTGGTTTTGCAATACCGATGTACAGAGGATTGAGTGAGTAGTTCTCTGTGCATAATAGCTTTTGATTGCATGGGGTAGCATTTTTATATTACCACTGTGTTTCCCTGCTGCTGGGGATTCCTTTTTCATATTTACAGTATATATGTTTAGTTCCCTTGTTGTAATATTTGTAATATCTAATTTTATATATCTTTATGATTTGTAGTGGGCTATCAATTGAGTTTCCAATCATTCTGAGCATCTATGTATAGATTGGAATGGAACGATCTATTCTCATCCACCAGGGGAGCTCCTGAGGATCTCTTGGCGATTTTGGCATCTGCTTATATATTTATATATTTTTTTTCTTGCTATTTGTGTATTTTGATTAATTGTATAAACAAACTATTTTCTTATATTTTTATTGTAAAAGAAGTTTCTTTCCCTTTGGGGACAATATGAATGTAAACTTGTGGTATCTCTTGTATATTCTTTATTTTTGTAAAGACAAAGGGAAAAAACGAGAGCCCCAATAGTGTATTATTGTTATTATTTTACGGGAGAGATTTTTGAAGGAAGAATACTCACAAATGTGGGTTGCCGGCCTAGGCAACCACTGTTATTGCAAGCGGGGAATTTGAACCTGTCCCCGCTCAGGCTAAAAGGTCGCTCTCTGTAGATAGAAGAAGGTGTTCACACCCATCCAACTGGTGGATACGATCGTACTCAAACAGGATTACAGAGGCGCCCAAAGGTTAAAAACACTGTGGTTAAAAAATATATATCAGATGGGGGGTGTTGGATGAATCACCTCCCAAATAACGACAATCGCACTGATTCACATCAAGGAAACAGTTTTATTCTTACTCCACAACAATCACTTGCAACGCGTTTCACGGGTCTTACGCCCGCTTCCTCAGGCACATAAAAATCGGAGTAACTCCGGAAAGCAGACTCAAAATACTGTCTGAATTAAACAAATAAATTTATTATTGGTACCCCAAAAGATGCAACGCGTTTCACGGGTCTTACGCCCGCTTCCTCAGGCACATAAAAAATCGGAGTAACTGAAAAAACAAAGGCAAAAGCACAACTAATAAAATGCAAAAATAGGGATAACAATAATAAAAACAATAAAACATAAATCATCAAAGCAATGGCCCATGTATACATAATCTGAAAAGGAAATTGTCAATTTCATATAAGCTAAACATCATACACACACCTTAAATCCATCATAAGTACTCCGTGTGGTGTTTGTCCCTATATTATTCCGTTCAATAGCACATGTTATATTTGAATTCTTCATTGGTCAATCCGACTCCATTATACATTATTTTAAACTGACATTGCTATGCAAGCCTCTTTAAGCAAATCATAGGGACATATAGTACCCAATTAAGAAATCCTATGCTCTGTGGCGACCAATTACTATTACTCTTCAATAAAATTTAAATTAAAATCAGCTGATGACACTGTCCACGGGTCCCCCCCAGAGAAGAACGCCAAGACGACAACAACCTTTCACTGGTAACTTCCCAGTGATCTGAATACAGTCTGTTTACTTAGAGGAGTTGCTTACCTCAAATGTCAGGGAGCGGGTATGGCACCTCTGTGGTTTGCTGTCGCCAAACCTCCCTCCTTATAGCCTGCCTTGGACCAACTGCGGGTTTCTCCAGCTCCGAGCGTACGTACACTTCCGCTGGAAGTGACTGACATGCTCGCGGCGCTGGTGTTCTATGCCCGCCTATCTCACTATGGCGACCCGCTCTCCATCACTTGTTTGCGTTCCGGACCCGGAAACGCAGGGTGGAGCGCGGAAACGCAGGGTGGAGCGCAGATGTCTGCTGGCTCCACTGGGCGGACGGTGGCTCAGCTGGGATGCGGCAAAAACGCCGCTCTCAGTAATCAGTACGATGTAGTAGTGGATGGAAACCATTCACTCTATTGCTTAGGAGGATCCTACCAAAGTTTCTTAAAAACAAGAACTTTGACCATGGTGGAAGTATTTATATATTATATTAGATTTTATAACTTATATTTATATAATTCTTTATTTTATTTTCATCAGCACTGTAGTATTAACTTTAAGGGGTACTTTCAAAAATACACACACATATACATATGTATACATATAGGCACATACACGTACATACACACATATATACATAAAAATGAACATGGGATTACCCACCTGCATAGTATCTATATCTCCATCTGCACTTGTGCCCCATAATATATATATGTTACGGCCAAAGCCAGAAATCGGCCAATTCTAGAATTGGCCGGCCGTTTCTAGAACTGGCCGATTTGACGTCGGCCAAAGTCCAAAATGCTGTAAATTTCTGACATTGGCCGGCCAGTTCTAGAAACGGCCAAAGTCAGTCGGCCAAAGTCCAAAATGCACAAATCTCCACTTCGCGTTGTGACCGGCCAGAACCCGAAGTCTGGTCGTAACAGTACTGATACATAGAGGTGATAAGGGGAAAAAAATCATTTGTCACCTTGCTGCTAATGGTCCACAGCATCCCAGAAAAGTGGAGTCAGAGTCAGATTACAGTGCACACCATCTTTCAGAGGGAACGCTGTTCTAGCATGATTCCGAATGGCAGAGTCTATTACTGGTTTCCCCCCTCACAGCTTTGTGAAAGCTGTGCAACTGCAGCATGTGTGTGTGAGGATCTCCCTCTCTGCAGAGTCTGGCTTAATCAGAGCAGCATTTAATTGACTGGCAGCTATTACCTAGCAATGGATAAACAGTGTGCGCTATGGCCGGGAGAGGAAAGAGGCTAGTGCTGTGTGCAGATCTGTGAGGAGATTGCAGGTTGGATCAGGTTTCCACAGGCTGCAGTGTGAAGTTCATTGAGGAATGAGCCGGCTCTAATCAAAGAGCCGAAGCTCTGATGTGAACATAACCTCCTCTGACTCTCAGGGTTCCACAGGCTGCAGTGTGAAGTTCATTGAGCCGGCTCTAAGAGCCGATGCTTTGATGTGAACATTACCTCCTCCCGACTCTCTGCACAGAGAATCAGGCGGGGCTGCTGCCGGAAGCAGAACAATAACACAGGGGACAGCGTGATGGGGACAGAACTTTCAAATAGGTGAGCTTTGGGACTTGGCCGGCCACATTTAGTCAGAATGCGTTCTGGCCGGCCAAAGCCCGAAATTACTCAGCATTTCGTGTATTGGCCACTTCAGGCAGCCACTTCGCGTTGTGACCGGCCAGAACCCGAAGTGGCCAGACTTCGGGTTCTGGCCGTAACATATATAAAAAAAAAGGGAAGGGGGATTACTCCCCTGCATAGTATCTATACCCCTATCTGCACTTGTGCCCCACACATTTCATAGACCAGTCACTCTTAACCATATGAAAAATATATAAAAGACCATATAAAATATATAAAAAAAAACTGAAAGGAGAAGTAGGAATTAACCATTGTTAATAATCGTCCTAAGGCTGTCTACATTCCCCTAGAACATTAAGATAGAGAAAAACAGGGGGTGATACAAATTGGGGAAGAAAGGGGGGGGGTGTTTAAGGGGAATGGGGAGAGAACACCTGGGGGGAAAAAAAGGGGGGGGGAGAGGGAAACTAGGGGGAAGGGGGAAAAAGAGAAGAAGAAAGGGGGGGGGGGAGAAAAAAGGGGGCAGAGGAAGAAAAGGGGGGGGGGAAACCGGACCTTTTCAGGACCCATAAAAATAGGAGAGACTAAGATAATGGGCTTGAAAACTTTAAAAGAGAGCGGCCGTGAGTTCTTCCTTTAAGCAGGGGATGATGCAGAGGATGTATTGTACCAAACATGGTTAATATGGTTTTTCTAGCAATTCATTTAGCCCATCTGGTACTAGAGTTTTCAAGGTCTGGATCCAGAAAATTTCCTTGTTCCTGAGTTGATTAATTGCATTATGCCTCATCGGATTAATTGATTCTATAGCTCTAAAGGAAACTAATGCTGGGTCACTATTGTGAGTGTATAGGAAATGTCTAGATAGGCCATGCATGAGCAGGCCTTTGATTATGTTCCGCTTGTGTTGGCCTATCCTTTCTCGCAGCACTTGTGTTGTGCGCCCTACATATTGTTTACCACATGGACAGGACGCCACATAAATTATGAACCTCGATTCACAGTTGATACATCCTGTTATGGGGTATTTTACCATATTGGTATGTGAGATGACGTGATCTGTTTCTACCAGAAAGACACATGCCAGACAGCGTTTCTTCTGGCATCTATGAGTACCAAGCGGTCCTGTCGATTGGGTGAAAGCGGTGTTATTTTTAAGTTTACTCGGGGCCAGTAGGCCTTTGAGGTTCGGTGCCCTCCTAAATGTGACCATAGGTTTCGCTGGAATATTATCTCTTAGAAAGAGGTCCTGTCTTAGAATGTCCCATCTATTGTTTAGAATACTTCGGATGTTCTTGTGCTGGATACTGAATTTTGTAATGAATCTTACTATGTTTTTAGGGGCAGTCGGTTGCGTTCTACTGGGAATGTGTTTGGTGTTAAGGGATCTGGCTTTGGACCTTGCTTCCTTTATTAAGGTTTTGGGATATTCGCGTTCCCTAAATTTATCTGTTAATATTTTGGCTTGATCGTCATAGTCTATTACATCTGTACAGTTTTTATAAATCCGCTTAAATTAATTGTAAGGTGTGTTTAGTGTCCAAGGTTTATAATGGAAGCTTTTAAAATGTATGTAGCCATTGGCATCCACAGACTTAAAATATGTTTTTGTTTTTATGCGTTCTCCTTCGTGGGATAAAAGTAGGTCCAAAAACTCAATTGAGTTTTTATCATATTTGAAGGTAAAGGACAAGCCCGCTATATTTGTGTTGAGGTGTTCAATGGATTGGGGAATTAGGCCCACATCCCCCTTCCATATAAAAATAAGATCGTCTATGTATCGTTGATATACGACTATGTGTTCCTTGTACGGGTTGTTATGGTAAATGTATGTGGATTCTAGCAGACCCATCGCCAGATTGGCGTAGCTTGGGGCGAAGCTACTCCCCATCGCCGTTCCCCCCACCTGTTGGTAAAACCTGTCTAGAAAGGCAAAATAGTTGTGCGTCAGTATGAATTTTATACACTCAACCAGGAATTCTTTTTGACCGGCTGGCATAAGATTGTCTGATTCCAAATATTGCGTGACTGCTTGCAATCCAAATGTATGTGTAATGTTGGTGTACAATGCTGTTATGTCACAGGATAGCCAAACAAAGTCGCACTCCCACCTTTCGTCCTTGAGTATGTTAATTAAATGTTGTGAATCCCTTGTGTAGGATTCCAGTTTGTGAACATATTTCTGTAGATGTTGGTCTACATATTTTGAAAGTTGACTTGTAACAGAATCTATACCAGAGATTATTGGGCGGCCCGGAGGATTACTCAAACTCTTATGTATCTTAGGCAAATGATAAAAAAAGGGAGGGTTCGGGTTTTCGGTCAGGATGAAATTTCTTTCATTTTTAGTAATAAAGCCGTCTAGATGCCCTTTGTTTATGAACTGTTTTAACTCCTTGTTATAGGCTGTGGTGGGGTCTTGTGTAATAATCTGATAATGTGCAGAATTGTCCAACAGGCGTAGGGCCTCTTTAACGTAATCGTCCCTATCCTGTAATACAATGCCACCCCCCTTATCTGCTGATTTAATAACTAATTGAGGGTTATCCCTCAATTTTTTAAGGGCAGTTTTTTCTGATTGGCTCATATTGGACGGGTAAGAGATGTATTCTTGACTTAATCTCTGTAAATCCTCTAGTACCAGGGCATAGAATGTTTCAATATAATTCCCCTTGGACGCTGTGGGATAAAATCGTGATCGGCCCTTCAAGGATGTAGTAATGCATTTCTCGAGTTCGATTTCCTGATCGTTTACAGTCACTATAGGAGATGTTGCAGTCTGGGTAATAATTGGTCTGGTATTACTCTCCAGTCTCTTCAGCGCAAAATGCCTTTTTAGGGTCAACTTACGCACAAAATTATTTAAATCGGCAAAAAGCTCAGCTAGCTGGGACGAATTGGTTGGGCAATAGGATAGTTCTTTATTCAATAAATTGATTTCTTGTTGGTTCAGTATATAATTGGACAGGTTGAAAATGGATTTTGTTTGGGCTCTAGGGTCGGGTACTAAAGTTTGTTTCTTTTTTCTTTTCCCCTTTCCCCTTGAACCTCGTTTTCTCCGTTCAGAAGGGGGCGTTTGAGGGTTCTCCGGGGTTGGAGTGTTACCCGAGAGGGTTTGGGACTGGGTAGTTGATTGTGTAGAGAATCGGATATTGTGCTCGTGAGTGTGAGCGGCATTTCTAAAAAAGAGTCACACTGTTCATTAGTGTTGTCTGAATTGGGACAAGTGGTTTGTATGCCCCCTGTATTGGGAATACTGTCCGTGTCGAAGTGACCTCCGGCCCCCTCTACAGATTGGGCTGGGCTTACTTCAGAGTTTGGACCTCTGGGGGAATTGGGACTGTTATAGGTGCTTAGCTGGGACAAGTTGTCCTCACATCTTAATGGGTCAGGAATGTTGTTATTGGGATTGAGAATCTCAATCTCTATGTTTGGTGGTGGATTCACCGTGTGTCTGAAGAGTGTAGGTGGTGGTGGACCTCTCAAAAAAGTGCATTTAGGTGAACTGACCTTCGGAACATCTTTAAACCTTTCTTTAATCGTTACTGTCTTTTTTGGTTTATTTGGTTGATTGTGTATTATAGCTGTCGTCAGTAGTTTTGGTTTATTTTCAGTTTTCTTAGGGTTGAATGAGAACAACTTTTTCCTAGGGGGTTGTTTAGAGAAGGAAAAGTTATATTCCTCATGCGTATTTGAGACATTTTCAGTGGTGCTTTGTGGTGTTTGGAGTGAGGTTTCGGTATGGGGGACCGGAGTGTTCAACAGTGTTGGTGGTTTAGTGGATTGTATTACAGACATCACTTCCTTTACTTGTGTTCCACTAGGGGTCATCTGATTGTTAATGGTGAGTGCTGGAGGTGGAAAATTAGGGTACAGGAATGGTGGAGGAGGTATATTTAAATTCATTAGTGCTGGTATACCTGGTCTAAAACCCGGTAGTGTTGGGGCTGGTACAGGGAGTGGTTTTGAAGGTGGTTGGGGGTTTAGGGGTGGGCCCCGGTGTTTTTTCTCTCTTTCCCTATGCTCTGCATAGGCTAACCTATCCCTATTTAATTTATTGAGTTTAGTGTCCACTACATCCTGTTCAAATTTCTTTACTTTTGATGTGAGATTGGACAATAGTACCCGATATTTGATGGTTCCAGCATAGGGGGCCAATTTGTTTTTGCACTCAGTGATGGTGGGTTGTAACTCCTCAATTAGTGAAGTACGTTTCCCTATTAGCCTCTGCATCATCCCCTGCGTACAAAATTCTAAATAATCATACCATTCCTCTGTGAATATCACATCTTTAGGGAAGGCTGACAAGATTTTTATCCTAATCCCATCCGGAGATATCTTTTCATCTATGTACGTTTGTTGCATAGATATATCCGCTTGGTGAAAGAATTCATCTTTGAGCGCGGTTTCAAGTTTATGGAATACTTGTCTTAAGTCCACAGTCTCCACAGGGACATTGGTAGGATCTGTGGATGGATCTTGGAGGGTCTCAGGGGTAGTGTTTTTTTTTAACTGGGCCAATAAGTCCGTTCTGTGTAAATCTCGTTGATCGACAAATTGCATTGTTGGTTTCTGGGTCTACAATCGTTTTGCAGCGAAGACGTTGCCTCGAGTTCAATATGTAAAGACAAAGGGAAAAAAATAAGAGCCCCAATAGTGTATTATTGTTATTATTTTACGGGAGAGATTTTTGAAGGAAGAATACTCACAAATGTGGGTTGCCGGCCTAGGCAACCACTGTTATCGCAAGCGGGGAATTTGAACCTGTCCCCGCTCAGGCTAAAAGGTCGCTCTCTGTAGATAGAAGAAGGTGTTCACACCCATCCAACTGGTGGATACGATCGTACTCAAACAGGATTACAGAGGCGCCCAAAGGTTAAAAACACTGTGGTTAAAAAATATATATCAGATGGGGGTTGTTGGATGAATCCCCTCCCAAGTAACGGCAATCGCACTGATTCACATCAAGGAAACAGTTTTATTCTTACTCCACAACAATCACTTGCAATGCGTTTCACGGGTCTTACGCCCGCTTCCTCAGGCACATAAAAATCGGAGTAACTCCGGAAAGCAGACTCAAAATACTGTCTGAATTAAACAAATAAATTTATTATTGGTATCCCAAAAGATGCAACGCGTTTCACGGGTCTTACAGCTGACACGGAGAGAGAGCGGGAGCGGAGTACATCTACACACTTCCAGCGCCACCACCGCAGAGCAGCCGCCGCCGTGCATCTCTCTCCTGCTCGTGATTCTCTCACATGTGACTCGGCGGCGGCTGCTCTGCGGTGGCGGCGCTGGAAGTGTGTAGATGTACTCCGCTCCCGCTCTCTCTCCGTGTCAGCTTTTTGAGGTGAGAAGATATCGGCACCTGGTCCTG
Source organism: Hyperolius riggenbachi (assembly GCF_040937935.1). Lineage (NCBI taxonomy): Eukaryota > Metazoa > Chordata > Amphibia > Anura > Hyperoliidae > Hyperolius > Hyperolius riggenbachi. The sequence goes on from NC_090655.1 coordinate 262,623,363, forward strand.
GGGGGTCGGACAGACATCGGCTCTTGGGGGGGGGGGAGCGGGTTGGGGGGGGAGTGGAAAGACATCGGCACCTGGTCCTGGGGGGGAGAGGGGGTCGGGTAGACATCGGCACCTGGTCCTGGGGGGGAGAGGGGGGTCGGGCAGACATGGGCATGCTCTGCAGTATCTGTTATGCGGCTTTGCCTCCTCCTTAGGAGCTTGGAGAAAAGGCTGAATGATAGCCACACAGTAAAAAAATTAGATTGCTTTTTAACTTCAGCATTGCCTTTTTGGCTCCCTTACAAACTATTTAACACATTGCAATAGAGATTTAAATTTGATTTTTTTGGGCTAACAGTTACTCTTTAACAAGTATGGCACAATGTGATGTATTTCTGTATTTTGGCTTCTCTAGCCATGTATTTCTTCTTTCTTCTTTTTCTATTTTCATTTTTTACACGGCAAACTACATTTCCCAAGCTCCTCTAGTGCTATGGAGGGGGAAGTGACGTAGCGCTATTCAGCGCTGCAGATCACAAATGCGGATGGCCACGCGTGCGGAACGTGTGTGGACCGCAATGCGTACGAACGCACACCATCCGCCTTTGTGTGCGTTGCGTGGCTGATCCCATGACTGAAAAGTGAATGGGACAGCCGCGCGTTTTGACAAAATCTGCGTGCAGCATGCGTTCCCGGACCGCACAGGTCCGGAACGCATGCAGTTTGAACATCAGACAGTGCACTCTATGCACTGTCTGATGTTGTGCGTGTCAGCCTCCTGCACGCGTTTCCAAAACGCGTCTGGAAACGCGTGCAGTCTGAACGGGCCCTTAGAGTTTAAATAGCCGTGAACGCTTGGGGTGATGTATGCCCAGAGGAAGCCGCCATAGCGTTGAGCTCACTGACTCTTTGATGGAGTTTGCCTGCCTCGGTAACATCCGGTACTCTCCTTTCCTTACTCTTAGCATTGCACTATTCTGCACTTCTTTTTTCATGCCTGTCTGCACATGTCACTTTATAATCCGTTATGGACCTTTGTACACGTGAATTGTTTATTTATGGTTGCGTCATTTTGCACAATATTTAATAATATTAAATATTGTTTCTGTTCCACCGGCGTCTAGCACGCCGAGGACGGAATTGTCAGTGACTCATAGGATTCTGGTATCGCGCGGCCGCGCGCGTAGTCAGGACCTTTATGCTGGGAGGAGGCGCGTCAGCTGACCGGATGGTCGGATGACGTCAGAGGGGACTCACGCCGCTCGTGATTGGTTGATTGCTGAGGGCGCGGCTGTGAGGTCTCCTCTGCTTCTTAAGCCTGCTCTGCTCACTCGCAACCTGTCTGCGGTTGCGAATACATACATGTTAGCGCTCAGACCTTAGACTAGTATCCGGTGTGCTTTGATCTGGGAGGAAACCAGGGATTTCACACAAGACTAGGATATTATTATTACTGTATATTTGATACTCTGTGTATGACTCTGGCTACCCTCTGACTCTGCTCTTGCTTATTGATTCTGTACCTCTGCCTATCTGATCTAGTTGCTGAAACACTGCTTGAATACTTACTACTCTCTTGCTTACTGATTCTGTTCTGTATCTGTCTCTCAGTTGCCAAACCCAGCCTGTCTGACCTCTCTACTCACCAGTGGGCCCTTGCCACTGGTGAGGTGTTCTAACAGTACCCACCAGCTCCTCTGGTGAGGTTCTGCCAAACTAGTCAGTAACTGTGTTCTAATAGTACCCACCAGCTCCTCTGGTGAGGTTCTATCTATCTATCCGACACTGTGTTCTAATAGTGCCCACCAGCTCCTCTGGTGAGGCCTAGTTATTCTACTCTGTTACTGTTGCACCAAGCACTATACACTACTGCATTCCTGTTAGCTATACTTGCATTATTGGTGATTCTGCAGATCACCATATAATCAGGTATAGTGTCTGTATTATTGGTGATTCTGCAGATCACACATAATAAGACATCTGTGTTGCTACACCAATCGTTACACTGGACCTTTGTGTCATGGGAGTTTTGGGAGTTATGACACATACAAGTCCAGCCTTGTGCAATTTGAATAAGGCAGTGCTCCCTTAGGCAGGGAAAGATTTTGGGCCAATTCATGTTTTTCCCGCTCTCTGCGTGCCCGTAGGTCACAACAAGAACCCAAATGGATATTCATAATCAGCGTAATTTTAGGTATAATTTCGTACTAAACATGAGGATCAGATATGGCTTATAACACATTTTTCTATTTCTCCCCTTTGTAGCCTGGGTTTGGAAGCACCTAGCTTTTTTCAAACTCTCTCAGCATCTGCACCAAGTTGAACCTCAGAACTGGTGCACCTTTCAGTGGCCTAGGAACTTTCTATGCCATGAATTATGAGGAAAATGTGGAGAACATATGAATATGGGGCACTCTGGGGTCACATGGGGTCAGCCGTTGCAAGGCCTTAGTCAGCTGGGAGATGGATTCTTTTGATCTCTCAGGACATGGGGCCAGGTGACAAACCCTGCTGAGATCGGTGCCTACAGGTCTCCAGCAAGAGGCCTTTTATTGAATTTTGTCAGGCTTATCTGTGATGGATGACATTGTCACATAGCAGGGGACTATGCCCTTCCAGGACACAGCTTTTCACACATAGGTGAGGGGTGTTGTAATTAGAAGCTACCAAAGTGCCAGGGAAGAGAGAGAGGGAAAAAAAGTTGATTTAAACCCCAAAAAATGTCATTTTGGTTGTTTTTGCAAAGAAACTTGCGTCTATCGCTCACATGACGCATAAGCGGTTTTCTCAGGAACCGCAGAGCGTCACAAAAGGGATGGAGTTTTAAAGACTCTGAGGGAGTCCATCAGAGATATGGTGCACCTCATGTTATCTCCTGCCTGTCTTTGATATAAAAAACCAACATGATCCTTATTAACGATGTCCGGTAGTAAATCTGTCAACTGGGTTGCAAGATTTTTAGTAAATAGTTTGTAATCTGAATTAAGGAAGTATAAATTCCACAGTTTGTCTCATTTTTACCTGGTTTTAGAATCACAGACAGGTGGGAGTGTCCAAATCTTAGAGGAATATCTTCTCTTAATACAATATTATTAAATAGGAGGAGTAGATAGGGGTTCAAGATATCTTGATATGTTTTATAATAAATTTAAGGCAGTCCATCAGGTCCCAGCTCCTTATGCAACGGCAATGATTTAAGGGCTTAAAATAATTCATTTTGACCAATAGGGGCATTCAAGGCAGTCAAATTTTCCTGCATAAGCTTTGGTAACATATGCTACATACACACTTGAGATACAAGTTTTTAGAAAATGAAAGATCACAGACCAATTTTACCCCCTTCCATGTAGTATGAGAGCATACTCTACACAGTCTACTCTATTGAGCTGAACTCGCCATCAGATAAAAATCTTTGCAAGATGCTGCACACAAAGATGCTGTACACATGCAACAGATCAGTAACTGCAAAAGATCTGTTCCTGCAAAATGCATTCATAGTCTATGATATCTGCAGATCTCATACACACCTTGTTTAACAGATGCTTGCCTTTATCTAAGTAGGAATGTAGCTCCTTATAAAAGTCTACAAAGGTATTTACTATGTGTTGTGGTTCTAAAGCCGCATCTACACACGTAGATGCGGCCGCGATGCTCCTTATCAATCGAGCCGCTGATGCGGCTCGATTGATAAGATCCAACAGGACGGATCTTGCTTCCGCTGATTCCCTGCTCGCTCCCCGCGAGGGAACAATGGCAAGGAATCGAGCGGAAGATAAGCGGCGCCGGCGGGGACGAGCAGGGAATCGAATGCGGAGCGGGGACGCGGCAGGCACGCGCGGGTACGCGGAAGAGGCGATCCGGCGGCTAATCGAGCCGCAGGATCGCAGCCTCATCTACGCGTGTAGATAAGGCTTTAGTGATGCTTTTCTGAGGAATCTATTATCTTATCAGGAGAGTATCCTGGAGTGCGACCTCGAAGCATTCACGCCAGAAGAGTGTGGGGTTTGTTAGCCTTATCATAGAAAAATCTACGCACCCATAATAATGTTTTAACTGTATGGTTAACCATAAGGAGCTCGATTCATTAAGAAACAATTAGCATGCCTTATCAAAGTTGGCACGCCTTATCAAAGTTAACATGCCTTATCAGAGTAGCATGGCGGACTTATGCCTGCTAATTGGCAATGATGAGAGCTTCACTTTTCCTGCCCTGAGCCACTGCAGGTTTGTATCGCTCGCTAGACTACTCTGATAATTAACTTTGATAAGGTGTGCTAACTTTGATAGGCATGCTATTTGTCTTAGTGAATCAAACCTTAGGTCTCTAAGTTGATGGCATAAAGCAACCAGTGCCCTTAGTTTAGTAGGAGTGGGAGTGGCAAAATAATCTGTTTCAGCTTTCTTAAGTTTAGATGAAATCTCATTGATCTGCATAAGTTTATCCTTTTGACGGCTAATGAAATAAAAACACAACTATGATTAAAGTACTTTTAATATTCTTAATAAACATTAAATACTTACCTGTACTTTTAAAAATAAAAAGTTCTCACGTCAATATCCTCGGAAAAGTGCTATGCCAATATTCTCTGGTTACCTTAATAGAAGATCTCCGCCAGCACACACAATGTTTTCCTGCTTTAGCTCTCAGCTATACTTAGTGTAGCTGAGATCCCTGTCCTGTGCGGAGGCTGCACAGCAGGCTCCCGCTGTCCTCCCTGCCCCCGCCCCCACCCCCACCTATCACCCCCACCCATGCTGGCACCGTGTTCCTACTTTCCTCCTTAACACACCCTGCACATAAGGGGGCTTTGCTATTAACTGCTAAAGTCCGCAGCCAGTGACTTTAATGTAAAATGCGGACGGCGAACAGCCCAAGTTCACCAGGAACTGTCCGCCGGTGGGATGTTTGCACCATCTCTACTGATGTCACAGAGTGATGCCAGAGAGATGCCAATTCCTGCTGCTTCAGTTACCCCAGACACTGGCTGCCAACACAACCGCCACAGTCTCAGGTGCTGCTGCATTGGTGGAATGTTTCCACTGTTAGTGTCACATGATTGGGTGGCATTCATGTCATCCTCATCAAGCTGCCATCTATATGTCTCTCATGCACAATACATGGAAATGTGATAATCTGTTATTACTCAGCAATGCATTACACAGAGCTCTGTTATTATGATGTGATGATGCAGCGTGCTGACAATTCATGCTGTGTGACATTTCTCTGCTAGTCAGTGTCAGAAATTTTACTGCCATTCATGTTGTCACAAGGCAAACTAGCAATAACACAACATTCAAAAAATAACTATTGTTATTATTATTATGGAATGGGATGCAACTGTATATGCCTTTCAGTGGCAAGGAAATTGTAATATTAATAGTTTTAGATGGAAGAGTGCAAGTGATTCCACAAACGTAGGCTGCAGTTAGCTTAATTACCACAAGATGGCGACATCATACCCCCCAGATGGAACGCAAAGATAGGAGGAAATGAAGCCAAAGACAGGAAATGATGTAAAACAGCAGTGGGAGAAGTTGCAGGAGGTGGAGAGAGCACGTTGCTAAAAGAGGTAATTGTGTGATTGTTGTTATATATTGTGCAGAGCAGAGGTCGGGGTGGACATACTTTATTACAGAGGAGGTCATAGTACACCTGTCACTATCCTGATCATCCCCCTTGCAGTAATTGCCATACAAGAGACTTTTATATCACAGCTGTGACTTGTTTGCCAGTTTTCTAGTGGCCCCCCTATATGTGCCATAGATTATGGCTGTCATCTCACCTCCCTAGTAATAATTCAGTCACATCACAGAGACAAGAGAAGATGTATATGGACTATAGCCATGTCCCTCCAGTGCCGGCATCTCACCTCCCTAGAAATAATTCAGTCACATCACAGAGACAAGAGAAGATGTATATGGAATATAGCCGTGTCCCCCCAGTGCTGGCATCTCACCTTCCTAGTAATAATTCAGTCACATCACAGAGACAAGAGAAGATGTATATGGAATATAGCCATGTCCCTCAAGTGCCGGCATCTCACCTTCCTAGTAATAATTCACATCACAGAGACAAGAGAAGATGTATATGGAATATAGCCATGTCCCTCCAGTGCCGGTGTTCCGACGTGATAACCTACACGTCGAATTTGCCTACATCCACTATCAAACGTATACCAGGAGGGTTAGGGGTTAGGGTTGGGGGAGGGGAAGGGATAGTAAGTCTATGGGATGTAGGTTAGTTCGACGTGTAGGATAAAGTGTTGGAGCACCGGCATCTCACCTTCCTAGTAATAATTCAGTCACATCACAGAGACAAGAGAAGATGTATATGGAATATAGCCATGTCCCTCCAGTGCTGGCATCTCACCTTTCTAGTAATAATTCAGTCACATCACATAGACAAGAGAAGATGTATATGGAATATAGCCATGTCCTTCCAGTGCTGGCATCTCACCTTCCTAGTAATAATTCACATCATAGAGACAAGAGGAGATGTATATGGAATATAGCCATGTCCCTCCAGTGCTGGCATCTCACCTTCCTAGTAATTATTCACATCATAGAGACAAGAGAAGATGTATATGGAATATAGCCATGTCCCTCCAGTGCTGGCATCTCACCTTTCTAGTAATAATTCAGTCACATCACATAGACAAGAGAAGATGTATATGGAGTATAGCCATGTCCCTCCAGTGCCGGCATCTCACCTTCCTAGTAACAATTCAGTCACATCACAGAGACAAGAGAATATGCATATGGAATATAGCCATGTCCCCCCAGTGCTGGCATCTCACCTTCCTAGTAATAATTCAGTCACATTACAGAGACAAGAGAAGCTGTATATGGAATATAGCCATGTCCCTCCAGTGCCGGCATCTCACCATCCTAGTAATAATTAATTCACATCACAGAGACAAGAGAAGATGTATATGGAATATAGACATGTCCCTCCAGTGCTGGCATCTCACCTTCCTAGTAATAATTCACATCACAGAGAAAAGAGAAGATGTATATGGAATATAGCCATGTCCCCCCAGTGCCGGCATCTCACCTTCCTAGTAATAATTCAGTCACATCACAGAGACAAGAGAAGATGTATATGGAATATAGCCATGTCCCTCCAGTGCTGGCATCACACCTTCCTAGTAATAATTCAGTCACATCACAGAGACAAGAGAAGATGTATATGGAATATAGCCATGTCCCTCCAGTGCTGGCATCACACCTTCCTAGTAATAATTCACATCACAGAGTCAAGAGAAGATGTATATGGAAAATAGCCATGTCCCTCCAGTGCTGGCATCTCACCTTCCTAGTAATAATTCAGTCACATCACAGAGACAAGAGAAGATGTATATGGAATATAGCCATGTCCCTCCAGTGCTGGCATCTCACCTTCCTAGTGATAATTCAGTCACATCACAGAGACAAGAGAAGATGTATATGGAATATAGCCACGTCCCTCCAGTGCCGTCATCTCACCTTCCTAGTGATAATTCAGTCACATCACAGAGACAAGAGAAGATGTATATGGAATATAGCCATGTCCTTCCAGTGCTGGCATCACACCTTCCTAGTAATAATTCGCATCACAGAGAAAAGAGAAGATGTATATGGAATATAGCCATGTCCCCCCAGTGCCGGCATCTCACCTTCCTAGTAATAACTCACATCACAGAGACAAGAGAAGATGTATATGGAATACAGCCATGTCCCACCAGTGCTGGCATCTCACCTTCCTAGTAATAATTCAGTCACATCACAGAGACAAGAGAATATGTATATGGAATATAGCCGTGTCCCTCCAGTGCTGGCATCTCACCTTCCTAGTAATAACTCAAATCACAGAGACAAGAGAAGATGTATATGGAATATAGCCGTGTCCCTCCAGTGCTGGCATCACACCTTCCTAGTAATAATTCGCATCACAGAGACAAGAGAAGATGTATATGGAATACAGCCATGTCCCTCCAGTGCTGGCATTTCACCTTCCTAGTAATAACTCAGTCACATCACAGAGACAAGAGAAGATGTATATGGAATATAGCCATGTCCCTCCAGTGCTGGCATCTCACCTTCCTAGTAATAATTCACATCACAGAGACAAGAGAAGATGTATATGGAATATAGCCATGTCCCTGCAGTGTCGGCATCTCACCTTCCTAGTAATAATTCAGTCACATCACAGAGACAAGAGAAGATGTATATGGAATATAGCCATGTCCCTCCAGGTCCGGCATCTCACCTTCCTAGTAAATAATTCAGTCACATCACAGAGACAAGAGAAGATGTATATGGAATATAGCCATGTCCCTCCAGGTCCGGCATCTCACCTTCCTAGTAATAATTCAGTCACATCACAGAGACAAGAGAAGATGTATATGGAATATAGCCATGTCCCTCCAGTGCTGGCATCTCACCTTCCTAGTAATAATTCAGTCACAGCAGTATTAGGAGAAAAGCTTCCGGGCACCAGTGGATTAACAGAAGAACACCTTTATTTCATCCTCAGTACAAAGATTAAAATTAGATGTTGTAGAGTCTAGCTCTGCTTCCTCAGAGGCGAAAAGAATTACATCTTTAAATATCATAACACCGATGTTACCACTCCAGATTTCACTCCCCCAGCCGAACAAGCGTGGGAACGCCGCTCAGAGCCGCCGCCGCCGCCATAGAGAAGCCCCGCCCCTTCCGGGCACGTCATAGGGGATTCAGTATCCAGAGCCGGAAATTATGCAAATTGCGTAATAGTGGGCCGCGGTATCAGGGAGGAGTGGCCCGGCGAGCGTCCTGTAGTCAGGGCAACCCTCCAAGTATCGCTCCTCCCAGCCGAACAGACGTTGAGACGCTGCTCCGAACCGCCGCCGTGGAGAAACCCCGCCCCCTTAGGGCGCATCATAGGGAATCCTGCCTCACAAGCCAGAAGCTGCGCAACCCGCGAGAAGTGGCCGCAGTATCAGGGGGGAGTGTCTTGACGGGCGTCTGGTTGTCCAGGCAACCCGTCCTGGTGTGCAGGCCTACAATAAAAAAAGATTAAAAGCAGACAATTAATATATACAGCAGCAACAGGCAAAAGGAGTACAAAAAGATAATAATAACTTTTGAAGTCATCTGTTTGGCCGTAACCAAACACAATAATAGATGGGAGTTAACCAATTAGAGAGAGCTATATAAAGATAAATATCATACATCACCCATATAGCAGTTAATTCGAAGGATGGTAAATATTGGATATATATTTGGCATATAGGTCATCAGGTGCCAGAGCCATAAGTAATGATACTTTATAGCTAATTAGCTGCAGGCCTCTGCTCCTATCTTCCTCTGTCTCCAGCTGTTCTCTCCTCACATCCTCATCCATCTACCGCTGCCGGCACTGCTGCAACCTCCCAGGAATGTGTGCATGGAGAGGAGGAGAGAAGCACCAGATGATGAGCAAGGCACACTGGGAGAGAGGATTGTGGTACTGAATGTGCAGGAGACCACAGCTTATAGGAAATTATCACCCCTTAGCAAATTATAGGGGAGGGAAGAGTCACCCAGATAGTGATAAAAGTTTCACTAAAAACAATAAAATGAAAAAGAGTTGAGGTGGATTACCTCAATTGAAGACAATCAATGAATTTTATTATGCACTGGCTAATAAAACTCATTGATTTTATGAATGTGTCTTCATTTGAGATAATCCATCTCAACTCTTTTACATTTTATTGTTTTTGATGAAAATGTTATCACTATGTGGACTCTGTTCCCTCCCTTGTTCATCTGCACCCTCCTTTGGAGGGGTTTTCTAGTCGGCCCCTTGTGGTGGAGCCACACAGAGGACCATCTAGTCTCGTTTTACTAGAGTGCGACCTTCATCCAGCTTGCTGGACCCCCGAGTGGAGTCGGGTTTGTTGATCTCCACCTGCCTACAGTGGTTGGTTGCCCTTCTGCTGCCCTCCTTTGTGAGTATCCCATTCCACCATTTACATCTGTCTCTCGTTATTTTTGTGACATACTGAACCATCCGGGCTCCCGTTGTCTCTTTGTTTTTTGTCTCCTCTGTGTGCTTTTTGATCACCCCCAACTCCCATACCTAGAAAATTGTGTTATTTGCTGTGCTCTGTTTATTACTGCTAATATCTTACAGCTATCATTTGTTATCCATTTCAGAACTGAGATCTGAGCTCAAAGAACAAGAGACATATGTGAGGAGTGATAAGCAGTCTATGGAGGAGGGTGGCATGATGAGGACAATTAAAGAGGAAGAAGAAGAGACGTATGTGAGGAGTGATCAGCAGTCTATGGAGGAGGGTAACATGATGGGGACAATTAAAGAGGAAGAAGAAGAGACATATGTGAGGAGTGATCAGCAGTCTATGGAGGAGGGTGACAGGAGGACAATTAAAGAGGAGCAGGAAGAAGAAGATACATATGTGAGGAGTGATCAGCAGTCTATGGAGGAGGGTAACATGATGGGGACAATTAAAGAGGAAGAAGAAGAGGCGTATGTGAGGAGTGATCAGCAGTCTATGGAGGAGGGTAACATGATGGGGACAATTAAAGAGGAAGAAGAAGAGACATATGTGAGGAGTGATCAGCAGTCTATGGAGGAGGGTGACATGATGAGAGCATCTAAGGAGGAAGACATTATTACAGTGATAAGCATTGGTGAGTAATAAACATTAGATATTCAAAATACTTATTAAACTGACTAATAAATATGTCCCTGAAACAGTATAGGTCACATTATGCCAATAATTGGGGGAGGGGCTATAAGAATATAAGTGATGTTTGGAGGAGGGGAAACTGAGGTGACAAGTAGCTAAAACATCCCTCTAGCCAACAACTATGCCAAAGTTCAATTATGCTACACAAGTAGTCACATTCACAAGAGTAAGAAGCTGTCCCCATACTGCATGAATATCAGGCAGGGTGTAGTGAAATGACAGATCTGACAAGATGATAGTAGCAAAAAATTTTCTGTACCGTGTTGGATTTCATGTATGGTTGCACTAACTCACTGGCTCCAGCCTGCTGATCACCTGACACCTAACGGATAAACAGTAACCAGCACAACTGTCATCTTCGTGTTTACCATTAATCTGCAGTGTTTTACTTCACCTAACATCTGAAAATATGCCTGAAGAAGGGGACTAGATCCCAGAAAGCTTGCATCATTTAACTCTATTAGTTAGCCATTAAAAGGTATTATTTTTTACAAAACGTTGTTTTTTTCTACCTATATAGATCTGACAAGAGTGATAATTACCACAGCACAAAGTGGGGCAATTGGTGTCATTTGGGGCAACCTTTCCTGATCAAAGTGCGGCTCACATCAACAGCAAAACAAATGTGAGCAGTAAAATGGATGCCATGTTTATACTGGCTGCACAGCTACTATAATAATGCATTATGTCAGGACAGTCAGTAAACATGCAAATAATTCCCTAATTTCTCTAACAATCCAGACACACATCCAGAAACACTGAGGTATAAAAGATCAGCAGCTTATTCATGTTATAGAATCACATAGACCAGCTGGGAGGAATTTCGTGTGTTTGGCTTTGTTGGTGTTGCCCAGATGCCCAACAGAGACTATGACCAGGAGGGAGTGACACCCTCATAGCTGCAATAACCAGCAGTGTGTACAGATTGCTGCACAAATCACTAGAGCTGCCCAACAGAGACTCTGACCAGGAGGGAGTGACACCCTCATAGCTGCAATAACCAGCAGTGTGTACAGATTGCTGCACAAATCACTAGAGCTGCTCAACAGAGACTCTGACCAAGAGGGAGTGACACCCTCATAGCTGCAATAACCAGCAGTGTGTACAGATTGCTGCACAAATCACTAGAGCTGCCCAACAGAGACTCTGACCAGGAGGGAGTGACACCCTCATAGCTGCAATAACCAGCAGTGTGTACAGATTGCTGCACAAATCACTAGAGCTGCCCAACAGAGACTCTGACCAGGAGGGAGTGACACCCTCATAGCTGCAATAACCAGCAGTGTGTACAGATTGCTGCACAAATCACTAGAGCTGCCCAACAGAGACTCTGACCAGGAGGGAGTGACACCCTCATAGCTGCAATAACCAGCAGTGTGTACGGATCGCTGCACAAATCACTAGAGCTGCCCAACAGAGACTCTGACCAGGAGGGAGTAACACCCTCATAGCTGCAATAACCAGCAGTGTGTACAGATCGCTGCACAAATCACTAGAGCTGCCCAACAGAGACTCTGACCAGGAGGGAGTGACACCCTCATAGCTGCAATAACCAGCAGTGTGTACAGATTGCTGCACAAATCACTAGAGCTGCTCAACAGAGACTCTAACCAGGAGGGAGTGACATCCTCATAGCTGCAATAACCAGCAGTGTGTACAGATCGCTGCACAAATCACTAGAGCTGCCCAACTGAGACTCTGACCAGGAGGGAGTGACACCCTCATAGCTGCAATAACCAGCAGTGTGTACAGATTGCTGCACAAATCACTAGAGCTGCCCAACAGAGACTCTGACCAGGAGGGAGTGACACCCTCATAGCTGCAATAACCAGCAGTGTGTACAGATTGCTGCACAAATCACTAGAGCTTCCCAACAGAGACTCTGACCAGGAGGGAGTGAGACCCTCATAGCTGCAATACCCGGCAGTGTATACTGGAGGCACCAACCTATCTAACCTGTACTGAGGGGTACCTACCTATTTATCCTATACTGTGGCTTTGCACACAATGGAGGCTGGCACAGCAGTATTAATAAGCTCTTTTATTGAAGTTGCAATAAAATCATAGGGCTATGCAGACTCAGAGGGAAACTGACAGCTTAACACAAACTCTGATGTCTGAGGCTTGCAGCGATCAATACCGCTGCGTATGTCACAGCACGGCTCTCTGCAAGGCTCACCCTCTCATTCTGTCATTGGTTAAGCCGCCTTGTCACCAATCGGAGCGGCCAACATCAAATGACCTTATAGGGGACTTCAGCATGAGAGTTTGATAGCAGGGCTTCTGTGGAGGTTTTAGTTTATATGGCTAGTCTATTCAGATTGCAATGGACGTACCTTTTTTTTATCTGTCACTATGGTTACGCTTCCTGTAAGGGCGCAGGTGTATGTTGATTGGCTGCAGGATCATGGACTACTGTGAAAGCTCAGTGAGTTGTTATAGTGATGATGCGGCTGGCCACGCCCCTCAGCGTCATTTGACGTTGGCCGCTCCGATTGGTGATATGGCGGCTTAACCAATGACAGAATGAGAGGGTGAGCCTTGCAGAGAGCCTTGCTGTGACATACACAGCGGTATTGATCGCTGCAAGCCTCAGACGTCAGAGTGTGAGTTAGGCTGTCAGTTTCCCTCTGAGTCCGCCTGCACAACCTGGTAAGTGGATTGGCTGTGGGGAATTTGAATTTATTGGTGCAACTGACACATGGATACTATTTAAAGGGTGTGTTTTGTGATGCATGTATATGGGTATTCTCGGCTTGAGAAAGGGCTGGAGACCTGAAACAGCGGGCTGTCGCCGCATAGCCCTGTGATTTTATTGCAACTTCAATAAAAGAGGTTATTAATACTGCTGTGCCAGCCTTCATCGTGTGCAAAGCTATTTTGTGGACCAGGAAGAGTGGGGGTCCGTTGAGGCTTGGGCACGCCATCCCCTTGGAGAGAGTGCTACTCTTTTTACCAGTGTGAAGTTTTAACCTATACTGTGGGCACTTACCTATCTAGCCTATACTGCCGGCATCTACCTATCTAACCTATACTGGGGGCAACTATGCTGGCTACATATATTGAAGGCACCTACCTATCTGACCTATACTGGAGGCACCTACCTATTAAAATCTATACTGGGGCCAACTAAACAGGCTACCTATACTGGGGGCAGCTAGACCTGGCTAATCTATATTGCATGCACCTATACCTGTCTCCACGTGGGGGGGGGCATTTTACGCCCTCACCTTGGGTGAAATTTAGCCTAGAAACTGCTAGTATTTGACTCTACCCACATCATGTTTTGGCCACGCCCATTTGCCACCTTGTTTTGTGTTTTTTTCACCGCGACGCGATTCGCACTCCACTTCTTTCGTGGATGGGGTCCTCAAGTTAGGGACTGCTTGGGGCCACCAAAACCTTAGCTGCGCCCCTGGTTAATAGCAAAGCTTCCATATATGCTATAATCCTCAAATTGGCTGGATATATTGAGTCCAGTGTGCCTCCAGCTGCGATATATGGTATTCCCAGATGCTACTGCATGCTGGGAGATGTGGCATTACTGGCTGATGATGCATGCTTGGAGATTTAGTCTTTAATACTTTTCCATCTCCCAGCTTGTACCAGTAGCCGGGGACACTACATCTCCCAGCATGCACCAGCAGCCGGGGACACTACATCTCCCAGCATGCACCAGCAGCCGGGGACAATACATCTCCCAGCATGCACCAGTTCCTCGGCGAAGCTACATCTCCCAGCATGCACTAGTTCCTCGGCAAAGCTACATCTCCCAGCATGCACCAGCAGCCAGGGACACTATATCTCCCAACATGCACCAGCAGCTCAGGACAATACATCTTCCAGCATGCACCAGTGCTCGGTGAAGCTACTTCTAGCAGCATGCACCAGTGCTCGGCAAAGCTACATCTCCCAGCATGTGCCAGTAGCCAGGGACACTATATTTCCCAAAATGCACCAGCAGCCGGGGACACTACATCTCCCAGCATGCACCAGCAGCCGGGACACTACATCTCCCAGCATGCACCAGCAGCCGGGACACTACATCTCCCAGCATGCACCAGCAGCAAGGGACACTACATCTTCCAGCATGCACCAGTAGCCAGGGACATTACATCTCCCAGCATGCGCCAGTAGCCAGGGACACTACATCTCCCAGCATACACCAGTAGCTGGGGACACTACATCTCCCTGCATGCACCAGCAGCCGGGCCCACTACATCTCCCAGCATGCACCAGCAGCCAGGGACACTACATCTCCCAGCATTCACCAGCAGCCAGGGACACTATATCTCCCAGCATGCACCAGTAGCCAGGGACACTACATCTCCCAGCATGCACCAGCAGCCAGGGACACTACATCTCCCAGCATGCACCAGTAGCCAGGGACACTACATCTCCCAGCATGCACCAGTAGCTGTGGACACTACATCTCCCAGCATGTACCAGCAGATTGGGACACTACATCTCCCGGCATGCACTAGCAGCCGAGGACACTACATCTCCCAGCATGCACCAGTAGCTGGGGACACTACATCTCCCAGCATGCACCAGCAGCCGGGCCCACTACATCTCTCAGCATGCACCAGCAGCCAGGGACACTACATCTCCCAGCATGCACCAGTAGCTGGGGACACTACATTTCCCAGCATGCAAGAGTAGCCGGGGACACTACATCTCCCAGCATGCACCAGTTCCTGGGGACACTACATCTCCCAGCATGCACCAGTAGCTGGGGACACTACATCTCCCAGCATGCACCAGTAGCTGGGGACACTACATCTCCCAGCATGCACCAGCAGCCGGGCCCACTACATCTCCCAGCATGCACCAGCAGCCAGGGACACTACATCTCCCAGCATGCACCAGTTCCCGGGGACACTACATCCCCCAGCATGCACCAGCAGCCAGGGACACTACATCTCCCAGCATGCACCAGTTCCCGGGGACACTACATCTCCCAGCATGCACCAGTAGCAGGGGACACTAAATCTCCCAGCATGCACCAGTAGCTGGGGACACTACATCTCCCAGCATGCACCAGCAGCCGGGCCCACTACATCTCCCAGCATGCACCAGTAGCCGGGGACACTACATCTCCCAGCATGCACCAGTTGCCGGGGACACTACATCTCCCAGCATGCACCAGTAGCTGGGGACACTACATCTCCCAGCATGCACCAGTAGCTGGGGACACTACATTTCCCAGCATGCACCAGTAGCTGGGGACACTACATCTCCCAGCATGCACCAGCAGCCGGGCCCACTACATCTCCCATCATGCACCAGTAGCCAGGGACACTACATCTCCCAGCATGCACCAGTAGCCGGGGACACTACATCTCCCAAGCATGCACCAGTTGCCGGGGACACTACATCTCCCAGCATGCACCAGTAGCTGGGGACACTACATCTCCCAGCATGCACCAGTAGCTGGGGACAGTACATTTCCCAGCATGCACCAGTAGCTGGGGACACTACATCTCCCAGCATGCACCAGCAGCCGGGCCCACTACATCTCCCAGCATGCACCAGTAGCCAGGGACACTACATCTCCCAGCATGCACCAGTAGCCAGGGACATTACATGTACCAGTAGCCAGAGACATTACATCTCCCAGCATGCACCAGTAGCTGGGGACACTACATCTCCCAGCATTCACCAGCAGCCTGGGACACTACATCTCCCAGCATGCACCAGTAGCTGGGGACACTACATCTTCCAGCATGCACCAGTAGCTGGGGACACTACATCTTCCAGCATGCACCAGTAGCCAGGGACACTACATCTCCCAGCATGCACCAGTAGCCAGGGACATTACAGGTACCAGTAGCCAGGGACACTACATCTCCCAGCATGCACCAGTAGCTGGGGACACTACATATCCCAGCATTCACCAGCAGCCAGGGACACTACATCTCCCAGCATGCACCAGCAGCCGGTGACACTACATCTTCCAGCATGCACCAGTAGCTGGGGACACTACATCTTCCAGCATGCACCAGTTGCCAGGGACACTACATCTCCCATCATGCACCAGTTGCCAGGGACACTACATCTTTCAGCATGCACCAGCAGCCGGTGACACTACATCTTCCAGCATGCACCAGTAGCTGGGGACACTACATCTTCCAGCATGCACCAGTTGCCAGGGACACTACATCTCCCAGCATGCACTAGCAGCCGGTGACACTACATCTTCCAGCATGCACCAGTAGCTGGGGACACTACATCTTCCAGCATGCACCAGTTGCCAGGGACACTACATCTTCCAGCATGCACCAGCAGCCGGTGACACTACATCTTCCAGCATGCACCAGTAGCTGGGGACACTACATCTTCCAGCATGCACCAGTTGCCAGGGACACTACATCTCCCAGCATGCACTAGCAGCTGGGAACGTGCTGGACTTGCAGGCACTTTGGTTTGTGGCATTGACAGGTACAGGATGGATGCCTCATGGAGACGGGACTATGGAGCAGCCCTCATAGGTATGTTAATATAACCCCGCCCCTCACACAGCACTATTCATTTTTTAAATATGATTTTTCTGTGAGGTGCTCAGGTTGTTTTGACTGCAGTAAAAATCCACTTTTCCTGTCATAACTATTGTATTCTCTCAACAACTACAAAGTCTGTTAAATTACACCTAGCTAAGGAGCCTAGGCTGTGACATCGCTGGTAGGGTGGGGCTACATATCATTATACAGCAATATAGAAAGTGTTTTTGTCATGCTGAAACCAGGATGGATAATGTACATGTGAGTATCCTGAATCATTTACTACACTCTGTTATATGTCACTACACGGCCTCTACAGGGGAAACTTCACAAATTAGAATATTATGCAAAGGTTCATTCATTTCAGTAAATCATCTTAAAAGGTAAAGCTAATCTATGAAATAGACTCATTACGTGCAAGGCAAAATAATTCCAGCCTTTATTTGTTATAATGTTGATGATTATGAGATGAATATGGCTTACAGCTTATGAAAACCCCAAAATCAAAATCTCAGCCCATTAGAAGATAAATGTTCAATATCAGAGGCTCAAAGTATCAGACTCTATTCAGCTAATAATCCAAAACACCTGCAAAGGGTTCCTATTTCATATATTATTGTTACCCTTTAACCTCTTAAGGACCATAGGCTTACACCCCCCTAGTGACCAGGCTATTTTTTACAATTCAGGCCACTGTAGCTTTAAGGGCTCGCTGCAGGCCTGTACAACTCAGCACACAAGTGATCCCCCCCCCTCACTTTTCTGCCCACCAACAGAGCTTTCTGTTGGTGGGCTCTGATCACTCCTGGGATGTTTATTTGTTTTATTTATCTGTTTGCTTGCTTGTTCTTTTTTAAATAAATGTGGCCATTTTTTTATTCTTTAATTACCCACCCTCCCTCCTTCTCCCCCGGCAGCCAATCCCAGCGATCGGCTCTCCTAGACATTAGCCTATTTGAGCCGATCACTCTCTGAGCCCCCTAGGGGGACAGCCGAGTGTCATGGCTGTCCCCATTACAGCGCTGCTGTAGATCGCAGTGCATATAATGTAAATAGATGGTGGTTTCGCTGTCTGGGAGACTGGTGACGGAGCGGAGTGTATGTACCGTGCCTAACACACAAATAACTATGCTGTGCTCCTTTTTTCTTTCTTTCTCTGCCTGAAAGAGTTAATCAGGTATGTACATTTTTCGGAATATAAGACGCACTTTTTCTTCCCCAAAACTGGGGGGGGGGGGGGGAAGTGGGTGCGTCTTATATTCAAAAGGTACGGTTTTGGGTCCCAGAATATACTCACCTGATCCTGCCACCGCGCTCCTGTCCTCCATCTGCGGTAATCCGAGGCTGCCCGATCATCCAGATTCATGTCTTCTGTATCTGTATCCCATTCCTTAAGGATGCAGCTGTTTGGCGTCCCATCCGCCGCGTTCATCATCGCTGCAGTCTCGGTATATAGACTGCAGCCTCCCGGTGTACGCATTCCTCTGCCCGATACTCTTCCTAGTTACCGCGTCATAGGCACTTCCTGGTTACAGTGCCTCTTCTGTGTGACCCGCAGCGCACGTGCGCCTGACATCACGTGCGCTATAACCAGGAAGTGCCTATGACGCGGTAACTAGGAAGAATATTGGCAGATGCACGACTACACCGGAAGGCTGCAGTCTATTTACCGAGACTGCAGCGATGAGGAATGCGGCGGATGGGACGCCAAAGAGCTGCATCCTTAATGAGTGGGAAGCCTCATGTTACAGAAGACATGAATCTGGATGATCGGGCAGCCTCGGATTACCGCTGATGGAGGACAGGAGCGCGGCGGCAGGATCAGGTGAGATACAGCAGAGGTTAGTTAGTGAAGTGTAGCATAGTGTAGTGTCGTTGGTGGGGGCAGCATAGGTTAGTTAGTGAAGTGTAGTGTAGTTGGTGGGGACAGTAGAGGTTAGTTAGTGAAGTGTAGTGAGGTGTAGTTGGTGGGGGACAGAAGGGGTTAGTTAGTGAAGTGTAGTGTAGTTGGTGGGGACAGCAGAGGTTAGTTAGTGAAGTGTAGTGAGGTGTAGTGTAGTTGATGGGGGGCAGAAGGGGTTAGTTAGTGAAGTGTAGTGTAGCTGGCCAGTGTAGCCTAGATGGAGACATTTTAGAGGGGAGTAGGTTGGTAAGACGCCCCTGCACCAAAGACGCATCTAGGTTTAGTTAATTTTTTTTTTCCTGATTTTTGCCATCTAAAACTAGGTGCGTCTTATATGTCGGAGCGTCTTATATTCCGAAAAATACGGTAAGTTGTAGTTCCTGTCTGAGTCAGGACTGGGTCAGACTACAGTGTGACCCTTACTATTAAAAATTACAACTATAAAACACTTTCCTAGCAGAAAATCGATTTTGAGAGCAGGAAAGAGCTAAAAAAGGTATTTAGTAAATAGATTTAAGCTCTGGCTTACTTCAATGAATGTGTCATTGAGCAAAAACAATAAAACAGTTAAAAGGGTGCCAAAATTATTGGCACCCTTAACTTAATATTTAGTTGCACACCCTTTGTGAAAAATTATGGAAATCAGTTGCTTACTATAACCATCAATACGCTTCTTACACCTCTATTTTCTGTCTCGATCAGCCTTTCTCAACCTTTTTACCCTGGAGGAACCCTGCAAATAAGTTTTGGATCTAAAGGAACCCCTCCATTTATTTTGCAGGTGGCATGGTCTTTAAAAGTAGGAGTGGTTGTTTATTTCACTACCCCTATTGCTCCGCCCCTCATTATACTGTCTCCTTATTCTGGTGCTTTTAATTAATTAATGTGCTCATTATTATTCTGAATGCCCAATTTAGTGTTTTTTTGTTTGTTTTTACAGTACCTCCTCTTATAGTGTGCTCTATTATATTTCCCCCCAAATGGGGAAAATACCAAGGAACCCCGAGGTTCCAGGGAACCCTGGTTGAGAAAGCCTGGTCTGGATAATGAAGGGTAGAGAAAGTGACACATGCCCACAAGGGGCTAATGCTCATCAGAAAGGGAACCACAACTATGATAAAGTGCCCAGTGACAAGAGAATATGCTCATAGCCACAATTCCAGTTTATATAAATGTTATATTATAGCAAAGTTACCGTAATGAGCAATGCATATAAATATATAGCAAAGGCAGCTGAGTGGCATACATACTATGACCAATCCGGCGTCCACCAAGGTAAAGAGGTGTATGATACAGCAACCAGTCAGGGTAGAGGGTGGTGCAGGAATGCTCCAACGCGTGGCGTGGTCCATGTGGCCACTTCATCAGGAGCTGATGGATGCTGGGTAAGTATCTGTCTTTTCTATCCAACAGTGTTCAGAAGATTGGCCAGTGATAGAGAACACCTGCGTGCCGTAATAAATGGGAGCGCGCTGAGAAGCTATGTTGAATGGGGTTTTTTGTTTGTTTAAAAAAACAAAGTCTTTGGAAATCAAGATAAATCATTAAAAAGATGTGGTTGTTTAATTCATTATTATTGACTTCCATAAATGTTCAAAAATCAATAAGGTTACATGATCAAAATCAGTTACAAAGAATATATAAAAACAAAATTGAACGTTTTATCGGTAAAACATTTGATAAATATATAACACCTTAGTGAATTTAAAATGAGATCTTACCTATGAGGTAAATTATCAAACGTTTGATAAAGTGTTTGATAAACGTTTGATAATGCTCCGTGAATTGAGGCCTAAATTGCTGTGTAAACTGTATGTATTTGAAGGCTATTGTGTGTGTGTGTGTGTGTAGTGTGTGTGTGTGTTGTGTGGTGTGTGTGTGGGGGGGGGATGTGTATATAGTGTGTATATAGTGTGTGTGTTGTGTGGGGTGTGTGTGTGTGTGTGTGTGTGTGTGTGTGTGTGTGTGTGTGTGTGTATATAGTATGTGTGTGTGGTGTGTGTGTGTGTGTGTATAGTGTGTGTGTGTGTATATAGTGTGTGTGTATATAGTGTGTGTGTGTGCGTGTGTTGTGTGCGTGTGTTGTGTGCGTGTGGTGTGTGTGTGTGTGTGTGTGTGTGTATATAGTGTGTGTGTGTGTATGTGTGTATATAGAGTGTGTGTGTGTGTGTGTGTGGTGTGTGTGTATATATATATATATAGTGTGTGTGTGTGGTGTGTGTTGTGGTGTGTGTGGTGTGTGTGTATATATATATAGTGTGTGTGTGTGGTGTGTGTTGTGGTGTGTGTGTGTGTGTGGGGGGGGGTGTATGTGTGTGTGTGTGTGAATATAGTGTGTGTGTGTGTGTGTGTGTATATAGTGTGTGTATATAGTGTGTGTGTGTGTGTGTGTCAGTCATGCAGCCCTGCCAGGGTTCTGCACTATGTCACACACTGTGAGGTTACACAGGACGGAATCCTAATGCTGGCTACGGTAGCTGATGCTACCTCTCGTTTCCCCTATTCCTTTTTATTGTAAGCTTGCAAGGTCAGGGCTCTCTCCCCCTTTTGTGTCTTAATATTCATTATACATTTCATTCATTGTGTTACTTTAGTCACTGTGTGTGTGTGTGTATAGTGAGTGTGTATATAGTGTGTGTGTGTGTGTGTGTGTGTGTGTGTGTGTGTGTGTGTGTGTGTGTGTGTGTGTGTGTGTGTGTGTGTGTGTGTGTGTGTGTGTGTGTGTGTGTGTGTGGTGTGTGTGTGTATGTGTGGTGTGTGTGTGTATGTGTGTGGTGTGCGCGTGTGTGTGTAAGGCTGAAGAGAGAATGAATGAATACCCTTTCCCGCCTGAGCACTTTATATATGAAATGGGATGGTCCTACAATGTACTACTATTCTATCTTCTGATTGGTCTGATTAAATAATGCTATAGGTTTAACTATTCATCTATCCCAAAGCACATGATCAAACCAGTCTAAGCCAGAACTAAATAGTCCTTTGTTTTGCTTTGGCCAGAGACATAATGAGAGGCAGCTGCTTGACCATAGCTCTGGTTACGCTGTGGAGATGACTGGCATTTACATCCCAAGCGAGGGGGTAGTGTACAGACATTTCACCATTCAACCCCTGTTCCCCTCATACTTTACAAATGGAAGGTTGCTTTCCAATCAGGTTTACCAATATGGCATATATAATTGACCCATAGTTTTGATATCTCAATCTGATGACATCCAATACCGACAACTTAATTCCCCACATGGCAGGGCCCTCGCCACATGAAGAGATCAAGTCATCAAATATTCTAAACCATTCGATTAAAATCTCAAAACATTCAACAAACTGCACTTCCTGGTCTTTGGAGCGCAGGCAGCTAAATTATATGGCTGGCCGGAAGTGATAAAGTGGAAGTACGTCTCCGCTGGCGGAATTAATCATGCAAGGTATGAACGGTGGCCCGCAGGGTACAAATAAAAGTGGTCTGAAACTCTTACATAACATTCAATAATAATAGGTTTTCTTACATTGTATTACCGATACAGTTACCATATTTGCTTTTGTGCACTTCAATAACAAAAACAAAAGACCGAGAGCCCAAATTGTGCAATATCTTCAAACAGTTGGGTTATAGATTAATGATAAAGGTTATACTCACAAACATAGGTTGCCCCTAGGCAACCACTCCATATGCCAGTGGGGAGAATTAGTACCTGACCCCACTCAGGTATAAGATGTCGCTCTCTGTAGATAGAAATAGGAAGAAATCCTTACCACCAAAGGTGGATCACTTGTTATTCGGATACAGACCAGAGGCGCCAAAAGAATAAAAATGTAACAAAATTAAAAATGGGGGGAGATTGTTAATCACGACTCACCACCCATAGAACCAAGAACCAGCAAAAGACTCAGTGTTCAGATGAACAAAAACAATTTATTGGTACTCCCAATATTGGGAGTACCAATAAATTGTTTTTGTTCATCTGAACACTGAGTCTTTTGCTGGTTCTTGGTTCTATGGGTGGTGAGTCGTGATTAACAATCTCCCCCCATTTTTAATTTTGTTACATTTTTATTCTTTTGGCGCCTCTGGTCTGTATCCGAATATTTGCTTTTGTGTACATGTAAAAGTTTCCAAAGTACAGTTTATCTGCTCTGAAAGCTGCCATTGCATTTCATTCAAGCTGCTTTTTATTATATATAAAAATCTTCTAGTGAGCTGTTGTGAACTGTGTGTATGCCTGAAGCAGAGAGAGCTTGTTATCAGTTGTTACACCGACCATCCACTTTCCTTTCATCCCTAATTATAATTGTTCCCCCACTCAGAATTCTCTAACAGGAAGTGATAATGTTTCTCTATTTGTAGGGCGGAGTCCTGGCATCAGGAACCTCTCAGAGACACGTCTCTCTGCATCCACAGACTGTACAACGGATGATGATGTCACTGGACAAGAGTCTCCTGCAGATATCCTGGTTACCCTAAATATTCCTCCAGGCTCCCCTCACCTGTCTAATCCTGAGGAGCCTCATACCCAGCACAGCTCTCCCCCTGCTGGAGGGTCTTATTCCTGTTCCACATGTGGGAAATGTTTTGTTCATAAATCAGAGCTTGTCATACATGAGCTATCCCACACTGTTGAGAAGCCCTATTCATGTGCTGAGTGTGGAAAATGTTATGTTAAGAATTCATATCTTGTCGTACATAAGAGATCTCACACTGGTGAGAAGCCCTATTCATGTGCTGAGTGTGAGAAATGTTTTGATCGAAAATCAAGTCTTCTCAGACATGAGAGATGTCACACTGGTGAGAAACCATACTCATGTGCTGAGTGTGGGAAATGGTTTGGGCGTAAATCTTATCTTGTGTCACATGAGAGAACTCACAGTAGTGAGAAGCCTTATTTATGTGTCAAGTGTGGAAAATGTTTTGGGGGTAAATCGGACCTTGTCAGACATGAGAGGTCGCACACTGGTGAGAAGCCCTATTCATGTGCTGAGTGTGGGAAATGTTTTGTGCGTAAATCAGAGCTTGTCATACATAAGAGATCTCACACTGGCGAGAAGCCCTATTTATGTACTGAGTGTGGAGAATGTTTTGTTCGGAATTCACATCTTGTAATTCATAAGATATCCCACACTGGTGAGAAGCCTTATTCGTGTGCTGAGTGTGGGAAATATTTTGTTCGGAAATCATATCTTTTTAAGCACAAAAAATCTCACACTGGTGAGAAGCCCTATTTATGTACTGAGTGTGGAAAATGTTTCAGGCGTAAATGCTATCTTGATAGACATGTGAGAACTCACACTGGTGAGAAGCCCTATTCATGTGCTGAGTGTGTGAAATGTTTTGGGAGTAAATCACAGCTTGTCAATCATGAGAGATCTCACACTGGCGAGAAGCCCTATTCATGTTCTGAGTGTGGAAAATGTTTTGGGAGTAAATCGCAGCTTGTCAATCATGAGAGATCTCATACTGAAAATCGTTATTCATGTGCTGAGTGTGGGAAATGTTTTGAGCGGAAATCAAGTCTTGTCAGACATGAGATATCTCACACTGGTGAGAAGCCCTATCCATGTGCTGAGTGTGGGCAATGTTTTGGGCGTAAAAGTCATGTTGATATACATATGAAA
Organism: Hyperolius riggenbachi; assembly: GCF_040937935.1. Lineage (NCBI taxonomy): Eukaryota > Metazoa > Chordata > Amphibia > Anura > Hyperoliidae > Hyperolius > Hyperolius riggenbachi. Next base: position 262,648,067 of record NC_090655.1, read on the forward strand.
ACTCACACTGGTGAGAAACCATACTCATGTGCTGAGTGTGGGAAATGTTTCGGCAGTAAATCCACTCTTGTCACACATGAGAGATCTCACACTGGTGAGAAACCCTTTTTATGTGCTGAGTGTGGGAAATGTTTTGGAGAGAAAGGAAGCCTTGTCATTCATGAGAGATGTCACACTGGTGAGAAGCCCTATCCATGTGCTGAGTGTGGGAAATGTTTTAGACAGCATTCAAGCCTTGTTAGACATGTGAGATCTCACACTGGTGAGAAGCCCTATTCATGTGCTGAGTGTGGGAAATGTTTTATAGAGAAAGGGAAGCTTGTCAGACATAAGAGATCTCACACTGGTGAAAAACAATGTTAATCTGCTGGGTGTTGGAAATGTTTTGGGAATAAATCACTGCTTGTCAGACATTTGAGTTAGGGCCTGTTTTCACTGTATGCAGATGCACAGCGTTTCCACACTTGTTAGCTGCATAGGGAATCTTTTCAGTGGCTTGCCGTCAGATTGTACCGGGGGGGGGGGGGGTAATCCAGATGTCATGCTGCAGATTTGTGCAACAGCAGCTGAACCGCTATAACAGAGCATGGCTTAGTGATGCGGGCTGTGGCTACGCAGCAGAACGGGAGCCGCGGCTGAATCAGAAACAGCCGCAGCTCCCTGTGGAAATAGGCCCTTAAAGGACACCATGAGTTAAAGTGGAACTATCAGAGAAGAAACTTCTGTAAACCCCCCCCCCCATACCTATAGAGCTTTTAGCCAGAAACAATAGAATGCTTTACAGAAGTATCTGACCACAGCCTGTGTCAGTGTTGGGGCTAGAGCTATATTTCTGCTTTCTGTCATTCAGAAGACATTTCACTCACAGGATTACAGCCAGTGAGGACTGTCTCTGTATGCTGGATGTGCTGGACATATTCCTCCATAGTAATGCCCACAGTGAAAACTGTTCTCTGTAAATCTCATATTTTCTTCACTTAAAAATGAAAAAAGAAAAAAAAGCCTTTGTATTTCTGTTTTAAGTAATTACTGGAAATATATGTAGCATTTTAGAATTTTAGTAAACTTTGATTGTTGTCCTTTAAGTCTTTATTTAGTGATATGTGATTATGTGTACTATTGAATAATACTAGTATTTTTAAAATGATTCCCCTGGTTTGAAAAAAAAATGTATTTTAATGCCAGTGAGGTCACTTGACTGATTTTGGAATATGTCATTTGCAGTTACACTGCAGTGTGCAGTTATCCTCTAACAACATTCCTGCTGACCAAGTCTATTCCTAGCTCCTCCTACTGCCCTGGCTGAGGTACAGCCAGGGAACAAGCAGTAGCACAGACTGGGATTAAACCAAGAGTAGAGGAATGCTGTTATAGGACGATGGCACACTGCAATCCAAGGAAAAATTACCCTCCCTTCTGACTGGTTGTCATATTAAATCCATCAAACTCAGGCTAAACAACCTATTGAAGCCATTAAAGGGGAACTATCGAAGAAACCGTCCTTATGTAAACCCCACATACCTATAGAGCTTTTAGCCAGCAACACTATAAAGCTTTTCAGAAGTCTCTGATCACAGCCTGTGTGAAAAAAATGCTTTGCTCTATCAGCTTGTGTCTGTGTTAGGTCTAAAGCTGTACAATGTAGATAGGTTCCACTTCTCTGTTACTATTCACATAGGATTGATTTATTGTTTGTTTCTGCCCTGTCCACACACACTGCTTTCTCACAGATCATATGAGAAAAGCAGAGAGATTTTTTAGGTACAGAGAAGCATCTGAAGACAAAAGGACCTGTACTTTTTTTTTTCTACTTGCATGCCCCCCTCTCCCAATCAGAATGAGCTCTTCCTGGCTGTAAACTCTGTGCTTTACACTGAGTGAGGCAGATAGAGACACATAACCACCTGATTGGTTATTTCCACACTTTTTTGCTGCTATATTTCTTCTTTCTATCATTGTGAAGACATTTTACTCACAGGATTGTAGTCAGTGAATAGTGTTCTTAATGCTGGATGTGCTGGACACAGTCCTCCATAGTGAAAACTGTTCTCTGTAAATCATTGTTTTCTTCACATAAAAAATGAAAAGATGAAAAAAAAACCTTTGTATTGCTATTTGATAGTACTTACCGGAAATATACAAGGCATTTAAAATTTTAGCTAACTTTAATAGTTGTCCTTTAAAATAGATTTATTTGCAAACCAGGAAGTAGTTTGAAATTAATATATCACTACAGTATTTGACACGTGATTTAAGTACCCACTTCTGAACAAACTTTTTAGTTTGTTTGATGACTGATGTCCTTTTAAGTGGGGTCACAGTTAATTTGAGTCGCATGCGTTTTTCCACAGAGCAGAAAACACATGCAAAAATGTATATTATGTTAGTCTGTGGGCTGCACAAAAAAATGCACTGGTATAATGCCTCTTATAATACATTTTAAAGAGAGTCTGAAGCCTGTTAAAAATCATATTTTTATAAGACATTTATCTTTAGCAATATCATCAGTGCTAAAATGCCGCATTCCTGCAGCACAACAATGTCATTAAACCCCCCCAAATACCGGGGCAAAATTCCACGACTCTCCAAGTCGTGGATTTTGCTGCCCAGAGGAGGCAGAGCTTAGCGCTGTAGCTCTGCCTCCATTTGCGTCAATCCCCGGTGATAGCTACCTCTCCCCCTCCCCTCTCAGTGAAAAAAGACTGAGGGGGCGGGGAGAGGCGGCGGGGATAGGTGGCGATCAGTGGGGATTGACGCGAGTAGAGGCAGAGCTACAGCACAAAGCTCTGCCTCTACAAGGAAAAATTCCCCGCATTTTGCCCCAGGGATTTGGGGGGTTTAATGACATCGTTCAGCCACAGGAATGTGGTGTTTTAGCACTGCTAATATTACTAAAGATAATCTATTAAAAAGATGATTTATGAAAGGCTTCAGACTCTCTTTAAAGTGGATCCGAAATGAACTTTTACTCATTGCATAATTGTGTTCCTTTCCTATTGTTTATAGGACATTCCTCAAGCCAAATACTTTTTTGTTTTTGTTTTAATTCTCTAATTGCCTATAAACTGAACAAGCCTCGCCCACAGGTTTTCAGAGAGTATTACTAGCCATTGATTTATAAAGCGCCAACATATTCCGTAGCGCTGTACAAAGTAAGAAACAAACATGGGGTACATAATACAGACAATGGTGTACACTAAATACAAGATACATAATTAGTGACAAAATACAAAGATGATACAGCATACAGAATATACAGAAGTGGTAATGACAGTGATAAAAGTAACACAATGAATAAAATGTATAATGATTTCCAAGACACAAAAGGGGGAGAGAGCCCTGCCCTTGCGAGCTTACAGTCTAAATAATCATATTCTATTAAAGCTGTTTGCAGCTAGATTTGCTGTGTAAACTATCTAAACTTTAGATAAGATATATAGATAAGTTACTTGTTATAGTTAGTTTTTCATCTCGGATCCGCTTTGAGGTGCAGGAAAAAAAATGTCAAAGTTTTTTTTTTTTTTTTTTTTTTTGCAAACTGTATGTATCATACATGTGTTTTACATGCAATGGTTGTCTATGGGAAATAAAAAAAAAAGTATATGTTTTGGGGAAAAAAAGGAAAAAAAATATTTGAAAATGAGTTTTTTAACTTGTTAATTTTGAATATTAATTAAAAGAAATGCAAACAGAATCACATGAGAAAAAAGTATATAAAAGGCATATAAGAAACACAAACACAGGAAAATTGTTGAGATGCTCATAGCAGAAAAAAATGTTGCTTTTCTGCATGGACAAGTGTGATCCCGGCCTGAGGGAAATGTCCTGGCCATAAGTGTTGTTTTACAATGTCAGTGCATTGCTTTGTTAAAGGGATACTGTAGGGGGGTCAGGGGAAAATGAGTTTAACTTACCCGGGGCTTCTAATGGTCCCCCGCAGACATCCTGTGCCCGCGCAGCCACTCACCGATGCTCCGGCCCCACCTCCGGTTCACTTCTGGAATTTCAGACTTTAAAGTCTGAAAACCACTGCGCCTGCGTTGTCGTGTCCTCGATCCCGCTGATGTCACCAAGAGCGCACAGCGCAGGCCCAGTATGGTCTGTGTCTGCGCAGTACACTCCTGGTGACATCAGCGGGAGCGAGGACACGGGCGTGCAGGCGCAGTGGTTTTCTGACTTTAAAGTCAGAAATTCCAGAAGTGAACCGGAGGCGGGGCCAGAGCATCGGTGAGTGGCTGCGCCAACACAGGATGTCTGCGGGGGACCATTAGAAGCCCCGGGTAAGTTCAGCTCATTTTCCCCCGAACCCCCTACAGTATCCCTTTAAAGGGTTAAAGTCCATGAAGGTAACTTAAAGCATTCCTGAACTCATAATGTCCTATCTGCTCTAAAAGATGCACAACTGCATAATAACCTTTAAACAAAAAAAAATGTGTTTGTTACAGCTGATACAAATCCTCAAATAACTCTGCACTGTTTCTACTTCCTGATTCATGGAAGCAGACATATTGTTACATCCTGTGCTTTCAAATGGCCCTATCTGCCATCTCTGCCATAGGTAGTCATGTGACACAGGGAGAGATCAAATTACAACTTGTGATAAGACACAAATGAGGGGGAATTAGACAGGCTAAACTCTCTAAATACATACAGGGTGCATGTAGATAAACATGGGTGCATACAGTACTACGCCTAGTTAGAATTTGCCTGTGATCACTTTTTATATTTCTCATTTCAAGGGTTAATAAACTAGGGCCCATATGCAGTAAACTTTTTCTACTTAGTCTTCTCCTATGTGATATTTTCAGAATTGACAATAAAATGCCTTTTACACTGTGAAGTTATTCATTATTCTTTTTCCTTATTATTGTATATCTTTTTTTATATCAAAAAAGTACCATGCTTCTTTTAGCTGCAATTAAGCACAATTAAACTTCCACTGCCTTTTCATCCATTCATCACCTCAGAGCTGTAAAGCAGAGATGTCCATTGTAACTTACAAAGCACTGAAGGAGATAACACCCTATAAAGGTGGACATACATCAGGTGACTTGGCGGCCGATCGCCCATCCGATTTGATTATTATATTCTGAATTAGATGAAAATCGATGCCGCCAACTTCGTGCCGATCGACAATGCGACCAATTTTGGGCTGAAATTGGTCGCATTAATCGTACATGCTGCCAGATGTAGGGCCGACTTGCTCAATTGTGAAGATAACTCTCACCTGGTGTGTTCAGGAGTGGCTATCCCTGTTCCCTAGGCAACGTGTCACCCTGGCAGGGACATCAATTATACAAGGAGGAAGAGGAACAGAAACCAAGTACATGAAAGACAAAAGAAGGGAGGAAGTGATGTCAGTTTTCGCCTCACTGGGGAACAGTCAAGATGGGTACAAATAAATAAAATATATTTTATTGATAAAATATCTACTAAATTTGCCATAGAAAAATACTGCATTATATATATTTTTATTAATTATACTAGCTGATTACCCGGCGTTGCCCGGGTATGTATTTGGCTAATGTTGGCTCCACCCACTTTTTCTAACCCTAACGCACAAACACTCAAGGCCTGAGCCCACTGACGCAATTGTGTCCGCTTTTCAGTTACACATCAATGTTACAGATGCTGCGTTAGTGGGCTCAGGCCCTCAGTGACCAAGTTTGTGAGCTTTGGAGTCTTTGGCATCAAGAATTTGAATGTTCCCATAGGACTTAAACAAATCAGATAGGCTGTTTGTGGCTCCGCCCCTCTCCAGCATTTGAACCCCAGTCACCCAATGACCAACTGTAGCAGGTTTGAGGTATCTGCTATTAACAGTGTAAAAATGGCAGCAATTTAAATATTCCCCTTGAAAACAACAGGTGAATTTTGATTGGCTATTATAGGCTCCACCTACTTCCCTGAATATTAATCAGTCACCCAGTGACCATCTGGGCAAAGTTTGAGAACCCTGCCATTAACAGTGTAAAAATGGCTGCAGTTTATATTTTCCCAGTGAAATTTGTTTTTGGCTCCGCCCCCTTTTAACCTTGACACACAGTCACTCAATGACTAAGTTTGTGAGCTTTGAAGTCCTTGACATCAATAATTTGTATTTTCCCAGTGAAGTGAAACAAATCTGATTGGCTTTGGCTCCGCCCCCTTTTTTGAATTTGAAACCCAGTGACCCAATAATTAATAACCAACTGTACCAGGTTTGCGGCTTGTGCCATTAACAGTGTAAGAATGGCAGCAATTTAAAAGCAATTTAAAAATCAATAGGTGAATTTTGATTGGCTGTTGTAAGCTCTACCCACTTTCCTGCATATTAATCCCAGTCATCCAGTTACCAACTGTGTCAAGTTTGAGAACCCTGCCAATAACAGAATGTCTAAAATCTAACAAATCTGATTGGCTGTTTGTGGCTCCACCCCTTTACTGAATTTGAACCCGTCGCCCAATGACCAACTGTACCAGGTTTGAGGCATCTGCTATCAACCGTGTAAGAATGGCAGCAATTTAAATATTCCCTTTGAAAATCAACAGATGAATTTTGATTTGCTGTTGTATGCTCCACCCACTTCCCTGAATATTAATCTCAGTCACCCAGTGACCAACTGGACAAAGTTCGAGAACCCTGCCATTAACACTGTAAGAATGGCTGCAGTTTATATTTTTTCCCATTGAAAATTGTTTTTGGCTCAACCCACTTTTTATAACCTTGACACTGTCACTGAATGACCAAGTTTGTGAGATTTCAGGTTCTTGGCATAAAAAATGTGTGAATGGAAGCCGTTTATCTACCAAGGAAATATGATTGGCTGTTTGTAGCTCCGCCCCTTTAGTGAATTTGGACCCCAGTCACCCAATGACCGACTGAAGAAAGTTTGAAGTGTTTGCCATTAACAGTGTAAGAATGGCAGCAGTTTAAATATTCCCCTTGAAAATCAATAAGTGAATTTTGATTTGCTGTTGTAGGCTCCACATTAATCCCAGTCACCCAGTGACCAACTGTGCCAAGTGTGAGAACCCTGCGATTAACTGTGTAAGAATGGCTGCAGTTCACAGTTTCCCATTTAAAATGAATGGCTGAAATTTGATTGGCTGTTTTATGCTCCGCTCATTTTTCCTAGATTTGTAACCTCGGTCACCAAGTGACCACCTGTGCCAAGTGTGGGGACTCTGGCTTGATTACTGTGAGAATGGCAGCCTTTTAAATTTTTTCCATTGACTTGAATTGGTGAAATCTGATTTGCTGTTTGTAGCTCCGCCCAGGTGTGTAGGGGGGACGCGAGATCCCCAGAACATATCATCCCAGGTAGTAATGGATCTGTATACCAAGTTTTGTTCAAATCGGTCAAGCCGTTTTCGAGTGATCGGGGGACACGCACGCACACACGCCCGCCCGCCAATTGCATGCCTGTTTGACAATGCGACCAATTTCAGGCCTATCGGACATGCTGAAAGATGTCGGGCCGACTTGCTTGATTGACAGATAAAGTATACTGCACCAGCCACTGAGGGGCATATTATACATTAGGGGGAGGATTCCCTAGAGATTTCATGCTGAAATTGATCAGGAATGGGCAGGCAACAGATCTCTCTCAGATCAGAAAGAGATCTGTCTCTAGGTTGATCTGCCCATACATCTTTGAATATAATACGGGTACCTTAAAGGGAACCTTAACTGAACGGGGGGTAAAGAGTTTCAATTACCTGGGACTATTACCAGCCCCCTGCAGCCGCTCTGGAATCCTCCGGTCCCCCGCTGTCACTTAGTTTCGTTTTTGACGACTCACCAGTCAGCCGGCCACCATGCGTATTATTGGACGCATTCCCTACTGTAATTAGCGCTGTTGCGGACCGCAACGTGTACAAAAATACGCGTTGCCACATATCTACGTGTGCGGAATGCGACAACGCGTATTTTTGTACGTGTTGTGGTCCGCAACAGCGCTAATTGCAGTAGGGAATGCGTCCAATAATACGCATGGCGGCCGGCCGACTGGTGAGTCGTCAAAAACGAAACTGAGTGACAGCGGGGGACCGGAGGATTCCAGAGCGGCTCCGAGGGCACAGGACTGCTGCAGGGGGCTGGTAATAGCCCCAGGTAAGTGAAACTCTTTACCCCCCGTTCAGTTAAGGTTCCCTTTAAGAGATCTATTACCACAGGTTAGTCTATCATATGTTGTTGAAGTACATCTACAAGGACACGCCAGAAGGACAATGGCCTAAATGCAATACTTTGGTTTATTCTTAACAGCTCATTTGATTCAGCCGTTTCAGAACGTATCAGACAAATTCCATAATTTTCTCTTTTCTGTATTTCTATCCAATCAATCCTGTGCAACTGCTAGATATATTTGTTTGCCAGTTTTAATGTATATTTTTTGTGTTTAGTTTATATAATAAAACTAACAATGTATTTACTCCAGTTTTGCACTTGTTACCTGATTATTTTGATCCATGCTAGAACTCTATCCTCAGATGAGACCTACTACCGCATTGTCTTATCTTTATAAATTGTTCAATTTGGCTAGCTAGGTTGCAAATAACCTTTTCTTCCTTTCAGGATTAGCTAGTCTGAGGTTTCTCCACCTCGTTTCAATATGGAGAGTGGTGTCAGCAAATTAACTGATTTCCAGCGCAAAATCAATATATTTTACAAATTGTACATGCAATCAAGATTGTATCATGTATAGGGATGGCCCTGCTTAGGAGAACTCATGGAGAAGCATGTGATCAGTTTGATCAGTTGATAGACTTGTAAGGTCCTGATTTGGTGGTCCTGATCTTGTGTTAAACCAGGAAGTCACAACAGCAAATCAGGACCTTACAAATCTATCAGCTGATCAAACTGATCACATGCTTCTCCTGAGTTCTCATAATCAGGGCCATCCCTAATCATGTATGGGGCCATCATCGTCCCTTAAAGGTTTACTTTGCTCACAGTGCAATTGCCTTCAGAAGCCTCCAATGGTTCAGATCTGAATGGCAACTGTGGCATAGTTATTCAAAAATGTTGTCTGCACCACCTGCATATGGAGAGTGTGCTGGGGCCAAAACAATTAAGCATAAGGAGGAAGAGGAAAGAGACCCAGCAATACAGCACCACTCAATACCGTTTGATAAAGTGTATGACTATAGTCTCAAATAATACCACAGCGTATACAGGATCTTCTCAGAAAATTAGCATATTGTGATAAAGTTCATTATTTTCTTTAATGTACTGATAAACATTAGACTTTCATATATTTTAGATTCAAATACACACAACTGAAGTAGCTCAAGCCTTTTATTGTTTTAATATTGATGATTTTGTCATACAGCTCATGAAAACCCAAATTTCCTATCTCAAAAAATTAGCATATTTTATCCGACCAATAAAAGAAAAGTGTTTTTAAAACAAAAAAAGTCAACCTTCAAATAATTATGTTCAGTTATGCACTCAATACTTGGTCGGGAATCCTTTTGCAGAAATGACTGCTTCAATGCAGCGTGGCATGGAGGCAATCAGCCCGTGGCACTGCTCAGGTGTTATGGAGGCCCAGGATGCTTCGATAGCAGCCTTAAGCTCATCCAGAGTGTTGGGTCTTGCGTCTCTCAACTTTCTCTTCAAAATATCCCATAGATTCTCTATGGGGTTCAGGTCAGGAGAGTTGGCAGGCCAATTGAGCACAGTAATACCATGGTCAGTAAACCATTTACCAGTGGTTTTGGCACTGTGAGCAGGTGCCAGGTCATGCTGAAAAATGAAATATAAAAATGAAATATATGAAAGTCTAATGTTTATCAGTACATTACAAAAAATAATGAACTTTATCACAATATGCTAATTTTTTGAGAAGATCCTGTATATTGTTAATCTATAACATTGCAGGGAGCTCAGTATTGAGCCCCTTGATGCTTGAACACTGGTTCAGCAACTAGTGCCAATAAAGTGCCTCTTTTGCTAAGAAGTATATATCAGAAAAATGTATTTCGCCAAGTACAATTAGAGTTGTACCCGGGAATTATTTTTGGCACTACAGGGTTGGTGATGGAACAGTTACACACGGTGGTGTGTACAGTAATAACAGTAGGTTAGATTGTTGGAGCACCGAACCTGGCTGGCACGGGGCCTGTATCAGTGATCTGGCCTAGCCGCAGACCATCGCAGGCCTCTACTGCTGATTTTACTGGACGCTGCTGCTGCTTACCCCGAGGAGCAGATATTGGATCCTGGTTGTTGGATTGCAGGGTCCAGTGTCTCTGAGCTCAGGGTCAGCTGTGCTGGGAGCAGGGGAGTCCTGTGCAGTATGGTGGTGCAGTAAGCACAGCAGTTGGAGTGATTGTGTTGCAGAAGGGTCAGGGGTTCCACGTGGTTTCACCAGGCCGGGTATTGAGAAAGGAGTCAGCGCCGATCCTGTAGCCAGAAGCAGTTCTTCATGATGGCCAGCAGTGTCCGTGTACATGTGACCCCTGCTGTGTACTGCATGGGCACACCGGCTCAGAGGACTGCACGGCAAGAATCCCCCCTAACCCTCCTGGTATATGTTTGATAGTGGATGTAGGCAAATTCGACGTGTAATCACGTCGGAACACCTGGTAAGCCGATAGGAGGAGGCTGGCTGGTTGCTATAGAGCCAGGGAAGCTTTGGACGGAACACGTGGGAGGCCAGCCCGAAGATGGGGTGGGGGGTGGGATGGCTCAGCGAGCCTGAGACCTGCCCCTCCACGTTGGTGGCTTGCCTGTTCGTCGGTTCTCTGGCGTTAGTTATCCTAGGATCCTCCTCACAGTGCAGATCTTCCTGGGTCCATCCATGGTCAGCAAAGCAGGAGGGACCAAAACCATGGTGACTGGGGAGAGGTTTAGGGGGTATTAGGGTAAAGAAGCCGGATTCCTGCCCTGTGTACCACAGCTACCCTACATGGCGCCGCCTCCCACCTCCTATATTAGAAGTTACCATTAGTGATATAAATACAAACAATATCGCAAAAATTGTGTAAACAGCATAAAAAACAGTGCTAAAGGTGATCAACCACATTATATGCTATTGAGATGCATGAATTTATATATAAGAATGAAGTAAAGCAGCTCATATGAAAGTACTCTGCACAATGAATAAATAGGATACCGAGAACCCCCACTGTTAGGAAGTGTAATAAAAAATTCAGTTTTTACTCAGCAGTGCATTACACAGAGCTCTGTTATTATGGTGTGATGGTGCAGTGTGCTGACAATTCATGCTGTGTGACATTTCTCTGCTAGTTAGAGTCAGAAGGTTTTCTGCCATTCATGTTGTCACGAGACAAACTGGCAATAACGCTACATTTTTTTAAAATTATTATTCATTATGGAATAGGATGCAACTGTAGATGGAAATTTTGTTCGGTGACAAAGACAATTGTAATATTAACAGTATTAGATGGTTGAGTGCAGGTGATTCCACAAGCAGAGTCTGCAGTTAGCCTATTCACCACAAGATGGCGACCTCACTCCTCCCAGGTGAAACGCACAGATAGGAAAAATTTTAGCCAAAGACAGGAAATTATGTACACAGATAGGAAGTGATGTAACAGCACGAGGAGACGTTGTAGGAGATGGAGGGAACACACGGCTGGAAGAGGTAATTGTGTGATTGTTGTTATATATTGGGCAGAGCAGAGGTCGAGGTGGACATACTTTGTTACAGAGGAGGTCATAGTACACCTGTCACTATCCTGATCATCCCCCTTGCAGTAATTGCCATACAAGAGACTCATATAACTACTGTGACTTGTTTGCCAGTTTTCTAGTGGCCCCCCTATACACAGTGGGTTATGATCGGTGAGGGTGGCAGACATATTCGGTGACCCTTGCCTGAAGTTTGAACGCTGCGGTGGGACGCCAGGATGCCAATAAGGATGGTTTAACTGGTCATTGCACTGGTGCCTCTGTCACTTGCATCCTCAGAGCACTGGCTTCAGGCCACGCCCCCCTCTTATAGTGTTTAGCACATAATCTTTGCTCTAGTCTTGTCCACCTTGGCCCTGAGACGCATGGAGGGTGCCACTTTATGTTCTGCTTCTAGGGTGGAAAGTCCTGATGAATAGGAGTTTAATGTAGCTTGCTTTTTTTTTTTTTCCCTCTGAAAGATAAATTCACCTCTCAGGTAGGATTTATAAGAATCCCGGAGGGAGGCGGGATTATGTGGAAATTACGGAACTTAGGTTCATTTAGAAGAATAAAGATATTTGATTTTTGATGTAATTTCTTACTTCTGGGTCTTGCAATAATTCTGTATCTAGTGACCAGCATGTAGTATTAGGCGACTACCACTTAATTGTTAATGTAGCCACAAACACAATACAATAAATTAATTTGATTTCATGGCAATTTGAAATAAAAAATATTGGTTGTATAGAAAAATCAAAAGCTGTGAGTACCACTTAATTGTTGAAGAAATAAAACAATGTTGTATGGCCACCTTTAGAATGAGTGGGATGTGATCAGAGTATATATGTATTTTGTCTGAGCCATATAAAGAGAAGTTAAAGCAACCCCCACATATTAAAGTGCCCTTATGCATGGAAGAGATTCTGTCAGCCAATAATATGTTGTACAATAGAGTTGTTGTGGGTCAGTGGAGGTCTCAAGGAGGGAGGTTCTGAAGGAGCAGATTCTGTCCATTGTGTCCAGTTTCAGCAGTTCAGACAGAGCTGCCGGATGACCATATCCATTGTATCTCTGATGGGAAGAAGCCAATGTAGAGTCAGGAGTCACTGGTGTTGGGTGGTCCCGCAGTGGGAGAGGTTGGAGTCTGCAGGAAGTGGAGCCAGGTAACAAGGGGCGTGGGTGGTAGGACAGGCAGAAAAGATGGAGGCTGCAGTTGGGGAGGGGTTGGGTGGCCTCTGCTGCTTTCATCCTGGTATTGGCACTGCCCCAGCTGGGAGGTTTGTTGCTACGGCTCTTGGGGGGATTGGGGTTAGTAGGTGATGGACAGGTGGGCTCAGGTATGGTCAGGATATGGAGCTGCAGTCCCCTCTGCCTAGTCCATCAGGTGCCAGAGCCATAAGTAATGATAATTTAAAGCTTATTAGCTGCAGGCCTCTGCTCCTATCTCCCTCTGTCTCCAGCTGTTCTCTCCTCACATCCTCATCCATCTACCGCTGCCGGCACTGCTGTAACCTCCCAGGAATGTGTGCATGGAGAGGAGGAGAGAAGCACCAGATGATGAGCAAGGCATACTGGAAGAGAGGACTGTGGCACATTATCACCCCTAGCAAATTATGTTATTTTCTGTGCTGTTTATTACTGAATCCGTTGATTTCAGAGCCATGCGCCGAAACTGGGTGCCCTCATGGCAGCAATGCTATGATGCGCACCCCGCGCGGCTGCCAGACCCCGAAGTACATCTCCCTCCGAGTTGCGACAACTCGGAGGGGGAATAGTATTTAACCCCGCCTCGGAGTGTAGCGGCAGCAGGGAGAGCCGTCATTCGGCTCTCCCCACGCCAATCTGAGCGGTGCCAATATGACATGCACCCGTTTATTACTGCTAATATCTCACAGCTATATTTTTTTTCCTTTTCAGAACTGAGATCTGAGCTCAAAGGACAAAATACGTGTATGAGGAGTGATCAGCAGTCTATGGAGGAGGGGCGTCTGATGGGGACAATTAAAGAGGAAGAAGTGACGTTTGTGAGGAATGATCAGCAGTCTATGGGGGAGGGTGATATGATGAAGACAAATAAAGTGGTAGAAGAAGAGAAATATGTGAGGTGTGATCAGCAGTCTATGGAGGAGGGTGACATGATGGCGACAATTAAAGGGGAAAAAGAAGAGACGTATGTGAAGAGTGATCAGCAGTCTGTGAAGGAGCGTGACATGAGGACAATTAAAGAGGAAGAAGAGGAGACGTATGTGAGGAGTGATCAGCAGTCTATGGAAGAGGGAGACATGATGGGGACAATTAAAGAGGAAGAAGAAGAGAAATGCGTGAGGCGTGATCAGCAGTCTATGGAAGAGGGAGACATGATGGGGACAATTAAAGAGGAAGAAGAAGAGAAATGCGTGAGGCGTGATCAGCAGTCTATGAAGGAGGGAGACATTATTACAAGGATGAACATTGGTGAGTGATAAACATTAGTTATTCAAAAGATTTATTAAGTTGACTAAGAAATATGCCCCAGCTGGGCACAGTATAGATCACATGATGCTTTTAATTGGGGGAGGGGCTGTAAGAGTTCATTCTGATTGACAAAGGCTATGACATTGTGGGAATAACCAAGACATGGATGGATGAAAGCCATGACTGGATAGTGAATTTAGAGGGATACAATGTGTTTAGGAAGGATAGAACAGGGAAAAAGGTGGAGGGGTTTGTTTCTTTGTTAAGAACTCTTTTACAGCTGTCCTGAACGATGAGATGGAGGAAGATTGTGAAGATGTGGAGTCCGTTTGGTTAAATATTCATATTGGAAATAAAGGTTGCCAATTGCTTATTGGGTATGCTACAGGCCACCACATATTTAAGAAGCTGCAGAACTGCAATTACGGTACTACAGCAGATTGAAAAAAAGCTGCAAGTAAAAATGAGGTCATAGTTATGGGTGACTTCAACTTTCCAGACATTGACTGGAGTATTGAGGCTACCCATTCTGGTAAAAGCAGCAGATTTCTGGCAGCACTACAGGACAATTACTTGACTCAAATTGTAATGGAACCAACTAGGGGGAATGCCTTACTGGATCTGATCATTTCTGATAGACCAGATAATGTATCAAATGTGCAGGTTCAAGAACATTTGGGAAATAGTGATCACAACATGATAACGTTTGATCTGGTGACTGATAGGCCGTGGGGCAGCGGGACCACTAAACCTATGAATTTTAGAAAAGCAAAGTTCAATCAACTCAGGCAGGCACTAAGTTTGGTGAACTGGGATAATGTACTACAAGGGGAGGACACTGAAGGGAAATGGCAAGCTTTTAAACTTATTCTCAATCAATATTGTAGTATGTACAGTGGTGTGAAAAACTATTTGCCCCCTTCCTGATTTCTTATTCTTTTGCATGTTTGTCACACTTAAATGTTTCTGCTCATCAAAAACCATTAACTTTTAGTTAAAGATAACATAATTGAACACAACATGCAGTTTTAAATGATGGTTTTTATTATTTAGTGAGAAAAAAACTCCAAACCTACAAGGCCCTGTGTGAAAAAGAAATTGCCCCCTGAACCTAATAACTGGTTGGGCCACCCTTAGCAGCAATAACTGCAATCAAGCGTTTGCGATAATTTGCAACGAGTCCTTTACAGCGCTCTGGAGGAATTTTGGCCCACTCATCTTTGCAGAATTGTTGTAATTCAGCTTTATTTGAGGGTTTTCTAGCATGAACCGCCTTTTTAAGGTCATGCCACAACATCTCAATAGGATTCAGGTCAGGACTTTGACTATGCCACTCCAAAGTCTTCATTTTGTTTTTCTTCAGCCATTCAGAGGTGGATTTGCTGGTGTGTTTTGGGTCATTGTCCTGCTGCAGCACCCAAGATCGCTTCAGCTTGAGTTGATGAACAGATGGCCGGACATTCTCCTTCAGGATTTTTGGGTAGACAGTAGAATTCATGGTTCCATCTGTCACAGCAAGCCTTCCAGGTCCTGAAGCAGCAAAACAACCCCAGACCATCACACTACCACCACCATATTTTACTGTTGGTATGATGTTCTTTTGCTGAAGTGCTGTGTTACTTCTACGCCAGATGTAACGGGACACGCACCTTCCAAAAAGTTCAACTTTTGTCTCGTCGGTCCACAAGGTATTTTCCCAAAAGTCTTGCCAATCATTGAGATGTTTTTTTAGCAAAATTGAGACGAGCCTTAATGTTCTTTTTGCTTAAAAGTGGTTTGCGCCTTGGATATCTGCCATGCAGACCGTTTTTGCCCAGTCTCTTTCTAAGGTGGAGTCGTGAACAATGACCTTAATTGAGGCAAGTGAGGCCTGCAGTTCTTTAGATGTTGTCCTGGGGTCTTTTGTGGCCTCTCAGATGAGTTTTCTCTGCCCTCTTGGGGTAATTTTGGTCGGCCAGCCACTCCTGGGAAGGTTCATCACTGTTCCATGTTTTTGCCATTTGTGGATAATGGCTCTCACTGTGGTTCGCTGGAGTCCCAAAGCTTTAGAAATGGCTTTATAACCTTTACCAGACTGATAGATCTCAATTACAGTACTTTGTTCTCATTTGTTCCTGAATTTCTTTGGATTTTGGCATGATGTCTAGCTTTTGAGGTGCTTTTGGTCTACTTCTCTGTGTCAGATAGCTCCTATTTAAGTGATTTCTTGATTGAAACAGGTGTGGCAGTAATCAGGCCTGGGGGTGAATACAGAAATTGAACTCAGGTTTGATAAACCACAGTTAAGTTATTTTTTAACAAGGGGGGCAATCACTTTTTCACACAGGGCCATGTAGATTTGGAGTTTTTTTTCTCACTAAATAATAAAAACCATCATTTAAAACTGCATTTTGTCTTCAATTATGTTATCTCTTTGACTAATAGTTAACGGTTTTTGATGAGCAGAAACATTTAAGTGTGACAAACATGCAAAAGAATAAGAAATCAGGAAGGGGGCAAATAGTTTTTCACACCACTGTATATCCCATATGGAAACAACACGTCTAGGAATAAAAAAAGCCCTCTATGGATGAATAGAAAGGTTAGAGATAAAATGAAAGGGAAAAAGAATGCCTATAAGGTCCAAAAACAGGAGGCGACCGAGGCTGCATTAAGCAATTATAAGGAGTGCAATAAAAGTTGTAAAAAAGAAATTAGGCTGGCAAATCAAATCGCTAGGGATATCAAATTTAACCCAAAGACGTTTTACAAGTACATCAACTCTAAAAAAAGAATGGTGGACTGTATTGGACTCAAGGATGAGGGTGGGAACTCAATTGTGGATGACCAAGGTAAGGAAGAGTTATTAAATGCTTTCTTTGCTTCTGTCTTCACAAGGGAAACATCACTGTTGCAAATTACAGATGCAGAAGAGTCTCAATCTTCCAACTGTAATATTAAATACTTAATGCAGGAAGAAGTGAAGGCAAGACAAAAAAAATTAAAAATAGACAAGGCACCTGGCCCAGATGGCATGCATCCTCGAGTCCTACGGGAATTAGAAAACAATGAATGTAGGCCTTCTCAAAGGACTAGAGGACATGATCTGCCCATGGAGGAAAAAATGTTTTAGCCATTTATTTAGGAAAGGGTTTTTTTACAGTAAGAGTGATTAAGATGTGGAATGCATTGCCACAGGAAGTGGCAAATTTTATACCTGCATTTAAAGGGGGCTTAGATGCTTTCCTTGCATTCAAAGACATCCATGGCTATAATTACTAGGTAATGACCAGTGATGTTGATCCAGGGATTTTATCTAAATGCCATCTGTAGTTTGGTAGGAATTTTCCCTTTTGGGGCTAATTGGACCATGCCTTGTAAGGGTTTTTCGCCTTCCTCTGGATCAACTGAGGTATGTGAGGGAGCAGGCTGGTGTTGTACTTTGTTCTCTGGTTGAACGTTATGGACGTATGTCTTTTTTCAACCCGAATAACTATGTAATTATGTAACAAAATTACCACCATCCAGAGGGATATTTCTCTCCTCCACTTCATCACCCCCTCCTCCTCACCCCATCCTATTCCTGCCTCTTTCCCCCTCCCTTACCTCCTTCACTCCTGTCACAGTGGAGAAAGTCAACCAAGTGCTGGCAACTTCACCTGACACTTCCTGCCCCCTAGATCTGGTCCCATCTGGTTCTCTCCGCCCACATTTTCCTGATCTGGCCCCTGTCCTCACCCACCTGTTCAACCTCTCCTTCTCCACCGGCATCTCCCCCTCCATATTCAAACAGGCCACTGTGCTTCCCCTGCTAAAGAAATCTTCACTTGACCCTGCTCTGCCATCCAACTACCGCCCAATCTCTCTCCTCCCTTTTGCCTCGAAAATTCTTGAACGCATGGCCCACCAATACCTGACCAACTTCGTACAGCCTGACCAACGCCTGACCAACTTCGTACAGCCCATTCTACAAAAACAGCCCTCACCAAAGTGGTCAATGACCTTCCCAAAGCTGAAGGTAAATACTTCATCCTGCTCCTTCTGGACCTCTCCTTGGCATTTGTCACTGTCGACCAATCCCTCCTCCTTTGCTCCCTGCAGTCAATGGGCTTTCAGAACCTAGCTTTATCCTGGATCTCCTCCTATCTCTCTGACCGCTCCTTCACAACATTCTTCAATGGCTCCTCATCCACTCCATACCCTTCTCAGTTAGTGTGCCTCAAGGTTCCGTCCTAGGACCACTACTGCTCTCACTGTACACTGCCTCAATTGGTAAAATCATTTCCTCCATGTGCTTCAATTACCACCAGTATGCCCATGACACCCAGATATACCTCCACACCCCTGATCTCTCCTCCTCCACCATGGATAAAGTCTCCACCTGCCTCTCACAACCATTTCCTCCTGGATGGCCACCAGGTTCCTGAAGCTTAATTTGGACAAGACTGAGCTTCTGATATTCCCACCCCACACAGCTGCACCCCTCCCAGTTTTACACATCACTATCGAAAATACTACCATCCGCCCTACCTCCCAAGCCCGCTGTCTAGGTGTTACTCTGGACTCTGCACTTTCCTTTACACCCCACATCCAAAGTATTGCCTGATCCTGCAATTTTCACCTTCGCAACATCTCCAAGATCCGCTCCTACCTGTCCCCTGACACCACTAAACTCCTCATCCATGCCCTTGTCATCTCCCGCCTAGACTACTGCAATTCTCTTTTGTCTGGCCTCCCCTCTAACTGTATTTCCCCACTTCAATTGGTAATGAATGCGGCAGCCAGACAGCCGAAGACCATTAGCAGAGACAACGTAACACCTTGGTCAAACTTCAAAGAAATTAATGAAGAAGTCACATCAAGCATCCTCCTTCACCTCCGCCAAACTACCTGTGAGCTGGATCCTAGCCCAACACAGTTCATGTTGAACTACCCCAACCTGTTTATACCGGTATTCCTCCAAATTGCAAACTGTTCCTTACAATCAGGGATACTTCCTGCTTTACTGAAAGAAGCAATCATGAGGCCTCTCCTCAAAAAACCCTCCCTGAACCCAGATGCAATGACCAGCTACAGACCTGTCTCTAACCTTCCCTTTCTGGGTAAACTAATTGAAAAAGCTGTATACCTCCAGCTAGAAGCCAAAATCCTACAAAACAGTTCTGACCAATTCCAGTCTGGCATCAGGAAACATCACAGCACTTAAACTGCCCTCATCCAAATATGCAACCCCCTGCTCATGGCAAGAGACAGAGGAGAGTGCTCGATCCTCATACTGCTAGACCTTTCTGCAGCCTTTGATACAGTTGACCATGACATCTTGATAAGCAGGCTACAGGAATACTGCGTCATTGATGGCATAGTTCTTCAGTGGTTCCAATCCTTCTTGAGTGGCAGAACCCAAAAAGGGTTTATGGAGCCCTTCCTGTCCACCTCTGTACCACTTAAGTATGGGGTGCCCCAGGGCTCAATCCTTTCTCTCCTGCTTTTCACGATTTACATGTTACCGCTTGGAAAACAAATCCAAAAACATGGCCTGACATACCACTGCTATGCAGACGACACCCAACTATATCTTTCCTTCAAGCCTGGTGTGACAGACCCAACTCTAACTATAAACGCCTGCTTATGTGAACTACAGCAATGGATGAATGACAACTGGTTGAAACTAAATGCAGACAAAACTGAAGTCCTTGAGAAGATCAATACAAATTCATGAAACAATTCTGGGTGGGAGAAGTTTACGGGTCCCCAGCAGTACATAAAAAGGCAGGAGTTCTAACTTTGATTAATAAACGCTTACAATGTAAAGTCACTGCTCACTCAGCAGACACTGAAGGCAGATGGTCCAGGCTGCAGCTCCAGCTTACGGGGGAAACATTAGTGTTATACAATATATATGGTCAAAACCAAGATTATACTGCTTTCTATGATAAAATACAAGCACAGATAATGAGGGAATCCTTATCATCACTAATAATAGGAGGTGACCTAAATACTGTTCCAGACCATTGGGAAGATAGACGTAATCCAAAACGATCCCTGAGCAGTAGAGATAAATACTTACACCCATTCATGCAAGCCTGTGGACTCATTGACCCATGGAGATACTCCCATCCATATGAAGACGAATTCACGTATTACTCCCCAAAACATGGGTCATTCTCCAGAATTGACCTGTTCTTAATTTCAAGAGCACTCGGAACAAGATTATCCAAAGCCTTTATAGCTGATCTAATAATCTCAGACCATGCACCAGTTGGACTGGTATTAGATGACGCGATCCCAAGGGGTACAGAGATATTGTGGCGATTTCCCACAAAATTGTATGGAAATAATGAGTTCGAGGCCATGCTAAAACAATGGTGGATGGAGTATGCCCAGGATAATGAGGCCCACAAAAATAATTCGATACTGTTTTGGGAAACGGCAAAGGCGGTTCTAAGAGGGAGAATTATCTCCTACACCTCAGCAAAAAAGAAACAGGCCCAAGCACTACATGTCAGAGGGGGAAAAAACTAGAACAGCATTTAAAGCATTTAAACAAAACCCTACCCCTGAAAACAAAAAAATATGGATAGAAGCTAAACTAAAAGGAGATCTATGGTACAAATTGCATGAAGAACTGCAAAAGCCTTACACAACATTAATGTTTAACAAATATGGTGCCTTATAAATGTTTTTCATATATTTGCAAACCTTGTACAATAGTCACCTTGTCATGCCTTGTTGATGTCATAAATCTGTAAACCTAGGGGATGAAAATCTGAAAATCTATAAAATTTATTTTAAAAATAAAAATCAGGTCCTTCTGATCGGAGGGCAGCGCATGACAACAAAACATATTAACTTGCAGTCTTCACCACTGGGAATAGGATGCACGGATCTACGCAGCTCTGATCATGTGCATAGCCTGGGAGTTCTAATTGATGGGGATTTAAACTTCAGAACTCACATCTCTGGTGTGGTGAAATCATCCTATTTTCACCTGAAAAACATCGCAAAAATCAAGCACCTCATCCCCCCAGAAGATCTGCCAACCTTAGTCCATGCCTTCATTACCTCCCGACTGGACTACTGCAATGCTCTCTACACTGGCCTTCCAAAAAAGGACTTGTACCGCCTACAGCTGATACAGAATACTGCTGCCAGACTGCTAACCAACCAACCCCCGTCACTGCCACATAACGCCAGTCCTGCACTCCCTTCACTGGCTACCTATAGAATGGAGTGTCCTATTCAAGATCGGCCTACTGACATTTAAATCACTGAATAATCTGGGCCCTGAATACATGAAAGAAATGTTACAGCTGTGTAGCAATCCCCGCATTCTCAGATCCACAGGTCCTAATAATCTAGTCATACCCAGAGTCCACTTCAAAACTTTTGGTCCCAGAGCCATCTGTCATGCTGCTTCTGCATTTTGGAACTCCTTACCTCAGCAGATCAGGACAGCTCCATCCCTGGACGTGTTTAAATCCAGACTGAAAACCCACCTGTTCAGTTTGGCATTTGCAGAAATAAAACCTTTGTTGTGGGAATACTAAATCCTACTACCAGCTACTGAATCTGAGAGAGCCTAAGCGCTTTGAAGAGAGAAAAGCGCTATAGAAATGTCATTGTATTGTATTGATACTTTCTTATCATCGTAGCGGCTCTACGACTCCGCTCTGTAAAGCCCTCCGCTGGCTCCCCATCAGCTTTAGGATCAATTTCAAAATCCTGTGCTGCAAATCAGTGCACAAGACCTGCCTGACCTTTATCTCCGATCTTGTTTACAGGCACATACCAGCCCGCCCCCTCCGATCCTCCAATGACCTGCGCCTAGTCGCACCATGCATATCTCACTCCCATGCACGATTGCAGGACTTAACTAGGGCTGCCCCCACTCTCTGGAACTCACTCCCACCAGCAATCAGACTCACACCCACCTTTAATACCTTCAAACAAGCCCTCAAGACTCACATTTTCATGCTCACATACCCCCCTACACTAGCACCATAATACGTTCTGTTAGACACCCTCTGAACAGATGCACCTATTGTCTCCACCCCCACCCTTTAATACAATGCAATACAATAACATTTGTAAAGCTCTTTCCTCCCATAGGACTCAAAGCGCATAGTTGTGTCCCAGATCAATACAGGACTGCAGGCTGGGCTGTGTTACAGAGGAGATGGCCAGGAGTTTATGAATGCCAGACTAAAGAGGTGGGTTTTCAGTTTAGATTTAAATGCTTCCAGGGATGGAGCTGTCCTGATTGGGTGTGGCAGGGAGTTCCAAAGTGTAGGGGCAGCATGACAAAAGGCTCTGTCTCCAAAGGTTTTGAGGTGGACTCTGGGGGTGACCAAGGTGTTACGTCCTTTTGATCTTAGATTGTGGGGGATGTGATGCAGTTGCAACAAGTCGTTCAGGTATCCAGGGCCCAGATTGTGCAAGGATTTGAATGTCAGCAATTCAATCTTAAACAAAATTCTCCATGTTATCGGTAGCCAGTGGAGTGAGCACAGGGTTGGTGTTATGTGGCAATGGCGGGGGTTGGCTCGTTAACAGCCTTACGGCAGGATTCTGTACTAATTGCAGGCGGCATAGGTCTTTTTTATGAAGGCCTGTGTAGAGAACATTGCAGTAGTCCGACCTTGATGTGATGAAGGCATGAACTAGGGTTGGAGGATCCTCTGAAGGAATTAGGTGTTTAATCCTTGCAATATTCCTTAGGTGAAACAAGGAATGTTTCACAACAGCTGAGATTTGATTCCTGAAGCTTAATTTCCCATCAATCAGTACTCCACAGATGGTAAGCCTCTGGCAGGGCCCTCCTCCCTTAGTGTTTCCAGCTTGATTATGCAATCTTACTGTCAATCGCCCCTCTTGTGGACTAGAACAGTCACTATTTTTGACCTATGATACTGTACTGTTATCAAATTATTTGCATCTTATTTTATTGTGAGTTTCCTGTATGTCCTACCTTGTATGTTAACCCATTTATCTATTGTACAGTGCTGCGTAATATGTTAGCGCTTTATAAATAGAATAAATAATAATATTAATGTAATTAGCTTCTGTGTGAAACTGCCGTGAGGCTCCCAGCAACCAGCACCCCCCATTATCCACCCCAGCACCGGTACGTGTTTAGTCTCTTCTTATGGACTGTGAAGTGATGATGTAACACACAGCCTACTTGTCTGCACATTGCCAAA
This sequence comes from Hyperolius riggenbachi, assembly GCF_040937935.1. Taxonomy (NCBI): domain Eukaryota; kingdom Metazoa; phylum Chordata; class Amphibia; order Anura; family Hyperoliidae; genus Hyperolius; species Hyperolius riggenbachi. The sequence goes on from NC_090655.1 coordinate 262,671,323, forward strand.
TAAAGGAAGTTGTACAGCAGTGCCGACCGTCCTCTTTCCCTTCATCCCTAATGATAATTGTTCCTCCCCTCAGAATTCTCTAACAGGAAGTGATGATGTTTCTCTATTTGCAGGGCAGAGTCCCGGCATCAGGAACCTCTCAGAGACTCGTCTCTCTGTATCCACAGACTGTACAGCGGATGATGATGTCACTGGACAAGAGTCTCCTGCAGATATCCTGGTGACCCCAGACTCCCCTCACCTTTCTAACGCTGAGGGGCTTCATACCCAGCACAGCTCTCCCCCTGCTGGAGAATCTTATTCCTGTTCCATGATTGGGAAATGTTTTGTTTCTAAATCAGAGACTTTCATACATAAGAAACCACAGAATGGTGAGAAGCCCTATTTATGTGCTGAGTGTGGGAAATGTTTTGATCGGAAATCAAGACTTGTCAGACATGAAAGATCTCACACTGGTGAGAAGCCCTATTCATGTGCTGAGTGTGGGAAATCGTTTGGCCGTAAATCCCATCTTGTCACACATGAGAGATCTCACACTGGTGAGAAGCCTTATTCATGTGCTGAGTGTGGGAAATGTTTTGGGTTTAAGTACCAACTTGTCCCACATGAGAGAACTCACACCAGTGAGAAGCCCTATTCATGTACTGAGTGTGGGAAATGTTTTGTTCGGAAATCATTTCTTGTCATACATAAGAGATCACACACTGGTGAGAAGCCCTATTCATGTAATGAATGTGGGACATGTTTTGTTAAGAAGTCAGACCTTGTCACACATGAGAGATCTCACACAGGTGAGAAGCCCTTCTCATGTACTGAGTGTGGGAAATGTTTTGTTCGGAAATCATATCTCGTCACACATGAGAGATCCCACACTGGTGAGAAGCCCTATTCATGTGCTGAGTGTGGGAAATGTTTTGGGTGTAAATCCTATCTTAATAGACATGCCAGTTGTCACACTGATGAGAAACCATACTCATGTTCTGAGTGTGGGAAATGTTTTGTGGGTAAATCTTATCTAGTCGCACATGAAAGATCTCACACTAATGAAAAACCCTATTTGTGTTCTCAGTGTGGGAAATGTTTTCGGAGTAAGTCCCATCTTCTCACACATGAGAGATCTCACACTGGTGAGAAGCCCTATTCATGTGACAAGTGTGGGAAATGTTTTTTTCAGAATTCAGCTCTTGTCACACATAAGAGATCTCACACTGGTGAGAAGCCCTATCCATGTCCTGAGTGTGGGCTATGTTTTCGATGTAAAATGTATCTTAATAGACATATGAGATCTCACACTGGTGAGAAATCATACTCATGTGCAGAGTGTGGGAAATATTTTGGGAGTAAATCCAGTCTTATTAAACATGAGAAATGTCACACAAGTGAGAAGCCCTATTCATGTGCTGAGTGTGGGAAATGTTTTAGGTATAAAAAAAATCTTGTGGAACATGAGAGATCTCACACCGGTGAGAAGCCCTATTTGTGTACTGAGTGTGGGAAAAGTTTTGGAAGTAAATCAAGCTTTGTCAGACATGTGAGATACCACACTGGTGAGAAGCCATTTTCGTGTGCTGAGTGTGGGAAATGTTTTGGAGAGAAAGCAAAGCTTGTCATACATGAAAGATCCCACACTGGTGAGAAGCCCTATTCATGTGCTGAGTGTGGGAAATGTTTTGGGCGTAAAATAAGCCTTGTAGAACATGAGAGATCTCACACTGGTGAGAAGCCCTATTCATGTACTGAATGTGGGAAAGGTTTTGGAAGTAGCTCAAGCTTTATTAGACATGTGAGATCCCACACTGGTGAGAAGACTTATTCATGTGCTGAGTGTGGGAAATGTTTTTCTCAGAAATCACAGCTTGCCAGACATGAGAGATCTCACACTGGTGAGTAGCCCTTTTCATGTGCTGAGTGTAGAATTCCAAAGAGAAGAGACCCAGCACCGTCCTCAAATGTATTCAAGCTCTTTTTATTTTCAAGGCATTAAAAAGCAGAAAAGGGCAATTCTATGCAATGTTTCCAAGAGGTCCCTCCCCTTATCAAGCTGACAAGCTCTCTGAATCAATACAATCTCAGTCAGCCTTAAATATTGGTTGCTCCGCAAAGGAGCCAATCAGAATGGCCTGGGCGCCCTGTTTCCGACCAATCAAGCTAGGTTCCTAAATCCAAACACTCCCACTCAAAAGAGGACCTGATGGGGAACTACATCTATTTTTATGCTCCAGTAACCTTGTAAAGGCCGCCAGAGCGCAGACCAATAGAGGAAAGGCATGTCCAGAATCAAAAAAGTCAAAACGCATGACGTACGCATCAATATGCAATAAAATTACGCATGCGGACAATAAAGTGCAATTTTATTGCGTATTTAGGCGTACGTCAGGCGTTTTGACTTTTTTGATTCAGGACATGCCCTGCCGCTATTGGTCGTCGCTGTGGCGGCCTTTACAAGGCGATTGGAGCATATAAATGTATTTCCTCATCAAGTCCTCTTTTGAGTGGGAGTGTCTTGATTTAGGAACCTAGCTTGATTGGTTGGCTGATTGCATTGATTCAGAGGGCTTGTCGGCTTGATAAAGAGAGGAGGCTCCTCTCGAAACGTCACATTGACTTGCCCTTTTTCTGCTGTTTTAAGGCCTTAAAAATAAAAAGAGCTTAAAGTGAATGTTTACCGTTTAAAAAAAAAAAAAGTCAGACACTCACCTAAGGAGAGGGAAGGCTCGGTCCTTATGAGCCTTCCCTCTCCTCTCCCGGTGCCCGGTCCCGCGCAGGATCCCCCGTGGCAGTATTCGACCAGTTTGGTCAAATACTGCCACTTCCGCAGCCGAAGGGATGTTTCAGGAGCACTCGGGTTTCCGAGGACGGGGCCGCTCCATAGTACACATGCGCGAGCGCCCTCTATGACGCACTTGCGCATGCGTAGTATGGAGCGGCCCGTCTTCGGAAGCCCGAGTGCTCCCGAAGACCTCCGAAGTCCCTGCGGCGGCGGACGCGAACGGGGGAGCCAGCGCAGCACTGAGGGCACCGGGAGAGGAGAGGGAAGGCTCATTAGGACCGAGCCTTCCCACTCCTTAGGTGAGTATCTGACTTTTTTATTTTTCTAGTGGTACCCATTGGCTTTAAATACATTTGAAGACAGTGCTGGGTCCTTTCTCATCGCACTTCTACTGCTGTTCCTGGAGGCAGAGGGACAACGACCAGAGCACGTCGTACTTGGATGGTTGGGTGCTGCCTACTACTGTCTCTCCGCTGTGCTGAGTGTAGGAAATGTTTTGAGAATAAATCATGTTTTTTCAAGGAATGGTGTTAAAGAAAACCTGAACTGAAAATGAAAAGTCAAAATAAACATAAGTCATAATAAGCACAAGTCATACTTACCTCCTGTGTAGTCTACTCCTCAATCTCTCTCTATGCTCCTGCGTCCTGTTTGTCCACTTTGATAAAAGGAATTCTCCGTCCTCCATTTTGAAAATGGCCATTACCCCATAACAGCTTCCTGGTCAGCACACTGTTAAACTGTAACATCACCCACTTGAGCCATAGGGAAACATGGACATTACCAGGCACATCAGTTGTCCTCTCAGCTATAACTGACAGCAACGAATATATTTCAGTTCTGATGTCAAATGTTGTCAGAACTAAAAGGGGTCATTGTCAGAAGAAAATGGTGAGCTTCTGAGAGGAACTGACGGCAAGGTAATTATGTAATGTTCATTTGAAGTTACCTCGTGTGTTTATTTTAAATTATTTTACTCAGTTCAGGTTCCCTTTAAGGGGGTTACACTTATTTGAATCACAAACATTTTTCCACATAATTTTAGTCTATGGGTCAAACAAATAATGCACCGGTATGCGTTTTAATTACATTTTAGGTGCAGATAAAAATGCTTGGTAAGTACATTCTTTTTTGCAAACTGTATGCAAATCATGCATTTTACATGCAATGGTTTTCTATGGGAAATACGGTAAAAAAAAACACATGCCTTTTTGATGCATTTTTGAGAAAAACGGGGAAAAAAAAGTTAAAAATGAGCTTTAAACTTTTTATTTAGAAAATTAACCTTCCTGGTGGTAACCTCGAGCGTAGCTCAGGGTAAGAATAAGATGCTGGGAGCTAAAACCACACAGCCCTGGCTGCTACCCGGGTCTTGTGTGGCAATCGGTGCTGCTGTGCGGGTCTCCAGGACTCTCCTGCTGGCCACCGGGATACCGATCCTCTCTCTTCATCCTGGATCCTGGCGGTCAATCAGCAGCGGTGCGGCACGTGGCATGACGTCAGCTCTAGCACAGGACAGAAGAAAAACTGCCAAATGCACCCTTGTATGTATGTATAGAGTTTAGCCTGTCTAATTCCCCATCCTTTGAGTCTAATCACAGATTGTAATTTGATCTCTCCCCTGCGTCACATGATTGCCATGGCAGATAAACTCCTTTTATTCCCAACTGCTTCTGCCCTAAGTGCTACTGCTGATTTGTCTTACTCTGCCAGGCCTTACTGTTACCAGTTTTTGCCTGGATTTTGACTACGCTCTGCCTGCCACCTGCACCGACCTCTGCCTGGGTTTTGACTACTCTCTGCCTGCCGCCCGCACCGACCTCTGCCTGGGTTTTGACTACTCTCTGCCTGCCGCCTGCACCGACCTCTGTCTGGGTTTTGACTACTCTCTGCCTGCCGCCTGCACCGACCTGTGCCTACGTTTTGACTACTCTCTGCCTGCTACCTGCACTGACCTCTGCCTGGGTTTTGATTACTCTCTGCCTGCCGCCTGCACCGACCTCAGCCTGGATTTTGACTACTCTCTGCCTGCCACCTGCACTGACCTCTGCCTGGGTTTTGACTACTCTCTGCCTGTCCCCTGCACCGACCTCTGCCTGGGTTTTGACTACTCTCTGTCTGCCGCCTGCACCGACCTCTGCCTGGGTTTTGACTACTCTCTGCCTGCCACCTGCACTGACCTCTGCCTGGGTTTTGACTACTCTCTGCCTGCCCCCTGCACCGACCTCTGCCTGGGTTTTGACTACTCTCTGCCTGCCGTCTGCCTCGATTTCTGTCACTTTATGGAGTATATTCCTCCCACTTACTCCCACGCCCAAAAAAAAAAAATGCACCAACCAGGTTGTGTGTTGTATGATGCAGCAAGACAGATGGCAAAAGGAATAAGTCAGAAAGGAATCACGCTTCTACTTCCCCGATTGTGATGTTGCCCTGCTTCAAAATATACCACACGCGGGATGTGTATTAGGTATATCTATATATGTAAATACTGTATAGTCTGGTGCTTTATTTTTACAGTTTCATTATTTTTTAAGTTTATTCATAAATTTAATTACCGTGTTTTTTGGACTATAAGACGCTCCTGACCATAAGACGCACCTAGGTTTAGAGGACAGAATCCAGAGGGAAAAGCATATATACTAAACCTGGTGCATCCTTGGTAAAGGGGCATCTTGTGGATTATGCCCACTTTGTACCTCATGCCCCCTAGTACCTCTTGTGTCTCCCTGTGTGCTCCTCTATCCCCCTTGTGTCCTCCTCTATGCCCCTTTGTGTCCCCGTGTCCTCATCTGCATGGGCACAGTACAGGGAGTCCCCGGCATTGCAGGGGGTTGGAGGTTTGTATTGACAGGCGATCACAAGTCAGGAACTCCCTGCATTTGGACTATAAGACGCAGTGACTTCCCCCCCCCCCCCCTCCCACTTTTGGGAGAGAAAAAATTAGTCTTATAGTCCAAAAAATACAGTATTTTAACAATTTTGTGTTCCAGTCTTTTATTTTACGCATGATGTCTACAAGACCTTTATTCTGACATATTTTGGGGCATTATGACTTAAGATTTGGAGGACTAAAATTCTTCTAAAATAATGTACCGATTTTAGACCCTTAAATCCAGAAAGAAATGGACCAACCGGAAGGTTAATCAAAAATGTAGACCGAAACACATGAAAAATGTGTATAAAATGCAAAGGATAAATGCTAACTTAGGAAAATTGCTGAAACGCACATACCAGAAAAATTATGCTTTTCTGCATGGACAAGTGTGACCCCAGCCTGAGGGAAACGTTTTGGCCATGTCTCTTTCTTGCTGCTTCGTGATTGGTTTGTTGAAGCTTTAAAGTCCATGAGGTGACATAATGAAATAAACATGGGTACATACAGTACTAAGCCTAGTTAGAATTTGCCTTGTCACTTTATATATTTCTCATTGTAAGGGTTGATAAACCAACAGACTTATCTATATAAATGAGGCAGGATCTGCAGTCTCATGCAGCCACAGCTCTCCTAAAGAGTAAATAGAAGCCAAAACACTTTTATTTTGCTGATCAAACACTGCTGGTGAGAAGAGAGTGCTGAAAAGATATTGATTTATGTATTTGAAACAAGATAGATAGATAGATAGATAGATAGACAGTCTGTAAATGCAAGATTTTACAGACCAATCTGCTGCTTATACATATCAGAGTGTTTGGCTACAGACCAAGCAGCTGCTTGTACAGAATGGCGTATATTTACATGTGTTTGGCTATTTGACTTGTAGTTTGGGATTATATTTACACAATAAGCATTGCTTTCTGCTGTAACAGAATGGTGGATATTTTAGTATGTTTGGCTGCCTGAGCTTAGTGTGTTATTATATTTACATGCACATTAGCAGAGAGTCTTATAATGCAATCTAGTAGGTACATACCATGCAATTTCCAATCTTATAGATCAGTCAAATTGATTATTTCTGACAGGTCCAATCTGATTTCCAATCATTTTTCTGATAGGTTTTCCAATCACTTATACTGTATACAAAATCGATCAGAAAAATTATCACCAGAAATTGGAAATAATCGATTTGACCCGTCTATCTGATGGGAAATGTCATGGTTGTACCAGGCATTAGAAAAGTGGTCCCAAGATCCTATAGGTGCCCATACATCGCCTTGGCGGTCGATTGACCATTCTGTTAGATAATTATTATCGAATCAGAAAAAAATCTGTGCCAGGTGCAGGCCAGATGGACGATGCAACCAATTTTCGACCGAGCATGTAGATTGTACATGCTGCAAGATATTGGGCTGTCAAGGCCAATCAGGTGTGTGGTGGTAACAGCGAGTGATATCAGGACGAGCGACGAACCCCCCCGGCACTGTCCCCTCTAATGTCCAGTGTGCCCCCCCCCAGTGGCCAGTGGCCAGTGTCCTATGCATTACCTGCCTACGGCCGCCGCTGGATCCGGGCTTTGTCCTCCGTACATACACATGATTGCCGGAGTAACGTGGGTGTGTGTGTGATGTCACACACGTGCCCATGTCTATGCCGGACATCATCACTTGGTGCACATGTATGGACGGAGCCTTGAGCCAGCGGCAGCCACGGACAGGTAATATAGAGCACTGGGCATTGTGGGGGGCACATTGGACATTAGGGGGCAGCAGTGAGGCGGTGGATGCAGTGTCACAAGGCCGATTCTGGATTAGTTTCAATGTGAGGTTGATTGGGAATCGAACTGCAATGTATGGGCAGCTGACAGATCTCTCTCTTATTAGAGTTAATTAGAGAGAGATTTGTCTCCTAGTCGGATCTGCCCATCATCGCTGATGTATGGCTACCTAAAGGGATCTCCTTTAACTGATAGCAAACATTTAACAGACTTGATCAACAATAGTGAATTACACTGGGGAATATTTCACAATGAATATTTGCTCTGTACAAGACAAGAAAGTCCTAGTGCAGTGATGGCTAACCTTGGCAAGTCCCATGAGGCATTGCAATACTCTGACAGCCCTAAGCATACCTGGCGGAGGCAGAGGCATGATGGGATTTGTAGTTTTGTCACAGCTGGAGTGCCATGATTAGCCATCACTGTCCTAGTGTCTCTCAAAGTAAACCATTTGTGCTCTGACTGTATAACAGGTAATATAATATATAGAAAAAGACTGGTCCCTTTTGAATCAAAATAAAACAATAAGAAAAATAATTATTACATAATTTCTATAATTCACAAACCCCTCCAAGATCCTTAAAGGATACCCGAGGTGACATGTGACATGAAGAGATAGACATGGGTATGTACAGTGCCTAGCACACAAATAACTATGCTGTGTTCCTTTTTTTCTTTCTCTGCCTAAAAGAGTTAAATATCAGGTATGTAAGTGGCTGACTCATTCCTGACTCAGACAGGAAGGGACTACAGTGTGACCCTCACTGATAAGAAATTACAACTATAAAACACTTTGCTAGCAGAAAATGGCTTCTGAGAGCAGGAAAGAGATAAAAAGGGACAATAGTTCATAGATTTTAGCTCTGGCATACTTCAATGAATGTGTAATTGAGCAAAAACAATAAAACAGTTCAAACTTAAAAAGTAGATTTATACAAAAAATAAAACTGTGGAATATCTTTAAAAGTCATTTTTAGGAGAAGGAAAACAGATACAATCGTTTATTTCATTAGTTTATTTTTGCCTTGGGTGTCCTTTAAAATAAACAGGAAAAAGCAATACTAAGTGTCACCCTGGGTATAAGTTCTGTGCATAACTGATGGTATGCTGGATCATACTGTCTCCAGAACCCCTTACATCAAAAGCAGTCTTCACACTTCTCCCTGTCCTAAAACTCTTGCCAGGAGTTTCAAAAGAGATCCTCTATGTTTCCACACACAGCTGTTCTGCTGTCATGCCAGCTGAGCTCAGGGAAATCTTAAACCCCTGTTTTTTATATTTCATGCTTTTCTGGGAATATGATAACTGGACCTTTTTTTTTTTTACAAATATTATAAAGGCCAGTCTGACACAGATTCTGGGAAGTGTCCAGATAGATAGGACATCCAGACACTGAGGAATACAGGTTCTCAGTCATAACTTACAGTTTAATACGCATGTTTCATATGTGTGGATTCATTACACTTTACTGAATGCAAATAGTATTATTATTATTATTATTATAATTATTGCAATCAATGTATTCATAGGCCTTATGTGCACAGAGAAATCACCCAGATATCTCCCTGTCGGAAATGGGGCTGGAGTTTCCCTTCTTGCTGGCAGGGCATCAGCTCCAAAATCAGCCCCTCCTATCAGGAGACTTGGCAGCCGATTGACCATCCGATTCAATTATTATAATCAGATTGATTGAAAGCCAAGAGTATGCCCGATTGACAAAGCGACCAATTTCAGGCCTATCGGATATGCTGCAAGATGTCGGGCCGACTTGATTGACAGATAAAGTATACTGCACCAGCCACTGAGGGGCATATTATACATTAGGGGGGAGGATTCCCCAGAGATTTCATGCTGAAATTGATCAGGAATGGGCAGGCAACAGATCTCTGTCCGATCAGAGAGAGCTCTGTCTCTAGGTTGATCTGCTCATACATCTTCTAATATATGGGCACCTTAAGAGATCTGATACCACAGGTCTCTGTTGTCCTCAGGTTTAACACACACCATACAATCTTGATTGTTCAATCTTACCACTTTCATGTAGTATAAGAGCTTATCCAATCAATCATTCAAGGTATTTTCAATCTGTTGGCCCTTATACTACATAGATTTGGTAAATCTGTACAACCAAGATTGTATGGTGTGAGTTGAGCTTTAGTCTATCATCTGTTGTCGAAGTTCATCTACCGACACGCCAGAAGGACAATGGCCAAAATGCAATACTTTGGTTTATTCTGCACAAAGACTTCAGAATCAGAATCATCTTTATTGTCGCCAAGTACACCGATTGGTGTGCCCGGAATTGCTTGTGGTTCACATGGCAAATGGCAGTTCGGGAACATATAACAACGCAAGGCAAACATACAAAGCAAACATTTAAAGCAACAGCAAACATATAAAGCAATAGCCGGATTGAATCTTGGGAGGGTCAGAGTTTACAGCTATGAGGGAGGGTTTCCCTGAGGGCTAGAGTGTCTCAGTGGTCAGACCTGGTGGTGGTGGTGGGTGGGGGGGGTCTTGAGTTTAGCGAGTTCATCAAGAGGACCGCTTGGGGGAAGAAGGTGTTCATGCGCCTGGTGGTTTTGGAGGGGATGGATCTGAAACAGTGTCCTAATGGTAGGGGCTCGAAGTAGCGCCTGCCTGGGTGGGAGGGATCGAGTAAGATCTTGGAGGCCCTTGCCTTCATTCTCAGGCAGAGACTTAACAGCTTATTGGATTCAGAACGTTTCAGACAATCTCCATAATTTTCTCTTTTCTGTATTTCTATCCAACCAATCCTGTGCAACTGCTAGATATATTTGTTTGCCAGTTTTAATGCATATATTTTTTGTGTATAGTTTATATAATAAAACTAACAATGTAATTACTTCAGTTTTGCCCTTGTTACCTGATTACACATCATCCAACCTTAAACGTTTACTCACAGTGCAATTGCCTAGAGAAGCCTCCAATGGTTGAGATCTGAATGGCAACTGTGGCATAGTTATTCAAAAATGTTGTCTGCACCACCTGCATATGGAGAGTGTGCTGGGGCCAAAACAATTAAGCATAAGGAGGAAGAGGAAAGAGACCCAGCAATACAGCACCACTCAATACCGTTTCATAAAGTGTATAAATACAGGATCTTTATTACACATGATCAGTCAAATATAGACGAAAGGCAATACTTCCATAATGCAACGAATAAAAACACTTAAGACTCAATGCCACAAAAATTGCATCACATGTATCAATGACTATAGTCTCAGATAATACCACAGCATATATATTGTTAATCTATAACATTGCAGGGAGCTCAGTACTGAGACCCTTGATGCTAGAACCCGGGTTCAGCAAGGTGCTACTAGTGCCAATAAAGTGCCTCTTTTGCAAAGAAGTATATATATCAGAACCAGAAACATGTATTTTGCCAGGTACAATGAGAGTTGTACTCGGAATTATTTTTGGCACTACAAGGTCGGTGATGGTACAGTTACATACGGTGGTGTGTACAGTAATACACAGGATGGTGCATAAACATTCAGTGGTGCATGAACATACAGTAATTACAATAGATCCACAGCAGTCAGTAAATACAGAAGATGCATAAAAGATAAGCCAAGGAGAGGGGGGGGGAGGGGGCGGCGATCCTCTAGCCAGCAGCAGTTCTTCAGGATGGCCAGCAGTGTTGTGTATATGTGAGAGGTGTCTCTTCTCGGGAAGCATCAGCTGGAGATTCAGCAGCGGTAGTCCTGATGGGATGCAAGCTGGTTCCCGATGAAAGTGCAGCCGGAGCTGGGGAACCCCGCTGTGGACCGCATGGGCACACCGGCTCAGAGGACTGCACAGTGAGGATGTGCTAGCGGCCAGTAAGCCGATAGCAGGAGGAGGCTGGCTGGTTGCTCTGGAGCCAGGGAGCTTTGGACGGACCACGTGGGTGGCCGGTGTGCTGACGAAATATCTTACCGGTCGAATCAGCCGACATTCACTATCAAACATATAGCAGGAGGGTTAAGGTTAGGGGATAGTAAAGTCTATGGGAAGTAGGTTAGTTTGACGGTGTAGGTTAGATTGTTGGAGCACCGGCCCAAAAGTCGGGTGGGGGGGGGGAGCCTGGCTCAGTGAGCCTGAGACCTGCCCCTCCACATAGATGGCTCGCCTGTTCGGCGGTTCTCTGGCTTCAGTTATCCTGGCATCCTCCTCGCAGAGCCGAACTTTTATGGGTCCATCTATGATCAGCAAAGCAGGAGGGACCAAAACCATGGTGACTGAGGAGAGGATTAGGGGGTATTAGGGGAAAAAAGCCGGATCCCTGCCAGAGCCCTGTGTGTCGTGGCTACCCTACATGGCGCCGCCGCATCCCACCTCCTATATTAGAACTCACCAACAGTAATATAAATACAAACAATATCCCAAAAATTGTGTAAACAGCATAAAAAACAGTGCTAAAGGTGATCTACCACATTATACGCTTTTGAGATGCATGAATTTATATATAAGAATGAAGTGAAGCAGCTCATATGAAAGTGCATAGTAGATAAATATGATACGGAGAACTCCCACCGTTAGGAAGTGTAATAAAAAAAAAATCAGTTATTACTCAGCATTGCATTACACAGAGCTCTGTTATTACCAGGGCCGGATTTCTGGCAAGGCCACATAGGCCATGGCCTAGGGCACCAGAAATTTAGGGGCGGCTCAGTGAGGGGCAGTAAAGCTGTTCTATGGAGCCATCCCTATCTACAAGGACAGATTTACCCTTTGAACTCTCTGTCCTGTACTTGTGTCATCCCTGCAAGACCTGTAAGCTCTATCATGCAGGTACACATCAGCCTAACTCTCATGGTGACACAATGGTTCCATCATTAATGAGATGGCAAGCATAACATAAAAGTTCTTAAGGAAAACATAACATAGTCTATACACATATTACTAAAATAGTTATTGTCTGTGACATCCAATGATGGAAAGTAAGTAGAATTCTCATTGGGGCACACAGATATAAAAACCAAACAGACAGTATAGTTGGCCTTGGGCGGTAAAAAAGTACAAATCCGGCCCTGGTTATTACGGTGTGATGATGCAGTGTGCTGCCAATTCATGCTGTGTGACATTTCTCTGCTAGTTAGTGCCATTAATGTTGTCACAAGACAAACTGCCAATAACACAACATTTTTTATTATTATTATTCAATATGGAATAGGGTGCAACTGTATATGGAAATATTGTTCCATGACAAAGAAAACTGTATTATTAACAGTATTAGAAGGCTGAGTGCAGGTGATTCCACAAGCAGAGACTGCAGTTAGCCTATTCACCACAAGATGGCGGCCTCGCTGTACCCAGGTGAAACGCACAGATAGGAAGAATTTTAGCCAAAGACAGGAAATGATGTAACTAAAAGAGGAAGTGATGTAACAGCACGAGGAGAAGTTGCAGGAGATGGAGGGAACACACGGCTGGAAGAGGTAATTGTGTGATTGTTGTTATATATTGAGTAGAGCAGAGGTCGGGGTGGGCATACTTTGTTACAGAGGAGGTCATAGTACACCTGTCACTATCCTGATCATCCCCCCTGCAGTAATTGCCATACAAGAGACTTTATATAACTGCTGTGACTTGTTTGCCAGTTTTCTAGTGGCCCCCCTACATGTGCCATAGATTATGTCTGGCATCTCACCTTCCTAGTAATAAGTCACATCACAGAGACAAGAGAAGATGTATATGGAATATAGCCATGTCCCCCCAGTGCCGGCATCTCACCTTCCTAGCAATAATTCAGTCACATCACAGAGACAAGAGAAGATGTATATGGAATATAGCCATGTCCCTCCAGTGCTGGCATCTCACCTTCCTAGTAATAATTCAGTCACATCACAGAGACAAGAGAAGATGTATATGGAATATAGCCATGTCCCCCCAGTGCCGGCATCTCACCTTCCTAGTAATAATTCAGTCACATCACAGAGACAAGAGAAGATGTATATGGAATATAGCCATGTCCCTCCAGTGCCAGCATCTCACCTTCCTAGTAATAATTCACATCACAGAGACAAGAGAAGATGTATATGGAATATAGCCATGTCCCCCCAGTGCTGGCATCTCACCTTCCTAGTAATAATTCAGTCACATCACAGAAACAAGAGAAGATGTATATGGAATATAGCCATGTCCCTCCAGTGCTGGCATCTCACCTTCCTAGTAATATTCAGTCACATCACAGAGACAAGAGAAGATGTATATGGAATATAGCCATGTCCCTCCAGTGCTGACATCTCACCTTCCTAGTAATAATTCAGTCACATCACAGAAACAAGAGAAGATGTATATGGAATATAGCCATGTCCCTCCAGTGCTGGCATCTCACCTTCCTAGTAATAATTCACATCACAGAGACAAGAGAAGATGTATATGGAATATAGCCATGTCCCCCCAGTGCTGGCATCTCACCTTCCTAGTAATAATTCAGTCACATCACAGAAACAAGAGAAGATGTATATGGAATATAGCCATGTCCCTCCAGTGCTGGCATCTCACCTTCCTAGTAATATTCAGTCACATCACAGAGACAAGAGAAGATGTATATGGAATATAGCCATGTCCCTCCAGTGCTGGCATCTCACCTTCCTAGTAATAACTCACATCACAGAGACAAGAGAAGATGTATATGGAATATAGCCATGTCCCTCCAGTGCTGGCGTCTCACCTTCCTAGTAATAATTCACATCACAGAGACAAGAGAAGATGTATATGGAATATAGCCATGTCCCTCCAGTGCTGGCGTCTCACCTTCCTAGTAATAATTCACATCACAGAGACAAGAGAAGATGTATATGGAATATAGCCATGTCCCTCCAGTGCTGGCATCTCACCTTCCTAGTAATATTCAGTCACATCACAGAGACAAGAGAAGATGTATATGAAATATAGCCATGTCCCTCCAGTGCCGGCATCTCACCTTTCTAGTAATAATTCAGTCACATCACAGAGACAAGAGAAGATGTATATGGAATATAGCCATGTCCCTCCAGTGCTGGCATCTCACCTTCCTAGTAATAATTCAGTCACATCACAGAGACAAGAGAAGATGTATATGGAATATAGCCATGTCCCTCCAGTGCCGGCATCTCACCTTCCTAGTAATAAGTCACATCACAGAGACAAGAGAAGATCTATATGGAATATAGCCATGTCCCTCCAGTGCTGACATCTCACCTTCCTAGTAATAATTCAGTCACATCACAGAGACAAGAGAAGATGTATATGGAATATAGCCATGTCCCTCCAGTGCTGGCATCTTACCTTCCTAGTAATAATTCAGTCACATCACAGAGACAAGAGAAGATGTATATGGAATATAGCCATGTCCCCCCAGTGCCGGCATCTCACCTTCCTAGTAATTATTCAGTCACATCACAGAGACAAGAGAAGATGTATGTGGAATATAGCCATGTCCCCCCAGTGCCGGCATCTCACCTTCCTAGTAATTATTCAGTCACATCACAGAGACAAGAGAAGATGTATGTGGAATATAGCCATGTCCCTCCAGTGCTGGCATCTCACCTTCCTAGTAATAATTCAGTCACATCACAGAGACAAGAGAAGATGTATATGGAATATAGCCATGTCCCTCCAGTGCCGGCATCTCCCCTTCCTAGTAATAATTCAGTCACATCACAGAGACAAGAGAAGATGTATATGGAATATAGCCATGTCCCTCCAGTGCTGGCATCTCACCTTCCTAGTAATAAGTCAGTCACATCACAGAGACAAGAGAAGATGTATGTGGAATATAGCCATGTCCCTCCAGTGCTGGCATCTCACCTTCCTAGTAATAAGTCAGTCACATCACAGAGACAAGAGAAGATGTATGTGGAATATAGCCATGTCCCTCCAGTGCTGGCATCTCACCTTCCTAGTAATAAGTCAGTCACATCACAGAGACAAGAGAAGATGTATATGGAATATAGCCATGTCTCCCCAGTGCTAACATTTACCCTGTATAGCCTCTTGTGCACTGGTACACTATAGTAAACAGACGTAGTCCGGCACTCAAATGCTGACTCTGGGGGGATTGAGGGCTCCACTCAGAAAGCACCTAGCATGTGCGTGCTTGCTAGCAACTTCCACCACCCTTGAGCAGGGACCTTCACACAGGCTCACAGTCCAAAGCAGGAGGCATGCAGCAAGTGGGGTCAGTGCAGGGCACAACATACAATTGACACATGTAAAAGAAAGGATACTGTGCACCTGTCTCCTTATTCGAACTGCCGTTTTATTTTCTTCACACAGCCTGTGGTAAACAGTGATGACATATATGCGTAAACAACGTCAAACCTAAACTGCTGAAGGTGCTGCGGTGGTTGAGGGAGGGTGACCAGGGACAGATAGGACGACACAACAGCCGTTTCACGCCGCTCGGGCGCTTGTTCACGTGCGTGTCCGTGCATAGGCGGCGCCGGGCGGCTGGCGAGTAAACTCTTCAAGCCACGCCCCCGGCGCCGTCTCATTGGAGTGGAATTGTGATGGGGAAAGGTCGGAGAGTGAAGGGGCGTGGCTTCGCCGCCCAGCGGCGCAAAGACCACGTCAGTGACCAAAACAGGGCTGCATCCAAACACTGCCCAGTAAAATAACACTTGTGATTTACATAGCTGTGAATAAAAAGTAATAAATACGTGTTACGATCTTCCTTGCGGAAGAAAATAAAATCAGTGCTGTGAAACCATACACATTTTCGTAAATATTGTAAACATATATAACTACCTTGAAACACTCTTACTGTGCGCTGTGCAACACCTATAGATACCCACTGAGGTTTGCCTAAAAGCGCTATTAGTCATTAAATCTACCTTTATTATGCTACATAAAATCATTATTTTATTGTATTGCCACATTTTTTATGGTGTTGCCCCTAAAAAAGGTAGAAAACCCCCAAACTACCCTAAAACCCCATTAAAAAAGAGAGACCAGGAGGAACAGTGCGATTTTGGGTGACCTATTAGGTGTATTCACCTCTCAGGACTGCCAACCCATCTATTCCCTTTATTTACAGAAGACTACTATCTCTCTAAGGTTCAACCAATCCCACATCTCATTGTGAGATAGGTTCATTCTATTAGGGTACGTATCCCAAAAAGAACCAAGAAAAGGGAAAAGAGAGGAACAAGGAAAGAAAAGGAAGGGACAAAGGGGGACAGATAATAGAGAGTTCCCTCGAACCCTGAGAACGGATCCCCCACATGCACCAGGGGCCACCTCTCAGTATCACCTATCGTGCAGTGTACAGACAGAGGTCTGTATCCAGGGCAACCAGGACGAGCCAGGCCATCCAAAAGGGGTGGATGTCTGCATTTGTTACTGGCCCCCAGGGGCACTACACTCACTCTATATATTCATTTTAAGTTTTTGAATTTAAAATTTTATATTTCGAACAGGGGCATAATGCCTGCTATGTTGGAACCATTGTCCAGTGATCACTAATGGTAGCTCATGGGGGAATCTGCGGACCACACTGGTCCTTCTCCAGAGCCCCCTCTGGCTCCTGATCCTACTAATATAGAATGAGCAGTGACAGTTACATCATGCTTCTGTTTTTGCTTACATTCATACATGGCTGCCAACTCCACTTCCTGCATGACCTGGTGAGCCCAGTTAGTCACCTGGTGGACCAACAGGTACAGTCCAGGAAGGAAAAAGGGGGGAGGTCAATCAGGAACAGTCCCCTACGAGTGCTACCCCAGGGGAGAGGAAAAGAGAAGGGAAGAAGAGAAAAAAAGGCCATTGATTTAAAATGTTCACCCACTCTCTCCTTGAGGGGGCGGGTTGTTTTCCCAACGTAGTAGAAAAGACAGGGACAGAACACCACATAGGAAACAAACCTGGTTTGGCATGTGATAAAGGCTCTCACTTCCCATTGTAGACCACCCCACCCTCAAGGAGAGAGTGGGTGAACATTTTAAATCAATCAAGTCGGGCAAGGGCAGTCCCAGACTAATTGAACATGTAAGGGAAGTCCATGGTGGGAGGGCTAGGTGCTTAAGATTTGCAGGCCTCCTACACGTTACCCCGTCACGAAGAGGGGGTGACCGCGACCGAGAGTTAACCAGACGGGAATCAAGGGTCATCTTACGCTCTGAAGCCATGGGCCCGTTGGGCCTGAATGATAGACTGGAGTTGGCCTGTTTCCTTGACCCCTAGATTCTCCACCACCCCCGGTTTCCTCCCTTAGGTATCCCTTGGGTATCTCTGGCCTTTTTTTCTCTTCTTCCCTTCTCTTTTCCTCTCCCCTGGGGTAGCACTCGTAGGGGACTGTTCCTGATTGACCTCCCCCCTTTTTCCTTCCTGGACTGTACCTGTTGGTCCACCAGGTGACTAACTGGGCTCACCGGGTCATGCAGGAAGTGGAGTTGGCAGCCATGTATGAATGTAAGCAAAAACAGAAGCATGATGTAACTGTCACCGCTCATTCTATATTAGTAGGATCAGGAGCCAGAGGGGGCTCTGGAGAAGGACCAGTGTGGTCCGCAGATTCCCCCATGAGCTACCATTAGTGATCACTGGACAATGGTTCCAACATAGCAGGCATTATGCCCCTGTTCGAAATTTAAAATTCAAAAACTTAAAATGAATATATAGAGTGAGTGTAGTGCCCCTGGGGGCCAGTAACAAATGCAGACATCCACCCCTTTTGGATGGCCTGGCTCGTCCTGGTTGCCCTGGATACAGACCTCTGTCTGTACACTGCACGATAGGTGATACTGAGAGGCGGCCCCTGGTGCATGTGGGGGATCCGTTCTCAGGGTTCGAGGGAACTCTCTATGATCTGTCCCCAGAGCCCCAAGTCTAAGAAACCTGCTTGCACCAAGTAGACTAAGGAATACACGGTCCAGAGGCAATTCTAGACCTGGATCTTATCCATGCAATAAGCCTCGATGCATGGCATGCCAGTTTGTGAATGACACCAACATTTTCCACTCGGCCACCACCTCTTACACTTACCCTATAAAACAATATATTAACTGTGACTCCCGATTTATCCTCTATCTCATTTCGTGTCCATGCGGCCTCCAATATGTGGGCCGCACGACCCAGGAGGCCCGCAGCAGGGTCGGCCAACACAAGAGGAACATTATCAATTGCTTGTCACTCCACAGCATCTCCAGACATTTTGGCGCACACCATGATAAAAATCCCCTACTATTCCGTATCACTTTTATAGAGGCGATTCCCCCGAACGTCCTGAATACTTTTGAAGCTTTGCGCCAGAAGGAGATCTACTGGATCAATATCCTGAAAAGTCTGGTTCCTAATGCTGCATACACACTTGAGATAAAAGTCTCTGGAAAAGGCAAGATCACAGACCATTTTTACCCCCTTCCATGTAGTATGAGAGCCATACTCTACACAGTCTATTCTATGAAGCTGCACTCCCCATCAGATAGAAATCTTTGCAAGATGCTGCACACAAAGATGCCCGTACACATTCAAAAGATCATTATCTGCAAAAGATCTCTTCCTGCAATAGATCCATTCCTGCAAAATGCATTCATAGTCTATGAGATCTGCAGATCCTCATACACACCTTGTTTAATAGACTTCATCTGCATATCTGGCAATCATCTGCAGATCTGAAAATCCATCCTGGTGGATCTGATCTGCAGATGATTGCCTGTTAAACAAGGTGTGTATGATGATCTGCAGATCTCATAGACTATGAATGCATTTTGCAGGAATGGATCTATTGCAGGAAGAGATCTTTTGCAGATAATGATCTTTTGAATGTGTACGGGCATCTTTGTGTGCAGCATCTTGCAGAGATTTTATCTGATGGGGAGTGCAGCTCCATAGAATAGACTGTGTAGGTACGGCTCTCATACTACATGGAAGGGGGTAAAATTGGTCTGTGATGTTGCATTTTCCAGAGACTTTTATCTCAAGGTCTTAATGAGGTCCTAGAGAAAGCATTTTAGACAAAAAAACAAAAAAAGATTTATCTCGTTATTTAAACGATATCGATTCTCATACGCCATTAATGGCACCACAATTGATAGTGATACAATGTCTTATTACGTTTGTCCTCTCTTTTATTGATTTTTATTGATTTTTATTCACTGTGACAGATAATGCTGTTGCTATTGGATTTTATAATGCTGTCACTGTGATATATAATGCTGTTGTTGTCGTATTTTTAAATATGTAATGTATTTTTTATGTGTTTGGTTTTTTTTTTTATATCAGATGGAGAATTGTTCTACATGTTGTAAAAGATAGGATTTGAAGGGCCTAGTTCCCTTTATAAATTTCCCCATATCTATTGAATTGTCTAATTCATATGACCCCTTAGGATTCCCCAAGTTATAGTTCCAATTGCGTATATTAGTTCAGTATCATTACGCCCTTGCGCTTTTATGGCGTCAGGCGCTTGAAGCGCGATCGCCTTGTTTATATATGCGTTGTATCTGACGCGCAGATAATCCACATAGGAGCTGGACACAACACGCCAGCAGTTTACCACAACCAATATGGCGCCCACGTCCCTCGGCGCATGCGCGCCACACGTCACTTCCGCCTGGCACATCGGAAGTGAGACAGTACAGCGTGTAGACGGCGTCTCCCGCTCACTTAATCTATTTTAGTGCTCGGTGCACCTCGTTCCCCACTGAGGCGCTGAGTTTCTTCCAGACCCTGAATTGGTAAGTCCCTCCACGCTGCACTCACTGTGTTATGTTTATGTTTGATATATACGTTTATATAGGGCTACATATAGTTTGTAGCATTGCACTCACTCAATTCCCTTTGCGGCTATTATACCTTTGGTCAGGCTATCACAGACCTGGCTAACTTTAACTCTTATTTTACCACCACAACTGAATTATTGCTATTTGTTAGATACTGGGTTAAGATAATGCTTAGGACCAACTATGACATCGTGCATAGTGCAAGTTATGAAATACAGGTCACGGTTGTGTTATCATTGTTTTTTACCAACGTTGTCCTCAATTTTAATGTCTATACCTTTGGAATATCTGTTTATACCAAAGTCAATTATAGTGATTGAATTGATATTGATATATATATAAGGTATATGCCTGCACTATTGTTCTTACTTTATCCTATGAAGCGCTGTACTCTATTTAAATTATCACAAGTATTTGGGGTCTTCTATTTATGCATGTTATTGTTTTGTATTTTTATAGCTTGTGCTCCTGTTTGATTGCCTGAGGAAGCGGGATAATCCCGTGAAACGCGTAGCACCTGGGAGTACAATAAACTGTCGATTTGTTTGACTGAACATTGAGTTTTTGGTTCTTGGTCTGTTTGATGGGTGGTGAGTGTATCTCCCCCCGGTTTTTAACCTTAGCTGTGTTTTTACTCTTTTTGGCGCCTCTGGTTTTTGTTCCTTAGAGAGATAGTAGTCTTCTGTAAATAAAGGAAATAGATGGGTTGGCAGTCCTGAGAGGTGAATACACCTAATAGGTCACCCAAAATCGCACTGTTCCTCCTGGTCTCTCTTTTTTAATGGGGTTTCTGGGTAGTTTGGGGGTTTTCTACCTTTTTTAGGGGCAACACCATAAGAAATATGGCAATATAATAAAATAATGATTTTATGTAGCATAATAAAGGTAGATTTAATGACTAATAGCGCTTTTAGGCAAACGTCAGTGGGTATCTATAGGTGTTGCACAGCGCACAGTAAGAGTGTTTCAAGGTAGTTATATATGTTTACAATATTTACGAAAATGTGTATGGTTTCACAGCACTGATTTTATTTTCTTCCGCAAGGAAGATCGTAACACGTATTTATTACTTTTTATTCACAGCTATGTAAATCACAAGTGTTATTTTACTGGGCAGTGTTTGGATGCAGCCCTGTTTTGGTCACTAACGTGGTCTTTGCGCCGCTGGGCGGCGAAGCCACGCCCCTTCACTCTCCGACCTTTCCCCATCACAATTCCACTCCAATGAGACGGCGCCGGGGGCGTGGCTTGAAGAGTTTACTCGCCAGCCGCCCGGCGCCGCCTATGCACGGACACGCACGTGAACAAGCGCCCGAGCGGCGTGAAACGGCTGTTGTGTCGTCCTATCTGTCCCTGGTCACCCTCCCTCAACCACCGCAGCACCTTCAGCAGTTCAGGTTTGACGTTGTTTACGCATATATGTCATCACTGTTTACCACAGGCTGTGTGAAGAAAATAAAACGGCTTCCAGCATCGCCATATTACCCTGCAGTGTAGCCATATGCCCTCCACAATACACATTGGGGTTATGATCCCAATGTGTATTGCATAAGGGTATGTACACACATCCAATTTTAATTGGCCAATCTTACCACGTCCTTTTAGTACAAGAGCTTGCCTACGCAGTCTGTTCATAGTATTCAAAATTTTTGGCCCCCATTCCACATGGTAGGGGTAGAATTGGAGTATAAAAACTAGATGTGTGCACACACGCTAAGTCTTCCAGATAATGAAAATAACCAATAAAATCACCCCTTGAGCTACATCGCTATGCTATCAATGGCTGGAGTGACACAGGTTATATGGCTGAGAGCTGGGTGCTAGTCTAGTTTAGGGGACCCAGCAGGAAACCTCATAGGGAACAGTTATCCAATCACAGCACCCTCTACAGCACACAGCATTGTGATTGGCTGAATAGTGTGGGCGTAATTTACTACAACCTATCTGAAGCCTAGCAGTCTGAGAGGGTGCTGTCCACCCAAACAAGTTAGCAGTCATATTCTATTAGGTTTCCTTCTGAGTCCTCTAAGCTAGTCTAGTGCAGAGAGCTGTCTGATGGGAATTTTGTACTGAGGTAATGGGTGAATGTTTATTAATATGAAGGTTGTGAGCAGGAATCCAGGATCTTACATCTTTAAAGGAAACCAGAGACGGCATATATTTACCTTTTTATACATACCTGGGGCTTCTCCGGCCGATCTGTTCCTTTAGAAATCCTCCTGGTAATCAGACACTGCCAGTCTTCAGCACATGTGTGGCGCAGCACTCTACCGGGCAGCAGGAGCACGATGGGGGGAAAGGCCGGCCGAGGGACCCCAAGCACCTCATGGGACTGGCGGAAGCCTCAGGTAAGTATAAATTGGCCCACACACTCCATCTCAGGTTCCCTTTAATGCTGGAAGCCAATTTTTACTTAGCAACTCAGCAGCTGGGTGTGGCTGTACCGGGTCAAATGATGTGACTTCATCAGCTCCCTGCTCATACCAGGTGTCCTTTGCATCATAGTTGTGTTACTTGAAGAAAAACATCCAACAGTCCTCTAGTTAGATTAGTTTAGTTAGGGTAGAAGTGCTGATGATAGACAAGGCAGGCGTCCCGGGAGGGAGAGGAAGAGAGTGAGGGAATGAAGTAGAGAAATAGAGGGGAAAAGAGACATTTATGCACTACCTATTACTTTCATATCAGTTGTACCCCCCAGAGCCACCCAGTGTGATGCCCCAGCTATAAGTTTAGTTTTCTTAATCCTGGCTGCACACGATGGCATCTCGATCTCTGTAGTTCAGGACTTTGAAAAGTGTGCAGCGCTTCTCCAGGAACAGGTGCTTCGTGGGTAATGTGGTGCACTCTCTCAATGTTGAATACAGAAGAGAATGTTTCTTTACTGAGCAGGTCTAGTAGTAGTTGCTGAGTGAATTTGCTCAGGGTTTGGGCCCAGGAGCTGCAAATTGCACCTCTGTTTCCTGTTCTCCCAATTATCTTGCCAGGCATGCAGTGCAGTAAGTTCCTTTCGGGCATCAGCTATAGCAGGCTGGACAGGCCTAGTAGCATCTTCTAGTGTTCCTATGAGGTCTTCTGTTTCAGTCACTCTGGAGTGTAGATTATGCATGTCCAGCCTGAAGAGCGAGACATCAGGGCTCACCTCCTCCAGCTTCACCGTGATCACTGCGAGACTGGCGTGACAGAGGAGACGTCCTCCAGTATCTGGTCCATCGGACCGGGTTCAGCAGGCGGCTGCAAGTTCTCTCGTCTTCAGATTGGAGGTCGGAGTTGCTCCACGTGTTGGCACCACCTTCTCTCAAATGCTGGAACTTCCAAAGCTTTTGCCACCACTTCCAATACACAGCGGGTTATTATGATCGGTGAGGTTGGCAGACATATTCGATGACCCTTGCCTGAAGTTTGAGCACTGCTGTGGGACGCAAGGATGCCGTTCAGGATGGCTTAACTGCTCATTGCATGGGAGCCTCTGTCTCTTGCATCCTCAGAGCACTGGCTTCAGGCCACGCCCCCCTCATAGTGTTCAGAACGTAATCTTTGCTCTAGTCTTGTCCACCTGTTTCTAGGGTGGAAAGTTTTGATAAATAGGAGTTTAATGTATGTTGTTTTTTTTCTATCCCTCTGCAAAATAAATTTACCTCTCAGGTAGGATTTATAAGAATCCCGAAAGGGGGGCCGGATTATGTGGAAATTACAGAACTTAGGTTCATTTTAAAGAATAGAGATATATGATTTTTGATGTATTTTCTTACTCCTGGGTCTTGCAATAATTCTGTATCTAGTGACCAGCATCTAGTATTAGGCGAGTGCCACTTAATTGTTAATGTGGCCACACACACAATGCAATAAAATAATTTTATTTTATGGCAGTTCAAAAAAAAAATTTCTGGTTGTACAGAAAAATCTTAAGCTTTTTTCTTTTGTTTGCTTTTAGTTGAGCAGGAAATCTGACAGGATTTCCCATTTTTTCCAGTATTAGTTGATTGTGAGTGGTAGATTTTTCTGATCAATTTTGATGAAAATGTAATGGCGTCAGGTAGATTGTCAATTTCTGTGTACAAGCAATCAATTTTTAGAGTTGTTGCAGATCAGTGGAGGTCTCAGGGAGGGAGGTTCTGAAGGGGCAGGATTTGTTCATTATGCCCAGTTTCAGCAGAGGTGACAGTGCTGCCAGATGACCATATCCATTGTGTTTCTGATGAGAAGAAGCCAATGTGTAGTCAGGAGCCACTGGTGTGTTGTAGTCCCGCAGTGAGAGAGGTTGGAGTCTGCAGAAATAGTTTGGTGAGTTTGGTGGGTCACAGCTAGGGGGTGGAGCCAGGTAACAGGGGGTGTGGCTGGTAGGACAGGCAGAGGAGATGGAGGCTGCAGCTGGAGAGGGGTTGGGTGGCCTCTGCTGCTTTGGTGCTGGTGTTGGCACTGCCCCAGCCGGGAGGTTTGTTGCTAAGGTCTTGGAGGGTTTGGGGTTAGTAGGTGATGGACAGGTGGCCTCAGGTATGGTCAAGATATGGAGCTGCAGTCCCCTCTGCCTAGTTCATCAGGTGCCAGAGCCGTAAGTAATGATAATTTATAGCTAATTAGCTGCAGGCCTCTGCTCCTATCTTCCTCTGTCTCCAGCTGTTCTCTCCTCACATCCTCATCCATCTACCGCTGCCGGCACTGCTGTAACCTCCCAGGAATGTGTGCATGGAGAGGAGGAGAGAAGCACCAGATGATGAGCAAGGCACACTGGGAGAGAGGACTGTGCCACTCAATGTGCAGGATACCACAGCTTATGGGAAATTATCACCCCTAGCAAATGATGTTCTTTTCTGTGCTCTGTTTATTACTGCTGATATCTTACAGCTATAATTTGTTATCCTTTTCAGAACTAAGATCTGAGCTCAAAGAACAAGAGACGTACGTGAGGAGTGATCAGCAGTCTATGGCGGAGGGTAACATGATGAGGACAATTAAAGAGGAAGAAGAAGAGACATATGTGAGAAGTGATCAGCAGTCTATGGGGGAGGGGGGCCTGATGGGGACAATTAAAGAAGAAGAAGAGGAGTATGTGAGGAGTGATCAGATGTCTTTGAAGGAGAGTAACATGATGGGGACAACTAAAGAAGAAGAAAAGACGTATGTGAGGAGTGATCAGCAGTCTGCAAAGGAGGGTGACATGATGGCGACAATTAAAGAGGAAGAAGAAGAGACATATGTGAGGAGTGATCAGCAGTCTATGGAGGAGGGAGACATAATGGTGACAATTAAAGAGGAAGAAGAAGAGACATATGTGAGGAGTGATCAGCAGTCTATGGAGGAGGGAGACATGATGGTGACAATTAAAGAGGAAGAAGAAGAGACATATGTGAGGAGTGATCAGCTGTGTATGGAGCAGGGAGACATTATTACAGGGATGATCATTGGTGAGTGATAAACATTAGATATTCAAAAGATTTATTAAGTTGTCTAAGGAATATGTCCCAGCTCGATGCCTTCAATTGGGGGAGGAGCTGTAAGAATGTGAGTGATTTGTGGGGGAGGGGAGACTGGAGTGAAAAGTGGCAAAAATATCGCTCTATGAAAAAACTATGCTAAATACAATTTTGCCCAACAAGTATTCACGTTCACAAGAACAAGAAGTTACCCCCATACTGCATGAATTTCAGGCAGGGAGTGAAAAGACAAATGACAGATCTGATAAGGGTGTCAAAGGTGTCAAGTCCTGGGGCGGGGTTTTGCAGGGGAACGCGCGCTCCGCTCCGTCATCAGTCTACCAACGGCAATTGCCGCCGTCTATTTACATTGTACATCGATGCGATCTACTGCAGTGCTGGGGACAGCCATGTCACACAGCTGTCCCCTGGAAAGGCTCCGATCGTGATCCCCTCTCAGAGGCTAATGCTTATGAGAAGGAATGGGCCTCATTAGCTGGCTTCCAGAGGGAGGGGGGGGGGGGGGGATAGACAAATTTATGTAAAAAAAAAAACAAAGCAAAAAAATTAAAAAACAAACAAACATGGCACCAGCGATCAGAGCCCACCAACAGAATTGTCTGTTGGTGGGCCAAAAATGGGGGGGATCGGTTTATGTGCTGCTTTCTATGGCTCTGCAGCGGGCTATTAAAGCTGCAGAACACTAAATTGTAAAAAATACCCTGGGCAGTAGGGGGGTGTAAGTCTATGGTCCTGAAGTGGTTAAATTATTATTGACTACTTAACCTGCTGGGCGGTCTGGACGAGCTCAGCTCGTCCAGTACCGCCGGAGCCTGCCGCTCAGGCCCTGCTGGGCCGATTTGGCTCAAATAAAAAGCAGCACACGCAGCCGGCACTTTGCCAGCTGCGTGTGCTGCCTGATCGCCGCCGCTCTGCGGCGATCCACCGCGAGCAGCGGCGAAAGAGGGTCCCCCCAGCCGCCTGAGCCCAGCGTAGCCGGAACAAAAAGTTCCGGCCAGCGCTAAGGGCTGGATCGGAGGCGGCTGACGTCAGGACGTCGGCTGACGTCCATGACGTCACTCCGCTCGTCGCTATGGCGACGATGTAAGCAAAACAAGGAAGGCTGCTCATTGCGGCCTTCCTTGTTTATTCTGGGCGCCGGAGGCGATCGGAAGAACGCCTCCGGAGCGCCCTCTAGTGGGCTTTCATGCAGCCAACTTTCAGTTGGCTGCATGAAATAGTTTTTTTTTAATTAAAAAAAAACCCTCCCGCAGCCTCCCTGGCGATCTTAATAGAACGCCAGGCAGGTTAAAGGAACAGGCCAAGTCGACATAATCAATATAGTGGATTCATAGTTCACTATAAACAGAAATGTTTATAGGTTAACAGGTTACAGCGGTTCAAAAATATGCAACACATCATTTGAATTGTACAAAGGTATATTAAAATATATATATATATATATATATATATATATATATATATATATATATATATATATAAAGATAAATCTTATATACAGAAATATATATCACTTACTTGTTATCCATCCTCTGATATACATTGTCAATGTTCCTTTTACAAAACAAATCCATATCAACATAGTAACTTTTCTTCTGTAGGTTTTAACCTCCATCAATACTTGTTGTATTCGAGATTGTGTAATGTATGGTGCACACAAATATAGCTTTATCCTTATTAGTAATATATAGAGCGCTATTCTTGTATAAAGAACTTTAAAGAGAGCCTGAGGTGGGCTCATAAAATAAAAAAAAAATCCGGGGGCAGAGCGGATCAGGAAGCTACCAAAGCTGCCGCTCTTATGTGCACTGGCCCACTTTCACTTTGGTGACCTGTGGGTCACGATCTCTCTCTCCCAGCGTGCAGGGAGGTCGGGGGAGCAGGAGGGGGCGCAGCTGGGGAGAGAGAGCTGCCCAATGGCAGCCCTGGAAACCCTTCAGGAACGCCCTTGTGCCTCTCTGTCCCATCTGCCCTCCAAGGAACCACCTTGTGCTCTCTTTAACCACTTCACCACAGAGTGATTTTTCCCCTTGTGGACCCGAGCAATTTTCACCTTTAAGCGCTCCTCCCTTTCATTCGCCAATAACTAATGAAATGATATATGCCTTGTATTTCTTGCCACCAATTAACCCATTCGCGTTCCGTCGTTTTCACTTGAGAAATGTTCACCTCCCATTCATTAGCCTTTAACTTTATCACTACTTATCACAATGAACTGATCTATATCTTGTTTTTTCCGCCACCAATTAGGCTTTCTTTGGGGGGTACATTTTGCTAAGAGCCACTTTACTGTAAATGCATTTTAACAGGAAGAATAAAAAAAACGGAAAAAAATCATTATTTCTCAGTTTTCAGCCATTATAGTTTTAAAATAACACATGCCTCCATAATTAAAACTCACGTATTGTATTTGCCCATATGTCCCGGTTATTTCACCGTTAAAATTATGTCCCTATCACAATGTATGGCGACAATATTTTATTTGGAAATAAAGGTGCATTTTTTCCGTTTTTGCATCCATCACTATTTACAAGTTTAAAATAAAAAAAAATAGAAATATTGATAGACCCTTAGGTAAATATTTACATGTTTTTTTTTTTTTATTGTAATGTTTTTTGTTTTTTTTTATATTAAACATTTTATTTGGGTAGTTTTGGGAGGGTGGGAGGTAAACAATAGATTTATAATGTAAATGTGTGTTGATTTTCATTTTCTTTTTACTTTTAGTTGTAGTATTACTTTTTGGCCACAAGATGGCGGCCATGAGTTTGTTTACATGACGTCACTCTAAGCGTAACACACGCTTAGAGCGGCGCATGGGGGAGGGAACAGCCAGAAAAGGCACAGCTTCCGAGAGAAGCTGTCGCTTTTTCAGCGGGGGAGAGGAATCAGTGATCGGGCACCATAGCCCGATTCACTGATTGCCTGGCTAACGAACCGCGGGCCGGGAGCGCGCGTACACACGCGCGATCGGCCGCTGGAGCACGCGGTAGCGCGCATAGTTCCTGGACATAGTTTCTACGTCCAGGAACCAAAATAGGTTAAGCTTTATTTTTATGGTATGTTTTGCTAAGAATTATTTTTTGCTAAATGCATTTTAACGGAAATAATAAGAAAAAAAAGTACAAAATTCATTATTTCTCAGTTTTTGGCCATTATAGTTTTAAAATAATACATACTACTGTAATTTAAACCCACCTATTTCATTTACCCTTTTGTCCCGGTTATTACAACATTTAAATTTTTTCCCTGGTACAATGCATAGAAACAATATTTTATTTAGCAATAAAAGTGTATTTTTTTCCATTTTGCGCCCAACACTAATTACATGCCCTTATTTGCAAATATAAAAGTAATACAGTAATATACCCTCCTGACATACATATTATCCTCTCTAGCATTCAATTTCCCCAGGATTTCTGTGCAAAAAGTGGTTCAATTAATTTTCGTAACCTTTTTTTCCTGTAACTAACCAAAATGTGTCAAGCAAGACTCTAGTACACATTTTGAGTATAATGAAAGCTTGAAACACAAAACAAAATGTTAAAATTACTCCCCAAAACCTAGCAATGATGGGCAGATTCAACCAATACAGTAGATATTTATGTCCCCAGTATAGATTATGCAGGTATGTGTCCCCAGTATACATTAGTCAGCTATAGGTGCCATAGGAAAGGCATTCAGCTGTCCTGGGGAAGCCAGGGCCGGCGCTTCCATAGAGGCAAAGGAGGCAATTGCCCCTGGGACCCCACATCTATAGGGGCCCCCTCGTGTCCCCCTTCACCTCATATGGCTGCTGGCCAGATACCCCCGCGCGCTCCCCCTGCTGTGGCTGCAGACCAGATCTCCCCCTTGCTTGCTTATTCTCCCTCCGTCACTTACAGTAGGTAGTAGAAATCTGACAGAAGTGACAGGTTTTGGACTTGTCCATCTCTTCATAGGGGATTCTCTGCAAGGCTTTTAATCTTTATAAAAATATTACCTAAAAGGGATATAAACAATGATAATGGCCAGCTTCCCTGCTCGCTACACAGTTTTTTGGCAGTTGGACAGAGCAACTGCCATTCACTAAGTGCTTTTGAAAATAAATACATCTCTGAGAATCCCCCATGAAGAGATGGACTAATCCAAAACCTGTAGCTTCTGTCAGATTTCTACTACCTACTGTAAGTGACAGCAACATAGGAGAGAAGTAATTTATGGCTCATTTTACTCTGGAAGAAATGTACTTCTTATTTGTTTATGTTTGCCCATATTTTCAATTTTAAAATTTTTTGCCATATTGCCCCTTTAATTTCACAAACATAAAATCTTAATTCACTCAGGACATTTTTTAAACATATATAATCAACTTAAATCAACTTAAAGCAGGATGGAGATAGTTCCCTGCATTAAAGTGAGTCTGAAGCAATATTTACAAAAAAAAAGATAATTACCTCGAACACTTTCATTCCAGCGCAGGAGACTTGGGCGCAGCAGTGAGTAACTTCAGCGCCGTCAGAAGATATAATTAGGCCTCCAGCAATTGCTAGAAACCGAATTATTTCATTCTCCACCATCCATGGCGGCCTGGAGGGGGAATAGTATTTAACATGGATAGGAATTTGTGCAGCAGTAGGATAAGCCATACAGGCTGTATCCTGCGCCCAAGTCTCCTGCGCTGATTCCTCTCGTATGCACTTACTGAAGCAGGGGGAAGGTTCTGAATCCTATAGAGCCTCCCGGTCCACTCGTTCTTCCGCATGCTCCGCTGTGAGCAGTCTCCGACCGATTTGTTGGGGACGGCTCTCTCCCACTTCCGGTGTCTCCCGGCACTCCAGCGGAGTGAGATTTGAACATAGAAGCCTACTGGGGAAAGAGCAGATGAGGAGAGGAATGGGAAGGCTCTATAGGACCCAAAGCCCCCCCCCCCCCCCCCCTTCCTTAGGTAAGTATCTGTTTTTTACTTTAAATATTGCTTCAGATTCACTTTGGTATGAGATATTCTGACAGGTGATAATTATAACCCAGAGCTGCTGCAACACACACCACACCACAATGCACAATGACTTTTGTGGTCAGAATGAGTCATGGGGGGCCCCCTTGCTGCTGCACTACAAGCAGCAGAGCAACAAGGAAGCAGCTACACAGCACAATCAGCTTGATGCATTAAACAGTGGTAATTGTGCTGCCGACACATAAAGGGGCTACTAGCGCATGCACAGAGCATGGGGTTCTGTGTGTGTGTAATTTCTGCACAATGCGCTCATAGTCACCATGGTACTCCACTAGCGGGGCTGCTAGTTAGTGGCTTGTATAATTAGCTGCTGTGTGTGAAACAGCCGTCAGGCTCCCAGCAACCAGCACCCCCCATTATCCACCCCGCACCGGTATGTGTTTAGTCTCTCCTTATGGACTGTGAAGTGATGATGTAAAACACAGCCTACTTGTCTGCCCATTGCCAAATAAAGGAAGCTGTACAGCAGTGCCGACCATCCTCTTTCCTTTCATCCCTAATGATAATTGTTCCTCCCCTCAGAATTCTCTAACAGGAAGTGATGATGTTTCTCTATTTGCAGGGCGGAGTCCCAGCATCAGGAACCTCTCAGAGACTCTTCTCTCTGTATCCACAGACTGTACAATGGATGATGATGTCACTGGACAAGAGTCTCCTGCAGATATCCTGGTGACCCCAAATATTCCCCCAGACTCCCCTCACCTGTCTAACCCTGAGGGGCCTCATACCCAGCACAGCTCTCCCCCTGCTGGAGGGTCTTATTCCTGTTCTACATGTGGGAAATGTTTTGTTCATAATTTAGAGTTTGTCATACATAAGATATCCCACGCTGGTGAAAAGCCCTATTCATGTGCTGAGTGTGGAAAATGTTTTGATCGGAAATCAAAACTTGTCAGACATGAAAGATCTCACACTGGTGAGAAGCCCTATTCATGTGCTGAGTGTGGGAAATGGTTTGGCCGTAAATCCCATCTTGTCAGACATGAAAGGTCTCACACTGGTGAGAAACCTTATTCATGTGCTGAGTGTGGGAAATGTTTTGGGTGTAAATCCCATCTTGTCACACATGAGAGATCTCACACTAGTGAAAAACCCTATTCATGTGCTGAGTGTGGGAAATGTTTTGTTCGGAAATCATATCTTGTCACACATGAGAGATCCCACACTGGTGAGAAGCCCTATTCATGTGCTGAGTGTGGGAAATGTTTTGGGTGTAAATCCAGTCTTGCCTCGCATGAGAAATCTCACACAGGTGAGAAGCCCTTTTCATGTACTGAGTGTGGGAGATGTTTTGTTCGGAAATCATGTCTTGTCATACATAAGAGATCCCACACTGGTGAGAAGCCCTATGCATGTGCTGAGTGTGGGAAATGTTTTGGGTGTAAATCCTATCTTGATACACATGCCAGATATCACACTGGTGAGAAACCATACTCATGTTCTGAGTGTGGGAAAGGTTTTGTTCGTAAATCTTGTCTAGTCACACATGAAATATCTCACACTAATGAAAAGCCCTATTTGTGCTCTCAGTGTGGCAAATGTTATCGGAGTAATTCCCATCTTGTCGCACATGAGAGATCTCACACTGGTGAGAAGCCTTATTCATGTGACGTGTGTGGGAAATGTTTTTTTCAGAATTCAGATCTTGTCACTCATGAGAGAACTCACACTGGTGAG
Organism: Hyperolius riggenbachi; assembly: GCF_040937935.1. NCBI lineage: Eukaryota > Metazoa > Chordata > Amphibia > Anura > Hyperoliidae > Hyperolius > Hyperolius riggenbachi. Next base: position 262,703,566 of record NC_090655.1, read on the forward strand.
AAGCCATTTTCATGTACTGAGTGTGGGCAAAGTTTTGGGTGTAAAGTGTATCTTAATAGACATATGAGATCTCACACTGGTGAGAAATCATACTCGTGTGCAGAGTGTGGGAAATATTTTGGGAGTAAATCCAGTCTTATCATACATGAGAGATGTCACACTAGTGAGAAGCCCTATTCATGTGCTGAGTGTGGGAAATGTTTTAGGTATAAATTAAATCTTGCGGAACATGAGAGATCTCACACCGGTGAGAAGCCCTATTTGTGCACTGAGTGTGGAAAAAGTTTTGGACGTAAATCAAGCTTTATTAGACATGTGAGATACCACACTGGTGAGAAGCCATTTTCATGTGCTGAGTGCGGGAAATGTTTTGTAGAGAAAGCAAAGCTTGTCAGACATAAGAGATCTCACACTGGTGAGTAGGTCTATGCATGTGCTGAGTGTGGGGAATGTTTTGTAGAGAAAGCAAAGCTTGTCAGACATAAGAGATCTCACACTGGTGAGTAGGTCAATGCATGTGCTGAGTGCGGGAAATGTTTTGTAGAGAAAGCAAAGCTTGTCAGACATAAGAGATCTCACACTGGAGAGTAGGTCTATGCATGTGCTGAGTGTGGGGAATGGGGAATAAATCATAACTTGTCATTCATAAGAGATCTCATACTGGTGAGAAGCCCTTATGTGCTGAGTGTGGGAAATGTTTTGGGAATAAGTTACGTTTTTTCAAGAATTTGTTTTAAGTGTTTTCAAGAGGTGCTGTCAGCCATACTATCTCAGAGAAAAATAAGACGTATATACGTAGATAAATACTTGCTTTACTTACATAACATATGTATTGCACTGTCCACGTTTTGATTTTAGTGATTTTACTATAGTAAAAAAAAAATCCTTCTTAGCATTTCCCAGTTTAAAGGATACCCGAAGTGATATGTGACATGATGAGATAGATATGGGTATGTATATTCCTTTTTTTCTTTCTCTGCCTGAAAGAGTTAAATATCAGGTATGTAAGTGACTCAGTCCTGACAGAAAGTGACTACAGTGTGACCCTCACTGATAAGAAATTCCCCTTTTATTCTCTTTCTTGCTCTTAGAAGCCATTTTCTGCTAGGAAAGTGTTTTATAGTTGGAATTTCTAATCAGTAAGGGTTACACTGTAGTCACTTCCTGTCTGAGTCAGGACTGAGTCAGCCACTTACATACCTGATATTTAACTCTTTCAGGTAGAGAAATAATAAAAGGAACACAGCATAGTTATTTGTGTGCTAGGCACTGTACATACACATGTCTATCTCATCATGTCACGTCACTTCAGGTGTCCTTTAAGTGTGGCTATTTTGAAGCCAATTCTGATGTCATTTCCTCCCTTAGTCTCTTCTGCCTGATTTGCTCGACCTTCACTTTAGAAAGTACATTGTCTTAGCATGAGAAATATTGGCCAATCAGAGAGGAACAGAGGTGTGTGAGGGGAAAACAGGAGGGAAAGAGGCTTCAGCCAATCAGGCTGCATTAGTTAAGTCTGAGGGAAGTAGAGAAGCAGAAAAGGACAACCCAGCATGCCCTGCAACTTCCTTTTTGCGTACCAAATTTTGTGTGTACCAAATAAGAGTCAGGTAAACTGGGGAATGATCATTTATCAACAAGAAAAGTAATAGTGATTTTAACTTTTGGATTGCCGGGTTAGCATCCTTATTACTTGTTTACCAGATAAAAATAAAGAATTGATTTTTTTATTTTATGCCCGACAGTTCCTCTTCAAAGGACTTACGAGGCGAAATTACTAAAAAAAGTTAATCACTTGCCTTACCTTTTTAGGGCCAACCCCCCCGATCCACGCTACGTAGCGTGGATCGGGGGGTTGGCCCTAGAGCTGCGCAGCCGCACTCGCGGCCAGGCGGACTGCGCAGCTGTGGGCAGAGGAATCGGCCATTTTACGAGAGGCAAGAGAGCCCAACCCGGGCCGTGGGGTTGGCAGCCGGCCCGGGGGGCTAATGAGCGGGGGGACCCGGCGGATCGGCACAGAGGGCGCAGACGGCGTCCTCCGTGCCTTAAAAGGTGATGCAAGTGATTATCTTTTTTTTTTGTAATTTCGCCTCGTAAGTCCTTTAAGGGGTTACATCATTACATGGTCTGCCTGGGTAGATGTCAAGGAATCTGACGTGTATCTGCGATATATGGGGCTTCACTGATAGCCCACTTGGGTTTTGTGATATGACTTCCTTGGGTCTAGCTCTTCTTTTCTGTTTTCATCTATGGACTGCGTCTATAGACTAAACATCAAAACGCATGGCGTATGCGTAAACAGGGCTGTGGAGTCGGAGTGGAGGAGTCAGAGCAATTTTGGGTACCCGGAGTCTGTGATTTCATAAACTGAGGAGTTGGGAGTCGGATGATTTTTGTACAAAATCCATAGCCCTGGTAAGTATTAGACTAAGGAGTCAAGGAGTCGGATCCATTTTGAGTACCCGGAGTCGGAGTTGGTGATTTCATAAACTGAGGAGTCGGAGTTGGAGTCGGAAGATTTTTGTACCGACTCCACAGCCCTGGGCGTAAATACGAACAATAAAAATAAGCATGCAGACAATAAAATTAATTTTTACGTATTATTGCGTAATTACGCGTACCTCATGCGTTTTAACGGTTTTTGATTCTGGACATGCCCTGCCCCTATTGGTCGGCACTCTGGCAACCTTTGCAAGGTGATTGGGGCATAAAAATAGATGTAGTTCCCCCTCCGGTCTTTTCTTTTGAGTGGGAGTGTCTGGATTTAGGAACCTAGCTTGATTGGTCGGCAACAGGGTGCCCTGGCCATTCTGATTGGCTCCTTTGTGGAGCAACCACTATTTAAAGCGGATCCGAGATGAAAAACTAACTATAACAAGTAACTTGTCTATATATCTTATCTAAAGTTTAGATAGTTTACACAGCATATCTAGCTGCAAACAGCTTTAATAGAATAAGAATATTTCTTCCTGTGATACAATGACAGCAGCCATGTTGTTTGTAAACATTACACAGAGGCAGGCTTATCTGCATCTTGAGCAAAGAAAACTAATCCCCCCTCCTCCTCCCTCCTTCCCTCTGCCTCTGAAATCTCTGGCTAGTAATGCCTCCCCCTCCTCCTGCCCAGACTGAGCTCCCATGAGCCCTTGCTACTGTCTGAAAGTGCCTTGGCTCTCTGAAAACCTGCGGGAGTGGCTTATTTAGTTTATAGGGAATTAGAGCATTAAAACAAAAACAAAAAAGTATTTGGCTTGAGGAATGCCCTATAAACAATAGGAAAGGAACACAATTATGCAATGAGTAAAAGTTCATCTCGGATCCACTTTAAGGCTGACTGATTGTATTGATTCAGAGGGCTTGTCAGCTTGATAAAGAGAGGAGGCTCCTCTCGAAACGTCACAAAAAAAAAAAACAGAAAAAATACACCTTTATTTCCACATAATATATTAACGCCATACATTGTGGTAGGGACATAATTTAAATGTTGTGATAGCCGGGACTAATAGGCAAAAAAATGGGTGGGTTTTATTTATAGTAGCATTGCTTATTTTAACACTATAGGGGATGGAATTGGTGAAAATTTCTGTGAAGGAGAAGAAAGTCCTAGCGTCTCTGAAGGTAAAACATTTGTCCTTTGATTGCATAACAGGTAATATAATTAATATTAAAAAAGACTGGTCCCTTATTAATCAATATGAAATAATAAGAAAAATAATAATTTCTATAATTCACAGGTGCATAAATGTGTGCACCCCAACTGAAATATAATTAGACAGCAGCTTTTCCCCCAAAATACACACAAATTAGTCCTTGTTTCCCTTCCCAATGCACATAATAGGTAGCATTCCCTCCAAAATACATATCATTTGGCAGCAATCCCCCCTTCCCCCCATATACATAATTAAAAAAACATTTTTCCGTATAAAACACATTATGCACAGTATCCACTTTAAATTTGGTAAAAAATAATGTACTTACCTGGCAGGTGACTCCTCTCCTGTCCTCCAGCGCTGCTCCTCGATCTTCATTGCAGCAGCTCCGGCTGCACACCTCCCGCACTATGCTGACAGGCAGGGCTGGGCTACAGGAAAATGGTGGCCAGAGCCCAGCACTGGAGACACATATAGACTCCAGTGCTGGGCTTCAGATGCCATTTTCCCATAGCCCTTCTGTCACACTGCCGCTGACACTCCTGCAGCCATCCCTGACACCTCCTGCTCATCCTGGTGGCCAGATCTGCCATTTCCTCTGTGGCCCCTGGGGGACCCCTGACAGCTGCTGATGTACCCCCAGGAGTCTGCAGAGCCAGGATCAGAGTCACTGCTATAGACAACTGTGGGAAGCTGTTGTTGGAAATTATTCTGTGTTATGTAACAAAATAAATCCTATTGGAATGGAAATCTCACCTTATAGCTTAGAAATATCTCAATTATTGTGTGCTACACGTCACCTGATTGTGTCCAACTGGTGCACTCCCATCCGCTTTCACGCAGACTCTTGCTCTAGCAACAGTTAATGTTCACATGGAAAGGATTCTACGACCATTACTTGGTTAACCACTAACAAGTGATCTGAGTAATCGTTTTATCATTATACACATTTACACTCTTTATCCTCATTTCACATTAGCGGCATTTATGGTTAGTCATTTCTCCCTAGTTTCCTTCCCCCTGTATACCCTCCACGGTTTTCTGATAACTGTTCCATTCTCAGAAGGTGTTAGGCTCATTGCCGCTGACTTTTTGCTTAATGTTTTGTTATTTCTGTTTATCCTTAGTAAGAGAAGTGAAGTATTCACTTTTGAGTGATTTTATATGTTATTACTCATGCTAACTGTACCTTTCTACTGTTTTACTATTGTTAATGCTTTTGGCAATAAAAATTGTTTTTAAAAAGATAGAATGGGAATCTGATGCGTCTCCAAGTATCTCTCCTGTGATTAAATATGCTAATAAAGTTATTCCTCTGGATAATGTGCTGAATATCAGCTGTATATTGTTCCCACAGTGTGACGTGTTTTGTTCCTCTGCATGTAATGTAAGATGTACTATTAACTACTTCAATCAGATTTACTGTAATAAATAAAAGTGTTTATAGCCAGAGCACTCTGTAACATTGCAGGTCTGTAGTCACTGGTGATGAGATGCAAATAGGACTGAGTTGATGCAAATTACAGTACATATTTATGTAAATGTATTCTTCTTGAAAATAGACCAATCAAATAAAGCTGGGGTGGGATATCATTGGTCCATTTTCAAGCTGTATAAAGTAAATTTGCATATTCCTGCAGCAACTTGGACAGACACAGCTTGTTCCCCATCCCAACAGGGCAACTTCCCTTCACCTTCATCCACTCCACAAGATTCTGCCACAAATACCAGATGCCATTGCCGACCTTCACACTACCCGGACTGCAGAACTGAATCACATGAAGCAGCGGGGAGCAGGGATACCCTTCAGTATGGTCACACTGTGATGGGCAACACTGCAGGGGGGTGGGGTGCTGCCATTGTCTAGGACCCAGGCTGCCCTCCAGCTGCAGATGCTGCAGTCACACAGCCAGTCATTCACACTTATGTCAGCAGCCTTCCCCATCATCTGATTGTTCCCTGACTGTCCTCACACTGAAGATGCTGCAACTGTAATCATAGAGCCACTAATTCAGTTTCATCAACTTTTATTGAATTAAGTTCACGCTAACAGGATCAGAATTGTTTTATTTCGCCAAGCATGACTGAGTCCTGCCTGGAATTGGGTTTGGCACGTTACATAGCTCAATGTAGAGATAGCTAGGCATACAATGTGCAGTTAACAGAAGCAAGAAGATCATTTGAAAGACAACAGTATACAAACATTTCTACAAATGTTTCAGAGAGTCCAAAACGGTTAGTCAATCAATGGGGCTAGTTGGCCGAAAGAGAAACGACACCCTGGTTACCATTAAGGGGGTCGTTGGCACTGATGGGGGCGTGAAAGGATGTGGAGGGAGTTCAGGAGGCTGACAGCCAATGGAAAGGACTTTCTGTGTCTGGTGGTCTTGGTGGAGATAGCCCTAAGCCCCCGGCCCAGTGAGAGTGGGCTGATGAAGCAGTGACCTGGGTGAGAGGGGTCATTGGTGATCCTCAGCGCCCTAGAGCTCAGTCTGGTGTTGTACAGGAGGGCAAGTGAGAGAAGGGGTCTCCCAATGATTCTCTCCGCTGATCTTATGACCCTCTGAAGCCTATGCCTGTCACTGGTGGTGGCGCCAGCATACCAGACCAAGATGGAAGAGCAGAGGATCGAGTAAATGGTGGCAAAATTCAAACTTGTTAGAATCTTCTGGGCCATGCCAAACTTCTTAATTGCCGGAGGAAGAAGAGTCTCTGCTGGGCTTTCACAACGTTGTATGTGCATGAAAGAAAAGAATCAAATTCAATCATCGTAAATAGAAACTCTTACAACATTGGGGTTATCGTATTCTTGTGCTGATACAGTTACTTAAAGGGACCCTAAGCTTTACTTAAAATCACAATTTGGACTTACCTGGGGCTTCCTCCTGCCACCCGTAGCCCGCGAGGTTCCCTGGTATCCTCCTGGCTTCTCTCCCGGTCCCGCTGGCAACTCCGTTAATTACCGACTTCAGCCTGAAATTGACGTGTGTGCCCTCACCGTGGACAATACACATCATCTAAACGGCTTGTGTGAGAGTCCTGAACATGCGTGCTTAAGTCTTAGAGAACTGCACATGCGCAGGACTCAGACGCCGGCAGGCGTGATGACACGTAGCATCCGTGGCGGGGGCGTGCATGGGTGACTTCAGGCTGAAGATTGACGGAGCCACCAGGAGGACACCGGGGGACTTTGTGGGCTACGGAGGGCTGGAGGAAGGCCCAGGCAGGTCCAAATTGCGATTTTTAAGGAGAGCTCAGGTCCCTTTAAAGGACAACTATCAATAACCATGTGTTTTAAAATTACAATGTACAAATTATGTGTAAGTATCTGTGTAAGCATTTTCCTACTTTTCATGTTAAATGTCAGAGCCAAAAGCTGTAATGTGTTGTGTGTAGGTTTTAGCTGCATTGGAAGGATTTATTAGCAGAGGGGGGGCTGTGAAAAAGTGACAATACAGCCAGTGCTGGTCTCTGCATCTCTCAGAAGACTACAGAGCATTTTCCTTAAAAATAACTGAGGTGAAAATAAACTAATGAAATAAACTATGGTATCTATCCTCCTTCTCCTAAAAATGCCCTTTTAGGATATTCTTGTAACGATTGGTGTAGCAACACAGACGTCTGATTATTGTATGATCTGCAGTATCACCAATAATGCAGACACTATACCTGATTTTTTTGATGATCTGCAGAATCACCAATAATACAAGTATAGCTAACAGATATACTGAGTGTATAGTGCTTGGTGCAACAGTACTGAATAGTTTTACAAGACCTCACCAGAGGAGCTGGTGGGTACTATCAGAAGCACCTCACCAGTGACAAGGGCTCACTGGTGAGTAGAGTGGTCAGACAGGCTAGGATCGGTAACAGGCAGGCAGAGACAGTACAAAATTGGCAGGCAAGAGGATAGTGATTTTCAGGCAGAGTCAGCAACAGAATCAGATGGGCAAAAGTACAGAATCGATAAGAAAGAGCAAAGGTCAGAGAAGAGCCAGAGTCATACACAGAATATCAAGTAATAAACAATAGTACAAAAATCCTAGTCTTGTGAGAAATCCCTGGTTTCCTCCCAGATCAAAGCACACCGGATGCTGTCTAAGGTCTGAGTGCTCACACAAAGTGTTCGCAACAGCAGACAGGTTGCGAGTGATTCCCGAAGGCTTAAGAAGCAGAGGAGACCCCACGGCCACGCCCACTCCAATCAGCCAATCAGGATCGCCGTGAGTCCCCTCTGATGTCAGCCGACCGGCCGGTCAGCTGTCTCGCCTTCTCCCAGCATAATGGTCCTGTCTGTGCGCGCGCCCGCGCAATACAGCAACCCTATGAGCAACTGACAATCCCGTCCTCGGCGTACTACACGCCAGAGGAACGGGTGAACCACCCGCCACGGAAACCGAGGCAGCTGCGGAAGTGCCCGCAGCTGCCTCTTCAGGGAACATTATAATTCCATAATTTTATTTTATATTTACATCTACTTTTTAAGTTTTTACTGTTTCTGTTATTGTTTTTGCTGAATGACACATCCATTGAAGTATGCCAGAGCTAAAATCTATGAGCTATTGAACCTTTTTATCTCTTTCCTGCTCTCAGAAGCCATTTTCTGCTAGGGACGTGTTTTATAGTTGTAATTTCATATCAGTGAGGGTCACATTGTAGTCTGATTCAGACAGGAACTGCCACTTACATACCGGATGTTTAACTCTTTCAGGCAGAGAAAGAAAAAAAGGAACACAGCCTAGTTATTTGTGTGCTAGGCACTGTACATACCCATGTCACCTGTCACCTTGGGTATCCTTTTAAAACAAAAAACATTAGTATGAAGATCCTGCCTTGGTATCAGATTTGTGTGAAGCCATTTGGTATTTTTCAACATGTGGGAGACCCGTTCCTCCCTTTAAAGGTCTCCACTCTAACTATGAGTAATGAATCTGTAGCCCCAAATGTATTTGGTCATGCTAGGTTGGAGTTCTGCCAAGAATTTAGAGGAGAAAGTGATCGGTGGGTTCTGGAAGAGATAGAGTAACCTTGGGATCACATTCATTTTCAAAACTGCCATGCGGCTAAATCAGGAGATGCCCGCAATCTCCCCCCAATTTGCTAAATCGCTGTAAATTTTGGTTGCCAGAGGCGTATAGTTAAGAGCAAACCATTTTATATCAGAAGGTATTTTAACCCAAGACGGGTGATCGCTATGGGCTCCCATTTGAGTGGAGACAATGTTTTGCATACTACTTGCAGTTTTGGGAGAGGGATACATTTAGGGCGCTGGATTCTGAGTAAATCATTTTTAAATTGGAAAATCTCCCAGAATCTTCCAAGCACTTAAGTTTGGAATCGATACAAGAGGTTGCATGAAGAAGAATAACATTATCCTCCAAAGCTGCAATTTTGTATTTCATGTTTTGGACGGTCACGTCATGTATGTTGTGTTGGGGTTATTTCGGACCATGTTCTGGAATAGCTCCAGGGTGAGTATGAAGATCTCCAATTAGACAATCAAGACAGCACAAAAGGAACATCTTAAAAAAACTATCCCCTCACAGTCACTTTGGTTTAATGCACAACAATCCCCCGAATTTCCATATTACATTCATAGAAACCATCCACTCCTCATGCATAGATGCTTTTGCTTTTGAAGCTTTGCAAAAAATAGAGATGTACTGGGTCTACAGTCTCAACTAACTTGTACCCATTAGCTTAAATCAACAATTGAAAACATCTACTGAACCCTATACACAAAATGCACAGTTTTGCACACCAGCATCTCCCCGTGCTGAGTGCTCTTAAAGGACTACTGTAGGGGGGTCAGGGGAAAATGAGTTGAACTTACTCAGGGCTTCTAATGGTCCCCCGCAGACATCCTATGCCCCCTGCAGCCATTTACCAATACTCCGGCCCCGCCTCCGGTTCACTTCTGGAGTTTCCGACTTTAAAGTCAGAAAACCGCTGCACCCTCCCTCCCACTGATGTCACCAGGAGTGTATTGCACAGGCCCAGTATGGTCTGTGCCTGTGCAGTACGCTCCTGGTGACGTCAGCGGGAGCGAGGACATAGCAACGCAGGCACAGTTGTTTTCTGACTTTAAAGTCTGAAATTTCAGAAGTGAACTGGAGGTGGGGCCCAGAGCATCGGTGAGTGGCTGCGCGGGCACAGGATGTCTGCAGGGGACCATTAGAAGCCTTGGGTAAGTTTAACTTATTCTCTCCCCCCCCCCCCCCCTTTACAGTATTCCTTTAATACAGTCCTCTGTTTTAATTATGTGTTTTGATATCTCCTTCCCCTTTTTATGTGTTCATAAAGATGTGCATTATTTGTTCGTATTAACCTCAAACACGGATTTCCTGTATGTTATATATATATATATATATATATAAATATATATATATATATATATATATATATATATATATATATATATATATATATATATATATATATATATATATATATATATATATATATATATATATATATATATATATATATATAACACGACCTTCTACTCATCATATGTGACTTGTGTATTGCAACACGAGGACATTATGTACTATCTATATTATCCATTGTAGGACACCATACATTTCCTTTGTGAAAATCTGTGCTCTTATGTTGCCTGACTCATTTCCACGTTCTCCACTAGGTGGCAGCAGAATACGCTTTTCTGGCATTTTAAATAGCCTTTTGCGATCTCCCTTTAATCTAAACTAATCTGCAGTCATAATATGTTTATTTCCCCTCAGATTTAGAGGGAACTGTTTCTCACTCCCTGTCACCCTCCCCTCCCTTGTTCCCCACATTTTAATCCCCTTTGCAAGATGGCAGCCATGCCGTTTTTACACTACTGCACATGAGCGTGATGTCACACACTCTACAGCGTCCCTCTGCCCCCGCCCACCGGACCATGAATGATGATTGGCAGGTGGGCTGTCCACTTCCGCCACAGAGGCGCATGGCTCTTAGTTAGAGCTGCATTAGGTGAGTAATCACTGCTGAACCAGGGTCAGTCTGCAGTGCTAACCCCTTGTAGCCCAGCTTCCAGCCACTCTCCTACACAGCGACTGCTATTCTTCATGTAACTCCTGCACTGCAGCTCTCCATTCTAATAATATGCACTGCTGTAACAGAAGCTCCCTTTCACAACTTACATTTATTGCTCTGATGTCTTCCTTTTATATTTATTATATGTTTGTATTCATTTTAATGTGATACAGTATAATCTTGTTATAATAAACTCAGGTATAGTAAACATTCTGGTATAGTAAACTAACTCTCCAGGTTCCGGCCAATTACCTTTATAAGTCTATTGGAGCAACACCTGGTATAGTAAACTCCAATATCATAAAACATCTGTTACACAGTGTACAGTATAATCTCTTTATAATAAACTCCGGTATAGTAAACAGTCTGGTATACTAAACTACCTCTCCAGGTCCCGGCCAATCTCCACTATAAGTCTATGAGAGCACCGCCTGGTATAGTAGACACTGATATAATAAAACTTCTGTTATAGTCAACATTTTTTTTTACCCCCTACGTGATGCTGATAGTATATAGTAAACAGTGGGCGGTGCATGCGTCATGTCAGTGGGTGGTGCATGCATCATGTCAGTGGGCGGTGCATGTGTCAGTGGGCGGTGCATGCATCATGTCAGTGGGCAGTGCATGCGTAATATGTCAGTGTGATACCCATGGTCGGCTGCTCTCTTCAGGCTGGTTGCAGGTGAGATGATGCCTGATAACATTTGTAAGACAAGAAGAATGGCGCTGGATATACAGTACTGTACAAATAAGCAGCCTGTGGAAAATGAGGAATAATGTGAACATAAACAAAAGAGGATGCAGCTTTACCACTTACACTCTGCAGTCACTGATAAAACAGTCCTCCCACAGGAATGTATGCACTAGCGTGTGTGAGTGTGACTACTTACCAGAAAACAGGGAAGAGACCCTCACTCTGGAGGCGCTGCCGGCACTGCTGTGACCTCCCAGGAATGTGTGCATGGAGAGGAGGAGAGAAGCACCAGATGATGAGCAAGGCACACTGGGAGAGAGGACTGTGGTACTGAATGTGCAGGAGACCACAGCTTATGGGATATTATCACCCCCCTAGCTAATTATGTTCTTTTCTCAGCTCTGTTTATTACTGCTAACATCAGGTATAATGTGTTATTCTTTTCAGAACCAAGATCTGAGCTCAAGGAGCAAGAGACGGATGTGAGGAGTGATCAGCAGTCTGTGGAGGAGGGTGACATGATGAGGACAATTAAAGAGGAAGAAGAAGAGACATATGTGAGGAGTGATCAGCAGTTTATGGAGGAGGGTGACATGATGAGGACAATTAAAGAGGAAGAAGAGACATGTGAGGAGTGATCAGCAGTCAATGGAGGAGGGTGACATGATGAGGACAATTAAAGAGGAAGAAGAGACATATGTGAGGAGTGATCAGCAGTCTATGAAGGAGGGTGACATGATGGGGACAATTAAAAAGGAAGAAGAAGAGACATATGTGAGGAGCAATCAGCAGTCTATGGAGAAGCGTGACATGATGGGGACAATTAAAGAGGAATGCAAAGAGACATATATGAGGAGTGATCAGCAGTCTATGCAGGAGGGTGACATGATAAGGAAAATTAAAAAGGAAGAAGAAACATATGTGAGGAATGATCAGCAGTCTATGGAGGGTTTAATATTAGTGATTAAAGAAGAAGATGACAAAATGTATGTGAGGAGTGATCAGCAGGCTATGGAGGATTTAATGAGAACAGTGATTAAAGAAGAAGACAAAACCTATGTAAGGCGTGATCAGCGGTCTGCAGAGGAGGGTGACATGATAGAGACCGCTATAGAGGAGAACGCTCTCACAGATGGCAGAACAGGTGAGTAATTAACATTAAATATTGTTTTAGTTATTATAACTGTCACTGCTCACAGGCTGGCCTGATTCTGGGTTATACTATTACTGATGTTAGATTTGTGTCATCTATTTGGGGACACCTTACTGTTCTGTGGAGAGGGAGGGGGGAGGTTGTGGTTGTGTGAGAAGCATCCCAAAACATCTCACAGCAGAAATAGATTGATGATCAGGCAAAACATTCCCAGTTCTTTTTATCATACGAGGTGCTCTTAACCACATCAGGACCACATGCTTTACACCCCCTAGTGACCAGGCTATTTTTTTTTACAAATTAGGGCTCTGTAGCTTTAAAAGCTCGCTGCAGAGCCACACAACTGAGCACACAAATGAATCCCCCCCCCCCCCCATTTTCTGCCCACCAGCAGAACTTTCTGTTGGAGGGCTCTGATCGCTGCTGCAGTGTTTATTTATTTGTTGTTTTTTTTTAAATAATTATTTTACTATTATTTTTTTTTTATTTCCCCTCCCTCCCCACGCCAGCTAATCACAGTGATCAGCTCTCATAGGCATCAGCCAATCGCTCTCTGAGCCTCTCCAGGGCACAGCCGAGTGACACGGCTGTCCCTAGTACAGCGCTGTCATAGACTGCAGTGCTGTACAATGTAAATAGATGGTGGTTTCGCCATCTAACAGTCTCGCCGCTGGTAGACTGATGATGGAGCGCTGCTATGAATCCCTCCGTGAAACGGGCATTAGGCCGTTTGCTGCCTACTCTCATCTATTATACTGCATAGTGCCGGCATTCTGCTTCTTCATTGTGTTCACCAGTTCTTATTACCACTCACTAAATTGTAGTTATAACTTACTAGCAAGTCCTCAATTCACTAAGCTTAAAGAGACACTGAAGCGAAAAAAAATATATGATATAATGAATTGGTTGTGTACTATGAATAATTACTAGAAGATTAGCAGCAAAGAAAATATTCTCATATTTTTATTTTCAGGTATATAGTGTTTTTTCTAACATTGCATCACTCTATAATATGTCCAGATTACACAACACTCAGCATTCAAAATGAGTCTTTCAGAGCAGTCTGTGAAGTAATAAACTCTTCTCTGCTAGAGGAAAAGTAAACAGTTCAATTACAGTTTAGATAATAAAAGTCAGATAACAGCCCTCTCCACGACCAAGTTGGTCGGAGAGCTTAATAGCTTTTTTGCATAGAGATAACAACTGGAGTTTCTCAACTCTTCCTGCACTGGAAACAATTAGACTGATGTATCTGATCTTAATGTTTTTTTTCTTAGCTGTACTACACATACAAATCATAATATCATCATTTTTTTTTCGCTTCAGTGTCTCTTTAACTCCTGTCTTTAATAACTCTTCTGAGCTGTTTTACAGTTATCACCATGGTGATATAATTGTGATAACTGTAAAACAGCTCAGAAGAGTTATTAAAGACAGGCGTTAAAGGGAACCAGAGATGAACGTTTCACACAAAATAAACATATCAGTTGATAGCTTGTAAAGAATAAATGCTCTACCTAAAAATTCCGCCGCTCTGGTGTGCCTTTTTTAGTGTTTTTTATCCATTATTGCTCCAGGAAAAATCAAATATGGCCACCGGCTCATATCCCTTCTCCTTCCGGGTTATGAGTTGTTCTGGATGTGCTGTCTAGGCTATATGAGACTATGCTGCTATCTAGGCTAAATGCAGCCTTTCATCTGTGTGCTTTCATTTTTGTATGATGTGCAGCTGCCTGTAGGAAGTGTCTCTCATAGGATTGAAACTGCAGTCATCATCAGTATCTACAGTATGCAGACAGAGTGCACACAGAGCACACAGGGATCATATTGCAGCCACACTATCACAGCAGGAGCAGCCCCTCTCATTTCATCACAGCTCTCAGTATGCAAAGCAGGAAATCTGAGCCAGGAGGTGGCAGGCTTGGGCTTGAAAAGACTCCACAGAAGAGTGACTCAGCTATAATGATTCCAGGTCAAACCTCGACTGAATAGTCGGTGGATTCTTATCACAGTTGCTAATAGACTAATTAAGCAGATAACAATGAAACTAAAAGCAGGGTAGGTGTTTACTGTCATGTTCCCACTGATAAATGTAATAAAATACATGAGGGTGCTTCGTCTCTGGTTCTCTTTAAGCTTAGTGAATTGAGGCATGTCTGTTGGGCACAGTCACAAGTAGTGGCAAGTTATTTTAAACAGAACTTGAAAAATGGTCTCCTAGGAGAAAATTATAGTAGAAAAAGTGTATTGCACCAGCCCCATTGTCTCATCAAGCTCTACCATTTACTGCTCTTCCATGTGTGGCCAATGCTTTATGTGTAGGGAGGTCAATGAGATGCAGGTAACTCTGAGATGGTGCTAATTGTATGCTAATTGTATGCAAAGTTATGCAACTGCAGCATTTGGTCCATTTCTAATCTGCATAGACTTTTCATCAACTTGGAATTCTGCACTGACCATCCCTAATGATAATTGTTCCTCCCCTCAGAATTCTCTAACAGGAAGTGATGATGTTTCTCTATTTGCAGGGCGGAGTCCCGGTATCAGGAACCTCTCAGAGACTCGTCTCTCTGTATCCACAGACTGTACAACGGATGATGATGTCACTGGACAAGAGTCTTCTGCAGATATCCTGGTTACCCCAAATATTCCCCCAGACTTCCCTCACCTGTCTAACCCTGAGAGGCCTCATACCCAGCACAGCTCTCCCCCTGCTGGATGGTCTCATTCCTGTTCCACCTGTGGGAAATGTTTTGTTCAGAAATCACAGCTTGTCACACATGAGAGATCTCACACTGGTGAGAAGCCCTATTCATGTTCTGAGTGTGGGAAATGTTTTGTTTGGAAATCACGTCTTGTCACGCATGTAAGGTCCCACACTGGTGAAAAGCCCTATTCATGTGCTGAGTGTGGGAAATGTTTTGGATGTAAAGTAGACCTTGTCAGACATGAGAGATCTCACACTGGCGTCAAGCCCTATTCATGTGCTGAATGTGGGAAATCTTTTGTTCGTAAATCAATTCTTGTCAGTCATGAGAGAGCTCACAATGGTGAGAAGCTCTATTCATGTGCTCAGTGTGGTAAATGTTTTGGACAAAAATCAAGTCTTAGTAATCATGAGAGATTACACACTGGTGAGAAGCCCTATTCATGTGCTGAGTGTGGGAAATGTTTTGCACAGAAATCAGAGTTTGTTTCGCATGAGAGATCTCACACTGGTGAGAAGCCATATTCATGTGTTGAGTGTGGGAAATGTTTTGTACAAAAATCACACCTTGTCAGCCATGAGCGGTCTCACACTGGTGAGAAACCATACTCATGTCTTGAGTGTGGGAAATGTTTTGGAAAGAAAGCAAATCTTGTCTGCCATGAAAGATCTCACACTGGTGAGAAGCCCTTCTCCTGTGCTGAGTGTGGGAAATGTTTTGCACATAGATCACAGCTTGTCACGCATGAGAGATCTCACACTGGTGTGAAGCCGTATTCATGTGCTGTATGTGGAAAATGTTTTGCACAGAGCTCCCACCTTGTCACGCATGAGAGAGGTCACACTGGTGAGAAGCCCTATTCATGTACTAAGTGTGGGAAATGTTTTATACAGAAATCAGAGCTTGTTACACATGAGAGATCCCACACTGGTCAGAAGCCCTATTTATGTGCTGAGTGTGGGAAATGTTTTGTACAGAAATCAAACCTTGTCAGACATAAAAAGTATTCACACCGGTGAGCGTTAGATTCTATTTAGCTTACACCAGGAAAGAATATCATATTCGATTCAGGCTTAGCCAGGAAACATGAGACTTTTGAAATCTTCTTAATTTTATTCTCCGTAGCATAAATGAACATACATACATGGATGGTTCTGATGGAATGATCTGACAACCGTTCATTTCTGTGTATAGATTTATACAAGACACTCTGAAACTGCATGATCTCATCATTTCAGCTGCCTGTGTGGAGGGGCAAAGTCTACTTGGGACATATATTTGCTGACTCCAGCAAAAAAGGGTTTTACACTGTTTTATACTATAGCTTAATTTAAAAAATAACTCTGTATTAAAAGTCATGTCTGAAATTGGTTCTCAGAGCATTGCAAGAATATAACTGATTCCTACATTGAGAAGCTCTATTTATGTGCCGAGGGTGGGAAATGTTTGCTTGTGAGACATTTGTGTTGAGTGTGGGAAATGTCTTTTTTTTGCACAAGGCAGAATATTTACACTGAATCATGAGGACTTTTTCATGCTACTCCATTGCAACACCATTAAGCACAACTGAAGTGAGAGGGATATGAAGGCTGACAGGTTTCCGTTTAAACAATACCAGTTGCCTGGCAGTACTTCTGATCTCTTTTCTCTTTGCAGTGGTGTCTGAATCACATACATGAAACAAGCATGCAGCTATTCCATTCAGAAAGATCTGATTGGCACCCTTGTTCGGGGTCTATTAGTAAAAGTAGGGGGATCTGAGAGGACCAGCAGGACAGCCAGGCAATCTGCATTGTTTAAAAGGAAATAAATATGGAAGCCTTCATATCCCTCTGACTTGAGTTGTCATTTAAAGTCCCTGAACTGAAGTGACACGATGAGATGAATATGGGTACATAATTCCAACATTTGTATAACACTTTTCTCCTGCCAGACTCAAAGCGCTTGTGAGGCAGCCACCAGAGCGCGCTCAGTGGGCAGTAGCAGTGTTTAGAGTCCTGCCAAAGGTGCTGAATAGGTGCTGGCCTACTGAACAGGCTGTGTCCTCAACCATTACACTATTCAGCCACTTAGTACTACATAGAATACAAAGCCTAGTTAGCACTTGCCTGTTTTTCCTTTATTATTGTAAGGTTTAATAAACTGCTTTCTTGTTTTGGCAGGCTACTGCCTTGAAAATGGTATTACCCCAAATCACATACGTTTTGCAAATAGTCCCAATTCTTCTCCAAAAATCATTGGCACAGATGTTACAGCATTGTCTGGCATGCTTCATCTGGGGCGACAAACTCTCTAGAACAGTGCTGGGCAAACTATGGTTTGCAGGCCAGGCCGCATCCAGCCCGCATACGCTTCAACTCTGGCCCGCTGATTCCTCTCTTCCCCCATACCCTCCCTGCAAAGTCGCAAGCGGGTGGTAACTTAAAACTCACCTGATCGCTGATTCCAGGGTCGCGTCTCCATGGCATGGCGTGTAATATGCTGGTGCGTCCTGATGGCGTGTCATGTGACATGCGGTTGCCATGGAGACGCAGCACTGGAATTGGTGATCAGGTGAGTTTTAAGTTACCCCTAGTTATCGCCCCCCTGCAGGGGGGGGGGGTGTAAGGAACCTGCTCCGCAGCATTCAGCCCTGGCTGTGCAAAGTTTTCCCAGCCCTGCTCTACAATCTATAAACACTACCTAACTTATCCCAAAAAGTCAAGGGGGAATAGGACTACCAGATTTATGGAGGTATTATCAGGCCTCCATTTTAGCCCGAATTGCAGACCGGGGTCTGCCATGCCGAAACAAAAGCCTGGGGTACGATAGAAACTACTGTTGTGGGAGGTCCAGTGAAATGGTTCCCTTGGCTGAGAGGAAGTGGCTTCCCATAACATAACAAAAAATTAATAAAGAAATCATAACAAACAGTGCTCTCAGGTTTGGCGCATTTAGTCCTGGCAGCTCTCTTGGGCTTTCAATGCATTTGCAAGGAATCAGGGCTTTCCACTATCCCAGGACCACTGACCCCATTGGTACACAATCTGGAATTTCTCCCGGGCCCCTCTGGATTTTTTACTAAACGGTGTCCCTCTAACCATCGCCCTTTGCTGTCTGATTTTGTAAATCAGAGAGGGGTTACTAGAGAGGATTTAGATGTTCATCAGGGATTTCATCTGTCCCACTGGTCACATATACAATTGCATAACTTTTGTGCCTGCCCTTTGATTAAGAAAGCAGGTATAAGAACACTTACTGATTTTTGAGAACATATGCTTAAATGGGCTTCCTCAGAGACACCTCTCATATTAGTGGCTGATACATTGAAACCCACGTGTGTTTTCAAACAAAAATGGGAGACCTGGTTGGCAGCAGAATTTTCACATGACCAATAACATAAGGTCTGTGAACTGGTGCACAAAAGCTTTGCTTACAGAGACCCTGTAATACTAAAAAAAAAAAAAAAAAAAAGCAAAGGGGAATACGGTACTTACCCTGGGGGGAGGGAGGGGCTCTGGATCCTAATGAGGCTTCCCCCATCCTCTCTCCCTACATTCCAGCGCTGGCTCCTCCGTAACCAGTGTGGCGCAGCACCTGCAATATTTAACCACTTCCCTACCACAGGTTTTTTCCACTTCAAGACCAGAGCAATTTTCACATAACGCACCTCCCATTCATTCGCCAATAACTTTATGACTACTTAACACACTGAAACGATCTATGTATTATTTTTTGTGGGACAAACTAGGCTTTATTTGGGCTATACTTTTTGCTAATAATTATTTTATTATATATGCATTTTACGGAGAAGAAGAGAAAAATTGCAAAAATTCATCATTTCTTAGTTTTCAGCCATTGTAGTTTAAAAAAAAAAGTGCTATTGTAGGTAAAACAGTCACATTTTATCTGCCCATTTGTCCCGTTAATTACAATACTTAAATTGCGTCCCTAGTACAACGTATGGCGATAATATTTTATTTGGAAACAAAGGTGTATTTTTTCAGTTAAGTGTTTTTTTATACTATAAACATAATTATAGGCTTTTATTTACAAAAGCAACATTAATATATCGACATGACATACATATTTAAAAAGTCCCTAAGGTAACTATTTATATAGGTTTTTTTTAATGTTGTAATTTTTTTTATTTTTATTTTGTTAACTATGGGTTTAGTTTTATTTTGGTAACTATGGGTTAGGGGTGGAAGGGATTTAACAATAGTAAATATTTAAATAAATGTTTGAATGTAAGAGTGTATTATGGTATATTGGGGTGTATACGGTTGTATTTTACTTTTTGGCCACAAGATGGCACTACACTTAGCTCGCTGTCTGCTGTTTACAGCAGATAGGAACGAAACTGTTTGTAACAGTTTCCTTGGGGTTATGAATGAAAGATGCTCTCTCTCCCATTCATATTAGAGATGGGAAGTTCGGATCTTTTCAATGATCCGGATGATTCAAATCGGATCATTGAAAAGATCCGGATCTTTGATCCGAATCTCGGATCATTTTACTACCGAAGCATTCGGGGGTGAAATGAATAGCAGGACATGTCTTTCCCTGCTGTGGACAGGAGAAGGGGAGGGGGATGGACACACAGAGAAGGGGAGATGGTGGACAGAGGGCAGGGAGTGGACGGAGGAGGGACGAGCAGAGAGCAGAAATGTTTGCTTGCACACAATACCCACATGCTGCTGCAATCATGCTTTACATGTATTTCACCTATATGCTCATCTGTGTACTTTGAATGCAAACGTCGCACAGTGAAAGAAAGCATTCCCCAAAGCATTCCCAGAAGTGAAGTGCAGCTGTTTAGAGCAGTGCAGGAGGATCATATTGCCCTGCAATCACAGTGCCTGAGCTGTGCTGAGCTGAGCCAAAAGCTTCCAATGTGTTCACTGTGCACAACTACGGAACAGACAGCCTATAATTAGCAGCACGTTATAGCCAGTATGTGTGCTCTACACATATCTGGCAGTGGCACCGATGTCCTCTCTCTCTCTCATCTACCTGTCTCCCTGCAAGGCTGCCTCCCATCCAACAGAGCGATCCGTCTCAGCTCTGCTTCCAGGACCCCGCAGCCCGCTGAGAGGGGGCGTGTTGCTTATGGCCCCGCCCCTTTTGCGATCCGAATCACTCATTTTGATGATTCAGATGATTCGACTCACAAAATAGATTCGGATCAAAGATCCGAATCGTTCATGATCCGGACAACACTAATTCATATCGGCACGGGGATCAGGGCTGAGAATGGATTATTCTCATGCCCTGAACACAGAAGAACGAGGATGCGGCGGAAACGGCGCTGTAATCGCGATTGGCGGCGGTGAGTAAACAGTGCGTATATATACGCCCCTGATCTGCTAGAGGTAAACACAGGGGCATATATATACGTAGCAGAAATCTGGAACTGGTTAATATTTATTAAGTCTATGGAGCCTGCTGCGAACGGCCGGTTTGTGAACATTTGCGGTAAATTCATGTTCACGAACCAAAAATTTGATGTTCACTTCATCACTAGGGAAGATGCAGTGAGGACTCATTCACAATTCTAAACACATTTGCACATATGTTTTCACATGTCTGTTAGTGATTCATAACATGCATTAATCTGTGTGTCTGTTGAGGTGATAAAATACATTCAAATGTAAAAACCAAGCCAATTCGACACATCTCTGGCATACAGTGTTGGGGCAAGGGTCCATCTGACCACTGATACCTGGTCTGAAAAGTACAGTCAGGGCAGGTATATCACCTACACTGCACATTAGGTAAACCTGCTGATGGCTGGGAAGCACGGAATGCCTGGTCCTGCAGCGGAGTTGGTGACACCGCCATAAATTGCACACAGGCCTGCTGCCACCTCCTCTTTTCCTACTATTCCTGTATCCTCTTCACTATCGTCCTCGACTGAGTCCTCGTCTACTGCTGATGCACCCTCCTCTACTATAACTGCACACCCCCAGCTCCCCAGGGCCTATTCCACATCCCAGGTACAACGGTGTCACGCCGTCTTGAGGATAACTTGCCTGAAAGCCGAGAGTCACACTGGACAAGCACTCCTGTCCGCTCTGAACTCACAGGTCGATCAGTGGCTGACCCCGCACCAACTGGAGATTGGAAAAGTGGTGTGTGACAAATGGAAGCAATCTCTTGGCAGCATTGAATTTGGGCAAGGTAACACGTGCCCTGCTTGGCACATGTTCTGAATCTTATTGTACCACGCTTTGTGTCTAAGTACTGAGGCTTTCAGGATGTCCTCAGGCAGTCCAGGAAGGTGTGTGGCAATGTCAGATGTTCATATGCGGCCACAGCACGCCTTGCTGAGATTCAGCAGCTAAACAACATGCCAGTGAGGCGCTTGATTTGTGACAGCCAGACTTGCTGCAATTCCACGCTCATAATGTTTGAATGACTGCTCCAACAAGAACTAGCCATCAATGAGTAACAGATGTATAACCTGGGTGCTAGGACATGCTCTGTGGAGCTGGAGATTTTTTTTGTGGCGTTACTGGGCGCACTTCATAAACTGAAGCTCTTTGCTGTTGTTTGCAGTGCGGTAAATGCGGAGTTTGGTCTGTCAGTGTGAACCGGGTCTCACCTTTACACTACCTGATGGACATGTACAAATGCTGGAAGTTTTAAAGCAGCACTTTATTCCACAAAATGTAGGACTGTAATGTGATTTCTGCCCTTTAGAGATTGAAACATGACTGTAATTTTTGGTGGGACTTTTACCATGGATCCCCCTCCGGCATGCCAAAGTCTAGGCGTTGGACCCCTTGAAACAACTTTACCATCACTTTTGTGGCCAGAAACAGTCCCTGTAGGTTTTAGAATTTGGCTGCCCCTTGAAGTTTATGGCAGTTTGCCTGTTTCCCGAACCTTGTGAAAATGTGATGTTAGGGCCATCTCTACTGCACATGCGCAGTGGAGATCCAGACCGCAGAAATTTTACAGCTGCCAGCAGGAGAACAGAGGCAATACAGAGGATGCCGAGGGACCTGCCGGGCTACGGGGCCTGGAAGAAGCCCAGTGTAAGTTAGGGTTAGGCATTAGTGGGTGGGGGCTGGTTGGGGTTAGGCATGGAGGGGGGATTGGTTAGGGTTAGCCCTGGGTGGGCTTGTGTGAGAATAGGGTTAGGTTTAGTGCCAAAGGTTGTAAAATATTGGTAACATTTTGATATTTTACTTTCAGAATTACCACTCAAAAGTAGAGTAACGGTAATGTCATCAATACTCTACTAGTGGCTATTTCCCATGCCCAGATTTCCCCATCGCCCTTTTTGCATGTACGCAAGCCAAGTAATCTGTATGTTTTTGGGATGCAAGGCAGTATACCAAACAGAAACAAACAACACAATACAAACCTCACGTAGAAAGTGCCGTGGATGAGATCTGGGGGGAGGGCGCTAGTCTACTCTGAGAAGACCCAGCAGAAAACCTCATAGGGAAATTCAGATAATGTGATTGGGCGCACAGCACCCTCTTGAAGTTTTAGGTTTCAGATAGAATGTGGTACGCTAGAGCAAGCAAAAGAAAAACCAGAGAGCACAGCACAATTGCTGTCAATAAACTACCTAAACCTGTGCGTATCTAGAGATATGGTTAACACAGGGGCAAACCCAGGATTTTCAAAGGGGGGATTCCTGAAAGGTCTCCCTCAGCCATGCACAATACAGTACTATAATATGGTAGGACCTCATGCTGGGTACATATAATGCAATTTCCCGTCCGACTCCCCGACGGACAACAGGATCGGTCAGTAGCAGTTTGGATACAGATAATAATGAGGACAGCTGACATTGCTAATGAAGGGGAAAGTGAAGCATTCACCCAGCATGGCACAGGGCTGTGCTCATACATGACACTGTTAAAGTTCCCCAGGGCTGCTCCATGCTCTGTACACATGCTGTTGCTCCATGCTCTGTACACACGCTGCTGCTCCATGCTCTGTACACACGCTGCTGCTCCATGCTCTGTACACACGCTGCTGCTCCATGCTCTGTACACACGCTGCTGCTCCATCCTCTGTACACACACTGCTGCTCCATGCTCTGTACACACGCTGCTGCTCCATGCTCTGTACACACGCTGCTGCTCCATGCTCTGTACACATGCTGCTGCTCCATCCAAAGTGAATTGTAGCAGGAAAGAAAGGGGGCAGTGCTGTGAGCTGTAGGATACCTGCAGATATTCTGGTATCTCAACTTGTGCCTGTCCCCAGACACTGCACCGGCCCTGGTCTGAGAGGGGATTCTGGGCAGCTGTAATCCCCCCTGCGTTTGCCTATGTAACTAATATGCAAACAAGAGAGAAAAAGCATCTCAATGCACCAGTAGGATATAATATAACTGAATAATATTTATTGTATACAAACAATGGTGAATAAAAGTATCCAGTGGTGTAGCTAAGGAGCTATGGGCTCTGGTGCAAGTTTTACATGGGGCCCCCCAAGCACTCTATAAATAACAATTGATATGGCACGCCAAAACCTGCCAAGGACAACTACAACCACAGTGTCAGAGGTGCAAGAAGTGAATGGGGAACAGTGTATTAAAGGAATACTATCGATTAAAACAACTTTTTTTGTAATACTCTATATTAGGGTAGACATTACCACTAGTGCTAGGGGAACTTTATTTGTTCACCCAGTTCTCTCTCCCTCTCTCTCTGCTTAAAGGATACCCGAACTGACATGTGACATGATGAGATAAACATGTGTATATACAGTGGCTAGCACACAAATAACTATGCTATGTTCCTTTTTTTTCTTTCTCTGTCTGAAAGAGTTAAATATCACATATGCAAGTGGCTGACTCAATCCTGACTCAGACAGGAAGTGACTACAGTGTGACCCTCACTGATAAGAAATTTCCCTTTTTATCTCTTTCTTGCTCTCAGAAGCCATTTTCTGCTAGGAAAGTGTTTTATAGTTGGAATTTCTTATCAGTGAGGGTCACACTGTAGTCACTTCCTGTCTGAGTCAGGACTGAGTCAGCCACTTACATATCTGATATTTAACTCTTTCAGGCAGAGAAAGAAAAAAAGGAACACAGCATAGTTATTTGTGTGCTCGGCACTGTACATACCCATGTCTATCTCATCATGTCACATTTCAGTTGTGGTATCCTTTAAGAATTATCCTTCATTCCTCACACAGCTCACAAATATACTTCACTGTGTCACAGCATGCAGGAGACCTGAGGAGGAGGCTGATCTGAGGAGGTAACAGGTAACTAGATGAGCAGTAATATTGCTGAAAGAGCGTACATATGAATTGGCTGCCGGGAGACTTGGGCTTATCCTGCTGCTGCTGCTGATATGGCTGATCTTGCTGCTGCACAAGTTCCCAGCAGCATAAATACTATTCCCCCTCCAGGTCGCCTTGGATAGTGGGGAATGATATAATTTGGCTTCCAGCTATTGCTGGAGGCCGAATTATAGTGTTTTAAGAGCAACTTCAGCTCCTTCTTCTGATGGCGCTGAAGTTACTCACAGTGCGCTGTCTATGGAGGCGCCGGCTGCACCCAAATCTCCTGCGCTGTTATTGCAGCGCTCACTGAAAGAGGGAGATGTGTTTACACTTCCTGACTGACTGGCTTGCTTGTGATCATAAGCCCGATCTACACGATACGATTCTTTGTGTGATTCGATTACAATTCTATTTACGATC
Source organism: Hyperolius riggenbachi (assembly GCF_040937935.1). Taxonomy (NCBI): domain Eukaryota; kingdom Metazoa; phylum Chordata; class Amphibia; order Anura; family Hyperoliidae; genus Hyperolius; species Hyperolius riggenbachi. The sequence goes on from NC_090655.1 coordinate 262,728,472, forward strand.
CGATTAAATCCGACATGTCCGATCGGGATTCGATTCAAATCAATTCCATTTGCCATTACAAAACCATGGCAAATCAAATCGAATCGAAACCCGATCGGACATGTCGGATTTAATCGGATCATAAATAGAATCGTGATTGAATCGCACAAAGAATCGTATCGTGTAGATGGGGCTATACCAGGCTGCATCTACTTCCTAGGCTGCTGAGAGGGAGGTAAGCTGTTTACAAAGGTATTATCAGGATCTTTATCAGTCAGAGAGAACAGAAAACAAGGAACACACATTGCGGGAATCTTTAACCCCTTACCACCATATCGGACTGATAAGGCTGTCGGCGGACTAATAAGGCTGTTTCTGAATGATCCGCTCAGAAACAGCCTTATCAGTCTGCCGACAGCGCGTACACACGTGCTACTGTCGGCTGAACGTCCGCCCAGCGGGAGGGTTTGACGGACCCATCGTTGGTGGCAGTAGTGCGTGTGCACGCACCTTAAGAGCCGTCACTTTTGTATCTAAAAACTGACAGAGGATTTTACAGCAGAGATGCAGAGCTGTGTGGGGAAGGAAACTGCTCCTTGTACTTGTGGTAATGTGTCCCCTAACATACAGCATTTAAAAAAATGCTTCAATCAATAGTATTCCTTTAAGGATTACTACCATTCAAAGCATCTATAGAAGTCATTATTACAAGCACTGGACCAATAGAGAGCTATTACTGTGATAGAGGGTGAACCCTTCGGGGCCCCTCTGGCCCAAGGGCAATGATGCGGTGGCTACCTCTGCACCCCCTGTTGCTACGCCAATGAAAGTATCATATACACAAAATTACAAAAGACCATCACAAAACACGACAACAAGATAAAAATGGGGATAGGCTGCAAAAATTGCAAATAGTCAAAAAGAGGGGGCAGTGGGGAGCCAGCCAAACATCTGGGGATAAGTATTACAATCCTGTATAATAATTTTCACGTGTCCCTGCATCATCATTTGTCCCTGTGTCCGTGTGAAAACGAACTGCGCATGTGCGCACAGTTCAGCTGGCTCGCTCTGCTCTGTCCCTGTGGTTACTAGGACAATAGGGACGCACACAGGAGCTGGGAGGATGACACTGGGAAGGAGGATGACGGGGCCAGGGGGCAGGCGTATGTGCACGATGTGCCTCATACGCATGGCATGTGCGAACGTACGCACGTACGTCGGCGCACTGCTTTTTAGAGGACAGCCAGTGCGGGGGTCGCGGCCAGAGCCTAGCGCCTGTTTTTAAACGGGCCTTAGGCCTAGTTATATATAATTTGGTATATAGCAGGCAATCTAGCTGTAAATGCAAATTTGTGCAATAAGAGGGTGCTAAAATGCACCAACAAATAACCATCAGTGTTATTTCGCATGCACAGTGGGACGTTATTGTCCTGCGTTATAAAGTCATTATAATGCAGGTTAACGTAATGTAATGTTAACCCTATGCGACATTCACAGTGCGACGTTATCATCGCGTTGTAAATGTTGCGTTGCTTGCAGTGTGTTACTTCTAAACACAGACGTTTAGGCTACTTTCACATCACGTTAAAGTCGCACCGCAAACTAACAACGCAACACGGCCAAAGAGTCACACTGCAGCGTTACCAACGCATACACATATACAGTAGAAAATACAGGTAATGAAGAGTATGTCGGCAAGTCTTACTGAACATGTGCAAACAGTCTAACGCAGCTAAAAATGTGTATAACGCACAGCATGCAGTACTTTCATTTAACGTGCAGCGTTAGACACCAACGCAACGTCTGCACTGTGAAAAGGCCATTGATTTTTAATTGCTGTGAGTTTTTCTGTGTTCTGTGTTTCTTTAACGTCGCACTGTAAAAGAGCCCTTAACAGATACAGAGAGGCATATTTTCATTGCCTGTAAAAACAAAACAGAGGACACCAAGAGCCCAATAGTGCAATATTGTCTGGTAAGCTCAATATATAATGTAATGTCAAAGGTTCTTATACTCACAAAGGTGGGTTACCATCAGGTAACCACTTGACAGGCAGGTGGGGAGTATTAGTACCTGTCCCCACTCAGGTATAAAAGTCGCTCTCTGTAGATAGGAAAATGGGGAAAGAACCCCTCCACCAGGGGTGGACTTAATCGTGCTGTAATATGTACGAACAGAGGCGCCAACTCCAAGCAGAGTAAAACAATGTTCTAAAAATGATAAAAAGAGGGAAGTCGAGGTGGACTTGCTTCCCTCTGGTAGTGGACATATACTCAAATGCAGAGTAAAAAATATACAATTTATTCACAGCTCCATAAAATCGCAACGCGTTTCGCGGTCAACAATCACTGGTTCAGGTCCATAAAGCGTGTGAGCGCCTCACACGCTTTATGGACCTGAACCAGTTTTATATGCTCCTGTACTGCCTGATGAAGCGGGATTGTTGACTGCGAAACGCGTTGCGATTTTATGGAGCTGTGAATAAATTGTATATTTTTTACTCTGCATTTGAGTATATGTCCACTACCAGAGGGAGGTAAGTCCACCTCGACTTCCCTCTTTTTATCATTTTTAGAACATTGTTTTACTCTGCTTGGCGCCTCTGTTCGTACATATTACAGCACAATATTTTCATTGCCTGTATGCTCCACTGTATCTACTGTATGCCACAGTAATGCAGAATTGATGTGCATTACCACTTTGCGTTGTAATGCTGCGTTGTGACTTTAATGTAGCATTACAACCCATCATCCCACTGTGAATATGCCCTTACGGTCAAATGCAAACCAGGAAAGTGCTATGCGCATAATTCATGTTAAGATCTTCACAGTGATAAACCATCAAGTCTAACAATACGTATGAACAACACACAAGGAGCATAGTGCAAAGTATAATAGATAAGATTCCTATGGAAACCCTGTGATTCTGAAGGTGCCCATACACGGTACAGTAAAAATGTTTGGTTTTCCTGTTTATTCGACCAAAATGATCTAATCGATTGAAAGTCAAAAAGAATCTTTTTTTTTTTTTTGTTTGATCAAGAAAAACAAATGATTATCCAGTTTTTTCAATAGAAATCCAATCGGAAATGTTGGAAAAATCTTTATATTCAATCTAATGGAATAATCTAACAAAATGATCTAATCAAAAAAAAATTAGAAAAATTGTACCATGTATGGGCACCTTAAAGCGGTATCGTCACCATAAAAATCACATTTCAACAGCAACTGGTCTGAGTGCATTAAGTGATAAAGATGCTAATCCTGCATTCAAAACTTTTTCTGCTGTTGTGGTTTGGAGTTATCACATACCTTAGGAGCACTGGCCCTTTAGTAGTCAGTGCCAAAGAATTGCATGCTGGGGGTTCTTTTTATCTATAATATATTCCTCCTCTTGCATTTATTTCCCTGCCTAGCTGCTTATCTGAAACACGACCCCTGCTCACTTGTGTTTACAAGCAAGGCTGAGGTGACTCAGCTATTGGAGGAGAAAAGAAAAAAAGCAAAGGGCAGAAATGACATCAGGATTTAGCCTAAACTGTGGGCAAAATACATGGTTCCCACCAGCAACAGAATTATCTTAATTTACTATTTAAAATTAACTGAAATCAAGATGTGGACAGTACAATACATGTGTTGTGTAAGTACATCAAGTATTTATCTACCTATACATGTGTTTTTTCCCCCTGGCATAGTATGGCTAATGCTACTGCTTTAACCTCTTGGGCGATAATCCCGAGCTCAGCTCGGGCTATACCGCCGCGGAGGATTTCTCAGGCCCTGCTGGGCCGATTTGCATAATTTTTTTTTTTACACGCAGCTAGCACTTTGCTAGCTGCATGTAACATCCGCTCTCCGCCGATCCGCCGCTACCTGCCGCGTTATAGGGCCCCCCACACTGAGACCCCGTGCACAGCCTGGCCAATCAGTGCCAGGCAGTGCTGAGGGGTGGATCGGGACTCCCTTTGACGTCACGACATCGATGACGTCATCGCGACCGTTGCCATGGCGATGGGGGAAGCCAAACAGGAAATCCCGTTCTGAACGGGATTTCCTGTTTGCTCTGATCGCCGGAGGCGATCGGATGGGGTGGGGGGATGCCGCTGCACAGTGGCTATCATGTAGCTAGCGCAAGGCTAGCTACATTATTGACTTAAAAAAAAACATTAAAAAAGTGCTGCCCCGCCCCCCTGGCGATGTTATTGTATCGCCCAGGAGGTTAAGAGTTACCTCTTAACAGAGCCTCTAACCTCAATCGGCGTGTAATGCTGACTTATAGCCTACTGGTGCGTTGTGAGAAAGCCCCTTCTAAGCTAATGAATAGAGATGTCGCGAACCTCCGATTTTCGGTTCGCGAACCGGGTTCGCGAACTTCCGCGGAAGGTTCGGTTCGCGGAAAAATTCGCGAACCGCAATAGACTTCAATAGGGAGGCGAACTTTGAAAAATAGAAAAAATTATGCTGGCCACAAAAGTGATGGAAAAGATGTTTCAAGGGGTCTAACACCTGGAGGGGGGCATGGCGGAGTGGGATACATGCCAAAAGTCCCGGTGAAAAATCTGGATGTGACGCAAAGCAGCGTTTTAAGGGCAGAAATCACACTGAATGCTAAACTGCAGGCCTAACGTGCTTTCAAACATTTTGCATGTGTATACATCAAACAGGGAGTGTAATTAGAGTACTGCTTCACACTGACACACCAAACTCACTGTGTAACGCACCGCAAACAGCTGTTTGTGTAGTGACGGCCATGCTGGACTACTGCGCAACATGGCGTGATTGCTCTTCCTCACTCAGTGATGTCAGGTAATGTGTGACTTCCTTCTCAACTTTCCATGGCATTGTTAAAAAGCTTACGTTTTGTTTTTAATTTACATTTTCTACTTGCTGTGTACTTGTTCAGTACCGCTACAATGAGAATCCTGTGGAGGCGGGCAAGTCTGCCATTGTGACCCCGGGTAATGGCCGGGGAATGAGAGGTTTGAATCCGGTGTGGAGCCTGAGCAACGGCTACCACTACACATCCAAGGAGGGCAGCGGGCAGGCATGCACGCCCGCCCGCCCCGAGGTAGTGACCAAAAATAACAATACAGGAGCAGGACTTTCGAGGCCCTGCTGTGTATTTGAAATGAATGTACTTTAAATCCTTTAACGAGAACCAGTTATGGCGGGCAAAGATGACACCACATTCCTTTCACGAGAATCATATGGAGGCGGGCAAGTCTGTCATTTGTGACCCCGGGTAATGGCCGGGGAATGAGGGATGGAATCCGGTGTGGAGCCTGAGAAACGGCTACCACTACACATCCAAGGAGGGCAGCAGGTAGGCATGCACGCCCGCCCCGAGGTAGTGACCAAAAATAACAATACAGGAGGCGGACTTTCGAGGCCCTGCTGTGTATTTGAAATGAATTAACTTTAAATCCTTTAACGGGAATCCGTTATGGAGGGCAAGTCTGCCATTGTCACCGCGGGGAATGAAGGTTGGATTGTGTCCCGAAGTGGGAGCCTGCTGAGACCCATGCTGTAGCTGCCCTGACCGTGCTTTGCAGACCAGGCATCTGTGGTCAGATGGACCCTTGAGCCAGCGGAAGACAAACCAAGTCGAAAGCATTTGCCAAGAATGTTTTACGGAGGGCAAGTTTTTTTGCCCTTTTTTTAAATTTTTTGAAAATGATAGATGGTTGTATTTTTAAATTGTTTGAAAGTTTAAATGGTTGTATTTTTAAATTGTTTGAAAGTTTAGATGGTTGTATTTTTAAATTGTTTGAAAGTTTAGATGGTTGTATTTTTAAATTGTTTAAAAGTGTATCCATTCTTCCTCCCCCCAGCCACGAACAATACCATGGGAACGTGGAGCAGCAGAAGCCCCCTGTGACGGCTGCCACGGTTGTTCTCCGCTGCATGTCTTTTGAGGGGTGCTTCTTTTCCTCAGGTGTTCTTGCCATAGCTGTTTGTGCCTTCTCTCCAGGTGCCTTCGTAAGGCACTTGTCCCTACGTGAGAGTTGGCCTTTCCACGGCTCAATTTTTGCTGGCAGAGACAACAGATGGCTTTGCTCCGATCTGAGACACACACGTGAAAAAATTTCCAAACCGCTGAGCCCCCCTGGGGTGATGGCGCTACGGTGGCATCAGCAGCAGCTGACGTTGAAGGGCATGTGTGCTCCCTGGCCATAGCTGGCGATACATGGCACCGGACACTGCCCCCAGCTGTTTCTGAGGACGAACTCCCTCTGCTTCTATCATGGAGTCGTCTCCTCCTACTCCTCTCTGACTCCTCCTCTGAACTGTCCCCCTGGTCATCTCCTCTACCGGGAACATATGTGGTATCCGTATAATCGTCATCATAATCCTCCTGGCCAGCTGCGCTTTCCTCAGACACCTCCTCAAGTGCACCAACTTTAGGTGGTCCACCATCATCCCCATCCACACACGTTACGTCCATACTATCGCCACCTAACTCAGACGTATGAGGTGGTGTACCTGCGCCTTCTTGTTGTTGTTGCAGTAGTGGCTGGGAATCAGTGATTTCACCACCACCACCAAATAACTCCTGCGAAGTGTCAAATGCAGCGGATGTGGTGCTTGTTGTAGCGCTGGTGGCTGCGGGAGATGAGGTGTTCTGTGTTAAATACTCAATCACCTCCTCACGATTTTGGGAAGTGATGGCACGTGCCTTCTTCTGAGCACTGTATTTTGGGGCAGGTCCACATGAAATCACAGCAACACCACCTCGCACAGCCACAGACCTGCCGGTGCCTTGTGGCCTTCCTCTTGGTCTGCCTCTACCTCTTCCTCTACCTGGTTTGTCCATTTTGTCCATCTCGGGGGTATGCTAGCTATATGCAGTGAGGTGGGTTCTCACTCAACACAACAGGTAGTTAGATGCAGTGAGGTGGCCAGGTGGGTTCACACTCAACACAACAGGTAGTTAGATGCAGTGAGCTGGGTTCACTCAACAGTAAAGGTACTTAAGATGCAGTGAGGTGGGTTCTCACTCAACACAACAGGTAGTTAGATGCAGTGAGGTGGCCAGGTGGGTTCACACTCAACACAACAGGTAGTTAGATGCAGTGAGCTGGGTGCACTCAACAGTAAAGGTACTTAAGATGCAGTGAGGTGGGTTCTCACTCAACACAACAGGTAGTTAGATGCAGTGAGGTGGCCAGGTGGGTTCACACTCAACACAACAGGTAGTTAGATGCAGTGAGCTGGGTTCACTCAACAGTAAAGGTACTTAAGATGCAGTGAGGTGGGTTCTCACTCAACACAACAGGTAGTTAGATGCAGTGAGGTGGCCAGGTGGGTTCACACTCAACACAACAGGTAATTAGATGCAGTGAGCTGGGTTCACTCAACACAAGGCTAGGTATATGCAGTGATGAGGTGGGTTAAGTAAACACAACAGGTACTGGGTAGTTAAATGCAGTGAGCTGGGTTCACTCAACAGTAAAGGTACTTAAGATGCAGTGAGGTGGGTTCTCACTCAACACAACAGGTAGTTAGATGCAGTGAGGTGGCCAGGTGGGTTCACACTCAACACAACAGGTAGTTAGATGCAGTGAGCTGGGTTCACTCAACAGTAAAGGTACTTAAGATGCAGTGAGGTGGGTTCTCACTCAACACAACAGGTAGTTAGATGCAGTGAGGTGGCCAGGTGGGCTCACACTCAACACAACAGGTAGTTAGATGCAGTAAGCTGGGTTCACTCAACACAAGGCTAGGTATATGCAGTGATGAGGTGGGTTAAGTAAACACAACAGGTACTGGGTAGTTAGATGCAGTGAGCTGGGTTCACTCAACAGTAAAGGTACTTAAGATGCAGTGAGGTGGGTTCTCACTCAACACAACAGGTAGTTAGATGCAGTGAGGTGGCCAGGTGGGTTCACACTCAACACAACAGGTAATTAGATGCAGTGAGCTGGGTTCACTCAACACAAGGCTAGGTATATGCAGTGATGAGGTGGGTTAAGTAAACACAACAGGTACTGGGTAGTTAGATGCAGTGAGCTGGGTTCACTCAACAGTAAAGGTACTTAAGATGCAGTGAGGTGGGTTCTCACTCAACACAACAGGTAGTTAGATGCAGTGAGGTGGCCAGGTGGGTTCACACTCAACACAACAGGTAGTTAGATGCAGTGAGCTGGGTTCACTCAACAGTAAAGGTACTTAAGATGCAGTGAGGTGGGTTCTCACTCAACACAACAGGTAGTTAGATGGAGTGAGGTGGCCAGGTGGGCTCACACTCAACACAACAGGTAGTTAGATGCAGTGAGCTGGGTTCACTCAACACAAGGCTAGGTATATGCAGTGATGAGGTGGGTTAAGTAAACACAACAGGTACTGGGTAGTTAGATGCAGTGAGCTGGGTTCACTCAACAGTAAAGGTACTTAAGATGCAGTGAGGTGGGTTCTCACTCAACACAACAGGTAGTTAGATGCAGTGAGGTGGCCAGGTGGGCTCACACTCAACACAACAGGTAGTTAGATGCAGTGAGCTGGGTTCACTCAACACAAGGCTAGGTATATGCAGTGATGAGGTGGGTTAAGTAAACACAACAGGTACTGGGTAGTTAGATGCAGTGAGCTGGGTTCACTCAACAGTAAAGGTACTTAAGATGCAGTGAGGTGGGTTCTCACTCAACACAACAGGTAGTTAGATGCAGTGAGGTGGCCAGGTGGGTTCACACTCAACACAACAGGTAGTTAGATGCAGTGAGCTGGGTTCACTCAACAGTAAAGGTACTTAAGATGCAGTGAGGTGGGTTCTCACTCAACACAACAGGTAGTTAGATGCAGTGAGGTGGCCAGGTGGGTTCACACTCAACACAACAGGTAGTTAGATGCAGTGAGCTGGGTTCACTCAACAGTAAAGGTACTTAAGATGCAGTGAGGTGGGTTCTCACTCAACACAACAGGTAGTTAGATGCAGTGAGGTGGCCAGGTGGGCTCACACTCAACACAACAGGTAGTTAGATGCAGTGAGCTGGGTTCACTCAACACAAGGCTAGGTATATGCAGTGATGAGGTGGGTTAAGTAAACACAACAGGTACTGGGTAGTTAGATGCAGTGAGCTGGGTTCACTCAACAGTAAAGGTACTTAAGATGCAGTGAGGTGGGTTCTCACTCAACACAACAGGTAGTTAGATGCAGTGAGGTGGCCAGGTGGGTTCACACTCAACACAACAGGTAATTAGATGCAGTGAGCTGGGTTCACTCAACACAAGGCTAGGTATATGCAGTGATGAGGTGGGTTAAGTAAACACAACAGGTACTGGGTAGTTAGATGCAGTGAGCTGGGTTCACTCAACAGTAAAGGTACTTAAGATGCAGTGAGGTGGGTTCTCACTCAACACAACAGGTAGTTAGATGCAGTGAGGTGGCCAGGTGGGTTCACACTCAACACAACAGGTAGTTAGATGCAGTGAGCTGGGTTCACTCAACAGTAAAGGTACTTAAGATGCAGTGAGGTGGGTTCTCACTCAACACAACAGGTAGTTAGATGGAGTGAGGTGGCCAGGTGGGCTCACACTCAACACAACAGGTAGTTAGATGCAGTGAGCTGGGTTCACTCAACACAAGGCTAGGTATATGCAGTGATGAGGTGGGTTAAGTAAACACAACAGGTACTGGGTAGTTAGATGCAGTGAGCTGGGTTCACTCAACAGTAAAGGTACTTAAGATGCAGTGAGGTGGGTTCTCACTCAACACAACAGGTAGTTAGATGCAGTGAGGTGGCCAGGTGGGCTCACACTCAACACAACAGGTAGTTAGATGCAGTGAGCTGGGTTCACTCAACACAAGGCTAGGTATATGCAGTGATGAGGTGGGTTAAGTAAACACAACAGGTACTGGGTAGTTAGATGCAGTGAGCTGGGTTCACTCAACAGTAAAGGTACTTAAGATGCAGTGAGGTGGGTTCTCACTCAACACAACAGGTAGTTAGATGCAGTGAGGTGGCCAGGTGGGTTCACACTCAACACAACAGGTAGTTAGATGCAGTGAGCTGGGTTCACTCAACAGTAAAGGTACTTAAGATGCAGTGAGGTGGGTTCTCACTCAACACAACAGGTAGTTAGATGCAGTGAGGTGGCCAGGTGGGTTCACACTCAACACAACAGGTAGTTAGATGCAGTGAGGTGGCCAGGTGGGTTCACACTCAACACAACAGGTAGTTAGATGCAGTGAGCTGGGTTCACTCAACACAACGCTAGGTATATGCAGTGATGATGTGGGTTAAGTAAACACAACAGGTACTGGGTAGTTAGATGCAGTGAGCTGGGTTCACTGAACAGTATACAGTAAAGGTACTTAAGATGCAGTGAGGTGGGTTCTCACTCAACACAACAGGTAGTTAGACTTAGATGCAGTGAGCTGGGTTCACTCAACACAACGCTAGGTATATGCAGTGATGAGGTGGGTTAAGTAAACACAACAGGTACTGGGGTATATGCAGTACTGGGTAGTACAATGTGCAGCTCCCTGTCACACACACAGGCAGTCAGTCACTGAATGTGCTGGGCTGCTGGCAGTGGCACACACACTATCAATTAGCAAGGCTGTGCATGCAACAAAAGTGTCAGGGAAAAAAAATGTACAGGTTGAGCTCTGAAAAGAGCTGTTGCTGGGTGCTTTAAAAGCAATATTAATCAGTCAGGAACAAGCAAAGCAGCCTAGAACCTAACTAATCTGTCCCTAAGAGAAAAAGTCTGCAGCAGCTGTCCCTTTCCTCTCTCTAGCAGGCACACGAGTGACTGTAATGGCCGCCGGAGGCTGCCTTATATAAGGGGGGGTGGGGCTCCAGGGCTTACTGTAGCCTGAATGGCTACAATGTGCCTGCTGACTGTGATGCAGAGGGTCAAAGTTGACCCTCATAGTGCATTATGGGGCGAATCGAACTTCCGGAAAAGTTCGCCTGGCGCAGGCGAACGCGAACCCCCAATGTTCGCCTGGAACCGTTCGCCGGCGAACCGTTCGGTACACCTCTACTAATGAAGTGTTGCTTTGTGCTGCAGCATCCTGCACAGGCGCAGTACGCTCCAGGCTACATGAACGCTATCGTGATTGCAAGAAGTGCGGCCACGTGCTTGTGCAGAAGATGGCGACCTGGCGAGGTCGGCATCCCGGGACATCGGAGACATCAGAGCTGCGGCGAGGGACAGATAGGCTGCCAGGGGCTGGAGAAAAGCAGTAAGTAGAGCTGTTTTTGGTTTTTTTTTTACTTACTCACACCTGTCCTTTAAAGTAAACCAGAGATCAACACATCTAAGGAACCAATACTTACCCCGGGCTTCCTCTAGCCCCATAAGCACTTGAGAGTCCCTCACCGCCCTCCTGAGGTCTGCCGTTCAGCAGTGATCAGCCCCGGTAACTGCCTCAGTCGTGTCAGTCCGGGTCTACTGCGCATGCGCGGGATGTCCGCACATGCGCAGAAGACCCCAACTGATGCAACTGAGCCAGTTACCGGGGCTGATCTGCAGGCCGGAGGAGGACGTGACAAGACTCAGGCAAGCTTAGGGGGCTGGAGGAAGCCCCGGGTAAGCATCCAGTCTTTAGATGTGTTGATCTCTGATACACTTTAAATAATTGTGCAATAAAGGTGTCAGTCTCATCCATTGTAGAACGTTGGTGGGAATGGTAAATGTATTCTAGCAATGTATGTATTTTCTATGTGCAGCATACATGAAGCAGTGCTGTTTGTGTGAGCTTGAGCTCCTTTTACCTGTCATGCTGGATAAGCACTGTGATTGCATGCCTGCAACAGTAAATACATTAACCACCCTGGCGTTCTGATTAAATCGCCAGGGTGGTTGCGGGAGGGTTTTTTTTTAATAAAAAAAAAACTATTTCATGCAGCCAACTGAAAGTTGGCTGCATGAAAGCCCACTAGAGGGCGCTCCGGAGGCGATCTTCCGATCGCCTCCGGCGCCCAGAATAAACAAGGAAGGCCGCAATGAGCGGCCTTCCTTGTTTTGCTTATATCGTCGCCATAGCGACGAGCGGAGTGACGTCATCGACGTCAGCCGACGTCCTGACGTCAGCCGCCTCCGATCCAGCCCTTAGCGCTGGCCGGAACTTTTTGTTCCGGCTACACTGGGCTCAGGCGGCTGGGGTGACCCTCTTTCGCCGCTGCTCGCGGCGGATCGCCGCAGAGCGGCGGCGATCAGGCAGCACACGCGGCTGGCAAAGTGCCGGCTGCGTGTGCTGCTTTTTATTTGATGAAAATCGGCCCAGCAGGGCCTGAGCGGCGACCTCCGGCGGTGTTGGACGAGCTGAGCTCGTCCAGACCGCTCAAGGTGGGCTGGGATCACGGCTAGCTATGTGACCTCTCTCCTAATTTGTGTTTCTGGCTTGCTGCTCTGATCACCCATATCCCAGCCACAAACAGTCTGCGCAGGGAAAGAAAGAGCCATCTGAGTCTCTCTGGGACAGTCAGGCAAGTGGGGGAGATCACAGCAGTAGGGAAGGGGTGTCTGCAGAACTCTCTGATCCTCCCCGAAGAAGCCTGTGAAGGTAGGGGAAGTGCAATGTCTACAATGAATGAGGCAATGTTTATGAAGAAGTTGCTAAAGGTGGCTTGCAGGGAAATCTACTCCCTCCCCCCCCCCCCCCCCCCGCCAGTCCACACCTGCTGGAGGCGTACTGGCTGTGTCTCTCTATTTTGTCTGCATTTATTTTATCTTAACTGGGAACTTGGAACTGGCTGCAAACTGTAAGTACTGTGCTCTGTTTTTTTTTTTTTTTTGGTCACTGCCACCCTATAAAAACTTGCACCGGGGCCCATAGCTCCTTAGCTACGCCACTGGTTCCCATAGATCCCGGGGATACACTTTTATATATGCTTGCTCTATCCTTTAGGTTGGCAAGTTATGCTGCCTATCTATCACATAATAATATACTTTATACAGTAACTTTCAGTTCTGGAAGATTACCCACAGTGAAGTTTGCTGCGTCCATGCGGGCTCCACTTAGGTCCTGCTTTGTGATTGTCACCCTTGTTATCTTATTGGGAACCTAAACTGAGAGGGATATGAATGTTTCCTCTTAAACAATCCCAGTTGCCTGGCAGCCCTGCGGATCTCTTTGGCTGCAGTAATGGCTGAATCACACACCTGAAACAAGCATGCAGCTAATCCAGCCTGACTTCAGTCAGAGCATCTGATCTGCGTGCTTGTTGAGGGGCTGTGGCTAAAAGTATCAGAGACACAGGATCAGCAGGAGAGTCGGGCATTATTTTAAAATGAAAAATCCATATCCTTCTCAGTTTAGGTTCCCTTTAAGGATCCCAGAAACCATATCCATCCCATTTCCTTGCTTTGTTTTCTATGCAGACTCCTAGCTTTACCTGTCTATGCTTCTTAGGCAAGACCATGCCTTCTTTGCTTACTCCTAAAGGCCTACTGAGTGGAAGATTGCACGCCGTAAACGTAGGCGCTTGTTTAATCGCAATCCTTTATTGAAACGCGGATAAACTGTTAGGGCCCGTTCTCACTAGGGCCATTCCCACTAATCGCCAAAGCGCTAGCGCAATAGAAACCTAATGGCAGTGATCTCACTGCCGCGATTGCCGCTGATCATGGGCGTTTCGTGATTATTGGCAATTGCGAAACGTGTTATCGGCAGCCTTTTGCCATGATTCTCGAGCAGTCGCAGTACAGTGCTTCTACAAGCTCTGATCACGATCATCAGGATTCGCGGAACTGTATTTTTTATAAGTGATTTTTACTGCACTAATTGCGCACAATATGGTAGCGCTAAAGTTTTGTGCTTTTAAGTGTGAATGGGCCCTTACTGGTTTTATGGCATTGAATTGCTACCTTATGCTGGTACCGCCATTCGTGTGTATACTGTTCATGCTCCCTGCCTCTATGTTTCCTATGTTGTTTTGTTATAGGTGATTTATCTATTACTTGGCTGTTTGCAGCCGTCTGCGGTTGCGTTTGCTCACACTTTATCACTCTTGGATCCCTGATGTACGTCCACCATAGCTGTGGATTTCATTCTGCTTTACCATTTTCACTTACTATAGCCATTCCCACATTTAGCCTCCCTACCAATATGACAGGCACACCCTGCAATTACTTGGAACAAGTCATCCTCCCTCCCCTATTTCCCAGTTTACCTACACAAAAGTGGATCGATCGTCACTGGGCTCCCCTCCCCCTTCTTTTCTTTAGCTCTCATCATTGCATTTCCCAAGGACAGATTATGTATAAAGGACAACTGAAGTGAGAGGGATATGGAGGCTGCCATATTTATTTCCACCTAAGCAATGCCAGTTGCCAGGCCCTCCTGCTGATCCTCTGCCACTAATACAATTAGCCATAGCCCCTGAACAAGCATGCAGCAGATCAGGTGTTTCTGACATTATTGTCAGATCTGACTAGATTAGCTGCATGCTTGTTTCTGGTGTTATTCAGATACTACTGCAGAGAAATAGACCAGCAGGGCTGCCAGGCAACTGGTATTGATTAAAAGGAAAGAAATATGGCAGCCTCCGTATACCTCTTACTTCAGTTCCCCTTTAAGTATCAGGATTGCACCCTCTGGTTTGACCCGACCCAATGATATGAACTTGACAACTAAGCATGTCTATAATGTGTTCCCTGCTTTTTATTGAATTAGATCTCCTCACTTTCAGATGTATATGTGCATTTGTATCCTGTGATTTCTTATGTTTTACTAATTGCTGGCGCTTTTCCGTGGTAACACGTGCTTCTGCCTCTGTCAGCTCTAGAGGGGCTGCGGCTGGTGGACCTTGTTTCTGATTGATGTAACTCACGGTGCTTCTTTTTTAGCTCCATTGTCCGTTTGATTGCTTGAAGTGCGCTTCCTCCTATTACTAAGTACGCACTCCGGCTGTCAAATCTCAGACCACTGAGTGCTCACGCTGCCGTCCTGCTCGATACACGTTGGACTTTTCACCTTTACTTACACTCTTATTCCCCTATCCCCGTGAGTTATATCCCTCAGAGCAGCTGTGCCCAATCTACCACCCGCGGGCAATTTGTGGCTCGCGAAGCTGACTTATGTGGCCCACGGAAGAGTCCTGAGGAGGAGGATCAGGGATTGTGTCATACTACGTTAGGGTGACCAGACATCCTCCAAAAGGAGGACATGTCCTCTTTTTTAGCATGGTTTCCTCTGTCCTCCAGGCACTCCAAAAGTTCATTAAAATGTCCTCCTTTCACAGATTCAGAAGTTGCATTGACTGCATTTTACTTTTTACATATGTGATATATACATATGAGATATGAGATACATATGAGATATACTGAGATTGAGCAGACTTCGGCTTCTGTTACCAGGTTATCAATATTTATAACCTTAAGAAGTGGGAGCGTGGCAACAATGTTTATATTCTAGTTCCATCTGACAGCGCAACTAACCAATACTTTGTGTAAAATGTCAAATGAAAAAGAAACAGAAATGTCTAAAACAGAGAAGTTGCAAGTTTTCTGATTGTCACAAGACAAAATGTCCATGTTTTGAGGGAGGACAAAAAGAAACTGTCACGTATGGCATTGGTACTAACCAGAGATGGATTAAGATGTATTGGGACCCTAGGCAAGTTGGTTAGATTTGCCACCCCTTTGTGGTGCCTTTAGTAAGCTAAATAAAGTGGAGAGAGGTCAAAGAAGGAAGCAGGTGGGCCTCTTGACACCCTTTAGACCCCTGGCACTTGCCTAGGTTGCCTGGTGAATGATCCTGCTCTGATGGTAACCGGGGAGTTGGAGTTAATTGGTCATACAGTATTTGTTCTCTAATGGCCTCTGTCCTCCTTTTTAGCCGACCCCATCTGGTCACCCTATACTATGTCATAGGTTTACAAAGCATACTTGTGTTCTCTGCAGTATCGCTGTGATAGTTAGAGACACTCATCCATTGGTTGCTGTAGGAACCACCCTCTAATAGGAATCAGCCTTATTCCTATTGGAGGGAGGTTCCTGCAGCAACTAATGGGCGAGGGTCTCTAACTAACACAGCACTACTGCAGAGTACAGAAGGCGTAGAATGTGAGTACGCTGTGTAAACCTATGACGCAATCCCCGATCCTCCTCCTCAGAACGGATTCTTGCTTCGGCTCTCCTCACGTGCTCCGGCTCTTCTCTCCCAGATGCTTTGCCGCTGCTCCGGCCTCTCATCTCAGGGGACAGTGTGACATCATACCCTACCAGCCAGTCAAGCTGTAAAAAACTTTGCTCCACGCTGACCTTCATCCGCGGCTAGGCCACGACAGCTACATACCTCCCAACTTTTTGAGATGAGAAAGAGGGACACTTAAGCCACACCCCTGATCACGTATCCGTCACACCCCTAGTTACACATGCCATAAAGATTTCATAAGAAAAATATGTTGTTTTATAATTCAAACCACACTGGTCCTTTCTATCCTGGTTCATTTTCTTTCATATTAAAATTTTAAAATTAGTAATATTTCAATTTAAAGGATGGGAATAAAGTTTAGAGTCAATCAAACACAATTTTAGTAGATAAATATATATATTTACATAGAAAGAGGGACAAAGTCCTGAAAGAGGGACAAATGAGGAGGACAGAGGGACAGAGAGACAGGGCTCCCAAAGAGGGACTGTCCCTCCAAAAGAGGGACAGTTGGGAGCTATGGAACTACTTGAGACCCTGGCTTCTGCTGAATAGTAGGCCTCAACTACACGCAGCTCACACAGCACTTGTGCTTGGTGGCGGATCACCCAGAGAGCCTCTGCACACACACCCAGGTACCCCAAAAAATGGGCATCAAATGGTGAGCACAACAATTCTTGGTTTGCCGTTTTCTTTCCTTTTCCAACACCAAGTTAACTAGAAACATGTTAAAGATTTATATTTACATTTTATATGTATGTGTTTCGGCCCGCAAAATTTATCTTAATAAATAATAATAATACATGGCAAGGAAATGAAAAGCACTACTTAAAAACAGATAAGTGCCTACCTGCAAGAGAGTGCAAGCCCCACTTGTGGGATAAAATACACACTGAGCATACACATGACCTGTCTACCACTGAAGGATGTTGGTTTCCTGTAACAGCTTGCATGCAACTTGTTAACCTGCCTGGCGTTCTATTAAGATCGCCAGGCAGGCTGCGGGAGGGTTTTTTTTTAATAAAAAAAAAACTATTTCATGCAGCCAACTGAAAGTTGGCTGCATGAAAGCCCACTAGAGGGCGCTCCGGAGGCGTTCTTCCGATCGCCTCCGGCGCCCAGAATAAACAAGGAAGGCCGCAATGAGCGGCCTTCCTTGTTTTGCTTACATCGTCGCCATAGCGATGAGCGGAGTGACGTCATCGACGTCAGCCGACGTCCTGACGTCAGCCGCCTCCGATCCAGCCCTTAGCGCTGGCCGGAACTTTTTGTTCCGGCTACGCTGGGCTCAGGCGGCTGGGGGGACCCTCTTTCGCCGCTGCTCGCGGCGGATCGCCGCAGAGCGGCGGCGATCAGGCAGCACACGCGGCTGGCAAAGTGCCGGCTGCGTGTGCTGCTTTTTATTTCAGCCAAATCGGCCCAGCAGGGCCTGAGCGGCAGGCTCCGGCGGTACTGGACGAGCTGAGCTCGTCCAGACCGCCCAGCAGGTTAAGTACTCGTCCCTCCCACTGCGGAGAAGTCATCCTTGATGGGAGGGGACCTAACACTAACTAAATCCTAACCTATGTATATGCATAGCCTGGGTGCGGCCAACCAAGTAAAATTGAAAATTGCACAAAAGGTGGATCAGCGCATCACCAGGCCTCCTCTGAATGGCCTCCAATCAGAGGTGTGCTGAGCCCCCCCAGAAACTGCAAACACACCTTAAACCCAAACAGAAGCTCTGCATATACATCAAAAGCAAAGCTGTTAAGTGGGAGCAGCTGACCAAAAATGAATTAAATTAGTACATGGCAAGGAAATGAACAGCGCTACTTAAGTGGGAGGGACGAGTACTTAACAAGTTGCATGCAAGATGTTACAGGAAACCAATATCCTTCAGTGGTAGACAGGTCATGTGTATGCTAGGTGTGTATTTTATCCCACAAGTGGGGCTTGCACTCTCTTGCATTTCATTGCCATGTACTAATTTAATTAATTCCCACTTAACAGCTTTGCTTTTGGTGTATATGCAGAGCTTCTGTTTGGGTTCAAGGTGCGTTTGCAGTTTCTGGGGGGAGCTCAGCACACCTCTGATTGGAGGCCATTCAGAGGCGGCCTGGTGATGCGCTGATCCACCTTTTGCGAAATAATAATAATAATCCAAACATTTGTATAGCACTTTTCTCCTGTTGGACTCAAAGTGCTCAAGAGCTGCAGCCACTTGGATGTGCTCAAGAGGCCACCCTGCAGTGTTAGGGAGTCTTGCCTTGAACTCCTTACTCAATAGGTACTAACCCTAGCCAGGATTCACCTTCACTCAATCTTGATTTGAAGTGCTGCCCTCGGGCAAAAAAAGGTTGGGCACCACTGCCTCAGAGTATCCATGCCTCATGCCATGAGTGTTCACCTTCCTCTCCCTCCCTCCCCCCCTCCTTCCTCTGATCTATCCCTTCCCCTGATCTCTCCCTCCCTTCCCCTGATCTCTCCCTCCCTTTCCCTGATCTCTCCCTCCCTGCCCTTCAGTCCCTTATCTCACACGAGGCACTACAGACTCCTAAAGCCCCATACACACCATCAACCAAAGTATCCAGTCATGCAATATCACAGCGCCAGGAATTATGTTGGCTAGAGCACACAGGCAATCCAATCCACCTCCAGAGATAGCGCCTTTAAATCTGCATTCCTCCTATGTGGCTCATTGCACCAAAACAAAGAAGCAGAAAAGAGTGTTCTCTCAGTGGATATGACAACTTTTATTCCTCCATACAAGGTACATGTGTAAAAAGTAGCAACTTACATATCCACTGAGAGAACACTCTTTTCTGCTTCTTTGTTTTGGTGCAATGAGCCACATAGGAGGAATGCAGATTTAAAGGCGCTATCTCTGGAGGTGGATTGGATTGCCTGTGTGCTCTAGCCAACATAATTCCTGGCACTGTGATATTGCATGACTGGCTATTTTAAGGTGAAGAGGATCTATCCTGGTCACAGCAGCAAAGGTGGTTGATAAGGAGCAGTTCACCAGCAACCCTGTGGAGCGCCTCTACCCTTGTCTTTGTATATCAACCAAAGTATCTCAGAACAAACGACTAAGCGAAATTGAACGACTTTGAGGTGCGGAAAAATACGTCTTGATGCACACATGACTATAATACACACAGCATGACTTAACAAGCGACTTGAGAAAAGACGCCTAATCTGCATATCGCTAGCTACAAGGTAGTCATCAGTAGTGGGTTGGACAGTTGCACTAGATTTCTGTACACTTTATCTTGCACACAAATCTTCTTGTCGTTTCCAAAATCAAACCGAACTGCGGAACGATCCAACTTCTTCTTATCAGTCGCTTTTCGGTTCTTATTGTGTTTCTTGTTTGGTCGTGCGCACGTCTATTTGTACGTTTTGTCGTGCAACTTTTTCAAATCGCTTGTTAATCGCTAGATACAAAATAACGCAGTTGAGCGTGTGTATGGGGCTTAAGACCGCTCTCCCTTTATTGTATCCCACATTTCTATTTCACGTGCCATGATCTGGTTCAATTGGAGTTCATTCTTCCTTAAATGTCGTAGGATCCCTAATTCCCTTTGGTTTCCTACCATTCAATCCCTTAATTTGTGTCAAGCGGGATGGCAGAGATTGTCCCATGAGTTTCACTGTGTGTTCCTAACCTACTATACTCAAAAGGGTTGTTCTCCCCCCTTCAGTCTAAGTATTTCAGGGGGTTCTTTGATGATAGGTAATACTCAGGCCTCTGTCCAGGGGCTGACCATTCAGGCACTCGGGAGTAGGGCATGGACCGAGGGCCCGTACACAGGGGGGAGCCCGCCAGAGCACTGTAAGCAGGAGGGGAGGCAGCGCAGTGAAGGGGGAGCGGTGGGCACAGGAGCGCGGAAGGGTGGACGTCTCCCACCCCTTTCCCTCATCTGTAGACCTGGCTACATATACTGAGGACACCTATAGACCTGGCTAGTGGCTACATATACTGGGGACACATAAAGACTTGGCTACATATACTGGGAAAACCTATAGACCTGGCTACATATACTGGGGATACCTATACACCAGACTACATATACTGGGGACACCTATAGACCTGGCTACCTATACTGGGGACACCTATACACCAGACTACATATACTGGGGACACCTATTTACCTGGCTACATATACTGGGAACACCTAAAGACCTGGCTACATATACTGGGAACACCTAAAGACCTGGCTACATATACTGGGGACACCTATAGACCTGGCTACATATACTGGGTACACCTATAGACCTGGCTACATACACTGGGGACAACTATATACCTGGCTACATATACTGGGGACACCTATACACCAGGCTACATATACCAGGGACACCTATAGACCTGGCTACCTATTCAGGGGAAACTATTATTGTTATTAATATTATTGATTTATAAAGCGCAGACATATTCTGTGGCGCTGTACAAAGTAAGAAACAAACATGGGGTACATAATACAGACAATGGTGTACACTAATATACAAGATACATAATTAGTGACAAAATAAAAAAAATGATACAGTTTACAGAGTACAAAATACAGAAGTGGTAATGGCAGTGATAAAAGTAACATGATGAATAAAATGTATAATGATTTCCAAGACACAAAAGGGGGAGAGAGCCCTGCCCTTGCGAGCTTACAATCTAAAGGGAATGGGGGGAAACAAGAGGAGGGATAGTATACGATAAAATATATAGAGGCAGTGTGTTTTAGGATACCTAGTAGGAGTGCAATTTGGTCTTAGGACAAAGTGAAGTGGCCTAGGGTAGCGCATATGCTTGTCGGAACAAATGAGTTTTTATAGACCTGGCTACATATACTGGGGGCACCTATACACCAGGCTACATATACTGGGGACACCTATAGACCTGGCTTCCTATTCTAGGGACATCTATACACCTGGATACCTAAACTGGAGACACTTATAGACCTGGCTACCTATTCTGGGGACACCTATAGACCTGGTAATTGAACTAGTGACACCTGTATAGACCTGGCTACCTATTCTGGGGACATCTATAGACCTGGCTAGTGGCTACATATACTGGGGACACCTATAGACCTGGCTACCTATTCTGGAGACACCTATAGACCTGGCTACATATACTGAGGACACCTATAGACCTGGCTATACTGGGGACACCTCTACACTTGTCTACATATACTGGGGACACCTATAGACCTGGCTATCTGTACTTGGGACACCTATAGACCTGGCTACCTATACTGGGGACACCTATCGACCTGGCTACCTATTCTGGGGATATCTATAGACCTGGCTATCTAAACTGGGGACGCCTATAGTCCTGGCTACTTATACTGGGGACACCTATACACCTGGCTACTTATACTGGGGACACCTATAGACCTGGCTACTTATATTGGGGACACCTATAGACCTGGCTACATATACTGTGGACACCTATAGACCTGGCTACATATACTGTGGACACCTATTGACCTGGCTACCTATACTGGGAACACATATGGACCTGGTTACTTCCACTGGGAATACCTATAGACCTGGTTATCTATACTGGGGGCACCTATTTTGGGGGAACTGCTGCCAGAATAACTGTATTTTTGGGGAACTGCTGCTGCCAGATTAAGTGTATTTTGGGGAACAGCTGCCAGATTATGTGTATTTTGGGGAACCGCTGCCAGATAGTATATGTTGGGGGAACCACTGCTTTCAGATTATGTGTATTTTGGTGGAACCACTGCTGCCAGATTACATGTATTTTGTGGAACCGCTGCCAAATTATGTGTATGTTGGGGGAACCGCTTCTGCCAGATCATGTCTATTTTGGGGGAACCACTGCTGCCAGATCATGTCTATTTTGGGGGAACCACTGCCATATTACAGGTATCTGTATTTTGCAGGAACCTCTGCCACATTGCATGGGTTTTGGTGAAATGCTGTCAGATTACATGTATTGTGGTGGGAAACACTATGGCAGAGCTCAAACGTCCCCGGCAGACCTTTTACACCACTGCTAAGGTGTAAATGTGTATGTGGCCTCACCCATGGCCATGCCCACGTTTGTGTTGCCACACCCATTTTCTGGCGTTTTTATCAATAGAAAATATCCGCTGTCAGTAAATTACTGTATCTTTGTCTGTAAAAAATAATGTGAAAGGTTGTCAACACTGGTACGGGGCCCCATAATCTCCTACTGCCTGGGGCCCCATGAGTTGTCAGTCTGCCCCTGCCTCTGTCAATAGTTACATAGCCTGCTTGGTCCACACAGACTGTGTTATACTGCCCTGCTCTTTACCAGTCTCACTCCCTTAAAGGGAACCTGAAGTGACTAAAATTATTTAAAATAAACACATGATGTACCTACAAATGAATATTACATACTTATCTCTCCGTCAGTTTCCCTCAGAAACTCACGGTTTTCTTCTAACAATGATTCCTTCCATTTCTGACAAGATTTTGTCAGAACTGAAATATATCAGTTGCCGTCAGTTATAACTGAAAGGACAACTGATGAGCAAGTTAATGTCCATGTTTTGCTATGGCTCATGTAGGCGATATTACTGTTTAACAGTGTGCTGACCAGGAAGCTGTTATGGGGCTGTTATCAGGCTGTTATGGGGTATTGGCCATTTACAAAATGGTGGACAGAGAATTCCATTGATCAGAGGACAAACAGGATGCAGGAGAGGAGAAAGAGATTGATGAGTAGACTGCATGGGAGGCAAGTATGACCTGTGAATGTTTAGTTTGACTTTTGAAGTTCAGTTCAGGTTTGCTTTAATGCACTTGGCGGCAGGTGCCTGTACTTACTGTTGTCTACACCACCCAAATTACCTTCTTTTTTTAACCCTCCTGGCGGTCTATTAAAAACCGCCAGGGGGCAGCGCTGCCGTTATTTTGATTTTTTTTTTTTAAATCATGTAGCGAGCCCCTCTGATCGCCTCCGGCGATAGGCGATCAGGAAATCCCGTTCAAAGAACGGGATTTCCTGGAGGGCTTCCCCCGTCACCATGGCGACGGGGCGGGATGACGTCATCAACGTCATGGACGTCGTGACGTCTAAGGGAGTCCCGATCCACCCCTTAGCGCTGCCTGGCGCTGATAGGCCAGGCAGCGCAGGGGTCTAGGGGGGGGCTCTGCAGCGGCGCGGATAGCGGCGAATCGACGCGGGGCGGCTGCGATCGGTGTGCTGACGCAGCTAGCAAAGTGCTTTTTAGCTTTCTATTTTGTATAATACCTTTAATCCCTCCAGTCATTCGTAGTATCCTCTGAGCTTGAACACTCAATTGCAGGCCCCAGCCTCTGTCCTGCTCTTCCTGCTCCCTCCGGTCTTACCAGACCGCCACTTGGCCCCCTTCCCTCCTCCCCTGCTCTAATGGCCCATACTCACGGGCTACATAAGTGGCCTGTCGCCAGCACACGTGAGCGTGTGCGCGACAGGCCGGCGACAGCTCGTCGCCAGGTCCCTCCGCATACACACGCGGAAGAGGGATCAGCTGTGCGATGGAAGCTGTCGCCGACGTTCCTACCCCTCGCCGTAAGCGCCGTCTATTTTCAATTATGTTGCTGTCGCTAGTCCGCATACTCACGCGGACTAGCGACAGTTGCTGTGAAGTGTCGCCGGGCGATTGACCGCGCCAATCGCCTGGCAACAGCAGCGACGAGCGACGGTTCGGGGGGCGCGCCCGTGTTGCGCCTCATACTCCAAGGCGACCTGTCGCCACAACACGCGCTCGCCGCGTGTTGCGGCGACAATTGTAGCCCGTGAGTATGGGCCATAACAGATTGGCCTGACAAGTGAAATGTTAGTTGCCCCTCTACTCGCATAACGACCCACACTGTTATGGCTGGATGTCTCATGTTTCCTTTTTAGCCCACCCATCTTTGCACAGTTTTGCCTTCTCCTCATTGATCCAATTGGATATAGTGCTGGCCACACTTACTCCCAGGAATCAGCTATGCAGCTGGCAGAAGAGATCCCCACTATGACTCCCCTTATTGACCATGAGTCAAACCAGGGAGGTTCATATATTGAACTCTGTCTGGTTCCCACCCTTCCTTTTTCTGTTCTATTTTCCTTGTATGCCTGAGTCCTTTAGAACTCTCTACTACACACGTAAGCCCCTTTACATGATACAACGATATGGCCTCTAAAGCACTCAGACTTTATTTCCTATAATGTCCAAGCTTTTGGAGTTCCACAAAAATGATCTAAGGCCTTCCAATACTCTAAATCATGTCAGGCCGTCCTTTTACAGGAAACCCGATTGTCTTCATCTTCGTGTCCTAAATATATGAACAAGCATTATCCAGATTTCTATACCACCTGCACCCCCGATAAAACTACTTACTGCCCTTAGGAAGGGCCTCCCATTTCACTGTGATAAGCCAATAGCTGACCATGAGGGTAGATTCTTGCACCTTATAGGCCCAACTAACTATATGATGAAGAGGTGATGCTCGCTAATTTCTACACCCCTAACTTGCACCAAGAGAGGTTCTTCAGCAACATTTTAGAGGTAATATGCCACCATAGGAAAGGAACAGTTATAGTAGCAGGGGATACCAACGTAGCTTTAGATCAACATATGGACAGGTATCGTCCTGATATTACATCCCAGCCATCTGAACCATCATCGCAGTCACAGGGACCTAAACTCATCCAACATTTAGCTAAATATATGTTAATTGGCATGTGGAGGGATCTCCACCCGTTGTCCCGGGACTATACCTTCTATTCGAGTGCTCATAACACATTCAGCTGCATAGACCACTTCTTTCTCTTTCAATCTATCATACCGAATGTTACTGAAGCAAAAATCCTGATTGTCCCTTGGTCAGATCCTTCCCCTATCTCTCTGTCATGCTTATCCTTCGTACTGTGAGGCACCGCCCGAACATGGAGATTGAACGATTCCCTTCTCTCCCAACAGACTCACATCGACCAGATTAGACAACATCTTACACATTTTTTCCAGAAAACCAGGGTTCAGTCTCCTCACCATATACAGGTATGTTATGGGAGGCACAAAAATCCACCATGATGGGGCCACCTCATAAATCTGGCTTCCTCCCTCAAGTGTAAATGCTTACAGAAAATAAAAGCAGCACACGTTAATTTGGAGCTTCTAGAAACTCAATGGAAAGATGCCCCCTCCTAAGCCAATAGTTCTTTGAGAAACAAGGCTAGAACTATGTTAGAACTTCTACTCAGTGAGCAGGTTGAAAAGCAACTCCAATGGTGACGTAAGTTTTAATGCTAACAAACCCCTAACTTTGTTAGCACGTACACTTAAAAATAGACCACCTGTCACTCCTATACACAGAATATGCTTGCAATCTGGGGCTGCCTGTTACAGCAAATCCTAAGAAAATTATTGACATTTTTTCTTCCTACCTGACAAACCTCTACACTCAAACAAAACCCTTCCCACGTGAAGTTGTGGAAAACTTTTTTTTCTCTTTATCTCTACCTCCCCTCCCGGCAACTAGCATAGAAACATTTAATTCAGAAATAACTCTTCCAGAGGTTCTTCAAGTTATCAAAACACTGAAGCCACAGAAGACCCCAGACCCAGACAGATTTTCAGGCCTCGACTACCGCAAATTTGTAGACCTCCTTGCCCCCACTCTGGTTTCTTGTTTTAATGCCCTACGGGAAGGTTAAGCACCCCCCACCACTGTGCTCCAAGCCACGGTCTCAATGATCCCAAAATCTGACCAGCCCGTTCTACAACCCCAACAATTTCGGCCAATCTCACTCATAAACAATGATCTTAAAGTCCATGGGAAGGTACTGGCTCAGAGACTCAACTTCTTTCTTCCTTACATTATCAATAAGGGCCAAGTGGGTTTTGTGCTTGGCAGGCAGGCCAGTGACAACTGACAACACCAGGAGAGAAGCTGATCTTATACACCTTCTCAATACCCAACGCATTCCAGGGCTGCTTATTTCCCTCTATGTTTATAAGGCCTTGGCTTTGAGACCCTTTCCTGGATATGACTCGAGTGCACCCTTTCTTAATGGGGGTTTTGGTCCTCATTTCCTTAATTGGGTTAATATGTTATATTCTACTCCTACAGCGGATATTAGGTACTCTGGATTTTCCTCCCACCCCTTCTCAATACAGAGGGGTACTAGGCAAGGCTGTTCCCTTTCCCCTCTCCTCTTCATCTTTGCACTTGAGCCACTAGCCATAGCTATTAGGAACCATGATAACATCCATGGCATAGATGTGGCGAGTGTTCATCATAAAGCCCTTCTGTTTGCTGATAGAGATGGCCCAAAAGGTCCGCCCAGCGGGTAGAGATGGGCCGAACCTCCGATTTTAGGTTCGCGAACCGGGTTCGCGAACTTCCGCGGAAGGTTCGGTTCGCGTTAAAGTTCGCGAACCGCAATAGACTTCAATGGGGATGCGAACTTTGAAAAAAAAAAAATTATGCTGGCCACAAAAGTGATGGAAAAGATGTTTCAAGGGGTCTAACACCTGGAGAGGGGCATGGCGGAGTGGGATACATGCCAAAAGTCCCCAGGAAAAATCTGGATTTGACGCAAAGCAGCGTTTTAAGGGCAGAAATCATATTGAATGCTAAATGACAGTCCTAAAGTGCTTTAAAACATCTTGCATGTGTATACATCAATCAGGTAGTGTAATTAAGGTACTGCTTCACACTGACACACCAAACTGTTCACTGAACAGAACAGGTATGCAGTGGCGGGTTCACTAAACAGGTATACAGTGGCGGGTCCACTGAACAGAACAGGTATGCAGTGGCGGGTCCACTGAACAGAACAGGTATGCAGTGGTGGGTTCACAGAACAGGTATGCAGTGGTGGGTTCACAGAACAGGTATGCAGTGGCAGGATCACTGAACAGGTATGCAGTGGTGGGTGGGTTCACAGAACAGGTATGCAGTGGCAGGATCACTGAACAGGTATGCAGTGGTGGGTGGGTTCACAGAACAGGTATGCAGTGGTGGGTTTACAGAACAGGTATGCAGTGGTGGGTTCACAGAACAGGTATGCAGTGGCAGGATCACTGAACAGGTATGCAGTGGTGGGTAGGTTCACAGAACAGGAATGCAGTGGCAGGATCACTGAACAGGTATGCAGTGGTGGGTGGGTTCACAGAACAGGTATGCAGTGATGGGTTCACAGAACAGGTATGCAGTGGCAGGATCACTGAACAGGTATGCAGTGGTGGGTGGGTTCACAGAACAGGTATGCGGTGGTGGGTTCACAGAACAGGTATGCAGTGGCAGGATCACTGAACAGGTATGCAGTGGTGGGTGGGTTCACAGAACAGGTATGCAGTGGCAGGATCACAGAACAGGTATGCAGTGGTGGGTTCACAGAACAGGTATGCAGTGGCAGGATCACTGAACAGGTATGCAGTGGTGGGTGGGTTCACAGAACAGGTATGCAGTGGCGGGATCACAGAACAGGTATGCAGTGGTGGGTTCACAGAACAGGTATGCAGTGGCAGGATCACTGAACAGGTATGCAGTGGTGGGTGGGTTCACAGAACAGGTATGCAGTGGCAGGAACACAGAACAGGTATGCAGTGGTGGGTTCACAGAACAGGTATGCAGTGGCAGGATCACTGAACAGGTATGCAGTGGTGGGTGGGTTCACAGAACAGGTATGCAGTGGCAGGATCACTGAACAGGTATGCAGTGGTGGGTGGGTTCACAGAACAGGTATGCAGTGGCAGGATCACAGAACAGGTATGCAGTGGTGGGTTCACAGAACAGGTATGCAGTGGCAGGATCACTGAACAGGTATGCAGTGGTGGGTGGGTTCACAGAACAGGAATGCAGTGGCAGGATCACTGAACAGGTATGCAGTGGTGGGTGGGTTCACAGAACAGGTATGCAGTGGCAGGATCACTGAAAAGGTATGCAGCCAGGAAAAGCTAAGCCTAACTAATCTTTCCCTATGAGAGACAGACAGCAGCTCGCCCTACTCTCTCTAATGCAGGCACATGAGTGGCCGTAATGGCCGCCGCTGCCAGCCTTATATAAGGGGGGTGGGGCTCCAGGGGCTAGTGTAGCCTAATTGGCTACACTGGGCCTGCTGACTGTGATGTAGAGGGTCAAAGTTGACCCTCATAGTGCATTGTGGGGCGAACCGAACTTCCGGAAACGTTCGCCTGCGGGAGGCGAACGCGAGCCGGCGAACCGTTCGGCCCATCTCTACCAGCGGGTAATCTGCCCAGATATCAGCTACCCACACCCTCGGCAGGTAGAGAATGCATAGCGCGTTTGACCCGCCTCCTATACCTCGTCATTGGGCTAAACTTTGACCCTCTACATCAGTCAGCAGACATATGGCAGCCAATCAGGCTGATGATGCTGCTATAGTAAGAGGAAGAGAAAGACGTTGCTGGAGCTAGGGAAAGCATTAGTTAGGCTCTTGTTAGCTTGCTCCTTGCTGAAATTTGTTGCTGAAAGCACCCCAAAAAAGCTCTTTTGAGAGCTAATATTTTTCTGTTTGGGTATCGCCTTTTTAAAAAAATAATTGCGGCCTGGTATCTTGCACTGCGGTGTCCCAATCGCCACAAATTTTCGGAAGGCCTCAGAGTCCACCAGGTTGCATGGTAACAGCTGGTGGGCTAACAGTTGCGCCAAGCCAGCTGTCAGACGCCGGGCAAGGGGGTGACTGGCAGACATTGGCTTCTTCCGCTCAAATATTTCCTTAACGGACACTTGGCTGCTGTGGGCAGAGGAGCAGGAACTGCTCAAGGTGAGAGGCGGAGTGGAGGAGGGTGGCTGTGAAGGTGCAAGGGCAGCAGAGGATACAGCGGCTGAAGATGCTGCACCTGGAGGAGGAAGAGGAGGCGGAGGGTGGCTTTGCGTTTGTGTGCTGCTATTTCTTATGTGCTCATCCCATTGGTGATTGTGCTTGTTTATCAAGTGCCTTTGTAAGGCTGATGTCCCTAGGTAGTTGTTGCTTTTTCCACGACTCAATTTTTGGCCGAGGTTACAGATGGCATTGCTGTAATCTGAGGCAGACACACACAAAAAAATGACACACTGGTGAGCTCTGGGATGACGGCATTTTGGTGGTGGCGGCAGCAGCTGACGTTGAAGGGCGTGTTGACTGGCTGTACATAAGTGGCGATACATGCCACTGGACACTGCCATGAACTGTTTCCGACTAACTCCTCCTTCTTCTTACAGCAACTCGTCTCTTCCTCCTCCTCTCTGACTCTCCCTCTGTACTGTCCCTCTGTTCATCTTCTCTCCTGGGAACCCACGTGACATCCATGACATGATCATCATCATCATCCATTGCTTGTATCAGACACCTCCAAAACTGCACCAACAACAGGTACTTCATCATCTTCACACCTTACATCCATAGTGATGCCTAACTCAGACATACAAGGTGGTGTAACCTCCTTAGCACCTTCATCTTGTAACAATAATGGCTGTGAATCAGTTAATTCCCCACAAACATGTGTGAATAGCTCCTGCGACATCTGATGTGGAGCAGCTGTGGTGGTAGTAGTAGCAGTGGTGGTTGCCGGCTTAGTGTTAAGTACTTGTGGTGTGCTCGAATCAGAGCAGGAGGAGGAAGATATGTCATGTTTCCATGCGGAAGCTGAGGAAGATGAGGTGTTCTGTGTTATGAAGTCAACTATAAATTTTGGAGGTTGATGGTCCATGCCTTCTGAACACTGTACTTTGGTCGAGGGCTGCACGAAATCACGCCAGCACAACCTTGAAAAGACCTGCGGGGTGGTCTGCCTCTGCCTGTTATTTTGTCCATATTGGGGGTATGCGCAGTAGTACTAACAATATTCAATAGTGGTAGACAATGTGTGTAATCACAAAGAGGCACACAATCAGTGTCAAATACACAGCAGCTGTGTGTGTGTGTGTGTGTGTGTGTGTGTGTGTGTGTGTGTGTGTGTGTGTGTGTGTGTGTGTGTGTGTGTGTGTGTGTGTGTGTGTGTGTGTGTGTGTGTGTGTGTGTGTGTGTGTGTGTGTGTGTGTGTGTGTGTGTGTGTGTGTGTGTGTGTGTGTGTGTGTGTGTGTGTGTGTGTGTGTGTGTGTGTGTGTGTGTGTGTGTGTGTGTGTGTGTGTGTGTGTGTGACACAGACGCATAGATACAACCCTGTCCGTCGCAGCTAGGCCTAGTTGCTGTACTGTGCCAGGCCCAGCACACTGTATTACCATTGCATATCTTTCCACTGTATTTGTGATTTAACTTACTAAAGCATAACTGTCTTTGTGGGTGACACTGCATAGATACAGCCCACAGACAGTTGCCAGCTGGCATTTGTAGTCCCACCACTGGCAGCACACTGTATTACCAGTGCATATCTTTTTACTGTATTTGTGATTTAACTTACTAAAGCATAGCTCTCTTTGTGGGTGACACTGCATAGATACAGCCCACAGACAGTTGCCAACTGGCATTTGTAGTTCCACCACTGACAGCACACTGTATTATATCAGTGCATACCTTCCCACCGTATTTGTGTGACAGCACACACTATTATACCAGTCCAGTGCATACCTTTCCATTGTATCTGTGTGACAGCACACTGTATTGTACCAGTGCATACCTTCCCCATTGTATCTGTGTGACAGCACACTGTATTATACCAGTGTATACCTTTCCATTGTATCTGTGTGACAGCACACTCTATTATACCAGTGCATATATTTCTTCTGTATCTGTGATTGAATGTACTATACCATCTTTGTGGGTGACTGCATAGAGCCCACACACAGAGAGACAGGGGCAGTTAGCTAGGCTGTTCTTTATTGCTGAAACCACTCCAAAACAAAAGCCCATAGTGTGTGTGTGTGTGTGTGTGTGTGTGTGTGTGTGTGTGTGTGTGTGTGTGTGTGTGTGTGTGTGTGTGTGTGTGTGTGTGTGTGTGTGTGTGTGTGTGTGTGTGTGTGTGTGTGTGTGTGTGTGTGTGTGTGTGTGTGTGTGTGTGTGTGTGTGTGTGACACTGCATACAGGCCACAGTTATTGCTGGGCCTCGCAGCTTGCAGTTCTACTATCCTCTTCTATCTATTACAAGCTGTGCTTAGCTTCCAACTGTACCTGTTATTGATATCTGTGTGGGTTACACACTGCATACAGGCCACAGTCAGTTGCTGGCCCTTGTAGTTCTACTTTACCCTTCTAACTATTGCAAGCAAGCTAGCACACTGTCTGTCATCATAAGCCGTGCTTAGCTTGCAACTGTATTTGTGATTGAAAGTTTTATATAGGATATCTCTGTGTGTGTGTTAAAGTACACAGCCCTGTGTGACACACACACACACACACACACACACACACACACACACACACACACACACACACACACAGCTGCTGTGTATTTGACACTGATTGTGTGCCTCTTTGTGATTACACACATTGTCTACCACTATTGAATATTGTTAGTACTACTGCGCATACCCCCAATATGGACAAAATAACAGGCAGAGGCAGACCACCCCGCAGGTCTTTTCAAGGTTGTGCTGGCGTGATTTCGTGCAGCCCTCGACCAAAGTACAGTGTTCAGAAGGCATGGACCATCAACCTCCAAAATTTATAGTTGACTTCATAACACAGAACACCTCATCTTCCTCAGCTTCCGCATGGAAACATGACATATCTTCCTCCTCCTGCTCTGATTCGAGCACACCACAAGTACTTAACACTAAGCCGGCAACCACCACTGCTACTACTACCACCACAGCTGCTCCACATCAGATGTCGCAGGAGCTATTCACACATGTTTGTGGGGAATTAACTGATTCACAGCCATTATTGTTACAAGATGAAGGTGCTAAGGAGGTT
This sequence comes from Hyperolius riggenbachi, assembly GCF_040937935.1. Classification (NCBI taxonomy): domain Eukaryota; kingdom Metazoa; phylum Chordata; class Amphibia; order Anura; family Hyperoliidae; genus Hyperolius; species Hyperolius riggenbachi. The sequence continues at coordinate 262,760,360 of NC_090655.1, forward strand.
ACACCACCTTGTATGTCTGAGTTAGGCATCACTATGGATGTAAGGTGTGAAGATGATGAAGTACCTGTTGTTGGTGCAGTTTTGGAGGTGTCTGATACAAGCAATGGATGATGATGATGATCATGTCATGGATGTCACGTGGGTTCCCAGGAGAGAAGATGAACAGAGGGACAGTACAGAGGGAGAGTCAGAGAGGAGGAGGAAGAGACGAGTTGCTGTAAGAAGAAGGAGGAGTTAGTCGGAAACAGTTCATGGCAGTGTCCAGTGGCATGTATCGCCACTTATGTACAGCCAGTCAACACGCCCTTCAACGTCAGCTGCTGCCGCCACCACCAAAATGCCGTCATCCCAGAGCTCACCAGTGTGTCATTTTTTTGTGTGTGTCTGCCTCAGATTACAGCAATGCCATCTGTAACCTCTGCCAAAAATTGTGGAAAAAGCAACAACTACCTAGGGACATCAGCCTTACAAAGGCACTTGATAAACAAGCACAAACACCAATGGGATGAGCACATAAGAAATAGCAGCACACAAACGCAAAGCCACCCTCCGCCTCCTCTTCCTCCCCCAGGTGCAGCATCTTCAGCCGCTGTATCCTCTGCTGCCCTTGCACCTTCACAGCCACCCTCCTCCACTCCGCCTCTCACCTTGAGCAGTTCCTGCTCCTCTGCCCACAGCAGCCAAGTGTCCGTTAAGGAAATATTTGAGCGGAAGAAGCCAATGTCTGCCAGTCACCCCCTTACCCGGCGTCTGACAGCTGGCTTGGCGCAACTGTTAGCCCACCAGCTGTTACCATGCAACCTGGTGGACTCCGAGGCCTTCCGAAAATTTGTGGCGATTGGGACACCGCAGTGCAAGATACCAGGCCGCAATTATTTTTTTAAAAAGGCGATACCCAAACTGTACCCTGATGTTGAAAGGCAAGTGGTGTAATTTCTGGCACAAAGCATTGGGTCAAGGGTCCATCTGACCATGGATACCCGGTCTGCAAAGCATGGTCAGGGCAGGTATATTACTTATATGGCACATTGGGCCTGATTCACAAAGCGATGCAAACTGTTTAGCACGGGTGTGCTAAACAGTTATCACCTGAAGTGCATTTCGCGGACTTTTGCGCGCACAAAGTGCCGCGATTCGCACTTCACGTGATAACTGTTTAGCACACCCGTGCTAAACAGTTTGCACCGCTTTGTGAATCAGGCCCCTTGTGTAAGCCTGGTGACCGCTGGCAAGCAGGGAGTATGTGGCTATGCAGTGGACCTAGTTGTGACACCTCCACGGCTTGCAGGCAGGCCTCTTGCCACCTTCTCTCCCTCTGCTACATCCTCTTCGCTGTTCAGCACCACACCTTTATTAAAATGAATGAGGCATGGATCCCGAAGGGCTACTGCCTGCCAGAAGACTAAGTCAGCCCCCACACACAGCATCTCTGCCTGCAGGCCGCTTGACTGCCTTCTCCGCCACCACCAACCTCAGGACTCCAGGTGGATTCCTGAATTTTTAAGGCCTCTGTTAACAAAAAGAATAATAATTTTTCTGGTGTGTTTACATGCCTAATTTTTCTGGCTGCACTGCGGCTGCAACAACAAAACAAAAGGCATGTACATGTGTCAATTCCCCTTCATGATCATTACCTTGCCACGGAAAAGGGGCTTGCGTATCACAATGAAGCAATGACCGCCGGCTATACAGTGGTTTGCAAAAGTATTCGGCCCCCTTGAACTTTTCCACATTTTGTCATATTACTGCCACAAACATGAACCAATTTTATTGGAATTCCACATGAAAGACCAACACAAAGTGGTGTACACATGAGAAGTGGAACGAAAATCATACATGATTCCAAACATTTTTTACAAATAAATAACTGCAAAGTGGTGTGTGCATAATTATTCGGCCCCCTATGATCTGAGTGCTGTCAGTTGCCTATAGACATTGCCTCATGAGTGCTAATGACTAAATAGAGTGCACCTGTGTGTAATCTAATGTCAGTACAAATACAGCTGCTCTGTGAGGGCCTCAGAGGTTGTCTAAGAGAATATTGGGAGCAACAACACCGTGAAGTCCAAAGAACACACCAGACAGGTCAGGGATCAAGTTATTGAGAAATTTAAAGCAGGCTTAGGCTACAAAAAGATTTGCAAAGCCTTGAACATCCCACCGAGCACTGTTAAAGTGATCATTCAGAAATGGAAGGAGTATGGCACAACTGTAAACCTACCAAGACAAGGCCATCCACCTAAAATCACAGGCCGAACAAGGAGAGCGCTGATCAGAAATGCAGTTAAGAGGCCAATGGTGACTCTGGACGAGCTGCAGAGATCTACAGCTCAGGTGGGAGACTCTGTCCATAGGACAACTATTAGTCATGCACTGTACAAAGTTGGCCTTTATGGAAGAGTGGCAAGAAGAAAGCAATTGTGAACAGAAAGCATAAGAAGTCCCATTTGCAGTTTGCTACAAGCCATGTGGGGGACACAGCAACCATGTGGAAGAAGGTGCTCTGGTCAGATGAGACCAAAATGGAACTTTTTGGCCAAAATGCAAAACACTATATGTGGCAGAAAACTAACACTGCACATCACTCTGAACACACCATCCCCACTGTCAAATATGGTGGTGGCAGCATCATGCTCTGGGGGTGCTTCTCTTCAGCAGGGACAGGGAAGCTGGTCAGAGTTGATGGGAAGATGGATGGAGCCAAATACAGGGCAATCTTGGAAGAACACCTCTTGGAGACTGCAAAAGACTTGAGACGGGGCGGAGGTTCACCTTCCAGCAGGACAATGACCCTAAACATAAAGCCAGGGCAACAATTAGAGATGTCGCGAACCTCCGATTTTCGGTTCGCGAACCTTCACGGAAGGTTCGGTTCGCGTAAAAGTTCGCGGACCGCAATAGACTTCAATGGGGATGCGAACTTTGAAAAATAGAAAAAATTATGCTGGCCACAAAAGTGATGGAAAAGATGTTTCAAGGGGTCTAACACCTGGAGGGGGGCATGGCGGAGTGGGATACATGCCAAAAGTCCCGGGGAAAAATCTGGATTTGACACAAAGCAGCGTTTTAAGGGCAGAAATGACATTGAATGCTAAATTGCAGGCCTAAAGTGCTTTCAAACATCTTGCATGTGTATACATCAATCAGGGAGTGTAATTAGAGTTCTGCTTCACACTGACACACCAAACTCATTGTGTAACACACCGCAAACAGCTGTTTGCGTAGTGATGGCCATGCTGGACTGATGCGCAACATGGCCAGAGTGCAGGCTGTGGCCGTTTTCCAGCCCATATGGCGCCGGGCTGTGGTAGCTCAATGATAGAACAACAGTGACTGTCCAGCTGATCAAATTTGGTCTGTCCACAATGAAGCAACGAACTTATTATCTTCTTGTATCTAGGTAGGCATAGGTAGGAGTCTCAGTATAGGTAGGTAGGCATAGGTAGGTGCCTCAGTAGTTATCTAGGCATAGGTAGGAGACCCAGTATAGGTAGGTAGGCATAGGTAGGAGTCCCAGTATAGGTAGGTAGGCATAGGTAGGAGTCCCAGTATAGGTAGGTAGGCATAGGTAGGTGCCTCAGTAGTTAGCTAGGCATAGGTAGGAGACCCAGTATAGGTAGGTAGGCATAGGTAGGAGTCCCAGTATAGGTAGGTAGGCATAGGTAGGTGCCTCAGTAGTTAGCTAGGCATAGGTAGGAGACCCAGTATAGGTAGGTAGGCATAGGTAGGAGATCCAGTATAGGTAGGTAGGCATAGGTAGGTGTCCCAACAATCAGCCAGGAGCAAGCCAAGAGCCTAACTAATCTTTCCCTAGAAGAAACAATCTGCAACAGCTTGCCCTACTCTGTCTATTGCAGGCACACGAGTGAGTGTCATGGCCAGCGAGCCTGCCTTATATAAGGGGGGGTGGGGCTCCAGGGCTTAGTGTAGCCTGAATGGCTACAATGTGCTTGCTGACAGTGTTGCAGATGGTCAAAGTTGACCCTCATAGTGCATTATGGGGCGAATCGAACCTCCGCAAAAGTTCGCATGGTGCAGGCGAACGCGAACCCCCAAAGTTCGCCTGGAACCGTTCGCTACATCTCTAGCAGCAATGGAATGATTTAAAACAAAACATATCCATGTGTTAGAATGGCCCAGTCAAAGTCCAGATCTAAATCCAATCGAAAATCTGTGGCAGGATCTGAAAACTGCTGTTCACAAACACTGTCCATCTAATCTGACTGAGCTGGAGCTGTTTTGCAAAGAAGAATGGGCAAGGATTTCAGTCTCTAGATGTGCAAAGCTGGTAGAGACATACCCTAAAAGACTGGCAGCTGTAATTGCAGCAAAAGGTGGTTCTACAAAGTATTGACTCAGGGGGCCGAATAATTACGCACACCACACTTTGCAGTTATTTATTTGTAAAAAATGTTTGGAATGATGTATGATTTTCGTTCCACTTCTCACGTGTACACCACTTTGTATTGGTCTTTCATGTGGAATTCCAATAAAATTGATGCATGTTTGTGGCAGTAATGTGACAAAATGTGGAAAACTTCAAGGGGGCCGAATACTTTTGCAACCCACTGTATGAGTGTCTCGGAGGGGGGGGGGGGGGGCACACACCCAAGATAATAAGGTTGTTACTTCATTGTGGACAGACCAAATTCGATCAACTGGACAGTCACTGTTCTGTGATTGAGCAACCTCAGCCCGACCATTTGGGCTGGAAAACCGCCATTGCCTGCACTCTCAGATCTTGCCACAGATTCTCGATTGGATTTAGATCTGGACTTTGAATGGGCCATTCTAACACATGGATATGTTTTGTTTTAAACCATTCTATTGTTTATTGTCAGTCCCCACACACAGCATCTCTGCCTGCCCGCCGTGTGACTGCCTGCCCCAAGACTAAGTCACTCCCCACCCAGCATCTCTGCCTGCAGGCCGCTTGACTGCCTTCTCCGCCACCACCAACAGGGTCCAGGACTCCAGGAGGATACCTGAATTTTTAAGGCCACTGCTAGCAGCGGCTGCTATAACAATTTTTCTGGTGCTTGTACATGCCTGCCTAATTTTTCTGGCTGCACTGCAGCTGCAACAACAAAACAAAGGGCATGTACATGTGTCAATTCCCTTTTGTGATCGTTACCTTGCCGCGGTGAAGGGTCTTGCGTATCACAATGAAGCAATGACCGGCTAAATGAGTGTGTTGGGGTTGGGGGGCACACCTGACCCGAGAAGATAGATAATAAGGTCGTTGCTTCATTGTAGACAGACCAAATTTGATCAGCTGGACACTCAGTCACTGTTGTTCTGTCATTCAGCTACCTCAGCCCGACCATATGGGCTTGAAAACCGCCATTGCCTGCACTCTCGCCAACGTGCGCACCACTCCAGCACTACACAAACAGCTGTTTGCGGCTGTGCATTAAATAATGAGTTTGGTCTGTTAGTGTGAAGCAGTACACTACCTGATTGATGTATACACACGCAAGATGTTTTAAAGCACTTTATGCCTCCATTTTAGGAATGCAATGTGTTTTCTGCCCTTTAAGGATTATAACCCTACTCTGCGTCAAATATGTAATTTTCCCAGGGACTATTGGCATGTATCCCACTCTAGCATGCAGGTGTTAGACCCCTTGAAATAACTTTTTCATCACTTTTGTAGCCAGAAATAGTCCCATTGAAGTCTATGGTGGTTTATCCGGGTTCACCTGTTCGCAAACTTTTTTACGGAACTTCGCGTCCGCGGACCCAAAATCTGAGGTTTGAGCCATCTCTATTTGCTGTTGACATGCTTCTCACTGTCACGCAGCCCCTGACCTCCATTCCTAATCTATTGGCCCTTCTTGCAGGATTCTCCCAAATCTCTGGTCTCACTATCAGCTTCCAGAAATCCCTAGCTATGAATATTTCTTTAGACTTAACCCTTAAATAAGAACTATCCTCTTTACTAGACTTTCAATGGTCTAATTCTATCCCTTACCTAGGAATAGTATTAACTCCCAGAGCGGATATGTTAAATGATGCTAACTTCCCCTCCTTACTCAAGCATATTACAACTATAATGTGGTCTTGGGCCCATATTCCACTCTCCATATTTGGTAGAATAAATGCAGTTAAAACATCAATTTTGCCAAAGATTCTCGATCTATTTCTTACGGTCTCTACACCAATCCCGAGCTATTTCATGCGGCTTCTTCAAAATAAGATCCACCTTTTTATTTGGGGAAGAAAGAGGTCTTGGATATGTAAAGCTATGCTTCTCGCCCATAAATATGATGGCAGACTAGGAGCCCCTAACATCCTCCTATAATATAGAGCTACGGTAGCAACACGCTTGCTTTCCTTTTTAAGAGCAGGATGCTCACCTATGGACGTTCTTAAAAGTCCCCAATAGTGCCCCAATTGGTCTCAGCACACTCCCCTGGATCCCAAAACACGTCAGACCCAAATATCTCAGCCCATTTCTCTTATCTAATCTAAATATCTGGGATTCATTCAGATATTCCGGGGGTCTCCAGTCCTCACACCTGCCATTGCTCCCTATCATACATAACCCTCTTTTCCCACCTGGTTTTGATAACCCAGACTCCTTTAAATGGACTAATCCCCAACTCACTCTGGTGAAAGATTTCCTTAGTGGCAGACGTCTCATATCATGGACATCCATCCGAGACAATCACAATCCACCTCCCCAAGAACTCTTCAGGTACATGCAACTTAAGCAATGGATCTCTTCCCTCCTACAAAATTAAGAACCCCCACTCCTTCCCTCCTTTTTTTGAGACCATGTGTTTGGGAATCTGTCTGGGCCTGGCTTGATCTCTATTATTTATTCCAGGCTATTGCACACTGACTTTTCCATACTGCACAACTGTGTCGGGGTGGGAGCAGGAGATGGGAAAACACAAAGAACGTGAAGACTGGGTAGATAGCTGGCATAGACTTTCTGTTTGCTCCTATAACATTTTTGCCATGGAATCGGCCTACAAGGTCCTTACCAGATGGTATCTGGTACCAGCTAGACTTGCTAAATTAACCCCTTCGATAGACTCTAGGTGCTTCAGAGGTTGCGGGAGGGAAGGTACGATGTTCCGTATATGGTGGTGCCACACCTTACTAGACTGTGGCGTAGGGCCTTCAGCTTACTACAGTCTTTTCCATATTACTTTACGGAAGGACCCATGGAGCTCTCTTTTTCATTTCAAGATAGATAGTCTGTCAGAGAACCAAAATAAATAAGCCTCTTACCTTATCCTATCCATTAAAATGACCATAGCAAAACATTGGAAAAAGACCCCCTCCAATTTCCTGGAAGTTAAATCCCACATGTCAGAATTTATGGTTACTGAGAAATTAATTAGTATTTACCAAACACACAAAGGGAAATACTCACTCCCAAACAGTCCTCTGCTGCTTATATAAAGCCTGCAGGCTGCTTATAAGCCAATAAGAAGTGCACACACGTTACACCTAGTCTGCAGTAATCAATTAAGCAGAGGCTGAGCTACTCAGCCAGTCGTAGGAGAGGGCTTCAGTTGCATATAGACAATGGCTATATGGCCAGCAGGGGGCACCAGCGTGCAGGATATTCCCTCTCATCTGCCCCCCTCCTAACTAAACTGCATGGGAGTCTACAATAAAATTAAAAACAAAAGTGCACACGCCAGCCTGGGGCCCCGGGAACTCTCACTGCCTTGACTGCGCTCACATAAGGTGTTGCATGCTGGTTCTTGGGCCTCGGGCAGTGAGAGTTCCCGGGGCCCCAGGCTGGCGTGTGCACTTTTGTTTTTAAATTAATTAGTATTCTCCGCAACTCACATAAAAAGCTTCTCCGTATCTGGAGACCTTGGATACAACTTGAATTTCCAGGCCTAGATGCTGAGTTGTTTACCACTTACTAAATTCTTCATGCTCTTCTGGACTCTTCTTTTCCTTTCTCTTTTCTCTTCCTTTGTTTCTTCTCTTCCTTCTTTTCTTTCTTCCCCCTGTGGGCAAGGGGTGGGTATGTTCAGAGGATAGGAGGATTATCCTTTCCCTCTCTATTTTTATCTCCCTTCCATGACTACAGGTCCCCAGAGCTGCTTGCTGTTGGACCTTCAGAATCTCAGTGTTTTATTTATATTTATTGTTATAGGTTATAGACCTGGCTACCTGTTCTAGGGACACTTATAGACCAGGCTACCTATTCTGGGGACACCTATTGACCTGGCTACCTATTCTGGGGACACCTATAGACCTGGCTACCTATTCTGGGGTCACCTATAGACCTGGCTACCTGTTCTGGTGACACCTATAGACCTGTCTACCTATTCTGGGGACATCTATAGACCTGACTACCTATTCTGGGGACACCTATAGACCTGGCTACCTATTCTGGGGACACCTATAGACCTGGCTACCTATTCTGGGGACACCTATAGACCTGGATACCTATTCTGGGGACATCTATAGACCTGGCTACCTATTCTGGGGACACCTATAGACCTGGATACCTATTTCAGGGACATATATACACCTGGCTACCTATTCTGGGGTCATCTATACACCTGGATACCTAAACTGGGGACACCTATAGACCTGGCTACCTATATCCTATATATTGGGCAGAGCAGAGAGCAGAGGTCCTGGCCAATGTATGTGAGCTGGCTTTTGACAGCCTACAAATCCCTAAGCAAGCTCATTTTTCTCTTGAATACATCACAATGGTACATGCTAGGCTGGCTTCAGCATGTAGCATTGTAGTGTGTTGTGTTGGTGGTATAATGGTTAGGATAGCAGCCTACAGAGCGGTAGGCCTGGGTTCGATTCCTGGCCAATGTATGTGAGTTGGCTTTTGACATCCTACAAATCCCTAAGCAAGCTCATTTTTCTCTTGGATATATCACAATGGTACATGCTAGGCTGGCTTCAGCATGTAGCATTGTAGTGTGTTGTGTTGGTGGTAAAATGGTTAGGATAGCAGCCTACAGAGCGGTAGGCCTGGGTTCGATTCCTGGCCAATGTATGTGAGTTGACTTTTCACATCCTACAAATCCCTAAGCCAGTTCATTTTTCTCTTGGATATATCATAATGGTACATGCTAGGCTGGCTTCAGCATGTAATGTTGGTGGTGGTATAGTAGTGAGGAGAGCTGCCTACCAAGCCAATGTATGTAAAATGGCTTTTGAAATTCTACAATTCCCTGGAAGACAAGACCCTCCTCCTCCCGGAGAGGAGGGAGGAGGAAGGGAATAAGGAAGTCTGTTGAGCAGAAATACTTCTTATTAGGCAGAAATTAATTCGGTGGTAAAATTTTTTTGCGGAATTTCATATTTTTCCGCGGAAATTCCGCCATAGTGATATAGCAATTCCGTTCCGTCAGAACGGAATGGAATCACCAAATTCTGGCCAGAATCATGGAATTCTTAATTCCGCGGCATCCAGCGACCATCCCTAATATTGGGCAGAGCAGAGGTCGGGGTGGACATACTTGTTATATATTGGGCAGAGCAGAGCTATGGGTGGACATACTTGTTATATATTGGGTAGAGCAGAGATCGGGCTGGACATACTTGTTATATATTGGGCAGAGCAGAGGTCGGGGTGGACATACTTGTTATATATTGGGCAGGGCAGAGGTCGGGGTGGACATACTTGTTATATATTGGGCAGAGCAGAGGTCGGGGTGGACATACTTGTTATATATTGGGCAGAGCAGAGGTCGGGGTGGACATACCTGTTATATATTGTGTTGAGCAGAGGTCGGGGTGGACATACTTGTTATATATTGGGCAGAGCAGAGGTTGGGTGGACATACTTGGTATAAATTGGGCAGAGCAGAGGTCGGGGTGGACATACCTGTTATATATTGGGCAGAGCAGAGGTTGGGTGGACATACTTGTTATATATTGGGCAGAGCAGAGGTCGGGGTGGACATACTTGTTATATATTGGGCAGAGCAGAGGTCGGGGTGGACGTACTTGTTATATATTGGGCAGAGCAGAGGTCGGGGTGGACATGCTTGTTATATATTGGGCAGAGCAGAGGTCGGGGTGGACATACTTGTTATATATTGGGCAGAGCAGAGGTCGGGGTGGACATACTTGTTATATATTGGACAGAGCAGAGGTCGAGGTGGACATACCTGTTATATATTGGGCAGAGCAAAGGTTGGGGTGGACATACTTGTTACATATTGGGCAGAGCAGAGGTTGGGGTGGTCATACTTGTTATATATTGGGAAGAGCAGAGGTCGGAGTGGACATACTTGTTATATATTGGGCAGAACAGAGGTCGGGGTGGAAATATGTGTTATATATTGGGCAAAGCAGAGGTCAGGGTGGACATACTTGATATATATTGGGCAGGGCAGAGGTCAGGGTGGACATACTTGTTATATATTGGGCAGAGCAGAGGTCGGGGTGGACACACTTGTTATATATTGGGCAGGGCAGAGGTCAGGGTGGACATACTTGTTATATATTGGGCAGGGCAGAGGTCAGGGTGGACATACTTGTTATATATTGGGCAGAGCAGAGGTTGGGGTGGACATACTTGTTATATATTGGGCGGAGTAGAGGTCGGGGTGGACATACTTTGTTACAGAGGAGGTCAGTGCGGAGCTGTGACTGGCTGATCTTGTATGTCATGGAATACTGAGCCCATAAGATCCTCGTAGAGCAGTTACCACCTCCAGCTGGTGCCTCACACATATGCACACTCTCTGTATTACCTTATCTCTGGATTTCTATTACTTCTTATGCTATAAATCATGAATCTAAATACACCTCTTATCATTTGTGTTTATTACTGCAGTCATAGGAGTTTTATGTTTATCCCAGCCGTTATGGAAGGCAGGCCTGTATCTCTTTCCCTGATAGCTTTTACCAGCAGCTATTCATAGCAACAGTCACTAATGCTGGCAGCCAATAATATGTTGTAGAATCCTGTTGTTTGCAGATCAGTGGAGGTCTCAGGGAGGGAGGTTCTGAATGAGCAGCATCTGTCCATTTTTCTTTTTTTTAACCTTTTATTGATGATGCATCATATTAAATATGTACAAACAGTCCAAAGAAAGTCATACAATGGCTTTTATGCTAAAACACATTTCCTTTGTTAATCAACAAAACATTAGTCATCAAGTAGCTATATGAAAAACTGGACTATTCACAAAGCATAATATAAGCAGAGGGATGTGCAGGTTTACTTGAAGGTCAGTAGTTTGGGCCTTAGAGCTCGAAGACGGTTAGATATTCCCGCTTGGGGACAGAGATCTGAAGGACTAAGAGGTACACATGGTACTTAGACCACCCCTCTGGTTGATATAAAACATCTAAAGTCCATGGCTCTATAGAGCCAGTGCTACGTGACGTCATACCTAGGAAGTGATTGCTGTCTCAGGAGGGTCATGTACGCGGGGAGTTCATTCATTCAGACGGGAGTGTAGCAGTGGGATGCCACGGTTTCCTATCCCTGCAATAGTGCCCCCTTGGACGTCCAAGGCTACTTTATACAATGCTGTTTTTCAACTTGGAGATGTAAGTACAGTACTATAGCGTGAGTTGCCTGCATAAACACTCTACACTATGGTCTTCTGTTTTATCTTTTGAGATCCAGTTAAATCTTTGAAGCTGTTACCTAACGTCTGGAGCAGTCTGTCTTGTCTATGAGGAGCAGTGCTGGTTGAAAGTAACGTTAGGTTCACCTGATATATGAGGTGGCTACAATCTGGTGAGCCCCAGCTTGTTCATTGGTGGATACGGTTGTCTCATTGGTTTTTGCTGCATGGACTGATCACTGATGCACTTGGTGATATAGATAGATAGATAGATAGATAGATAGATAGATAGATAGATAGTTATAGATAGATTGATTTTGGAACAATGTACTTTGGTTGCTACAGTATTACACTATGTTAGGTTTCTCTCTACAGGATTTTTTGTGGTGAGCGCAATTAACCCTTGTCTGAAATATACTTCCCCTGGAACTGTTTTTGCAAACCACTTGGACTTTCCTTGATTTGTACTGCAACAGGCAGGTGCAGTTTACTTTATTTACTACATATCTATCATTTCCTAAGAACATCTTCTAATGATGGCCCCTGACCCTCTGACCCACGTAGTGTAGACATGATGTGACCCAACAACCCTCACCTCTCTGTTGTGCATCTTATGCTGAGATAAATCAAACCTAATCTTTTAAACCTCAGCCAAAACATAACAAGAACATGCCAGCACCCTATATGCACCACAGTCTCTTTCTAGGCATCCCCCTGCCCATCACACTAAGCATATGAGATATTTCTCACCTTCAAATCTCTAGCTTTTCCAGGCTCCCCCAATGTTAATCTGATCAAGTTTATAATCTGATCTCTGTCATATGTTTTTTTATGTGAAAGCTTGCCAAGTTTTGAAGAATTTACTCACAGATTTGGATTTCTATCTCTCTAGGACAAACACTCCATTGGGGGGAGATGTTTCAATAATTCACCAAACTTGCATGTCATTGGTGGGGAATTATTTAGCCACATTTTCATTACCTTTTTTTTGCCGCTAATAACACCCTATGTTCGGATTTGCTGATAGAATCACCTGATTCTTCTTCTTCTTCACCTGGTTATTCTTCTTCTTCTTCACCACCACCGTCTTTTTTTTGTTTTGTGTTCATATTCTTCCTCTTGAACCCAACTTAATGTTTTTTCCCTTACAGAACTCTACTGTTGTAAAAATTTTTCTTCAACACCAGCATAGCTAAATTTGTGGCGTAATAGCTAGTGGCGCATGGCAGCAGCACATAATTCTGTGGACCCTAGCGGTGGGAACACAGACAGCAGGAGGATAAATACAGCAGGAGGAGGAGGAGTGACGTGTGGCAGCAGGCAATGTATTCTGTAGACCCTGGCAGTGGGAACACAGACAGCAGGAGAATAAATACAGCAGCAGCAGCAGCAGGAGGAGTGACGTTTGGCAGCAGGCAATGTAACGGGGCCATGGTACCTAGCGTTGGTACCACGGCTGTAAATAAACACCAACATCAGGAGATTCCGGACAGCAGTCGTGAAGCCCACATTGTGTCTAATGCACAACTGGGACAGCACAGTTTTCAAGCCAGACACCTCAGAATTTTTTTTTTTTACAACAGTATATAACTATTGTAGTGGCGTGATAGCTAGTGGCGGATGGCAGCAGCGCATAATTCTGTGGACCCTAGCGGTGGAAACACAGACAGCAGGAGGATAAATACAGTAGGAGGAGGAGGAGTGACTTGTGGCAGCAGCCAATGTATTCTGTGGACCCTAGCAGTGGGAACACAGACAGCAGGAGGTTGAAAATCGGCGCTGTTTAATATGTTGGTGCTTTATAAATACAATAAATAAATAAATACATAAATAAATAAATACATCAGCAGCAGGAGGAAAAGTGACGTTTGGCAGCAGGCAATGTATTCTGTGGACCCTAGCGGTGGGAACACAGACAGCAGGAGGATAAATACAGCAGCAGCAGCAGCAGGAGGAGTGACGTTTGGCAGCAGGCAATGTATTCTGTGGACCCTAGCAGTGGGAACACAGACAGCAGGAGGATGAAAATCAGCGCTGCGTAATATGTTGGTGCTTTATAAATACAATAAATAAATAAATACAGCAGCAGCAGGAGGAGGACGTGTGGCAGCAGCAAGCATGTCACGGGCCATGGTACCTAGCGTTAGTACCACAGCAACTAAAGAAAAACCAGGCCAAATTATCAGGACCCAGGGACTGAAGGCTGATGTCAAAGAATAATTCCCAGGCACCTCATGTCCTCCTGTCGCCGACAACAGGTGCCTGGAACGTGCCTTCAATCCAGGCCTGGTTGATCTTAAGGAATGTGAGTCTGTCCACGCCCTCTGTGGACAGACGAGAGTGCTTCTCGGTGACCACGCCACCAGCCACACTGAAGCACCTCTCGGACAGCATGCTGGAAGGGGGGCAAGACAATTCTTCCAGGGTGTACTGCGCCAGCTCACTCCAGATGTGCAAGCGCTCCACCCAGTACTCCATGGGGTCCACAGGCTCCTGGCTGCCGGTGTCAAGCCCACTGAAGGACCCCATGTAGTCGGGCACCATCCGGGTCATGCGCTGGCTTTGACTTTCAGAGGAGGTGGCTGCTGCACGCACCTCCTCTCTCAGCTGCTCTACCGTCATGTAGAGCACCTTCGTCAATGACAGCAGGTCTCCTGGGCGCCTGACGCTGCTGCTGGCTGCAGGCACCGGCCACTGTGCTGGCTGGACAGGGACAGAGGGAGTGGAAGGCTGGGGGAAGGCTTCCTCCAATCGCCGAACAAGGATCTCCTGCAACTCCCTTGTTTGCTGCTCACGGCCTCTAGCAGGCAGAAACTGAGCCCACATCCCCCTCAGCCGTGGGTCCAGGATCATGCTGATGCAGGCGTCCTCCCTCGCATCTGCTTGACCCTGGGGTCTGTGCACAGGCAGCGCAGCATGTGCGCTGCCATGGGGAACAGGGTGGTCCTTCCAGCAGAGACATCAGGGTCAGCGTCTTCCTCCTCCACTGGCCCCTGAGCCTCTTCCTCCTCTCTCCACCCTCGCACCACTGCTGCTGCGCTCCGCTGTTCCCCTTCAGCAGCAACGTCCAACACCTCCAACTCCTCCTCATCCTCCTCCAAGGACTCAAATACCTGCGCAGCAGTGGACTGCGCAGGCGGCTGCTGTTCCAGCTGGTTCAGGGTTGCTCGCTGACCAGGTTGGTTCCCTGCAGGAGGGAAGCCAACACCAAGCAGACCTGCAGCATCTGCCGCCACTGTGCGTTGGTGAGGATCTGGAGTTTGGTGGTGCCGGCGAGAGCGCCATCGACGATGTAGCGGTTGACAGCCCTCATCTGCTCAACCAGCCGCTCCAACATTGCCAGGGTGGAGTTCCAGCGAGTTGGCACATTGATGATGAGGCGGTGTCGTGGCAGGCTCTCGTGCTGCTGTATGTCTGGCAGTTTTTCTGCGGCAGCAGCTGAGCAGCGAAAAGCGCGCACAATTTTCTGCGCCGCTTCCAACAGCTCCTCCATCCCCTGGTAGGTGCACATGAACTTCTGCACATCCAGGTTGAGGACGTGGGCCAAGCAGGGGATGTGGGTCAAGTCTCCCCTGCTGATGGCAGCCAGCAGGTTGGCGGCATTGTTGGACACCACCAATCCGACTCAGAGGCCTCTGGGGGTCAGCCACGTCTTCTCCTGCTCCCTTAGGTAGCGGAGCACATTGGCTGCCGTCAAGCTGTTCTTCCCCAGGTTGACCATCTCCAGCAGTGCTTGGCAATGGTGATAATTGACGTTGCTGTTGAGGAGGGGTCACTTAGCGGCGGGAGCTGCTGCTTCTCCCCTGACCCCGCGTGGTGGCACCACATAGTGGGCAACTGGTGCTGCTGCTGCCACTGATGCGCCCGAGGATGGACCTGCTGCTTCCTCGCTGGCGCATTCCACCAGGCTGACCCATTGGGCCGTGAAGGACAGATAGCGGTCTGTCCTGAAACGGCTGCTCCACGAATCCATGGTGACGTGGATCCGCGCACTCACGGCGTGGTCGAGCGCGCAGCCCACGTTCGCCATGGCAAAGTGGTGCAGTGCTGGGATTGCCGTGCGGGAGAGGTAGTGGCGGCTGGGGACTTGCCACTCCGGGATCCCAAACTGCAGCAGCGCTCTCATGTCACTCCCCTCCTGCACAAAGGAATATGGCAGGAGCTGGGAGCACATAGCCCGGGCAAGCAACCCATTCAGCACCTGGATGCACCTGTTGGTGGGAGGAAGCACCTTGGTCACACCAGGAAAGGACTCGCTGAGAAGGGTCTGGCGGCGTTCACCTGCACGGGAGGATGAGGAGGCCACTGTGGAGGGAACTGATGAAGCCACTGAGGACTGGCTGCCCGGGGGGGGGGGGGGGGGAGACAGTGAGTTGCTGCTGTGCTCCTGATGCTGCTGCTGCTGCTGGATGGGCATGAGGGTGGGATGCTGCTGCTGCTGAAGTCTGTGCAGTGTCTGTACTGTGCTGTCTGGCTCTGACCACTGCCTGCACCACTGTCCTTCAGCTTCATAAACTCACTATAGTCCTCAAAATGTTTGGTCTCTAAGTGGGTCTGCAGGCACGAGGTACTCAACTTGTTGAGATTGCGAGCTCTGCTGAGACTGACACCGCAACTGTTGTAAATTGCACAGGTCTTGTCCAATTCGCACTTTCTGAAGAACCGCCAGACTTGGGACTTCAACTTTCCCTTCGAGCTTGAGGGCTGGGGATTTTGTTTTCCTTTGGAGGGTTGGGTTTTTTCAGTTTGCTTGGAGGAGGTTTGCTGCGGGTGGTGGTAGCGGCTGAAGCAGCAGGCTGTGGCTCCTGCCTTCCACGCCCTGTGCTGGCCGCCTTGCTGCTGCCGCGCCTCTGCGCCAGAGACGCCTCCTCCTCCGATGATGAGCTGCCTTCAAGCAAGTGTGCTGGTGGTACTGGTGGCCCATGGGGAGGATCCAGCACATCATCATCATCCCCAAACATCTCCTCTTGTCCACCTCAACCAACTCCTCTACCCCAACATCCCCTGCATCACACTCCTACTCCTCAGCGCCAACAACAAACTGATCCACCTCAAACTCCTCCTCCTCCTCTGCCTAAAACTGCTCCACAACATCCCTGTACACGCTCGCAGTCCCTGGGGTGAAGAGGGAGCTAATTGAGGGCAGGCTGGTCGATGGGGTCACCATGACCATGACCTCAAGCGGTGGTGGAGGCCTGCTGCGGCCCGGAGTGCTGGTGGTGGTGGCACTGGTCTCGCTGGTGCTGGAGGTCTGGCTGGAAACTGTGGCTTGCTGCTCCGCCATAATTTCCACCACACTCTGTGCTTGGCTCTCCGCAATGGGCCGGGGGCGACGACCCGTCTCAAAAATGGGCGCAAAACGCTGCTGTTGCGCCTCTGCTCCCTCCTCAACTCTGCGGTCAGTGGCTGGCGGTGGACCAGTCACAGACCTGCTGCTGTTGGCAGTGGCTGCTGCAATGGCACTGCCTCTCCTGATGGTGCCTCGCCCTCCACCTCTGCCAGTCATTGTACAATTATAGAGAAACAATTTTAAAAAAAAATGCGTAGAAAAGGGCAGGAAAGGGTAAACTTTAATAAGGACTCTGAGTTGGTGGTGACTGAGTGACGAGGAAAAAAGAATTTAAGGGACCGTCTACTTACAGTATCAAAAGTTTATTGAAAAAGACCAAAGAATTGATAGCACATTGTATTCCCTTATCCCCCCCTAAAATACATGGCCGTGTATGCCTCTGTTGTCAGCTGACAAACCACATTCACTCTTGCATAGCAGACATCCCTCCTACACAGAACTATAAAGCACCCACAATCATGTTGTTTTGCTCCCCGAAGTGTTGGGGGGGCTCATTCCATTCAAGTGATGCACCAGTTCAAAGTTCAAGGGGTTAATACTTGTCTTCCATAGGGAGTTACTGTCGCAATATCATGCTATTGTCATCAACAGTTCAGGCAAAGAACCTATACCTGCACTCCAAAATACACTGCTGAATATGCCATCCACTTATTATTCCAGCCAGGCTATACACAGGTACACAAAGCGTTAAGCAGTCTCCAGCCAAGCAGAGCACAACTCACAAAGCGTTAAGCAGTCCAGTGTAGATCTGTATCAGCACAAAAGCTTGCCATGGACAAAACATCAGCTCAAAGGTAACTAATTACAACCATTAGGCTTGCATAGATGTGTTACCAGACACCTCTGCGATGTCCTTTGTTGTTGAGTGTGCTGTATGCTGGCCACAAGTGTGCTGGAGCAGGCTGCAGATATGGAATGCGCAGCGCCCCTCAGGATGAACCACGCTGAGTAGATCGGCCCCTGGCTTAGCGTTGCTGTACTGGTGTGTGGATGTCAGCTGACACGCCGGACATGTCACGTGACATGTTTCGCTCGGCCCCCTCCAGGTTTTCTTGAACGTAAAGGGGCAGGACAGCATAAAAAGTTATGCCTTCAGCAGCTTTGGCCAATCGGAACTCAGCTGACTTCTGCCTAGCAACACATGACTCAGGCAGTGCAGCCAATACTAATTTAGACACAGGAATGCACAGGATGAATATAATTCCAGCTCACCCATTTTGGCTGCAGTAACTTTGCATTTGCCTCCCTTAGTCTTCCCAATCCAGCCAACACCACACAATCACATGAATGAACTGTCACCCCCAGACTTCAAAAGAGACATATATTTCACTATTTTGCTATCATCCCAGCACATTTTTTCACCGACTACTTAGAAACTTGCTTCATATCGCTGCATTTATATCACTTAAAGGGCCAGCCCACTATAGGCAGCGCGACACCTCTCACAGTAGATAATCATGCACACATGTGAGGGATACCGCACTACCCAGGGCCATAGCCCAAAGTACATACAATTAGGCATGTCTTGAGTGACTGACTGAGTGACAACAAAAAATGAAAGTTTTTGTTTTTTTTATTTAAATAGTAGTAGTACTACTAACAGTAGTGTAGTCTACAGTAGTCACTAACTAAGTCGTGTGGCAGACAGTGAGTGGCAATTAAAGTCGGTCACACACGGTTGGACGCGATAAATCAATAGGGTCAGGCAGATGACAGTCACAGTCAGATCACAACGGATGCTGGCCTGTGAAGTAACTATTATTTATTACACAGTACACAAGCTAATAAACTCACAGACTAACAGTAGAAATTAACTGAAAAAGTAGTAGTAGTAGTGGCAGTAGTAGTAGTATGCAACTAACTATAAATTGCTAGTGTACTACACAATAACTAAGTCGTGTGGCAGACAGTGAGTGACAATTAAAGTCGGTCACACACGGTCGGACTCAATCAATCAATAGGGTCGGGCAGATGACTGTCACAGATCACAACAGATGCTGGCCTGTACACAGTCAGTAACTATTAACTAACACAGTACTGAAGCTAATAAACTAACAGACTACAGTACAAATTGACTAAACTAGTACTAGTACAAAACTAACTATAATCCCTAACCTACCTAAGCTAGTAGTAGGCTAAGGCTACCTAGGCTAGCAGGCCTAGCCTGCACACAGACTAACACTAGCCTAGCACAGTATACAGTATACACTAGCTGACTAAAAACAATCAAATTACTATCTAACTGTCAATGAGTACAATAAATGTGTTTAGGAGGTGATTAGGAAGCAAAACGCTGGGTTTAGCACAAGAAAAGCACTTGCTCTCAGACGCAGCAGCACTGGAGATGCTCTCAGTACCAAAAGTCACTAAGCAAGGACGGGGCTCAGCAAGATTGCCGCCGCCTTATATAGAGGAGGGGAGGGCCAAGCTCCCCTCCTCTGATTGGTTGCTAGGGTTGCCAGGACCTCGGCTGGAGGACTTCTGATTGGCCCAATGACGTCATTCTTGGATACCGAAGCTGAACCTCGTGATCACCACATCATCTGGCCGAGTTCGAGTGCGCCTATTCGGGAACCTTCGCATTCGAATTCGGCATGACGCGTAACCTTCGGGTTCGACTTCGGAAACCCTGAAAATCTACCTGAATTTTCGGGTAGATTCGCATTCGAGAGTCCTGGTGCGGATTTCTGCTGCCATTTGGCTACTTGATGAATTATCATGAGGCATGTAACTACTTGATTATTTTTATCTAAAATGTATCTGGTCGGACCTAATCTCTGTGAATAACACCGCTTCTTATTTTACGTTTTTTTTTTAAGTCTGCCCATGACCCATGATGACCACGCCCATGTTCCAGTGCGTGGTGACACCCATCTATTTTTGCTGCGCGCACCGCTTGTGGACATATCCTTATTGGAGACTGTCCTCAGAATTGCTCACAATCTATTCCCTACCATAATCATGCAAAATTTCTAGAGTACATGTGTATGTGAGCCCAAAAAGGGGGGGGGGGGAGAAAGAAGTGGGATCAGGGGGGGGGGAAGGGGGATCGGGGGGCAGGCCCCAGGCTGAAACTATCGTGGTGGGCCCTTGGTGTCCCAGTCCGACTCTGTATTTGTGCCCGCAGGTGTTTGTGTCTATTTTCAGCAGATTAGACCGTGCTGCCAGATGACCATATCCATTGTCTCTCTGATGGGAAGAAGCCAACGTGGAGTCAGGAGCCACTGGTTTTGGGTGGTCCCACAGTGGGAGAAGTTGGAGTCTGCAGGAAGCTGATGGCTGGTGGGTCACAGCTAGGAGGTGGAGCCAGGAAACAAGGGGTGTGGCTGGTAGGACAGGCAGAGAAGATGGAGGCTGCAGCTTGAGAGGGGTTGGGTGACCTCTGCTGCTTTGGTCCTGGTATTGGCACTGTCCCAGCCGGGAGGTTTGTTGCTACAGCTCTTGGAGGGTTTGGGGTTAGTAGGTGATGGACAGGTGGGCTCAGGTATGGTCAGGATATGTAGCTGCAGTCCCCTCTGCCTAGTCCATCAGGTGCCAGAGCCATAAGTAATGATAATTTATAGGTAATTAGCTGCAGGCCTCTGCTCCTATCTTCCTCTGTCTCCAGCTGTTCTCTCCTCACATCCTCATCCATCTACCGCTGCCGGCACTGCTGTAACCTCCCAGGAATGTGTGCATGGAGAGGAGGAGAGAAGCACCAGATGATGAGCAAGGCACACTGGGAGAGAGGACTGTGGTACTGAATGTGCAGATACCACAGCTTATGGAATATTATCACCCTCTAGCTAATTATATTCTTTTTTGTGCTCTGTTTATTACTGCTAATATCTCACAGATATAATTTGTTATCCTTTTCAGAACTGAGATCTGAGCTCAAAGAACAAGAGATGTATGTGAGGAGTGATCAGAAGTCTACAGGAAAGGGTGACATGATTGGGGCTATTAAAAAAGAGGCAAAAGAAGAGAACATTTATGTGAGAGGTGATCAGCAGTCCAAGGAGAAGTGTTTACTAAGAAGGATGATTAAAGAAGAAGAAAAGATGTATGTGAGCAGTGATCAGCTGTCTATGGAGGAGGGTAACATGATGAGGATAATTAAAGAGGAAGAAGAAGAGACGTATGTGAGGAGTGATCAGCAGTCTATGGAGGAGGGAGACATGATGGGGACAAGTAAAGTGGAAGAAGAAGAGACGTATGTGAGGAATGATCAGCAGTCTGCAGAGGAGGGTGACATGATGAGAACAACTATACAGGATGATCCTCTCACAGATGGCAGAACAGGTGAGTAATCATCATTAAATATTTTTTTAGTTATTATGACTGTGTCACTGCTTACAGGCTGGCCTGATTCTGGGTTATGCTATGTACTCATGTTAGATTAGTTTCATCTATTTGGTGACACCTTACTGTTGGTTCTGTGGAGAGGGGGAGGTTGTGGTTGTGTGAGAAGCATCACAAACATCTCACAGCATAAATACATTGATGATCAGGCAAAATAGTTCTTAGTAGTTATAACTTGTAGTTATAACTTACTAGCAAGTCTATGTCTGTTGGCATTACACGGGTTGTAGTGACACATAGAGAGGAGAGACAGGCACATGAGGGCTATGGGGTGACAGGGAGGGATAGGCAGTGACATTAAGAGAGGAGCCTAGGAAGCAGAAAGAGGAAGACTGCCACACGGGGGGTTGGAGTTACATAGGAGGAGGAGTGATACAGAGTTACAGAGGGGGGGAGACAGCCACATGGAGGGGAAAGATGGTTGGAGTTACATAGGTGTAGTAGGTGGAGTAGTGATACAGAGGGGGGGGGGAGACAGCCGCATGGAGGGTAGGGATGGTTGGAGTTACATAGGTGGAGTAGTGATACAGAGGGGGGGGGGGGACAGCCACATGGAGGGGAGGGATGGTTGGAGTTACATAGGAGGAGTAGTGATACAGAGTTACAGAGGGGGGGAGACAGCCACATGGAGGGGAAAGATGGTTGGAGTTACATAGGTGTAGTAGGTGGAGTAGTGATACAGAGGGGGGGGGGGGAGACAGCCGCATGGAGGGTAGGGATGGTTGGAGTTACATAGGTGGAGTAGTGATACAGAGGGGGGGGGGACAGCCACATGGAGGGGAGGGATGGTTGGAGTTACATAGGAGGAGTAGTGATACAGAGTTACAGAGGGGGGGAGACAGCCACATGGAGGGGAAAGATGGTTGGAGTTACATAGGTGTAGTAGGTGGAGTAGTGATACAGAGGGGGGGGGGGGGAGACAGCCACATGGAGGGGAGGGATGGTTGGAGGAGTTGGGAGCAGCAGCGGCGGATGTAGCAGAAGGGTGGCAGTGCGAATGAAGCGGATGCAGGTAATATGAGTGGTGCGGCGCAGACACCAGCACATCCTGTACAGCTACACTTACTGTACCGCTTCTGCATCGGCTGTGTTTGCCTCATAGTGTGAACTGCCTTAAAGGGAACCTAAACTGAGAAGGATATTGATTTTTCCTCTTAAAATAATACCTGTTGCCTGCTGATCCTGTGTCTCTAATACTTTTAGCTACAGCCCCTCAACAAGCACGCAGACCAGGTGCTCTGACTGAAGTCAGACTAGATTAGCTGCATGCTTGTTTCAGGTGTCTAATTCAGCCTCTACATTGGTCAATGAGATCAGCAGGACTGACAAGCAACTGGGCGTACGAGAGAGAACGGCGCAGGAGACTTGGGTGCAGGATACAGCCGGTATATGGCTGATCCTGCTGTTGCACAAGTTCCCAGCCGTGGTAATTACTATTCCCCCTCCAGGCCGCCATGGATAGTGGGGGAATGAAATAATTCGGCTTCCAGCAATTGCTGGAAGCCGAATTATTGTGTTTTAATTGTAACTTCAGCTCCGTCTTCTGAAGTTACTTCCTGTGCACTGATATAGCTGTAATTCCTATTACGGCCTATGGTGGCGCTGGTATTGTTTAAAAGGAAACATCCATATCCCTCTCAGTTAAGGTTCCCTTTAAATATTGCTTCCATCGGACCAATCTAATTCTTTTTTTTCTTCTAGTTTTCTCTTAGGCTATATCTTCAAGTTATAAATAAAATGCCTGGTAAGCCACCAGCAAGCAGGAAAATGCAGGATTTTTGCACCTACTTTTTGGTACTTTTTCATATGCAGAGAACTGAAAAGTTATTTTAAACAGAAGATGAAAAATTATTTCCTAGGAGAAAATTATAGGAGAAAAAAGTGTATTGGATCAGGCCCATTGTCTCATCAAACTCTACCATTTACTACTTTCCCTTGTATGGCCAAAGGTGCATACACACATCAGACCATAGTCATTGGAAAAGGCAAGATATCAGACCAATTGTACCCCCTTCCATGTAGTATGAGAGCCATACTCTACACAGTCTACTCTATGGAGCTGAACTCCCCATCAGATAGAAATCTTTGCAAGATGCTGCACACAAAGATGCTGTAGACATTCAAAAGATCTGTTCCTGCAAAAGATCCATTCCTACAAATTGCATTCATAGTCTATGACAGCCGTGCCCAACCTACGGCCCGCGGGCCATTTGTGGCCCGCGAAGCCAGTTTCTGTGGCCCGCGCAGTGTCTGCCCACGGTGTCCTGCGGACAGGATCCTGCATACACCCAGGTACCGTACTGGACTCTGATACCATTGCTGCATTAATCTGCCCTGTGCATACACCCAGGTACCGTACTGTATTAAGAATAAATGTTACAATTTTGAGCCAAATATCCAGAAATTGGTTTCTGAAAAACAGCCGCAAACTTCTCATTAAGAAAATGTGCATCAAATGTTGAGTACAACAATTCTTATATTGTCGTTTTCTTTCCATTACCAACACCATGTTAACTGTTACTAGAAAAACGTTAAAAGTTTTACATCGAAATTTTGTATGCATGTGTTCCGGCCCTCGAGATTTTTCTTGATTTGAAGTTTGGCCCTCGGGCCAAAAAAGGTTGAGCACCACTGGTCTATGATATCTGCAGATCATCATACACACCTTGTTCAACAGACATTCATCTGCAGATCTGACAATCATCTGCAGATCTGAAGATCCATCCTGGTGGATCTGATCTGCAGATGAATGTCTGTTAAACAAGGTGTGTATGATGATGTGCAGATATCATAGACTATGAATGCATTTTGCAGGAATGGATCTTTTGCAGGAACAGATCTTTTGCAGATACTGATCTTTTGAATGTGTACAGCATCCTTGTTTTCAGCATCTTGCAAAGATTTCTATCTGATGGGGAGTTCAGCTCAATAGTATAGACTGTGTAGGTATGGCTCTCATACTACATGGAAGGGGGTAAAATTGGTCTGTGTTCTTTCATTTTCCAAAGACTATGGTCTAATGTGTGTATGCACCCTAATGCTTTAGAGGTAGGGAGGATCCATGAGATGCAAATAACTCTGAGATGGTGCAAATCGTATGCTAATTATATGCAAAATCATGCAGCTGCTGCATTTGGTCCATTTGTAATCTGCATAAAATTTGCATCAAGTTTGAATTCTGCACTGACCATCCCTAATGATAATTGTTCCTCCCCTCAGAATTCTCTAACAGTAAGTTTTGCTGTTTCTCTATTTGCAGCGAAGAGTCCCGGCATCAGGAACCTCTCAGAGACTCGTCTCTCTGTATCCACAGACTGTACAACGGATGATGATGTCACTGGACAAGAGTCTCCTGCACACATCCTGGCTACCCCAAATATTCCCCCAGACTCCCCTCACCTGTCTAACCCTGAGGGGCCTCATATCCAGCACAGCTCTCCCCCTGCTGGAGGGTCTCATTCCTTTTCCACATGTGGGAAATGTTTTGTTCAGAAATCAAATCCTGT
This sequence comes from Hyperolius riggenbachi, assembly GCF_040937935.1. Taxonomy (NCBI): domain Eukaryota; kingdom Metazoa; phylum Chordata; class Amphibia; order Anura; family Hyperoliidae; genus Hyperolius; species Hyperolius riggenbachi. The sequence continues at coordinate 262,785,088 of NC_090655.1, forward strand.
CAGACATGAGAGCTCTCACAGTGCTGAGAAGCTCTATTCATGTGCTGAGTGTGGGAAATGTTTTGTACAGAAATCACAACTTGTCAGTCATGAGAGATCTCACACTGGTGAGAAGCCCTATTCATGTGCTGAGTGTGGGAAATGTTTTACAAACAAATTAAATCTTACCTGTCATGAGAGATCTCACACTGGTGAGAAGCTCTATTCATGTGCTGAGTGTGGGAAATGGTTTGTACAGAAATCACATCTTGTCATACATGAGAGATCTCACACTGGTGAGAAGCCCTATTCATGTGCTGAGTGTGGGAAATGTTTTACAAATAAATCAAATCTTTCCTGTCATGAGAGATCTCACACTGGTGAGAAGCTCTATTCATGTGCTGAGTGCGGGAAATGGTTTGTACAGAAATCAAATCTTGTCATACATGAGAGATCTCACACTGGTGAGAAGCCCTATTCATGTGCTGAGTGTGGGAAGTGTTTTAAAAGTAAATCAGAGCTTGTTATACATGCAAGGTACCACACTGGTGAAAAACCCTATTCATGTGCTGAGTGTGGGAAATGTTTTGCACAGAAATCAGAGTTTGTTTTACATGAGAGATATCATCACACTGGTGAGAAGCCATATTCATGTGCTGAGTGTGGGAAATGTTTTGTACAGAAATCACATTTTGTCAGGCATGAGAGATCTCACACTGGTGAGAAGCCATACTCATGTCTTGAGTGTGGAAAATGTTTTGTACAGAAGCCACATCTTATCTGCCATGAGAGATCTCACACTGGTGAGAAGCCCTTTTCCTGTACTGAGTGTGAGAAATGTTTCAGGTATAAATCACTGCTTGTCAAACATGAGAGATCTCACACTGGTGTGAAGCCATATTCATGTGCTGAGTGTGGAAAATGTTTTGTTTGTAAATCACACCTTGTCATACATGAGAGATATCACACTGGTGAGAAGCCCTATTCATGTACTGAGTGTGGGAAATGTTTTATACAGAAATCAGAGCTTGTTATACATGAGAGATCTCACACTGGTGAGAAGCCCTATTCATGTGCTGAGTGTGGGAAATGTTTTGCACGGAAATCAAACCTTAACAAACATAAAAAGAATTCACACCAGTGAGTGTTATATTCTACTTTAGCTTATGTCAAGAAAGAACATTGTATTGGATTCAGACTTTGGTAGCCAGGAAATCATCTTCATTTTATTCTCAGCCGCATAAATGAAGAGACATACATGGATGGTTCTGATGGAATGATCTGACAACTGTTCATTTCTGTGTACAGATTTATACAAGACACCCTGAACTGCACAATCTGATAATTTCAGCTGCCTGTCTCGAGGGACAAAGTTCACTTGGTACATCAAATATTTGCAAACACCAACAATAAATGTTTTATACTATAGCTAAAGTTAAAAGGGAACTCTGTATTATAAGTCTTGTCTGAAATTGGTTCTTCCTCAGAGCATTGTAAGACTATAACTGATTCTGACAGTGAGAAGCCCTGTTCATGTGCTGAGTGTGGGAAATGGGCGTAAATCACTGCTTGTAAGACATTTGTGGTGAGTGTGGGAAATGTCTTGGCCATAAATGTTCTTCTGATACACGTTGTCTATTTTTCTTTCTCTCTCTTTTTTTTTTTTTTTGCACAAGGAATTATATTTGCACTGAATCCCGAGGAGTTTTTCATGCTACTCAGTGCATTGGTTTGCAACACCATAAAGCACAACTGAAGTGAGAGGGATATGAAGGCTGACAGGTTTCCGTTTAAACAATACCAGTTGCCTGGCAGTACTTCTGATCTCTTTTCTCTTTGCAGTGGTGTCTGAATCACACACATGAAACAAGCATGCAGCTATTCCAGTCAGAAAGATCTGATTGGCATTCTTGTTCAGGGTCTATTAGTAAAAGTAGGGGGATGTGAGAGGACCAGCAGGACAGCCAGGCAATCTGCATTGTTTAAAAAGAAATCAATATGGAAGCCTCCATATCCCTCTGACTTGAGTTGTCCTTTAAAGTCCCTGAACTGAAGTGACACGATGAGACGTATATGGTTAAATAATTCCAACATTTGTATAATACTTTTCTCCTGCCAGACTCAAAGCATATGTTTTTCTTCTCCCACTGTTTGTAACCTTGACATACAGTCACTCAATAACCAAGTTTATGAGCTCTGGGGTCCTTGGCATCAATAAGTTGCATTTTCCCATTGACATTAAACAAATCTGATTGGCTGTTTGTGGCCCGCCCGCCCCCTTTTAAAAATTTAAACCACAGTCTACCAGTGACTGTATCAGATTTTAGGCCTCTGCCTTTAACAGCATAAGAATGGTAGCAATGTAAATATTCCAACTGAAAATCAATAGGTGAATTTTGATTGGCTGTTGTAAGCTCCACCCACTTTCCTGAATATTAATTCCAGTCCCCTGTGACCAACTGTGTCAAGTTTGAGAACCCTGCCATTAACAGTGTAAGAATGGCTGCAGTATACATTTTCCCATGTAAAAAATTTAGTTGTTGGCTCTGCCCACTTTTTCAAACCTTGACACACACAGTCCCTGTATAACCAAGTTTATGAGCGTTGTTGTCCTTGGCATCAACAATTTACATTTTCCCACTGAAATGAAACAAATCTTATTGGCTGTTTGTGGCTCCACCCCCTTTTCAAAATGTGAACCCCAGTCACCCAATGGCCTACTGTACCAGGTTTGAGGCCTCTGCCATTAAGAGTGTAAGAATAGCAGCAATTTAAATATCCCCCATGAAAATCAATAAGGGAATTTTGATTGCCTGTTGTAGGCTCCGCTCACTTTTCTGAATATTAATTCCAGTCACCCAGTGGCCAGCTGTGTCAAGTTTGAGAACTCTGCCATTAACAGTGTAAGAATGCCTGCAGTTTATATTTTTCCATGTAAAAAATGTAGTTGTTGGCTCAGCCCACTTTTTCTAACCTTGACATACAGTCACTCAATGACCAAGTTTATGAGCTTTGGGGTCCTTGGCATCAATACTTTACATTTTTACCATTGAAATTAAACAAATCTAAGTGTTTGTGGCCCCACCCCCTTTTCAGATTTTGAACCCCAGTCACCCAATGACTGACTGTACCAGATTTGAGGCCTCTGTCATTAACAGTGTAAGAATGGCAAATATTCCCCTTGAAAATCAATAGGTTAATTTTGATTGGCTGTTGTAAGCTCCACCCACTTTGCTGAATATTAATCCCAGTCACTCAGTGACCAACTGTGTGAGGTTTGAGAACCCTGCCATTAACAGTGTAAAAATGGCTGCAGTTTATATTTTCCCATGTAAAAAGTTTAGTTATTGGCTCTGCCTACTTTTTCTGACCTTGACATGCAGTCACTCAATGACCAACTTTATGAGCTTTGGGGTCCTTGGTATCAATAATTTGTATATTTCCATAGAAATTAAACAAATCTGATTGGCTGTTTGTGGCTCTGCCCCCTTTCCAGAATTTAAACCCTTGTCACCCAATGACCAACTGTACCAGGTTTGAGGCTTCTGCCATTAAGAGTATAGGAATGGCAGCAATGTAAATATTCCCCTTGAAAATCAATAGATGTTTTTTAATTGGCTGTTGTAGGTTCCACCCACTTTCTTGAATATTAATCCCATTCACCAAGTGACTAACTGGGCAAGGTTTGAGAACCCTGCCATTAACAGTGTAAGAATGGCTGCAGTTTATATTTTCTCTGTGAAATTTGTTTTTGGCTCCACCCATTTTTTGAAAAATTTGAAGCCTCTGCCATTAACAGTGTAAGAATGGCAGCAGTTTAAATATTCCCCTTAAAAATCAATAGGTGAATTTTGATTGGCTGTTGTATGCTTCACCCACTTTCCTGAATATTAATACCATTCACCCAGTGACCAATTGTGCAAAGTTTGAGACCCCTGCGATTAATAGTCTAAGAATGGCAGTAGTTAACATTTCCCCATTTAAAATGAATGGCTGAAATTTGATTGGCTCTTTTATGCTCCGCCCACTTTTCTTGAATTTGTAACTTCGGTCACCAAGTGACCAACTGTGCCAAGTGTGGGGACTCTAGCTTGATTACTGTGAGAATGGCAGCCTTTTACATTTTTCCCATTGACTTGAATGGGTGAAATTTGATTTGCTGTTTTTAGCTCCGCCCAGGTGTGCAGGGGGGACGTGAGACCCCCAGAACATATCATCCCAAGTAGTGAGTGATCTGTATACCAAGTTTCGTTCAAATCAGTCAAGGCATTTTCAAGTGATAGCGACACACACACACACACACACACACGCACACGCACACGCGCACACGCACACGCACACACGCACACGCGCACACGCACGCACGCACACACACGCACGCACACACACGCACACACACACACGCACACACACACACACGCACGCACGCACACGCACGCACACGCACGCACACACACACGCGCACACACACACACGCACACGCACGCACGACACACATGCACACGCACACACACACACACACACACACACGCACACACACACACGCACACACACACGCACACACGCACACACACACGCACACGCGCACACACACGCACACGCACGCACGACACACATGCACACGCACACACGCACACACACACACACGCACACACAAACACACACACACTTAGCTGTTTCCCTCCCAAAAATTACCCAAATACTTTTTAATAAAAAAAAAATTAAAAAAATTACAATAAAAAAAAAAAAAAATTAGTTACCTAAGGGTCTGAACTTTTTAAATATGCATGTCACGAGAGTATATTATTATATTTTTTTAAATTATAAGTTTGTAAATAGTGATGGACGCAAATTGAAAAAATGCACCTTTATTTTTAAATAAAATATCTGCGCCATAAATTGTGCTAGGGACATCATTTAAATGGTGTAATAACCGGGACAAATGGGCAAATAAAATACATGAGTTTCAATTACGGTAGCATATATTAATTTCAAACTATAATGGCCAAAAACTGAGAAATTATGATTTTTTTTTTCATTTCTTTCTTAATCTTCCTGTTAAAATGGATTTAGAACATAATTCTTAGCAAAATGTACCACCCAAAGAAAGCCTAATTAGTGGCGGAAAAAACGAGATATAGATCAATTCATTGTGATAAGGAGTGATAAAGTTAATGGCGAATGAAAGGGAGGTGAACGTTGCTTGGATGCATAAGGTTTTCGACACTGTGGGGCTGAACCGGTTAATGTTTTATCCCATGAGCAAAATTTCAAACTCTGTCTGGACTGGTATAGAGCTCCAGTCGTGCTGCATAAGATCTCCCCCAAAATATCGGACACATGTTGGAGATGTCTCATGGCTCCAGCAGATCTTCTCCATTTATGGGAGACTTGACCAATCCCAAAGGCTTTTGGGAGCAGGTGAGGACATTAACAGAACGGATTACAAGTGAAAAACTGAGCCTGACTCTTGAAACCTTCTTAAAGGAATACTGTAGGGGGGGTCAGGGGAAAATGAGTTGAACTTACCTGGGACTTCTAATGGTCCCCCACAGACATCCTGTGCCCGCGCAGCCACTCACCGATGCTCAGGCCCCGCCTCTGGTTCATTTCTGGAATTTCCAACTTTAAAGTCTGAAAACCACTGCGCCTGCACAGCCGCACCCTCCCTCCCTCCCTCTAACATCACCAGGAGTATATTGTGCAAGCCCAGTATGGTCTGTGCATGTGCAGTACGCTCCTGGTGACATCAGCGGAAGTGAGGACACGGCAACGCAGGCACAGTGGTTTTCAGACTTTAAAGTCTGAAATTCCAGAAGTGAATCAGAGGCGGGGCCGGAGCATCGGTAAGTGGCTGCGTGGGCACAGGATGTCTGTGGGGGACCATTAGAAGTCCCAGGTAAGTTTAACTCATTTTCCCCTGACCCCCCTACAGCATTCCTTTAAAGACAATCACTATTGTGATAATAGGCTTTTCTTCTGTCCCCTGATTATAACTTGTTACTAATCACAAGTTGTAATTTGATCTCTCTCCTGTGTCTCCTGACTGCCATGGCAGATAAACTCATTTGAAAGCACAGGATGTTAATATGCCTGTTTCCATGAAAGCAGGAAGTAGACATGCGGCAGATTTATTGCAGGATTTGTATCAGCTGTAACAAAGAAATGTTTTTCTTTAAAGGTTATTATGCTGTTGCTTATCTTTTATTGCAGAGAGGAAGTTCTGAGTTCAGGTCCTCTTTAACTTGGGTATTCATTTGTTTGTTGATTTGTCCTACATAAAGTATATATCTGCCCTGGCCACAGCATGAACCGCTAGCTGTGCCATGCAGGGCTATAGGGATTTGGCTGTGGGCTGCAGAAATCTGCAGCATGCTGTCCAGGTTCACACCTCAGTGGGATCTGGGGGAAAAGCCCATGTTAGGGACAAGCAGCATTTCCCCGCCCCTCTCGTCTGCACTAGTGGAAACAGGCCCTCCCACAAATATGCAAATGCCTGGTCTGTGTATCTGAAAGTCAGTCTCTGTGTTCCTAAACTTATCCAAGCTACCCGCACTCCTCTCTTTACAGATGTAATTCACATTGGGAATCACATTAAGAACTGTTGCTGAAATGGTTCATCACTCCAAAGTGGCCGGCGTCATTTTTTAAAGGCGTATCTTCCTTGACCATATATTTTTAATATTTTGTTCAACCAGAGAAATCTAATAAATTTTTCTACTTGATAATCAAAAAAACAAATCGAACCAATATACCATACACTGGTCAATTTCTCTGAAAATATCAAACAAATGATCAAATAGAAATTTCAGTTTTTATAGTTTTCTAATTTTCCAACATGTTTGATAAAATTTAAGAAAAATATATAGAGAAAAATTGTTTGTTTTTTCTTGATCAACAAAGGCATCCTTTTCAATTTCCTCATTATTCGATCGTTTTTTCCAAATAAATGGGAAAATCGAAACAATTTGAGTGTACGGTGTATGGGCACTAGGGATGATCAATGCAAATACTTCTGAGATTAGGCCTTTTTTTTTGCACATATATGCAGTTTGAAAATGGACCAATTAATTTAAACCCAGGTTTAAATAGATTGGTCTATTTTCAAACTGCATATATTTGCATAAAAAATTGCCTAATCTCAGAAGTATTTGCATCATTGATCAACCCTAATGAGCACCTTCATGTTGAAGATGTAATAAAGATACAGGTTCCCTTCTACACAGGGCTGTGGAGTCTTCTGATGATTTCGGTACCAACTCCACAGCCCTGGTTAGTATTAGACTAAGGAGTTGGAGTCAGTTTTGGGTACCTGGAGTCGGAGTCGGTGGTTTCATAAACTGAGGAGTCGGAGTCAGATTATTTTTGTACCCACACCACAGCTCTGCTTCTACACATGCTATGGGAGTGCCCAATAGTGATTAGACTCTGAGTAGACTCTGGGTTGAAATAGAAAAACTTTTACAATCTCTCCTCACCCCTCATTTTACTTTATCCCCAGCATTAGCCCTTGTAGGATATGATTTCGATAAACAAGATTGTACTCCCCAACCACGTTTGTGTCATATACACAGGCTCCATGCCTCTAGTTCTTCTTTTTCCTTTATTTGTATTATACCTCCTAGTTAATCAATTAACTTGATGTATGGACTTGATTGCTATCAAGTCAGTCTGAAGTCTGTATCCATTATAACAAAGGCCCATATGCAATTAACTTTCCTGAGTTTTCTCCTAGGAGATAATTTTTTAACTTCTATTAAAATATAACTTTTCAGCACTTTGGAGCCGAAAAAGTACCAAATCGTAGTTGAAAAAGTACCTCAAAAATCATTTTCAGTATTTTCTTGCTTTTTAGAGGTTTAAAGGCAATTTGACAAGGTGTAAAAATATCACCTAGGACAGTGATCTGCAAACTTGGCTCTCCAGGTGTTAAGGAACTACAAGTCCCACAATGCATTGCAGGAGTCTGATTCATAAGGGTTAATGCATTGTGGGACTTGTAGTTCCTTAACAGCTGGAGAGCCAAGTTTGCAGATCACTGACCGAGAAGGTTTCCTTCTAGGTCAGAAGAACAAGTGAATTGCATATGGGCCATGGTGTACTCTGACATACTACAGTATATACCATATTTTCTCTATATGTATAACTCTATTTTTCCTCAGAGAGATAAGTGTTTGTTTGTTTTCTTATCTCCAGCCAAGGGTATGGGTTTACTTGTTGTACCTATTGATGCTACGAGCTGTTGTTAAAGAGAATCTGTATTGTTAAAATCGCACAAAAGTAAACATACCAGTGTGTTAGGGGACATCTCCTATTCCCCTCTGTCACAATTTCGCCGATCCCCGCCGCATTAAAAGTAGTCAAAAACAGTTTTAAAAAGTTTGTTTATAAACAAACAAAATGGCCACCAAAACAGGAAGTAGGTTGATGTACAGTATGTCCACACATAGAAAATACATCCATACACAAGCAGGCTGTATACAGCTTTCCTTTTGTATCTCAAGAGATCACTTGTGTGTTTACCTTCTGTCCCCTTTAGCTCTCATCCACACTGAATACTAGTGACAGGCTGTGAGTCTGATCCTTTTCTTCCTGTTTGTAATTCCTTAGTATGTGACAGACCAGCTACTTTCACAGCCTAACAGAGGAGGATTTTTATCCAGCTCTCTTCTATCACTGATAAGATAGCAGACACGCTGCTGGCTTATGTAAATAACACATACACTGAAGTGTGCATAGAGGGGGAAGTGCATAACAGACCAGCAGAAGAGTTGGCAGCCTTCCAAACACAGGCCGACAAGTCTGACAGGGGAAAAATACATTGATTTATTACAGAGACAGTGATAGTACAAAGTGCTGCTGTAAGCCAGAGCACATTAGAAAAGGTTTAGAAACTTGTAGGATGGTAGAAAAAACGTTGTAATTTTTGTTACGGAGTCTCTTTAATGCACCCCTAGCTTTCCTCATTTCTATTTTTGTATTGTACCATTGCTTTTCCTATTGTATTGTACCATGTGTTTTTATGAAAGTCAATAAAAAAAATTGAAATAAAAAAAAAACTCCTAACCTGGGAGAGACATCAATTGTAAAGATCCAGCCGGGACGGAGGCGCTCATACCTGGCTGGATCTTTACAAGCTGCATATACTGCCTGATGAAGCGGGATGTTACCCGTGAAATGCATTACTATTACTTTGGAGTCTTTCCCTGAAAAATATCTTTATTCAAATGAACTGATCGTGCATCTACTTGTGGCAGGTAAGTCCACCACTACCTCCCCTTTTTTTTAAAACAGTTTTTAACTGTATTATCCTTATCTGGCACCTCCGTTTTGACAATTGTTTAACTTAGCAAACTAACTTAGCATATCACTTAGCATATAATTTACAAGTTTATTCCACTGACCAAGAAAGGGGGGGATTTCCCCATCATTTCTAGGTGATAGACTGGTGTGCCAAGAGTAGTGATTCTGGCAAGAGTATAATCTCAGATTTAGTAAATTGCTGTTCCTCAAAGATCCCCCCTACGCACGCACGCACGCACACACACTTTCTGCTATATACCTTTCAGGAATGTAGTTACTGAGTTTCAAAAATCAGCCACTAATAGACATGTCCAGAAAAGGTGCCAGAAATCGGGCTTCAATTGAGAACATTTAAGGGCAACCAGAGTTAGCAGTACGTTTAATTCTAGCCATGTGCATTGGGTTTAAATATGCCTGTTGTAATATAGAACATTAGATAATCTTACCAGCAACAGAGATGGAGGAAGCAAAATGTGAGTCTAAAGCATCTTCCTGGATGATCTCAAGCGCTTCCCCGGCCTCTTGGTCTTCAGCAAATCAGTTTTGGGGGGGAGCATTTAGTTATGATGAGTAGAATGCAAGGACCAGACCACCCATCCTGAGTTCTCAGAATACCAATAACTGGATGTTGAGATAATGTGATTGGTTGATTATGGGATTCCACCACAGAAAACAATGGCAAAATTGCAACTATTCGTAAAAGACGGTGTTAGGCAGCTGATAACTTTGAGAGTTTCAAATGGCGTAACTTGACCATCATCAACCATGTGGGGAAATCATGTATTGCAGCAATTGTCACTCCTTTGCTGAATGAAAATTGGCCAAGGGATAGGAGTAAGTGCACCATAACGAAGAGCAGTCTAGTATACCAGTTATATTGTATATAGACTTACTGTACATTCAGACCATCAATGCCAGTTGATGCAATTGGGTACTCCTAACCAATAGCTGGGTAGCAGGGCTTTCCAAGTATGCCATTAAATCATTCAGAAAGCGACATAGGTATAGAATCGTTAGTCCAGGAAGCCAGATACCGAAGCTGTCCGGCCAAGTGGTAGAGGTAGAAACCAGGTAATGCCAGACCAGCCTGGCATCTAGGAGCCTGAAGAGACGATAACTTCACTCTAGTTCTGCAACTAATAAATGAGTGAATTTAAAGGTATCCAAGCAGCTCCTGGCTTCAAATAGCTGCAAGGGCTGCCATTGTTCAGAAGCTCAACCCCTGCTGTTTTACAATTAGCATTGTCCAGGCTAGGTCTGACATTCTTCAACTGTAACTGATGTTTTCTGTTTGAAGTACAATGGGGGTTTGTTTGTGGTCAATAAAGTCTAATGAGGTGATTTCTTATCTGTGTTCCAAGATCTAAAAGTGTGTGGAAATCCGCTCACAAACCTCCGTCCACCGACAGTGCAGGAAACTGGGTTGCTTGGACCCAAAGTACAGATCTGTAGGAAGTGAGTTCCGCACGATGTAGGTAGAGTCGAAATACCTTTATTGAATCAAACACATGACAGGCTAAAATCCATCACCACACGCTGACATGTTTCGGGCGTTACACGCCCTTAATCATAGCATAGGTGCATGTGAACAGAGGTGACCTATATAAAGGATAGGACCACACCCGGTACCACATGATCAGGCCCCACCCACAAAGAGGTGTATACATAAAAATTGAGGAACATCCTCAACAGTGTAATCAATACATAAAAACATATAACACAAGGATAAAATGTAAGTACACATGATTGGACACATTACAGTTTCACGCAGCAATGAAAGTACAAAAAATAAAATATATATGAATCTGACAAGCAGTTACATACATAGATATGCACACCAGGGACAGTACACCCAAATTACGTAACTGTATTGAGGTCCCATCTGGCGTTAAGGCCTCTTGGCGAACGCGTCCCTAGTTGGAAAATCCAATAGGCCTCCCGAGTGAGGAGACGCTTGTAAACGTCTCCCCCCCTGGGGGGCCTCTGGACACGCTCAATACCTTGAAATGAAAATGAAGCCATGTCACCAGAATGGACATCTCTAAAATGCTTTGCCACATTGGATACCTCCGCAGTCAACCATCCTGCTCCCCTATAATGCTCCCCTACACGCTGTCTGAGATGACGTGTAGTACAACCCACATATTGAACATGACATGAGGAGCATGAAATCAAATAGACCACGAACTTTGTGTGGCAATTAATGTACTGTTTCATAGGGAAAATGTTTCCATTCGAGTACGAAATGACAGACCGGGCAGGTTGATGTACAACACAATAATTACAAGTAGAAAAATTACATTTATATGAGCCACAAGTGGTTAACCAGCATGGACGTGAGGAACTGCTGGAAAACAAACTGGGAGATAAAATACTCCCTAGTGTGGGGGCCTTTCTACTAGCGAATTTGACACCCTGTTTAAGGATCACATTAAGGGTGTCATCAGCCTGCAACACAGGTAAACATTTTCTTATAATCTGTGTAATCTGTGTATATTCCTGGCTATAAGCAGTCACAAACACTGTGTCTCTTTTCGTCTGTGATACCATCCTTCGAGAACCAGATGCCAAAAGGTCTTCTCTTGTTCTCAGAAGGGCCTGCTTCCTTCCCCTTTCTATCATCCATTTTGGATATCCACGCTCCGCAAGACGAGCACCCACAGCGCTCAACTCCACCTCAAGGGCCGCGGCGTCAGAACAATTCCGGCGCGCCCGAATAGCCTCCCCCACCGGGACCGCACGGATAGTGTGGGACGGGTGACAACTATTGGCCCTCAGGGTGGAGTTGCCGCCGCAGGGCTTGCGGTACGTGCTGGAGACAACAGAGGCCGAGGAAGGATCTCCCCTAAGAGTAAGGTCAAGATAATTGACCTCTAGGGGTGACCACTGAAAAGTGAACACAAGGTTCAAGTTGTTAACATTAAGAAAATCAACGAACTGCTGAGCTTCGCTACACGTGCCGTCCCAGACGACCAATAGGTCGTCAATATATCTGCCATACCACACAACATGGCTCGAAAAAATGTTAGAGTCACTAAACATGTGGAGCTCCTCCCACCAGCCCATATATAGGTTAGCTAGTGAGGGAGAAAATTTCGCTCCCATCGAAGCTCCACACAATTGTAAATAAAAATCAGAATCAAAAAGAAAATAGTTGTGGGTAAGCAGATAATGGACAGCACATGCGACGAAGAATTGGAGATCCGAAGAAAAGGCAGAATATCTGGCCATATGGTATTCTAAGGCTTCCAGAGCGAGAACATGGGGAATACATAAGTATAGAGATTTCACATCAATGGCAATCCAACTATATTTTTCTTGCCATTGAAAATGCTGTAAACTACTAAGGACATGTTTAGTGTCACGTATATAGCCCGGAAGTCGTCGTACTAGAGGCTGCAAGTGTTCATCCACCCAATTTCCCAGGCGTTCCCCCAGGGAGCCAATTCCAGCCACAATTGGCCTGCCCTCCGGGGGGAAGCCCTGCTTGTGGATCTTGGGTAGATGATGAAACACTGGCAAAACAGGAAAGGAAACGGCCAGATATTCTGCCAACCGTTTGGAAAGCACTCCTAGACTTTCGCCCAAAGACAAAAGTGCCTGAAGTTGTCTGCCAAAATCTATAGTGGGGTCATTTTTCAAAAGAGAATAGGTAGATGTATCCTGAAGCTGCCTTAGTGCCTCAACACGATAAACTTCCGCATCCAACACAACCACTGCCCCACCTTTGTCAGCATTCCTGATAACAATCCGTGTATTGTCTTTAAGGGAGGAAATGGCCTGTTTCTCTGCAGAAGAAAGATTACCATGAATATCAGGAATACTGACAGAGGCAAGCTCAAGTAATTCTCTTTCTATGACCTCCTGAAAGGTATCGACAGGGGGGCTACGGGCAGCTGAGGGGTAAAATGCTGGATTGCGGATAGGCACAGGCCTGACCTCATTTTCCGAAACCAAAGGCACCGTCTCTGTAAGCAATTGCTCTAAGGACAAAAGAGACTTAGTGTCTCTGAAATTCCCTATGTCAGGAAAGGCTAAGTCCCCATTACCTGCTATATCGTCAGCAGCACCATCCGCTATCCGTTCATCCATAAAATGCTTTCTCAAAAGGATGGACCTAACAAATCTATTTACGTCCAAAAGTGTGGCAAACACATCAAAATGTGACGTGGGGGCAAAAGAAAGTCCCCGTGAAAGTAATGAAATCTCAGAGGAGCTCAAAATAGAGGCAGAAAGATTAACAACAGTATGATTGTCAAATGCTGTCAGAGCTGGGCTCTGTCTCTTATGCTTTATACCCCCTCTTCTCGTGCGTTTCGACCTTTTTTCTTCCTGTATCTGTTGAACCTCTTGTGGTGGATGGGCAAAGGGAAAGAGGACTGCTGGTTTCTTCCCCTCTTTGTGGGTGGGGCCTGATCATGTGGTACCGGGTGTGGTCCTATCCTTTATATAGGTCACCTCTGTTCACATGCACCTATGCTATGATTAAGGGCGTGTAACGCCCGAAACATGTCAGCGTGTGGTGATGGATTTTAGCCTGTCATGTGTTTGATTCAATAAAGGTATTTCGACTCTACCTACATCGTGCGGAACTCACTTCCTACAGATCTGTTCCAAGATCTCCTGCTCATCGACCGCAGGTCCTTTACGGACTGACAAAGTGGCTATTTTAACACTAAAGGCCCATACACACGTCGGATTTTAGCGAACGACCCGTCGTTTGAACGTTCCGTCGTTCGGACGTTTCCGCGTCAAATCCGACGTGTGTACAGACTATCGTTCGGGTGATCAGACTGGTTACCAGCGATCCGCCCGGCGGATCATTGGTAACCAGTCTTATCACCCGAACGATAGTCTGTACACACGTCGGATTTGACGCGGAAACGTCCGAACGACGGAACGTTCAAACGACGGGTCGTTCGCTAAAATCCAACGTGTGTATGGGCCTTTAGATGTAAAAAAATGAGACAAAATGAAAGTTTTTTTTTAATAATAAACCACGTTTTTAGAATGCATTTTTAATTTGCTATAGAGCTGCCCTGGGAGTTAAAAATGATGCTCGGTTCACTTTAACTCTTGAAAGAACTTCTGGAGATTGGGACCATGAATTGCTCAACAGTCTACAATATTATAGGAAGAATAATTACTTTGATCATATGAATGCTTCCCACCACATTAACAGGTCATTAAGAGACCAAGTAGCAAGTTTCTGTCTGACAATCGGAGGCAGAGGATTTAGACTTTAGTCTGGGTTGTATTAATTCCTAGGTATTTAAATTGACTCATAATTTGCTATGTATCTCTACATGAGGGTTCCCTAATGATTGGGGAATCTACAGGTAGAGGAACTGATTTTTTTTTTGCCAATTAAGGGCTGATTCACACGGAGGCTTGGTGGCGTTTACATGGGAGTGTTTAGCATCACCCAGTTACCGGCGATTACCACCGATTGTGCAAACGCAGCATTCCGATCCCAATTTAACTCGTCATTTCGGCCAGCACTAGAAGCCACATGAGACATCCAGGGTCGGCTAGCCGCCGCGGCTTCATGTCCCCTTGCTGCCGCCCCAATGCCGCTTGATTATTCGGTTTTTTCAATAAAAATCCGATCGGACATGTTGGAGAAATCTGTATATTTGATCTAAGGGTATAATTGAAGAAAATGATCTAATCAAAAAAAAATTAAAAAATTGTACCATGTGTGGGCACCATTAGGGAGTCTTGCCTTGGCTCCTTACTGAATAGGTACTGACCCTAGCGAGGATTTGAACCCTGGTCTCCCATGTCAAAGGCGGTGCCCTTAAAGGACACCTGAGGCGAAAATAAAATGAAATAAACGATTGTAATTACCTTCCTTCTCCTAAAAATGACTTTTTAAGATATTCCAGTTTAACTCTTTCAGGCAGAGAAAGAAAAAAAAGAACACAGCATAGTTATTTGTGTGCTTGGCACTGTACATACCCATGTCTATCTCATCATGTCACATGTCTGGCGTCCGTGCTTGTGACCATATTTTAAAGGCACTTGTATTGACCTGAAGAAGCGGGCTGAGACCCATGAATCGTGTTGTCCTTTTAATTGTGCTGAATAAATAATTTCATCTTTTTACATTAATCCTGTGGTTTGGGTTCTTCCATCTGGAGAGGTAAAGACACCCTCCCTCCACGTTTTGTTTTTTTTCCGTTTCATTACATTACCTATTTTTGGGTGCCTCCACCCCCAGTATCATCATGTCACATGTCACCTCGGGTATCCTTTAACCAGTACACTATCCAGCCACAATGGCATTTTTGGCAGCATGAAGTTCTTGGGAGGAGACAGGACTCACCTGTCAGGAGGAAGAGAGGTGGTTTTCCCAGCTGCAAGGCTTGCTGTTGTCTCCGGAGTCTCATGAGCCCAATAGGGCACGCTGTGGTAGGCCGGTACCATCTTGTCCAGTAAGGGCATACTTGAGAGTTGTGGAAGTGCCAGCACATTTCTGCTCATTCCCGCTTCAGGTGTATGTATATACGCGTTGCTGGTGAGTTGGGTGCAGAGTAAGACGAATGATGGCTCTCCCTGCTGCCGCAAAACTTCCAGTGGCATTATATACTATTCCGTCGTCCAAATTGTTGCAATTCGGAGAGAAGTAATTCAGGGTCTGGCAACCGGTGCAGTGCAGCGTATGGAGCGTGAGCTGTGTGGCTACCGGAACACCGGCAAGAGAGGTACGGCCACAATCAACGAAGTGAAGGTGCCTGGAGCTCAGCGCCGCATGTCTTACTGCTCTGCCATCTTGACTCCGCCCCAATATTATTATTTATATAGACTTTCAACCCTCTTTAACCAAATGCGGACCGACGCAGTACTCATCTACATCCAGCAGGTGGTGCTGCCGCTTTGACTGGACGTAGATTCAACATCCTCGCAAACGAAGCGTCCCACCGCGATCGTGCGTACCCGAGATGGGAAATTAAACTGTCACTTGACAGCTGACATCTCCCCTCAGTCATCAGGAGCCATCACGATTAGCTCCTGATCACATGATCACTACGGTCGCCGGCCGATAGTAGTGATCACTATTGTGCAGTGACGTTCCCCCGACGATCGTCACATGCCTACACTCTGGCCGGCATCCTCACTCGCTCTGACTATAAAGACGTGTCCCGGCTTGATGACGTCATCAAGCTGCGACCCAGAACTTAGAGTCAGTGTGAGCAAGGATGCCGGCCAGAGCGGAGGTGGCTAGAGCTCTGCTCATCGCAGGACCCAGGGAGGTAAGCAAAGACTGCTGGCTATGCGGGGGACACCTGGCTAAACTGGGGACACAAGTGCCTGACTAACTATACTAGGCATCCAGCGGCCTGACCCCCCAAGGTATAATGCCCTGGTCCTTAAGGGGGGTTAGGCTGCCGGTCCACAAAAGGTTAAAGTAGCAACTTCCTTTGGCTATATTTCTTGCCCTATTAAAATAGTATTTCTGACATTAAATTATTCGGAGTAACAGGATATACTAAGCACTATGTATTGTAACAAGATTAGACAAGTGCAGAAATGTGGGCTCCCCAACAGAGATATGGTATCAGTACTAAGCTGAGCCTCCTTTTGTAAATATAACAGCCCCTAGAGGTCTCCTAAGCCTTTTATGAGACTCTGGATTCTGGATGGAGGTTTTTCTCACCATTCTTCCATACAAAATCTCTCCAGCTCAGTTACATGTGATGGCTGCTGAGCATGGACAGCCTGCTTCATATCATCCCATAGATTTCCCATGATGCCCGGGGACCGTGACGTCACCCATTCCAGAACTTTGTGCTTCTCCCTCTGCATGAATGCCTCTGTAGATTCTCACCTGTGTTTCAGGTCATTGATGAACCGTGGGTTAGCTTAAGGCTAATTTCACACCAGGACGTTGCGTTAGAGGGGGCGTTAAGGTCGCATAACGTCCCCCTAACGGAACGCCTGGTGGTGCTGGATCTGGACGTCAGAGTGAGCCGCGTTGTGCAGCTCACTCTGGCGTCAGTGATGCCGTGATGCGCACTCTTGTGCGCATGCGGCATCACGTGGTCCCGCCGGCCAATCGCCGCACAGAGCGGCCGCACCAGGAAGTAAACACTGCACGTCACAACGTGCAGTGCATATTAATTAGCCATGTGCCTGGCCACTCTCCGCTCCTCCACAACATTATTGAGCATGTGCAAGCAGTCTAACGTCTAAAGTACTGCATGCAGTACGCTGTCTTGTGACGCAGCGTTACAATGTAACGCAACGTGGGCACTGTGAACAGCCCCATTGATTTTTCATTACTGTGCGGTGGGCTGCGTTACAGGCTGCTCTAACGTGCGCCTGTAACGTCCCACTGTGAAACCAGCCTAAAGCTAGAAATCCCTAGTTTATAACAGAAGAGTATAGATAATCCCAGTATTTATGCAGAGGCAACTGACAGCTCAATTCGGATAGCTTGTGATATGATATGGTCTACTATCTCTCCCCTCCCCCCAGCACCTCCTGTCAGATTTGTAATTCTGGGTTGTAATTGTGGGCGGAGTCACAGGGGTAATCTTAAAGCGGATCCGAGGTGAAAAACTAACTATAACAAGTAACTTGTCTATATATCTTATCTAAAGTTTAGATAGTTTACACAGAAAATCTAGCTGCAAACAACTTTAATAGAATATGATTATTTCTTCCTGTGATACAATGACAGCAGCCATGTTGTTTGAAAACATTACACACAGCAAGCTTATCTGTATCTTCTGTGAGAAAAACCTAATCCCCCCTCCTCCTCCCTCCTCCCCTCTGCCTCTGAAATTTCAGGCTAGTAATACCTCCCCCTCCTGCTGCCCAGGCTGAGCTCCCATGAGCCCTCGCTACTGCCAAGGCTCTCTGAAAAACTGTGGGCGAGGCTTGTTTAGTTTATAGGGAATTAGAGTATTAAAACAAAAAAGTATTTGGCTTGAGGAATGCCCTATAAACAATAGGAAAGGAACACAATTATGCAATGAGTAAAAGTTCATCTCGGATCCACTTTAACTAACAGTAGAAGGAATTCATGGCTTAAGCTCGACTCCACACTTATATGGCTCTCGATCCTAATTGACCTTGACAATGGGGGGCGGGTGCTTGTTGGTGGAGAGGCGTGATCACATCAGCCCCAAGAAGTATATATAGCTGGCTTCTCCCATGGATCAGATTGTACCGTACCGCTGTGACTAACCAGGCAGAACAGCTGTTAGCTGTTGGGATACACCTGTCCCTGCCACCCACCAGCCTGGAAGATCTGCACTCTGTACTAATGGTGTTGTGCCAACATTGGGAATGACTGGTCAATACACAGGTTGATGCCATCACTCTAACTTTTTGTCTACACTGAGCCTCTGCTGCCCCCCCCCTCCCCCCTCCCCCACCACACACACACACAGTTCAAGATTGAGCCTCATGATCTTCTAATCTACACAATCACAGATGCTGAAAATGCTCCTTATTTCAGTTTTTGAAACATATAAACATATATATAATACATGTTCAGTGGCGGCGCTACATAGGGGCCAGATGCCCGTCCCCCAGGGATTGCAGAGTAGTGAGTGGAGTGTTCTTGTGAAGGTATTCACTTACCTCTTGGCACTGGGTTCTCTCCTCGTCCACACTCAGCGTCACCTCTATGACTACCGCGTCACCTCTATGACTACAGCGTCATTTCTCTTATTAGGTGATGCCACTAAAGTCATAAAGAGGGGGCTATAGATGCAACTGAAGATAGTTGCTGGCAGAGAGAGGGAGAGTAAATGCTCTATTACTTGTGACTCTGCGTATATGGTGGTCGGGGGCGGCGCCTGTGTCCTAATACTGGGGGGCACATCTAGCCGAACACGCTGTGACCAGCACAGGAGATTTGGGCGCAGCCGGCACCACCATAGACCGTAATAGGAATTACAGCTATAGCGGCGCACAGGGAGTAACTTTGGGGCCATCAGAAGATGGAGCTGAAGTTACTTTTTAAAACACTGTTACTCGGCCACCAGCAATCACTGGAAGCCGAATTACATATTTCCTTACCATCCACGTGGACCTGGAGGGGGAATAGAAATGAACGCCGCCGGGACTTGTGCAGCAGCAGGATAAGCCATATACCGGCTGTATCCTGTGCCCAAGTCTCCCGGCTTTTTAATACGAACTCCATCTAGCTACCTACACTTCATGGGCTATCTATACTGGGAGAGGGAGGCTACCTAATACTGAGGTCACATCTGAGGCAATGCATAGCAAATCTGATGGAGCAGAGTGCTCCGTACACGCAGATAAGAACCCAGTTGGAACTGTTAACTGAAGAAAAACATGCAGAGATAAATCATAAACAACCATCAGGTAACACAGCTTACTTATTTATTTAAAGTATTTATATAGCGCCGACATATTACACAGCGCTGTACAGAGTATATTGTCTAGTCACTAACTGTCCCTCAGAGGGGCTCACAACCTAATCCCTACTATAGTCATATGTCTATGTACGTATCGTGTAGTGCATGAATCATAGTCTAGGGTCAATTTAGGCAGAAGCCAATTAACTTATTTGTATGTTTTTGGGATGTGGGAGGAAACAGGAGTGCCCGGAGGAAACCCACGCAGACACGGGGAAAACATACAAATTCCTTGCAGATGTTGACCTGGCTGGGATTCGAACCGGGGACCCAGTGCTGCAAGGCGAGAGCGCTAACCGCTAACCACTACACCACTGTGCTTGGAACAGAGAGGAACAGCGAATACAGAAAATCACAATAGTATAGAGATCATTGCATCATTTTACAAACAGTGACATCTTGTGTTTGCTTTACAATACTTCAGTTTAGATAATATTTTTTTACATATAAATTTACATACAGTATATTGTACCAATGCAACTTATTTCTGAGCCTTCTGCCTCTAGCCCACAGCTGTGTGCCCCATCCCCTATTGCCTGATGAAGTGGGGCCACACCTGCAAAACGTGTTGCCTTGACCTTTTGGAGTGTATATATAAATAAATTTGCTTGTTGATACAATATCAACCTGTTTTTGTGTCTGCTGGGAAGAGGTAAGTCCACCACAGCCTCCCCCGTTTAAAAAAAAAAAAAAAAAAGAAGTTTTAGCTACTTTTATCCTTTTGGCGCCTCTGTTCATTTCCACATTAGATTATAATGTTGTTAAACCTCTAACAAAATCAACACACTGATTTGGACTGTCGGTCTTTGATGACACTTGGTGTATTTAGCTTTCTTGTAGAATTATGCATAGAAACCATTAAAAACATGTTTTTGGCCTGCCGTTCAAAAGTTACGATTTATTGATTTTTTATATTTTTTTAAATCTTAAATTTGCTGCATCCTGAAATACTAAATTACAATTTCCAGTTGAGGTAGAAACCTGGACAATGTGTCATTGTAAAGTTCTTTTGTTGGGCTTTACTTTGGTATGTAGCATGCCAACATTTAAAACTAAAACACATTTTCTTTATTTTCTTTAAATTTTTCTCCCAAAAAACACAGTTTTAAGAATTGAGAAAAAAAATCACATTACTTTGCATATTACTTTATAGATCCTATATAATAAACCCCAACTGTCCCTGCGTCAACCCCCTCCTGTCTGTGTTTTTCAGCTACTGCGCATGTGTAGCCGACAGGAGGAGGGCGGGGACAGGCGGCCGTTGGTGCGCGCGGTGGGAGTGCGGCCGGGCGCACTGATGTTGCAACCCTAGCGCCTGTTATCTGACAGGCGGGCTAAGTGACTAGTATACAATATTACTCTTACTTGTCTCCGGCTGGATTCACAGAGGTCAGTTGCATAGCAAAAGTGTTATAACGAGTGTGCGCTGCAATACAGACTGGCCATACACTTGGCATGCAGTAAGTTAGAATAACGTGATCAGTTACAGCGCAGTACTGTAATCATGCCCATACATTGTATGGGCTGTAAGTTGACATGCAGAATGATTCTACAAAGCAACTCAGCACTGTGAACTAGGCCTTAAAGCAGGAGGATTAGCCATACTATGCCAGGGAAAAAAACACATATACAAGTAGATAAATACTTGATCTACTTATGTAACACATGTATTGTTCTGTCCACATTTTGATTTCAGTGAATGTTATATAGTAAATAAAGAGAATTCTGTTCCTGGTGGGAACCATGTCTTTTGCCCACAGTTTCAGGCTAAATCCTGATGCTATTTCTTCCCTTAACTCACCTCAGCCTTGCTTGTAAACAGGAGTGAGCAGAGGATAATGTTTCAGCTAGGCAGTAGTCTGCTCAGCCAATCAGTGGGAAACAGGAAGGTGGGAGGATCATTGGCAATGGCACAGAAAAGAGCCTGGGGGACTGAGAAAATATAATGACAGCAGAGAGACTTGCAGGGTGAGATTTCTGTCAGCATTTTAAACACACTGCAGTGTTTAAATATAATTTGGTTTAGTGGCTGATAGTTTCATTCTGGTATCAGAATAGGTTCAGGTCATACAAGAAGTAAAAGTTTCACAATTATGCAGAAAATGCCAATTGAATATAAAATAGCAAGGCAAATTTATGAAAAATAAACCCCCAAAAAATAAATGTAAAGGATTTAGACTAGAAAAACTATTAGACATGTTATTGGCTGTGCCCTTCCACCCATTCCTAGGCTTGGTATGAGGAATAGAGGAGGGAGGGGAGAAGATTGAGAGCTCACAATAGTGTAGTATGTTGAATATAAAAATTATTTATTACTGAAAACTACTCACAAGGATGGGTCACTACCAAGGCAACCACTGTAAAGGCAGATGGGGAAATTCACCTGTCCCCTCTCAGGCTAGGAAGTCGCTTTCTGTAGTAGTGGGTCAACATGTTGTTTGGTTACAGAGGCGCCAGTAAAGTAAAATATATTAGAAACAATTTGAAGGGACTCTGAGCACCTCTCATGGGCATGCCTTTAAGCCAGACGACTTCCAACAAAGTCATGGTATGACCCCTCTGGAGGAGCCTCTTGCAATGGCCCTGCGTGTCACTTCCTCTTCCTGCTTCATTCAGTGATGCACTTCTCTAACAGAGGAGACAGGGGTGACCTAGAAGTTCTAACATAGCCAAGATGGCAGCCACAATTTTTAAATTGAAATCGAATGAAAACTATTTGGTGTAGAAAGGTGATTCAGGCATCAAATGAAAGAGGTGAGCACAAGCTACAGAAAGGTATGCATCTTTAAGTACTTTGCAGTACTGGTCGGAGTCTCTAGGCATACCCATGAGAGGTGCTCGGAGTCCCTTTAAAACAGCGGTAGTGGTGGACTTACCTCCCCACAGAAGACTCAACAGATTCAAATCAATTTTAACACAAAATGCTTATTTCTTACTACTAAAAATACTGCAATGCGTTTCCCGGGTCTACAGCCTGCTTTCCTCAGGCAAAATACAAAAGGAGCAACTATAATATAAAAGAAAATACCAAAACAGACCAAGTATCATACTAAGAAGTCCATAAATGAAAGTTATAAGTTATGGCAGTAACTAAAATGAATAGGGGCACAGATAAAAAGCATGTCATATAATGGCCAAAAAGCAGGACATATAATAGCCTGTGAGTCTGCACACTAATACACATGTATATGCCCCTATCAGGGCCGGGCCGAGGCATAGGCTGGAGAGGCTCCAGCCTCAGGGCGCAGTGTAGGAGGGGGCGCAGAATTCATTCAGCTGTCATTCCTAATTGTGTTTGAAGCAGAAAGAAATAAGAAAAGGGGATACATAGCAGTGACTGCAAGCCAGATAACTAGATATGAAGGTGTTGGGGAGGTTGTGGGCCCTGTGGTGACTCTTAGGCCTCTTGCACACTGCAAGTGATTCCGATTCAGATTCCGCTTTTTAATCAGTTTTTACATCAGATTCAGATTCCGATTTTCAGTTTGCTCCCTTCACACTGCAAATCGGCATCTGAATTGGATGTAAAAACTGATTAAAAAGCGGAATCGGAATCGGAATCACTTGCAGTGTGCAAGAGGCCTTAGTCTAATAGCAATCAGTGTGTGATGGCTGGGGTGGCAGGGATTGTGTGGCGCACTTTGGTGTCTCAGCCTTGGGTGCTGGAGGACCTTGTCCGGGCTCTGGCCCCTATTCATTTTAGTTATAGTTGGTTCTTTCGTACTTTGCCCCTAGTTTGGTAGGTATAACCCCACTGCCCCCGTTTAAACTTTTTTTTTTTTAAATATATTTTATACTTTACTGGTGTCTCTGTCTCCAAACAATATGCTTGGTTTGAGTACCACTGAACAAGTTTAACCTTTTCGAGACCGCCGTAGGTAAATCCTATGCCGCACTTGTGGCTGCCCTAGGCTGATGCGGCATAAGATTTATGCCACCTGCTGTTTCCAACTCCCGACGCGATCGTGCGCACCCAAGAGGGGAGATTAAGCTGTCACATGACAGCTGACATCTCCCCTCAGTGATCAGGAGCCATCGCGAAGTGGTCCTGATCACGTGATCACTACGATCGCCGGCGGATCGTAGTGATCACTGTTAGAGCTGCGGCAGCAGGGGGGAGGAAATAAGAGGATCCACTCACCTACCTGACTTTCCTCAGCAATCTGCGCTTCCTTCTGTTTTGGCCGGCATCCCTGCTCGCTCTGACATAAGTTTCGGGTCCTGGCTTAATGACGTCATCAAACCGCAACCCGGAACATAACATTAGTAGGAGCGGGGATGCCGGACACAGCGGAGGGGTCCACAGCTGCTCATCGATGGAGCCTGGGAGGTGAGTAAAGGCTGCCTGCAATACGGGGGACACCTGGGGACACTGGGGACACCATACCCAGCTTAGCCCTACCAGGGATCTGGCTGCCTGACCCCCCTTATTTGGTCATGTTTGATGGTGATTGGCTCCTGAATTTTTGGGTCTAGCCCCTTTGGGTGGAGTTATGGGTATTTAAACCCTTGTGCAATTCATCTCAGTTGCCATGCTTCTCCAAGCTCCTGCCTTGTGTGGTTCCCGTGTTTGAAAATTGGATGAGTAAGTAGTAACTAATCGTTGCTTAGATAACTGCTGTATTGTAAATATAGATAGACTTGTGGAACTGCTTCTAGCCCATGATTTGTATTGAGCTCCATGGCAATCGCACTGTTGTCTTTTCTCTTTATGGCAATGTAATTTTTGATGTTTCCTGTTCCATTGTTAAGGCATTAAAGGCACGCTCCTGATAGTAATTAACAAACAAACAAACACAGAACATTTATATCGTGCTTTTCTTCTGGTGGACTCAAAGCGCCAGAGCTGCAGCCACTAGGACGCGCTCTATAGGCAGTAGCAGTGTTAGGGAGACTTGCCGAAGGTCTCCTACTGAATAGGTTCAGGCTTACTGAACAGGCAGAGCCAAGATTTGAACCCAGGTCTCCTGTGTCAGAGGCAGAGCCCTTAACCATTACACTATCCAGCCATGTTTGTATTAATCTCCATGGTCACTGTTTGGTCGCTTTATGTGATCTGGTTACTGGTCTTTTTGTATCAGTTTAGTGATAGAGTATATTTATAATTTTATAGGTGGTTATACCTGGCTTCATGTATTTTCTCTTTGGGTTCTCACTACAACAATATGGGTTCATTAATTTTGTCACTCTGTTGGTGCTCTCTGCTACTGTTTTCACTTACACTCACTTTCTAATTCTGTTCACCAGCTATCATGTTTCACTTTCCAGTTGTATTCCATTACCATATGGTTTAAATGTTCTTATATTTATTGTTTTTAGATTTGTCTCTATTTGTGGAGGCCTGGTGAAGGGTCTATCCCGAAACAAGTCGACGTTGTCGCCTCAATTTGCACAACTACACTAATCTTGATGTTAACAACTGATGCATTTTTGCCAGTCTCTGCTCAGAAAAATGTTCTCTGACAGATAATTTTTATAAATATATTTTTGCTGTCTAAGTGCTGTCTTCAATAAAAATCTTTTCTATTTTTGCATATAAACTCCTCAAGTTTCTTCAGTTTTTTGCTACATATATCCTTTTATCAGTATAAAGTATATGTAGGTGTTGTGGCACACCTGAGAGGATATTATTACTTTTTTGTTTCCCTGTATACGGAATATGCCTGAACCCCAAACCCCCCCCCCCCAACGCACCTACCCATGCAAAATCGCCAGGTCCTTAAGGGGGACTAGGCAGCTGGTCCCGAAAGGGTTAAATGGGTTGTTTGTTCCTGTTGGAACACACCCAAGCATTTTCTTCAGTTAGCACAGCATTAGATATCACCTTTTTAGAATTACTTCAGTTGTACTGTGCTGGCCTTGAAATCCAGAACTGTGAGTGCTTTTAATACGCTTTAAAATGATTAATACTATACTAAGCCCTTTTATTTGTCCCCTCATTAACAAGCTATCCAGTCATCCATTATGAAGATAGATTAACCTCTTGCCAACCTCCTTACGCACATTGGCATCGGTAGAGTGGCTCTGTTGTTCCTCCACGCCACCATATGGAGTCATCTCGTGAGGAGCAAGATCTGACGACAGCTCACACAAACTCCCATCACTGTAAACAGCGGGTCACAGCAATCAGCCTGCCAACGGCTAATCAGCGCTGGCAGGCTGTTTTTTGTATTTATATAATGAAAATTATTTATATAGCACTGACATCTTAAGCAGTGCTGCACAGAGTATAGCCTTGTCACTTCACTGCACCTGGGATGGGCTCTCAATCTAATCCCCATCATAGGCATATGTCTATATATGATTAGTGTAGTGAATGTATCTTAGTCTAGGGCCAATTTATCGGGGGAGGGAGGGTTTTTTTTTTTTTTTTTTTTTTTTTTTAAATACAGGTTTTTTTTGATTATTTAAAAATATAACTGAAACTAGTACCACAAATACCACCAAAAGAATGCTCTATTAGTGGGAAGAAAAGGAGATAAAATTCATTTGGGTGCTAAGTTGTATGCCCGAGCAATAAACTGTTAAAGTTGTGACGTGCTGAATTGTAAAAAATGGCCTGGTCACTGGGGGGGTATAAACCTCTGGTCCACAAGAGGTTAAATGTGATGAATTCCTGGGTATGTCACTCACATCTGGGGGTCCTAATCCACTAAGGATCCACCAGCGGTAATCAATCACTCCCCACTTGAGTAGTACTACGTTAAGCATGCAAGGTGCTCAGGAATAGTGCCCGCTCTGAGCCCAACCAGTTTCGGCTTCCCGCCATCATCAGGAGTGCTCCTATGGGATTGGAGGCAATAGCAGTGAGGGCGAACGAAAACAGAATATAGAGCTACAGAGAGCTGTATTTCCATTAGAAATGTTACAAGTATGGTAATTTTAGGGCATCTTGTTTTGTGTACATTTGATTTTATGTCTATGTACTGTGCCCGGAGCTTACAGCTCCACTCCAACCTCCTGTCATGCCCTAACTGACATTAGTTGTCTGGTCTGAGCATGGCACAGGTACAGAGGCATTTCACCAGGTAGAGGAGTCACCAGATAAGAGGTCACACTGATGAATGGTTGGTTAGCTTACTTGGTTACTGCAGTAAATGTCACTAAGGATCCCTGGTTTTGCACAGAAGTATTAGACAGTGATTTCTTGAATCAAGCATTCCCTGGTTGGGATGTGCACAATGACTTCATATGTGACATTATGCAGCTTGTAGATGTGGATAGCAAAGCAGCAGGCAGTGGCACTATGGTGCTGGATGCGATATAAGGGCTTCTAGGGGTGTCTACTGTCAGGGTATGTTCTCCACTGTGTGCTCTGGTTATCTGAACAATCACATCATTGACACTCAGCAGAAGATATATGTGGGAAGTCCTTTCGCAAGATGGCGCCTCGGCTCACAGGGCTCCTGGAACTTTTCGTTTTTGTGCTCCTTTTGCTCCTTTTTCCTTCTTTTTTTCCCCTCTACTTCTTCCACCTGGTCTTTCTGTGAGCTCGGCTGTGGACCTTGCTGTTTGTGGAGGTCCATCAGTCGGCCAGGCTCCACGTGGCCCCAGTCACCCGACCACCGGCTCGGCTCCACGTGGTCCCAGCAACCCGACCACACAGCCGCCCGTCTGCCCGCACCGGTGACCCCCCTCTCCATCGGCTCACCCTGCCTCCCTGCTACGCGTTGGATGCCACTGCCTTTCCTGCCGAACGGAACTCCGCCAGGACCAGCCGCACGGAACTCCGCCAGGACCAGCACAGCTGAGCAGCCGACACCTCCCGGGCAGCACGGCCTCCTGCCGCGCTGCTCCCTCTGCAATTCCGCCGGGCGACCTGCCTCTTCCACCGGCTGTGGCCTCTAAACGCGGCCGCAGTAGCAAGGGGGACGCGGAACTCCGCCAGGACCAGCACAGCTGAGCAGCCGACACCTCCCGGGCAGCACGGCCTCCTGCCGCGCTGCTCCCTCTGCAATTTCGCCGGGCGACCTGCCTCTTCCACCGGCTGTGGCCTCTAAACGCGGCCGCAGTAGCAAGGGGGACGCGGAACTCCGCCAGGACCAGCACAGCTGAGCAGCCGACACCTCCCGGGCAGCACGGCCTCCTGCCGCGCTGCTCCCTCTGCAATACCGCCGGGCGACCTGCCTCTACCACTGGCTGTGGCTTCTGCACGGGGCCGCAGAAGTAAGGTGGTCCGCTGCTAGCTGAACCTCTGCTCCACCACAGCCAACGTGCCAGGCTGCACCGCTACAGTACACGTACCCTGGCCTCCTCTTTAGGCAGGGAGTCTCCGCTCCAGCCACCCCACCACTGCTGCCAGGACGCTGCAGCCAACCACCAGGTGAGAGCTCTGCTCGCTGGGCCCAAATCCCATGCGATGATGGGACTGGATGGGACTGTTTTGATTGCACTGCACTGCCACTGGGTAGGCTGTATTGCACTCCACATGATGGTCCAGATTGCACTGCGCACTTGAGGGACTGTATTGCACTGCTCATGAAATGGTCCGTATTGCACTGCTCATGTGTTGACCTGTATTGCACTGCTCATGTGTTGACCTGTATTGCACTGCACTGGTGATGGACTGTATTGCACTGCACTGGTGATGGACTGTATTGCACTGCACTGGTGATGGACTGTATTGCACCGCACTGGGGATGGACCGTATTGCACTGCACCAGTGAGCGACCGTATTGCACTGCATTTTGTGAGTGACCGTTTTTGCACTGCTCATGTGATGGACTGTATTGCACTGCCATGTGATGGACTGTATTGCACTGCCATGTGATGGACTGTATTGCACTGCTCATGTGATGGTTTGTATGGCATCACACAAGGGACGGCTGTTTTTGTGCGGCTCACAGGAGGGACTGTAGTGCACGACTACTGGTTGAACAAGTATCGAATGGGACCGCAGCGACCGTGAGTCGACCCTACACCCATGCCTCCCATGCCCCCTCAACTCACACGCATCACCTACACCAGATCACAGCTCCTAAAATGGGAGCCCAGTGCAGCCCTGCACCCAGAGGACAGACTCCTGTTTGACTCTGTATGGAGCCACGTCCAAAAAATCACTGCCCCTGGGTCAGGGCCCCGCTGGGGCCAGCGACGGAGAGGCTGTCGTGCCGGAGCCCATGTGAGACTTAAGGAAAGGACTGCGATCAGCCATCCCCGCTGTCCTCCTGGCAAATGTCTGCTCTCTCCCAAACAAGTTGGATGAACTGCGGCTCCTCAGCAACAAGAGGGAACTACGCAGCAACACCCCAGTCCTCTGCTTCATAGAATCATGGCTGCACGACAACATCCCCGACAGTGCTCTCCATCTCCATGGCTTCAGCATCATCCGGGCAGACCGCAACAGCGCGCTCTCGGGGAAAAAAAAGGGGGGTGGCATCTGCTTCTACATCAGCTCTGCCTGGTGCCCCAACACCTCTGTTCTTGCCAAGAGATGCTCTCCTGATCTGGAACTCCTTCTGGTTAACTGCAGACCCGTATACTCACCCAGGGAATTTTCCTCCTATGTCCTTGTTGGGGTGTACATTCCTCCTGACGCTGATGTCAAAACGGCCCTGAGCGTGCTCAGCGACACCATCACACAGTGGGAGTCGTCCCTTCCGGACTCGTTATTCATTATCTTAGGGGACTTCAACAAGGCCAACCTTCGCCATGAACTTCCGCGCTACCACCAGCACGTCACCTGCCCCACCAGGAACGCC
This sequence comes from Hyperolius riggenbachi, assembly GCF_040937935.1. Classification (NCBI taxonomy): domain Eukaryota; kingdom Metazoa; phylum Chordata; class Amphibia; order Anura; family Hyperoliidae; genus Hyperolius; species Hyperolius riggenbachi. The sequence goes on from NC_090655.1 coordinate 262,814,468, forward strand.
AACACTCTGGACCACTGCTATACGGTCCTGAAAGATGCCTACAAGGCAACCCCACGAGCTGCACTGGGCTCATCGGACCACTGCATCATTCACCTGATACCCACCTACAGGAGACGCCTGGAAACTGCAAAACCAGTCCTAAGATCCAGCAAAGTCTGGTCGGAGGAGGCTAAACTACAACTTCAAGCCTGCTTCGACTGCACGAACTGGAAGGCTCTGGAAACACCGAACTTAGATGAGTGGGCAGACGTTGTATCCTCGTACATCAGTTTTTGAGAGGAGCAGTGTGTACCAATAAAAATTCGCAAACACTACCCGAATGACAAACCCTGGTTCTCCAATAAACTTCGGCATCTGCGCTGAAGCAAGGAACTGGCGTTCAAGTCTGGCAACCAGGAGGAGTATAGGAGGGCAAAAAACACCCTAAACAAGGAACTGAGGGCCGCCAAAAAGAACTACGCTGTAAAACTGGAACAGAACCTCTCCTCTAGAGACACACGAACTGTCTGGAAGGGGCTCAAGGCTGCCACGAACTACAAGCCCCCTCCGCAGCATGCAACTCCCAGCACCGAGCTCGCTGAGAACCTCAGCGAGTTCTATTGCAGATTTGAGAATCCAGCAAGGTCCCCAGAGCCTCCGGCCACCTCCTCTGACTTAGAACCACCACATCCGAGCCCACCCCCCCTAGCGGTGTGCGAGGATGACGTCAGGAAACACCTGTCAGGGATTAATGCAAGGAAAGCCTCAGGCCCAGATGGAGTGTCACCAGCCTGTCTGAAAACCTGCGCACAGCAGCTTGCTCCCATTCTCTCATCCATCTTCACCAAGTCCATACAGGAAGGCAGGGTCCCTGCTTGCTTCAAGGAGGTCCACAATCATCCCGGTCCCCAAAAAACAGGGTGTCTCAGACCTCAACAATTTCAGGCCGGTGGCTCTCACCTCGGTCATCATGAAAGCCTTTGAAAGCTTGGTTTTGCCTTTCCTCAAGCAATCAACCGAATACCTGCTGGACCCGTTTCAGTTTGCATATAGAGCAAACAGGTCTACTGACGACGCCATAAATATCTGCCTGGAGCTTGTAAATGAACACCTGGACAGACCTGACTCATACGCCAGGATCCTTCTACTCGACTTTAGCTTGGCGTTTAACACCATCAGCCCCCTAATACTTCAAGAAAATCTTGCTGCCCTCGGAGTCCACCCCACCCTCCGCCTCTGGATCACGGACTTCCTAAGTAATAGATCCCAGGCCGTCAAGCTGGACACTATCATCTCTCAACCAAGGACCACCAATACAGGGGCCCCCCAAGGTTGCGTACTGTCGCCGTTCCTATTCTCCCTATACACTAACAATTGCAGGTCCACCGTGGACTCCGTCAAAGTCCTCAAGTTCGCTGACGACACCACCATCGTTGGCCTCATCTCTGGTAATGATGAGCAGGAGTATCGCCATCAGATTGACAGAATTTGGCACTGGTGTAGGGAGAACGGGCTGGTCCTCAACACTACAAAAACGGTTGAGATGATTGTCGATTTTAGGAAACGCGCCACCACCCCACCCCCGATTAGCATTGATGGCACGGTAGTTGAGAACGTCCCCTGTGCACGCCTCCTTGGCACGACAATCTCTAAGGACCTGACGTGGAAAGCCAACACTACCTCAACCCAGAAAAAAGCCCAGCAGAGGCTATTTTTCCTACGCCAACTAAAGAAGTTCGGTATGGCCCGCGAGCTTCTGACGAGCTTCTACACTGCCACAATTGAATCTGTCCTTTGCTCCTCCATCCTGGTCTGGTATGCTGGATCCTCCGCCAGCGACAGACACAAACTGCAGAGGGTCATCAGATCAGCGGAGAGAATCATCGGGAAACCACTCCCCTCTCTCGACCAGATCTTCAACTCTAGACTGCGCTCCAGAGCTCAAAAAAATCGCTAATGACCCGTCCCACCCAGGTTTCCGCTTCTTTAGTAGGCTCCCCCTAGGCCGGAGATTCCGATCCATCTACACCAGGACCACAAGACACAGGAACAGTTTCTTCTCCTCAGCCGTAAATTATCTGAACTCTTAGAACTCTTAGATCCCTCCTCATCCTACCACGACAGGATGTCTGGTAGCACCCAGCCTGACCGCACGGCTGCACGCTTCATATATACGTGTTCAAATGTGTTCAAATGCTGTAACTGTACCCTTTATATTGTCTGTATATTGTCTGCTTAGATACATGTATCGTTATGTCCTGCTCGTTCTCACCTAACCCTGTACTTGCCAAACCCAATTCCGGGCACGACCCAGTCGTGCTTGGCGAAATAAAAGATTCTGATTCTGATTCTAAACCGACACTGCAGTGTATTTCTTCTCCTTAAAAAGCTTTATTGTGACAGGCTTCTTTAACCACTTAAGTACTGCTGTCAGCCGATAGGCTAACCTGCGGGTTTGTGTGGCTATGCGGGGATCGCGTCACTGGTGACGCAATCTGCCGCCACCAATAGGCTCCGCCCATCTGGCGCGATAACTCGCCGGCCATACGGGAGCACTGGCGGGTTATTAACCCCACGATCGCCGTATAAGAAGCGTATAATACACTTTGTAATGTATACAAAGCATATTATACAGGCTGCCTCCTGCCCTGGTGGTCCCAGTGATCGAGGGACCACCAGGGCAGGCTGCAGCCACCCTAGTATGCACCCAAGCACACTGATCCTGCTCCCCCTGCCCTCTGATCGCCCACAGCACCCCTCAGACCACCCCCCTGACCCCTGTTTGCACCCAATCACCCCCCTAATCACCCATCAATCACTCCCTGTCACTATCTGTCAACACTGTTTTTCAGATCTGGTCCTAAACTGCCCCCTGGGGGCTCCTGATCACCCCCACACCATTATATCCCCCCCAGACCCCCCCCCCCCCCGTGTACTGTATACATCTATCCTCCCCTGTACTCACCCACTGATCATCTGTCAATCGCCTGTCAATCACCCATCAATCACCCCCTGTCACTGCCACCCATCAGATCATACCCTAACCTGCCCCTTGCGGGCATCTGATCACCCACCCACATGCTCAGATCGCCCGCAGACCCACCTTCAGATCACCTCCAAAGTGCAATGTTTACATCTGTTCTTCCCTCAAAACCCCCAGTGATCACCCATCAATCACCCCGTTACCACCTGTCACTGCTACCCATCAGATCAGAGCCTAACCTGTCCCTTTGGCTCCCAATCACCCGCCCACACACTCAGAACGCCCTCAGACCCCCCCCCCCCCCGGTGTACTGTATACATCTTTTTTCCCCTGTAAAATCACCCACTAATCACCCATCAATCACCCCCTGTCACTGCCACCCATCAGATTAGACCCTGACCTGCCCCTTGCGGGCATCTGATCACCCACCCACATGCTCAAATCGCCCGCAGACCTACCCCTCAGATCACCTCCAAAGTGCATTGTTTACATCTGTTCTCCCCTCTAATCACCCATTGAACACCCATCAATCACCCCCTGTCACTGCTACCCATCAGATCAGACCCCTACCTGCCCCTTGGGCACCCAGTCACCCGCCCACACCCTTAGAACGCCCTCAGACCCCAGCCCTGATCACCTCGCCAGTACATTGCTTGCATCTATTCTCCCCTCTAATCACACCCTGATCACCTATCAATTACCCCATCACCACCTGTCACTGCTACCCATCAGATCAGACCCTAAAACTGCCCCCTGTGGGCACCCAAACACCCCCCCACACCCTCAGACCCCGCCTGAACACCTCTCCAGTGCATTATTTACATCTGTTCTCCCCTCTAATCACCCCCTGAGACACCCATCAATCACCTCCTGTCACTCCCTAGCACTCCTATCCATCAGATCAGGCCCTAATCTGCCCCCTGCGGGCTTCTGATCACCCAGCCAAACCCTCACCCGCCCCACCGCAGTGACAGAATTTTTTTTCTGATCACTGCTGGTCTCTACGACTTAATTGTGGCTGAGACCAACCGTTATGCCACACAATACGCAACCGCCAATCCAAGAAGCTACCATGCCCAGCCTTTTCGGTGGAAACCACTCTAAGTTTCCGAACGTAATATTTTTTGGGGCCTTCTCCTTAACATGGGTCTAGTCAAAAAGAATGTATTGCGGTCTTATTGGTCTACGCACCCAATACATCACATGCCCATGTTCTCTGCTGCCATGTCCAGGTCACGATTTGAGAACATCCTGTGCTTCCTGCACCCAGTGCCAATACAACCTGTCATCTAAGAGGTCACCCTGCTTATGACCGGTTCCACAAAATTCGGCCCCTCATAGACCACCTGTCATCAAAATTTGCAGATGCTTATACCCCTGAACAGTCATTTTGAGGAATTTGGTTTCCAGACTACTCCTCACGGTTTTGGGCCCCTAAAATGCCAGGGCAGTATAGGAACCCCAAGTGACCCCATTTTAGAAAGAAGACATCCCAAGGTATTCCGTTAGGAGTATGGTGAGTTCATAGAAGATTTTATTTTTTGTCACAAGTTAGTGTAAAATGACACTTTGTGAAAAAAAAAAAAAATCAATTTCCGCTAACTTGTGACAAAAAAATAAAATCTTCTATGAACTCACCATAAAACTAACGGAATACCTTGGGGTGTCTTCTTTCTAAAATGGGGTCACTTGTGGGGTTCCTATACTGCCCTGGCATTTTAGGGGCCCTAAACCGTGGGTAGTCTAGAAACCATATGCCTCCAAATGACCTGTGGATAGGACGTTGGGCCCCTTAGCGCACCTAGGCTGCAAAAAAGTGTCACACATGTGGTATCGCCGTACTCAGGAGAAGTAGTACACAATTGTCCATTTACAGAGATATTTCTCCCACCCAGCATGGGTATATGTAAAAAATACACCACAAAACACATTATACTACTTCTCTGGAGTACGGCGATACCACACGTGTGACACTTTTTTGCAGCCTAGGTGCGCTAAGGGGCCCAACGTCCTATGAGTACCTTTAGGATTTTACAGGTCATTTTGAGACATTTTATTTCAAAACTACTCCTCAGGGTGTAGGGCCCCTAAAATGCCAGGGCAGTATAGGAACCTCACAAATGACCCCATTTTAGAAAGAAGACACCCCAAGGTACTCCTTTAGGAGTATGGTGAGTTAATAGAACATTTTATTTTTTTGTCACAAGTTAGCGGAAAATGACCCTTTGTCAAAAAAAAAAAAACCAGTAAAAATCTATTTCCGCTAACTTGTGACAAAAAATAAAATCTTCTATGAACTCACCATACTCCTAACGGAATACCTTGGGGTGTCTTCTTTCTAAAATGGGGTTATTTGTGGGGTCCCTATACTGCCCTGGCATTTTAGGGGCCCTAAAGCGTGAGGAGTAGTCTAGAAACCAAATGCCTCAAAATGACCTGTGAAATCCTAAAGGTACTCATTTGACTTTGGGCCCCTTAGCGCAGTTAGGGTGCAAAAAAAGTGCCACACATGTGGTATCGCCGTACTCAGGAGAAGTAGTATAAAGTGTTTCGGGGTGTATTTTTACACATATCCATGCTGGATGGGAGAAATCTCTCTGTAAATGGACAATTGTGTGTGAAAAAAAATAAAAAAAAATCTAATTTACAGAGACATTTCTCCCACCCAGCATGGGTATGTGTAAAAATACACCCCGAAACACATTATACTATTTCTCTAGAGTACGGCGATACCACATGTGTGACCCATTTTTTGCAGCCTAGGTGCGCTAAGGGGCCCCAAGTCTAATGAGCACCTTTAGGCTTTACAGGGGTGCTTACAATTTAGCACCCCCCAAAATGCCAGGACAGTAAACACACCCCGCAAATGACCCCATTTTGGAAAGTAGACACCCCAAGGAATTCAGAGAGGGGCACGGTGAGTCCGTGGCAGATTTCATTTTTTTTTGGTCACAAGTTAGCAGAAATTGAAACAAAAAAAAAAAAAAGTTTCCAAGTGTCATTTTCCGCTAACTTGTGACAAAAAATAAAATCTATGAACTCACCATGCCTCTTAGTGAATACTTTGGGGATGTCTTCTTTCCAAAATGGGGTCATTTGGGGGGTATTTATACTATCCTGGAATTTTAGCACCTCATGAAACATGACAGGTGTTCAGAAAAGTCAGAGATGCTTCAAAATGGGAAAATTCACTTTTGGCACCATAGTTTGTAAACGCTATAACTTTTACCCAAACCAATAAATATACACATATTGGATTTTTTTTTTATCAAAGACATGTAGCAGAATAAATTTGGACAAAAATGTATCTAGAAATTTTACTTTATTTGAAAAATGTCAGCACAGAAAGTTAAAAATTTGTTTTGATAAAATTCATGTCTTTTTTGATGAATAAAATAAAAACTAAAAATCACAGCAGCAATCAAATAGCACCAAAAGAAAGCTGTATTAGGGACAAGAAAAGGAGGGAAAATTCATTTAGGTGGTAGGTTGTATGACCGAGCAATAAACCGTTAAAACTGCATTGGTCTGAATGGAAAAAAAGTCTCTGGTCCTTAAGGGGCGAAAAGACTGTGGTCCTTATGTGGTTAAAATGTCTCATATAGCATGTTGGAGATATCACCATAATAACTCAGTGTATTGGTCTGGTAAAGTCCTTGAATTGAGGTGACATGATGAGTACATATAGTTCTAAGCATAGTTAGAACTTGTTTGCATTTACTTTTTAAATTTTCTATTACAAGCTTAATAAACCAGGTGCTTTATCTTTCCAAAAGAGGCAGGATCTGCATACACATGTAGCCAAATAAAAGCCAAAACACTTTAATCTGGCTGAGCAAACACTCCTGATAACAGAATCAGATTTGACATCACACTGATATGGCTTTATTGTGATATCCCCAACATGCTATATGAGACATTTTGAAGAAGCCTGTCACAATAAAGCCATATCAGTGTGATGTCAAATCTGATTCATTCAGCGCTCAAAAAAAAAAAAAAAAAAACACATCAGCACTCTCCTGTTATCAGGAGAGTTTGCTCAGCCAGATAAAAGGGTTTTGGCTTCTATTTGGCTACATGTGTATGCAGATCCTGCCTCTTTTGCATAGATAAAGCACCTGGTTTATTAGGCTTGCAATAGAAAATATAAAAAGTAAATGCAGACAAGTTCTAACTAAGCTTAGAACTATATGTACCCCATGTTCATCTCTTCATGTCACCTCAGTTCAGGGACTTTAACAAAGCAATGCACTGAGCAGTATGGAAGAGTTCTGGGTATTCTGTGTATTTTGCAAGGAAAAATCGTATGAAAACGTATGGCTAAGATATTTTCCACAATCAACACAAATAACCGACAAGCAGTGGTTACACCCAAACATTTCCCATATTCAATTACGTTTTTATTTATATAGCGCCAACATCTTCCATAGCGCTGTACATAATACAAAACAAACACGGGGGGGGGGGAACATATATACATGAGAAGTTCAAGACACTGCACAGTCCTGGCATTCAATAGTAGAAGTACAAATACATACATAGTTACTGTGTAGTTTGAGAGTCCGCTAAAGTTGGTACATGTGCATATGTTAAATTACAGCAAAATAAGAAACACTAGGAGGAGATCCTTGCACTTGTGAGCTTACATCTAGAGGATAGGGAGGAGGAAACAATAGGGAAGGAGAAACAGGGGCTAATGGGTGAGGCAGTGAAGCTTTAGGCCTCTTTTCCACGAGCAGTTGAACTGTGTGCACTGCAAGCAGTAACCAGGCAGCAGTGCGCAGTAACCAGGCAGCAGTGCGCAGTAACCAGGCAGCAGTGCGCAGTAACCAGGCAGCAGTGCGCAGTAACCAGGCAGCAGTGCGCAGTAACCAGGCAGCAGTGCGCAGTAACCAGGCAGCAGTCAGCAGTAACCAGGCAGCAGTCAGCAGTTACCAGGCAGCAGTCAGCAGTTACCAGGCAGCAGTCAGCAGTTACCAGGCAGCAGTCAGCAGTTACCAGGCAGCAGTTACCAGGCAGCTGTGAGCAGTTACAAGGCAGCTGTGAGCAGTTACAAGGCAGCTGTGAGCAGTTACAAGGCAGCTGTGAGCAGTTACAAGGCAGCTGTGAGCAGTTACAAGGCAGCTGTGAGCAGTTACCAGGCAGCTGTGAGCAGTTACCAGGCAGCAGCAAGTAGTTGAGAGAGTTTGAAGGGTTTTCACTGCCTATCAACTGCCTGTGGAAAAGAGGCGTGAATGCTACCTCTAGCACATTATAGGCTTGTCTGAATAGGTGTGTTTTCAGAATAGAGCGTCTCACCCATGTGAAATATTTTATGTTTAACAAAAGCTCTCTTTATCTTCAAAACATTTCCCACATTCAAAACATGGATGTTTACTAATGCATGTGAGATCTCTCATGACGGACAAGGTGAGATTTTAGGTAAAAAGATTTCCCACACTCAGTACAAAAATACGGCTTCTCACCAGTGTGAGATTTTTCATGTGTGACAAGGTTTCCTTTAAGTCCGAAACATTTCCCACACTCAGCACAGGAATATGGCTTTTCACCAGTGTGAGATCTCTCATGTATGACAAGCTTTCCTTTAGTTATAAAACATTTCCCACACTCAGCACATGAATAGGGCTTCTCACCAGTGTGAACTCTCTCATGTCTGACAAGCTCTGCTTTGTGAACAAAACATTTCCCACACGCAGCACATGAATAAGGCTTTTCACCAGTGTGAGATCTCTCATGTGTGATAAGGCCTGCTTTGTGTCGAAAACATTTCCCACACTCAGCACATGGATATGGCTTCTCACCAGTGTGAGTGCTCTCATGTGCGACAAGCAGTGATTTACGGACATAACCTTTCCCACATTCAGAACAAGAATAGGGCTTCTTACCAGTGTGAGATGTCTCATGACTGACAAGATTTGATTTACTAACAAAACATTTCCCACACTCAGCACATGAATAGGGCTTCTCACCAGTGTGGGATCTCTCATGTATGACAAGCTTTCCTTTATCATGAAAAAACTTCCCACACTCAGCACATGAATAGGGCTTCTCACCAGTGTGACATCTCTCGTGTCTAACAAGAAGTGATTTACAAACGAAACATTTCCCACACTCAGCACATGAATACGGCTTCTCACCGGTGTGAGTTCTCACATGTCTATCAAGCTGTGGTTTCCGAACAAAACATTTCCCACACTCAGCACATTTATAGCACTTCTCACCAGTGTGAGATCTCTTGTGTATGACAAGACTTGATTTCAGACCAAAACATTTCCCACACTCACCACATGAATAAGGCTTCTCACCAGTGTGGGAATTCTTATGTTGGACAAGTTTTGATTTACTCTCAAAGGACTTCCCACACTCAGCACATGTAAAAGGATGGTCACCAGTGTGATATCTTTCATGTCTGACAAGATGTGATTTCCAAAGAAAATATCTTCCACATGTTGAACAGGAATACAACTCTCCAGCAGGGGATGAGCTGTGCTGGGTATGAGGCCCCTCAGGGTTAGACAGGTGAGAGGAGTCTGGGGGAATATTTGGAGTCACCAGGATATCTGCAGGAGACTCTTGTCCAGTGACATCATCATCCGTTGTACAGTCTGTGGATACAGAGAGACGAGTCTCTGAGAGGTTCCTGATGCCGGGACTCCGCCCTGCAAATAGAGAAACATCATCACTTCCTGTTAGAGAATTCTGAGGGGAGGAACAATTATCATTAGGGATGGTCAGTGAGCTGCTGAGAATTCCAAAATGATGCAAAGTTTATGTGGTTTGGAAATGGACCAGATGCAGCAGCTGCATAACTTTGCATATAATTAACATACAACTTGTACCATCTTTAAGTTATATGCATATCACTGACCATCACTAGTTATCAGCCTGACAGAGAACTGCAGAAGGTTGTGCTCATTACAGGCGGCCAATCACATGATGATAACTGCCCAGCATACAAAACAAATTGTAAGTTTCATTTTTATTTTCAGTTAAAAATACTTTTTTTTTTTTAAATAATATTTATTAGCATTTTTGTAGGAATAAAACATGCATGACATACTATGAAAACTACCTCTCCAGGTCCAGGCCAATTTCCATTTTAATTCTATAGGAGCAACGCCTGATATAGTATAATATTTTTGGTCCCTACTTGACACTACATCTGGATATAGTAAACAGTGGGCGGTGCATGTGTCATGTCAGTGGGTGGAGCATGCGTCATGTCAGTGGGTGGAGCATGCGTCATATGTCAGTGTGATACCCATGGTCGGCTGCTCTCTTCAGGCTGGTTTGCAGGTGAGATGATGCCTGATAACATTTGTAAGACAAGAAGAATGGTGCTGGATATACAGTACTGTACAAATAAGCAGCCTGGGGAAAATGAGGAATAATGTGAATGTGAATGTAAACAAAAGAGGATGCAGCGTTACCACTTCCACTTTGCAATCACTGATAAAAGTATCGTCACAGTCCTCCCATGAGATTGTACGCACTCCCGGGTATCTCTTCCCTTGTTAGCAATGACACTCCTGACAGCGTGTGGAGCACAGTACCGGCTACTTTCAGTTGCAGTGCAGATCAGAGCGGACCTACTCGCTGCAAAACTAAGGAGAGTGGAGAGGTGAGTGCTAAGCCCTGCCCACGGAATTTCAGAGCCACTCACATTAAAGATGCAAATAGCTTATGACTGGCTGCATTTTGAAGAGAGGATTCATGATTGGCTCTAGTGTGAGCAGAAAGTTTTGCAGGACATGGGCTGCAAGTCCCGCCCACATAGGTATCAAGCCACTCGCAGGAAGCGAGTGGCTGCCTCTATTCAGTGATGGATGCAATTTTTAACTGCTTGCCGACCGCGTCACACCGATGGGCGTGGCCGTGGCAGCAGCCCCAGGACCGCCTAACGCCGATTGGCATAAGGTCCTTGGGGCTTGGAGTGCAGGAGATCGCACGCAGGCCACCGTCTAATTACATTGTACAGCACTGCGATCTGCAGCAGCGCTGTACTGGGGACAGCCATGTCACATGGCTGTCCCCCTGGGGCACTAGAGAGCGATCGGCTCTCATAGGCAGAAGCTTATTACAGCCGATCGCCATGATTGGCCGGCTGCGGGAAGGAAGGGAGAGGAAAATAAATTAAAAATAAAATAGTAATATTTATTAAAAATAAATGAAGAAAAATATTGACACACACACACAAAAAAAAATACACAGAGGGAGCGATCAGACCCCACCAACAGAGAGCTCTGTTGGTGGGGAGAAAAGGGGGGGGGGAGGAAATCACTTGTGTGCTGTGTTATGCGGCCCTGCAGCTTGGCCTTAAAGCTGCAGTGGCCCATTTTGTAAAAAAATGGCCTGGTCTTTAGGGGGGTTTAAGCACATGGTCCTCAAGAGGTTAAGGAGCTCTGGATGCTGTACAAGCAATTTGTCCAGCCTGGCTATGCAGCCATAAGGTATACTTAACATTGTAGTCCACCATATGTGCAAGTGCTTGCACTGTACCTCCAATGGGAGGACAGAGCTGCTCCTTTGCAGCAGAGAATGTACCGGGGCATGCTGGGCCATTTCTGGGACAATTTCTGATATAGTAGACTTCTGATATAGTACACTACTTTTCCTGGTCCCTTGGAGTTTTCTATAACACGATTATACTGTATTAACAACTTCGCATCCAGACCTTGTTTCCAACTTATGGACCGGAGCAGCTTTGACAGTTTAGCTATTTCCCGTTCACCAATTAGTGCTGCATCAGATAGTGCCAGACATGTGCACAGGAGCAAGCCCAATCCTGCACTGCTTCTGCTACAAGACGTATATCTACTGACTCGTGGCTTAGATGAAGTCACAGAGGACGTAGATATACCTCAGTGGTGGATAAAGTGGTTAAACATACAAATATCTATAAACTATCAAATAACTGGTCATTCCTGGAGGGGATTATTTTAGAAGACATGGGGGCATATGAAATTCACCTTTTTTTCCTGAGTTTTCTCCTAGGTGTTATTTTAAAGAGAAGAAGAAAAATGAAGTTCCCAGCATTTCACTATTAACCACTTAATGACAAGCTGACTTATAAAAACGTACTCCCAATGGCTCCAGGACAGTGCTGCTGCCGCTGTGCATGTGCACGCCCCCACGCGTGCACGTGCATTCCCGCGCAGGTGCACGTGAAAATAGTGAAAAAAAAAACACCATAGAAAAAAAATACACCTTCATTTCCAAATACTATATTGTCACCATACTTTGTACTAGCGACATAATTAAAATCTTGTGACAACCAGAACAAATTGGCAGATAAAATGCTTGGGTTTTACGCACAGGTTTATATTAAAACTATAGGGGATGTAATTGGAGAAATAGTGTACATGTTTTCCTTGTTTTTCCCTTTAAAGTGCTTAGAAAATAAAGTAATTACTGAAAACAAATATTCCCCCCATCCCCCCCAAAAAAAACAAGATATAGATCATTTCATTGTGATTAGTAGTGATTAAGCTATTGGCAAAAGAAAGGGATGAGCACTGAAAAGGTGAACATCGCTTTGGGGCGAAGTGGTTAAAAAAAAAAAAGCCCCAAAAGTATTAGAAAAAGTACTATCAAATTGATTTTGTATATTTTTGTGCTTGCTGCCGGTTTAAAGGGTATTTTATGGACAAGATGTGAAAATATCAACTTGGAGAAAACTAAGGAGAAAAGGTGAAGTGCATATGAGCCCTGGTGTGGGGTTTGTGAATTCTCATCCACAGGAAGGAGATTGATATTGAATCAGTGTGTGCCTATGCAAGGGCTGTTGGCCTACTGCCTGCAAAGCTTAAAGGACACCCAAGACAAAAATAAAATGAAACAAACGATTGTATCTATCTTCCTTCTCCTAAAAATGACTATTCAGTTTTATTTGATGTTTAAATCTACTTTTTAAAAGTTTTAACTGTTTTATTGTTTTTGCTCAATGACGTATTCATTAAAGTATGCCAGAGCTAAAATCTATGAACTATTGACCCTTTTTATCGCTTTCCTGCTCTCAGAAGCCATTTTCTGCTAGGAAAGTGTTTTATAGTTGGAATTTATCAGTGAGGGCCACACTGTAGTCACTTTCTGTCTGAGTCAGGACTAAGTCAGGACTAAGGGCTCGTTTCCACTGTAGCGTTGCAAATTTGCATGCGTATGGAATGTACACAGGCATGCGAAAACGCATCATGATGCGAATTCGCATGCGTATTTTTAGTATGCGTTTTTAACCCTTTCAATGCCTGTGAAACAGTAGAAGTAGGTTGTCATCACAGGAAGAGGATTTCCCTTAAAAATTCCAATAAAAGGTGTTGCCACGTGGGTTTTGTGAGGGCGATTGAGTTGGTTGTGGTTTGTGGAGTTGGGAGAATGTCTGATTTGGAGGAGATTGTGCTTTTGTCCATGATGAACAATTCGCAGTTCTTCATGGAGAGGATGCGGAGGAGGATTACACCTCGTAGGAGACACCGTTTTTGGGTGCATCCTCTGGTGGTGGAGAGGCCTCTAAAAGGGCAGTTTACACTCCTTTATGAGGATATCCGTAGCCACCCGGTGAAGTTTTTCAATTATACACGGATGAGTACTACCACGTAAGTAGTTACTGTATCTTTGTTTTTAGCTTTACTCTAAACTGTGGTATGTATTGTAAATGCTTGTGGTATTTTGTTTGCAGTTTTGATTACCTGCTGCAGACCTTGGGCTCACATTTACGTAGGGAGAATACCTGGTACCGTAATGCTTTGATCCCGGAGGAGAGACTTCTGGTGACGCTAAGGTGAGAAGGCGCCCTCTTAAATGTCTGTCATTGGTACATTGTTAAATGGTCGTCCTTAACAGCCGCTAGGTGGTCCATGCACGTAGCCAAATCCTCTCTGTCTTCACTTCCACTTACATCATCAATGCAGCAGTTAAGGCAGAGAGGCTTTGGCAACGTGGATGGACTACACAGCAGTTCACAAGGACTATTTACTGTTGGTCAGCACTGTCATCAATGGCTAAGCAGCTATATTAACAGCTTTGTTGTGTTTTCCTTTTGAACTGAGGACAAAGTAACACTGTCCAAACCATAGGGATGTAAATGGAGGCAATGTAGACGTCTGGATGCATTTTCAGCTGCCTGTTGCTTGGGGTACGTTTGTGAGCACGTATTTCAAAAGTGCACAATGGCACTTAATCATAGGGTCAGGAGGTAGTGGGTTTGCTGCATTAGGCTGCCGGGTTCCATCTTCTTCTGCTTCATGTGGGCCACACACATCTTACTTGACTTTAAATGGTGAACAAACTACACAGACAACAGTAATACATGAATCAGTTTAATATCATGGTTTAGTAAGGTATCGAATATTTGTAAGTGCTATCTTGTGTTGTAATCAAAAAAACAGTGCTACACTAGCAAGTTGTCCAACATGGTATAAAGAGCTACCTTTTGTTAACATTAGCAAGGTTTTTAAACAAAATCAAAAATATAAAACAGAATAGAAAGTGCAAACAAAACATCTGCATCTGCCTTTCCGACATTCTTATTCATAGCATATGTGGAATGGGTGTTCAACGTTAAACTTACAGTGCCGTCATGAAATGTACAGCAAGGAGAAGTATACTGCTACACCAATGGTGTTTGCACACATTTGCATGTTTTTCATCACATAAGCGCATACATACAGTTTCACAACTGAAGGGCCAACATTTTGCAGCCATGTAAGGAGCAGACCCTGCTGTTGCAATCTCGACATCATCGATCGACTTACCCTCTACAACCTCCTTTCTTTGTGATTCCCTGGATGCATACTCTGCGGTTCTTTATTGCGGCTAAGTCATGTGAGCGTCTCAGGAGCCGCTTTCATTGCCTCCTGACCCAGTGTTGCGATGTAAGGCAATGGGAATGGCTAATACACAGGAAAGGGAGGCAATGAAATAGGCTTCAGATCTGCTCACATGACTGTGCCGTAATACAGACAGACAGAGCCTGTGAGATGCAGTATGAATGGTCCGCTTTCATCGGCCCAATCGGCATAGAACGGAGGAAAGGCGGGATGGCCGCAGCTACAGCTCATTGAGATGTAAGGCCACACAGGCAGGAGGCAAACAATAGAGGCCGTACATCTCAATCAGTACCGTAAAAAACTGAAGGTGGCTACGGGTTCTTTTTTTCTGCGCTGCACCGTATGCTAAAATCCCGCACCACTTGTCCGCATCCCAGCGTACACTATACTTTCTGTGTCACTCCGGTGACCATGAAGTTGAAATACAGGAGTGACACAGGAAGTATAGTGTACGCTGGGATGCGGACATGCGGTGCAGGATGCTAGGATGCTGTGCAGCGCGGACAAGAGGACCCGAACCCACCGTCAGCTAATGTATAGGGGGTGAACAGCTGGCAGGAGCAGCAGTTTCACAGATTGTGATTGTTTTCATGCAGAATTCGTTTCACAATCTGTTTGTAGTAAAGGCAGCCATGACAGTGATCTGTCTGTTGATTGCATCTGATGGCAAATCAACCAGTGTATGGCTTTACCAAGTGATGATAAAAAAAAATGAAAAAATCAGAAGCCCAGTCACTGTGGTCCTGGAATTGTTTCCCTTGCTATTCATCACAACAGTAAACATTTTTCTCCTAATGTTGGTATGATGGCTTAGGTACGTGCCTCTGTAGTGCAGTCAACGGACTGTGCATAATGCAAATCAAAACATAATGAAACTAACAACAGCAAACATGTAACATGTTCAAATTACTCCGTAGCATCATAATCAAACATTAATCTCGTCATGGAGATTTCTGTCGGTTGCGAAACAAAGGTTGCTGATGGCCTATCTAAATTATGATAGGAACGTGTTTCAGGAAGTGGAGTTGGGTTCCTATTATACATTTCGGGCACTTCTGGTCCCGACCGAGACGTTGATGATGTTTCTCTGTGTGGCCGGGGCATTGAATGCATCTGTGAGGGAGGCATGCTACTGTACGGTTGCCCTTGGTGTATACACGAGTGTTGAGACGCTGACCTATGAACTGGCATTGAGTTATCAGAGGGCCAACACGCTTGGTAGGTTCCCTGATTGTGACCACGAAAACCACTACCCTCTAAGTTGGACCCCTGCTTATTACCCTGGTTGCCATCACGGTCTTGCCGTGTTTTATCTAGATATTTTCTAGCCACTTGAATGAATTCCACATGTACATCGGCATAGTAACGTGGGTCAATGTCCTGTAGGTAAGGGACCACTGAGGTAGCGATTTTGTATGGCACATTCTCCTCGGTTGCCCTCTGTCGCTTACGGTTTGCTTTGAAGTAATCCAAAATTTCTTGATACGTTTTGTTCATTTGTGCCATATGTGCGTTCTCCTCCTCTACTGCTGCAGGCCTCACTCTTTTTGGCCTACTTGCTGCTCTAGGTCGCGGTCTCACTGTGATAAGTGAGGAGTTAACACTCCTACTTGTATGAGTGGATGCCACCTCTGAAATATTTTCCCCAGCATCTGAATTGGTGTTTGCAGAAGCACAACTACTGTCGCTGTCGGCCTCCACATTAGCTGAAGTGGTAAAACTATCCTCTGTTCTGAAAAATAAAAGGAAACACAGACCCCAGTGTTTGATTATATGTGGCAACAGATCTGTTGTACATTAGCTAATTAGCCAGTATCCATGGCAACACATATTTAAGTGGATTGGGCATTTACATACACATGTGGGTACAGAGTGTGGTTGAGGGAGACCTCACACTTGTTTTGGTTGTAGACCAAACTGTCCTTTCAGGCCTGATAAATATGTTATGTACGAGCTAAACAGCTGTTAGGCCTCCCTCAGCCATACGATATATATCTCACCGTGTGTTGCATTGTCAAATGTATGTGTGTGTTGTAATGGATAGTGGCTAAATGGTTTTAGTAGGCAACAATTACCAATCTGAGATGTTACTTTACCTCCGTGGTTCATATATGGTGCGCAGAAAGAACAACAATTCAAAGTTCTTGTAGGTGGGTGGAGCTGTAGCAGCACTACCACTTTTCTCCAATTTCCTTAGTTTCGTCAATTCTTTTTTGTAAGTGTCCCTTACGGATCTCCACTTATTCATATAGAATTTGACTGTAGAGAAAACAGAAGGAAACATAACATTAATGGTACATTCCTTTGTCTCCATAGATTTTTGGCCAGTGGACAATCTTTTGCATCATTGCATCTCGCCTACCGTTTTGGAAAGAGTACTATCTCGTACATTGTGAAGGAGACGTGTCTCTTAATCTGGAGAGAACTTCATGCCACTTTTATGCCCGTCCCTAACCGTCAACTTTGGGAGGAGGTCTCTAATAAGTTTTGGACCAAGTGTCGGTTTCACAATTGCATTGGAGCAGTGGATGGCAAACATATACGACTCGTGCAGCCACCACACAGCGGCAGTCAGTATTTCAATTATAAGAATTTTTTTTCGATTGTCCTTATGGCAGTTGCTGATGCCGATTACAAATTTCTTTATATTGACGTTGGGGCGTATGGAGCAGCAAGTGATTCCCAGATCTTCAGGAACACCAACTTGTGCTTTCGCATGGAAAATGGCATGCTGGACTTGCCGCCACCAACCCCATGGGCCTAGGACCTCCAATTCACCATCCCCTACACCTTTGTGGGTGACGAGGCATTTGCTCTATCAAGACGTGTAATGCGCCCATACTCAGCCACTCACTTGAATGACCGGACAACACATTTTAATTACCGGTCAAGCATGGC
Source organism: Hyperolius riggenbachi (assembly GCF_040937935.1). NCBI lineage: Eukaryota > Metazoa > Chordata > Amphibia > Anura > Hyperoliidae > Hyperolius > Hyperolius riggenbachi. Next base: position 262,832,153 of record NC_090655.1, read on the forward strand.
CAGACGATTGGTGGAATGCAGCTTTGGCATTTTGTCAAACCAATGGAGGGTGCTGCATACAGCTATCCATTTGAAAGTTGAAAATGCGGTGGCAGTGGTGAAAGCTGCATGCATCCTTCACAATGTGGTGATTGAAAAAGAAGGAATCTCGGTGGAGGAAGTGAATGCACTTGACGTTCCACCGCTAAGTGGCATCACTTGGAGTGGAGGTCAGCACACTAATGAGGCACTCCATAATCGTGCCTGTATGTCTCATTTCTTCCAAAGTGCAGCTGGCAGATTGTAGAGCTATACGCATTTCTGACATGCATTATAGAAATAAAATGTGACAAGTTTACTGTTTAATGTTGTTGAATGATTGACTGTACGCACTAACACATTCATATACATCAGCCTTCTGGGTGCTAGGGTTATTTGACGTTACATTACTGGGCATTTGCACCGGAATGACATCAACCTACCTACCGATACAAACTGTAAGCGCACCTCACAAATGCTACTCATACATGACATCGGCCTGAACTGCGTGTATTGCTGAGCCAACGTGCGGCACACGCGGTGCGGGATCATCCCCCGGTTATCGTCTGCAGAACCGCTGGGCTGTGCAGTTGATTTAAAACATAATCAATTTTGCAGGCAGATCTACCCGAGTCCCCTACAAATGGGGGGGGGAAATGTTACACCCGGGGTACTAACTGCAGTGTGACTGTACAGTGGCCTGTGGCAAGCACGAGGCAAGCATGTGGCATTCAAATTGTGGCCCGTTATGCAATTTAAACGATAACACAATGTCCACACAAAGCAGATCACAAGTGCACAGATCAGCACTCACCTTCCAACTTTCTCTTTGTAGCTGACAAGTCCTCCCAATCCGGAGTGAATTCCTCTGCTATGTTGTGCCATGTCCTCCTAATCAGTGCTTTGTCCTTATAGCCTGGAAGGCTTTTATCATATATAAAAGGATTTTCCTGTACCAAGGCTACCAGGCTCTCTATAGTATAATCCATGCCTGCCAGACGTTTTGGAATACAGACACAGGAAGCAGGAAAACAGGAATTTGTTGAGGAGGTGTGTGTGAGGGAAGAAAAAAAAAAAAAAAAAAAACTTTATTGTACGCATTTTTTGCATGCGAATTCGTATAAAAATACGCATGCGGATACGCATGCGATTTCCCTATTAAATACATTATATGCGATTCGCATGCATTCCACTCGCAGGCGAATTCTGTGGCTCTTTTGTGCGTTTTTTCACCGCTGAAAAAAAACGCACATCACCAACGCAACAGTGGAAACAGGCCCATTCACCTGCATTACATGTGCGAATCCGCATGTGTTGGACGCATGCGGATTCGCGATAGTGGAAACGAGCCCTGAGTCAGCCACTTACATACCTGATATTTAACTCTTTCAGGCAGAGAAAGAAAAAAAGGAACACAGCATAGTTATTTGTGTGCTAGGCACTGTACATACCCATGTCTATCTCATCATGTCACATGTCACCTCGGGTATCCTTAAAAGTGAACCCAGGGTGAGAGTGATATGGAGGCTACCATATTTATTTCCTTTTAAGCCATACTAGTTCCCTGGCTGTCCTGCTGATCCTCTGCCTCTAAGGCTAGGTTTCCACTTGTGCGTTTTGCGTTAGTTTTCTCTCAGATAATTCGCATTGAATTGGCAACTAATGGTAGCGATTGGAGCAGTTTCCATGCAATGCGAATTTTCGTACACGTGAAAAAATCTGAGGTCCTGCATCTTTTTTTTTTGGACATCGCGTACGATTCGCGTACAATACTTTGCTTAGGCAACGCATAGCAATGTGAATTATTTACGCGAAAATTCACATTAAATCCATGCTTACAGGAAGTTGCCATGATTAATCTGTTACTAGGCAGATTATGTTATATTTGGTTAATGTAAATTTTCGTGTATGCAAATTCGCATAAAACGCGTACAAATTTACAAGCAAATTTTTACCAATCAGAAAATTCTTACAAGATTTATTGGATGTAAAAATTTCACACTAGTGTGAAATGAGGCCTAATACTTTCAGCCATAAACCCTGAACAAGCATGCAGCACATCAGGTGTTTCTGACATTATTGTCAGATCTCACAAGATTAGCTGCATGCTTGTTTCTGGTGTTACTCAGACACTACTGCAGCCAAACAGACCAGCAGGGCTGCCAGGCAACTGGTATTCTTCAACAGAAAATAAATATGGCATATCCCTCTCATATCACGTCCACTTTAATGACAAGAACACAGAAAAGTACGTTTGTTCCAAAGAATTGACAGAGCTGAAAAGCTACAGATGATAATGTTCAATGTGGGGGTGGAAATACACTGGCTAGTCTGAAGAGACATACAATAAACTGGTGCAGGAATATGGAAGTAACACAGCATGCACTGCAATTTGGTAACCAAATAAACACAATAACAGTAGCTGTCTGAGCGTCATGCTATTGGCTACTTATATGTGAATGACCAAGGGATCGCCTAGGTGTTAATACTAGAACAGAATATCCAAGCAGCTCCGGGTGACCCAAAACTAGGAACGTATGGATATTCTGTTCTCGTTCAAGCCCTACCCCAGCCACATCAGTCCTTGCCATGCACTGAGCTGAAGAGATCAAATTACAACTTGTGGTTAGACACAAATGAGGAGGTATTACACAGACAGGCTAAACTCTCAAAATACATACAGGATGCATTTCCCTCTTTTTCTTCTGTCTGGTGTAAGAGTTCAGGTCCACTTTAACCTCCCTGGCATTCTGGGTAATGCGTACATAAGTACGCATTACCCTTTTTGTAAAACTTTTTTTTTGCTTGCTGTAGCTAGCGGATTGCTGGGGAGGGGGGGGGGGGGGTTGACAGCCCCTTTAGCGCCGCATCTCGGCGGATTGGCGGGTAGCGGCGGCGATCGGACAGAACATGTAGCTAGCAAAGTGCTAGCTACATGTTATGAAAAAAAAAATAAGTAAAAAGACCCTCCAGGGGCTGAGCAATCCTCCTTGGCGTACATGGTCGAGCTGAGCTCGTCATTACCGCCAAGGAGGTAAAATTGCTAATCATTGTCCTCCTCTAGAATTACCTCCTTGCATTCACATAAACAAGATTTCACACGTGCTTCACCCCTCCTCTAGAATCCGCTGCCAAAACACACCTGTCACTCTCCAACCTTTGATATCTTTAAACGCTCTCTCAAAACTCACTTTTCGTTACAAGCATATACTCTACCTCTAGAGTATACTCTACTCTAGGCCATTCCCACTTTGACCCCTGGCCAAGTTGCACTCCTTACTAGGTATCATAAAACACACGGCCTCTAGGTATGTTTATTGTATATACCCCCACCTCTTGTTTCCCTCCTATTCCTTTAGACTGTAAGCTCGCAAGGGCAGGGCACTCCCCCCCCTTTTGTGCCTTGGAACTCATTATACATTTTATTCATCATGTTACTTTTCTCACTGTCATTACCAATTCTGTATTTTGTACAAACTCTGTATTTTGTATATCGGTGTATACCATTGTCTGTATTATTATGTACCTCATGTCCGTGTCTTATTTTGTAGAGCACCACTGAATATGTTGGCGCTTTATAAATTAATAATAATAATAATAATAGCTTCAATATACACTCACCTAAAGGATTATTAGGAACACCTTATTAGGAACTGCCTTAATTCTACATGGCATTGATTCAACAAGGCGCTGAAAGCATTCTTTAGAAATGTTGGCCCATATTGATAGGATAGCGTCTTACAGTTGATGGAGATTTGTGGGATGCACATCCAGGGCACGAAACTCCCGTTCCATCACATCCCAAAGATCCTCTATTAGGTTGAGATCTGGTGACTGTGGGGACCATTTTAGTACAGTGAACTCATTGTCATGTTCAAGAAACCAATTTGAAATGATTCGAGCTTTGTGACATGGTGCATTATCCTGCTGGAAGTAGCCATCAGAGGATGGGTACATGGTGGTCATGAAGGGATGGGCATGGGCAGAAACAATGCTCAGGTAGCCCGTGGCATTTAAACGATGCCCAATTGGCACTAAGGGGCCTAAAGTGTGCCAAGAAAACATCCCCCACACCATTACACCACCACCACCAGCCTGCACAGTGGTAACAAGGCATGATGGATCCATGTTTTCATTCATTCTGAATTTACGCCAAATTCTGATTTTATCAAGACTCATCAGACAAGGCAACAATTTTCCAGTCTTCAACTGTCCAATTTTGGTGAGCTTGTGCAAATTGTAGCCTCTTTTTCCCATTTGTAGTGGAGATGAGCGGTACCCGATGGGATATTCTGCTGTTGTAGCCCATCCGCCTTACGGTTGTGAATGTTGTGGCTTCACAAATGCTTTGCTGCATACCTCAGTTGTAACGAGTGGTTATTTCAGTCAACGTTGCTCGTCTATCAGCTTGAATCAGTCGGCCCATTCTTCTATGACCTCTAGCATCAACAAGGCATTTTTGCCCACAGGACTGCTGCATACTGGATGTTTTTCCCTTTTCACACCATTCTTTGTAAACCTTAGAAATGGATGTGCGTGAAAATCCCAGTAACTGAGCAGATTGTGAAATACTCAGACCGGCCCGCCTGGCACCAACAACCATGCCACGCTCAAAATTGCTTAAATATTCTCTTTCCCATTCTGACATTCAGTTTGGAGTTCAGGAGATTGTCTTGACCAGGACCACACCCCTAAATGCATTGCAGCAACTGCCATGGGATTGCTTGATTAGATAACTGCATTAATGTGAAATTGAACAGGTGTTCCTAATAATCCTTTAGGTGAGTGTAAGCAAGTGTAGTTTTAGTTCCTCAATTTAGCACGATGGATTATCTGGTGGCACAAAAGATGTGTAATCTTTTTTACGATGTGGCCAAGGAATCACATCTAAGCCCACACAAAGCAGTGCTAGAGAGGGTGAGAGGACACTTGTAAAATATGGGATACTGATAAGTTAAAGGATACCCGAGGTGACATGTGACATTATGAGATAGACGTGTGTATGTACAGTGCCTAGCACACAAATATCTATGCTGTGTTCCTTTTTTTCTTTTTCTGCCTGAAAGAGTTAAATATCAGGTATGTAATTGGCTGACTCAGTCCTGACTCAGACAGGAAGTGACTACAGTGTGACCCTCACTGATAAGAAATTCCAACTATAAAACAATTTCCTAGCAGAAAATGGCTTCTGAGAGCAAGAAAGAAATTAAAAGGGTCAATAGTTCATAGATTTTAGCTCTGGCATACTTCAATGAATGTGTCATTGAGAAAAAAAAACAATAAAACAGTTAAAACTGAAAAAGTAGATTTAAACATAAAATAAAACTGTGGAACATCTTAAAAAGTAATTTTTAGGGAGAAGGAAGATAGATACAATGGTTTATTTCCACCTCGGGTGACCTTTAACATTATTCCACAAAGTCTGCACTGAGGGGTAGTCCCATAATAGGTGCATAAAGGTACCGGTGTCCTGGCAGCTCCTCCAGCAATGAGGGGCATACGCATTAGAGAACTTGGAAGTACCACCGATTGATGTGATTCCCAGTGGGAGATACAGGCGGAATGACTCAGGACTAATTTAGTCGCTTGTATTATAAGAGGAAAATCTATACGTAGATCTGAGGACCATAAGGCTAGCACGGTGATCTGAAAACTTGGCTCTGTGGTTGTTAAGGAACTACAAGTCCCACAATGCATTTGCCTTTATGAATCATGACTGTGGCATGACTGTGGCTGTCAGACTCCTGCAATGCATTGTGGGACTTGAAGTTCCTTATTAACGGCTGGAGAGCCAAGTTTGCAGGTCACTGGGCTAGGACATTAGACAGGTTTTTGGAGCTGCTAGGGGGAGAGATGAGTCACCCGGCGGATCACTCAAAAACAGCCTTATCAGTCCACCGACAGACTGTACACACGCCGGACTGTCTGCTGAAAACCCGCCCAGCGGGAGGTGACGGCGGACCCGTCGTTGCCTGCAGTCCGGCGTGTGTACGAGCCTTAAAGGGTGTGGTGTGTAATGTGACTGCACAGTGTGCCTGTAATGAGGTATAAACACACTATGTACACAGGGAATGCGAGGAGTAATAGGGGTGTGATGTGTAATGTGACTGCACAGTGTGCCTGTAATCAGGTATAAACACACTATGTACACAGGGAATGTGAGAAGTAATAGTGGTGTGATGTGTGTAATGTGACTGCACAGCGTACCTGTAATGAGGTATAAACACACTATGTACACAGGGAATGTGAGAAGTAATAGGGGTGTGATGTGTGTAATATGACTGCACAGTGTGCCTGTAATCAGGTATAAACACACTATGTACACAGGGAATGTGAGAAGTAATAGTGGTGTGATGTGTGTAATGTGACTGCACAGTGTGCCTGTAATGAGGTATAAACACACTATGTACACAGGGAATGTGAGAAGTAATAGGGGTGCGATGTGTAATGTGACTGCACAGTGTGCCTGTAATGAGGTATAAACACACTATGTACACAGGGATGTGAGGAGTAATAGGGGTGTGATGTGTGTAATGTGACTGCACAGTGTGCCTGTAATGAGGTATAAACACACTATGTACACAGGGATGTGAGGAGTAATAGGGGTGTGATGTGCGTAATGTGACTGCACAGTGTGCCTGTAATGAGATATAAACACACTATGTACACAGGGAATGTGAGAAGTAATAGGGGTGTGATGTGTGTAATGTGACTGCACAGTGTGCCTGTAATGAGGTATAAACACACTATGTACACAGGGAATGTGAGAAGTAATAGTGGTGTGATGTGTGTAATGTGACTGCACAGTGTACCTGTAATGAGGTATAAACACACTATGTACACAAGGAATGTGAGAAGTAATAGGGGTGTGATGTGTAATGTGACTGCACAGTGTGCCTGTAATGAGGTATAAACACACTATGTACACAGGGAATGTGAGAAAAGGGACGTGATGTGTAATGTGACTGCACAGTGTGCCTGTAATAAGGTATAAACACACTATGTACACAGGGATGTGAGGAGTAATAGGGGTTTGATGTGTGTAATGTGACTGCACAGTGTGCCTGTAATGAGGTATAAACACACTATGTACACAGGGAATGTGAGAGGTAATAGGGGTGTGATGTGTAATGTGACTGCACAGTGTACCTGTAATGAGATATAAACACACTATGTACACAGGGAATGTGAGAAGTAATAGGGGTGTGATGTGTAATGTGACTGCACAGTGTGCCTGTAATGAGGTATAAACACACTATGTACACAGGGAATGTGAGAAGTAATAGGGGTGTGATGTGTGTAATGTGACTGCACAGTGTGCCTGTAATGAGGTATAAACACACTATGTACACAGGGAATGTGAGAAGTATTAGGGGTGTGATGTGTATAATCTGACTGCACAGTGTGCCTGTAATGAGGTATAAACACACTATGTACACAGGGAATGTGAGAAGTAATAGGGGTGTGATGTGTGTAATGTGACTGCACAGTGTGCCTGTAGTGAGTTATAAACACAATTTAGTGAATGACTCTCAGAGTTGGAAAGTCCTCAGCTGATCAGCATTGTTTTTCTACTGTGAGATGTATCAGGATGCTTCTTACATATCCATCACCTCCCCCTCTCCACAGAACAGAACATATTGTAAAGCCATGAGGGTGTCTGTACTGTTATTGTTAGTAATCTGTCACCAAATACATTTACGAATGATGGTTTTAGATAACAAAAACTCTAACATAAGTACGCAGCAAAAACCCTTATATGGCCAGTCTGTAAGCAGTGACACCGTCATAATAACTAAAACGATATTTAATGTAGATCACTCACCTGTTTTGCTTTCTGTAAGAGGGTCCTGCTTTATAGCTGTCCCCATCACGTCACCCTCCTCCATAGACTGCTGATCACTCCTCACATACGTCTCTTTTTCTTCCTCTTTAATTGTCCTCATCATGTCACCCTCCTCTATAGACTGCTGATCACTCCTCACATACGTCTCTTCTTCTTCCTCTTTACTTGTCCTCATCATGTCACCCTCCTCTATAGACTGCTGATCACTCCTCACATACGTCTCTTCTTCTTTAATCACTTTTATTATTAAACCCTCCTCCATTAACTGCTGATCACTCCTCACATATGCCTCTTCTTCTTCCTCTTTAATGGTCCTCATCATGTCACCCTCCTCCATAGACTGCTGATCACTCCTCACATATGTCTCTTCCTCTTTAATTGTCCTCATCATGTCACCCTCCTCCATAGACTGCTGCTCACGTCTCACATACGTCTCTTCTTTAATTGTCCTCATGTTACCCTCCTCCATGGACTGCTGATCACTCCTCACATACGTCTCTTCTTCTTTAATTGTCCTCATCATGTCACCCTCCTCCATAGACTGCTGCTCACGTCTCACATACGTCTCTTCTTTAATTGTCCTCATGTTACCCTCCTCCATGGACTGCTGATCACTCCTCACATATGGCTCTTGTTCTTTGAGCTCAGATCTTATTTCTGAAAAGGATAAAAAAATTATATCTGTAAGATGTTTGCAGTAATAAACAGAACACAGTAAAGCACTTATTTTGCTAGGGGGTGATAATATCCCATAAGCTGTGGTATCCTGCACATTCAGCACCACAGTCCTCTCTCCCAGTGTGCCTTGCTCATCATCTGGTGCTTCTCTCCTCCTCTCCATTCCTGGGAGGTTACAGCAGTGCCGGCAGCGGTAGATGGATGAGGATGTGAGGAGAGAACAGCTGGAGACAGAGGAAGATAGGAGCAGAGGCCTGCAGCTAATTAGCTATAAATTATCATTACTTATGGCTCTGGCACCTGAGGAACTAGGCAGATGGGACTGCAGCTCCATATCCTGACCGTGGCGTAGTGGTTAGCTCTCTCGCCTTGCAGCACTGGGTCCCTAGTTCGAATCCCAGCCAGGGCACTATCTGCAAAGAGTTTGTATGTTCTCTCCGTGTCTGCGTGGGTTTCCTCTGGGCACTCCGGTTTCCTCCCACATTCCAAAAACATACGGATAAGTTAATTGGCTCCCCCTAAAAATTGGCCCTAGACTACAGTACTTACACTACATAATATAGACATATGGCAATGGTAGGGATTAGATTGTGAGCTCCTTTGAGGGACAGTTAGTGACAAGATATATATATATATACACTGTACAGCGCTGCGTAATATGTCGGCGCTATATAAATACTTAATAATAATAATAATACCTGAGCCCACCTGTCCATCATCTACTAACCCCAAACCCTCCAAGAGCCATAGCAACAAACCTCCCAGCTGGGGCAGTGCCAATACCAGGACCGAAACAGCAGAGGCCACCCAACCACTCTCCCTTGTTACCTGTCTCCTCCTCCCCCCCCCCCCCCCCCCCCAGCAGTGACCCACCAGCCTTCATCTTTGCACAGACTCTCTGAGATAGCCAGATGTACCCCCAGTATTAGGTGGTCCCCTTTACCTTGAGATGGGCAAAAATAAAAATATATGCACGTGTGTGCTGCCCTGTACTGCTCCCAGCGACAAGAGCAGGATGTCCTCCTCTGTAACAAAGTAATCCACCCCGACCTCTGCTCTGCTCAGTATATAACAATCACACAATTACCTCTTCCAGCCGCGTGGTCTCTCCACTTCCTGCAACATCCTATCCTGCTCTGTTACATCACTTCCTATCTGTGTTACATCACTTCTTATCTTTGGGTTAATTTCCTCCTTTCTCTGCGTTCCACCAGGGAGGTGCGATGTCGCCATCTTGTGGTAAATAGGCTAACTGCAGCCTCTGTGGAATCACCTGCCTTTAGTCATCTATTATTATTATTATTTATAACTGCACAGTCATCTCATCCTCTTCACCTTCCATTACTATTACTAGTGAATGTATGCCTGTTGGGCATTGCACAGGTTGTAGGATTGGTTACAGTGGGAGACTAGTACAGACAAGTTATAGATAAACCAGAGGCGCCAATAGGATAAAAAATAGTGCCAATATTAAAACCATAAAATTTGTGGGTGGCAATGGTGGAGTTGCCCACCCTACAAACAACGAAGACCAATTTGTATGGTAAAACAATTTTAATCAATTTAGTACTCCTAATAACAAAACAGTTTGCAACGCGTTTCACGGGACACAAGCCCGCTTCCTCAGGCAAAAGCAATTACAAGCAGGAGCAACTGCAAAATAAAAAGACATATATACACGAAACAATCAATAAAAGGACAAACAAAAACCATAAAAAGCCAATAATACAACTCTGATCAAAAATTGATTATAAAATTGGTCATGAATAAACTGATTGTGCATGATTACGCCCACATGAAAAATTAACTGCACAAAGATGATTGTAATTTTTGTCCTAAAGACAATTATCTTGTAGTCCCTGTCAGCAATATAAAACTTTAACTTTAATTTATATGTTCATAATTATAATATACATGAAAAGCGCCTCATTAAAACTGTAATTCATCATAATTATGGCTCTCAAAAAGTGATTCATATATCTCTCTGGGCCAGAAAAATAAACTTAAATTTATAATTTATAAGTTTCCACAATTGATGATATCTATATACACGACAAGAACAATATAATGTCATCATATGTCTCTGTTTTCATTGGGTGAAATGTATATACACCCAGATATAGGGGAAAAAAAACGACATAAAGTGACATAACATTTTAGAGTTGATAGGTAAATGTAGCGCATGTTCCTTAATACACAAATATATAGGGAGAACCTGACATAAAGCTTTAGAGTTGGTAGGTCAGTATTGCACATGTCCCCTGATTAATAAATAAACTAACTAACAGACAAACAAACATCTGAACTAAACAGGAGCTCTAAAAACGTTCCCTTATGCATACTAAATGGTCTTGCGTCAGTCTATCTGGACTAAATGTACGGCTGTAGGTGTTTGAACCCTAGTGTATACAGCCCGTGGTGAGAGTAGTAGATGAGGTAATAAGCAGTGATAGAAACATAAACATAGGTTCAGCGAACTTACCCCAGCAATGGTCTGAACTGGCTTGGCACCTCTGTGCTCGCTGGGTGCCATGGCTGCTGCTATATACCCCACGCTCGATACTAGCTTGTAGTGGGCGTGGCTCAGGGTCAGCCGTGCGCGGAAGTGGACGCTAACCGTCACACCACATTTGGTTACACGTCCCCGGCGGAATTGCGTCAGATGAGGGCATGAGTTCAGTATGGCCATGTTTGCTTAGGCTAATGCTGGATCTTCAGGGGGCGGAAGTGCGTCATGTGTGGGCTAGAAGCCATAGACGCCATGTTAGGTGCTGGAGGATGAGCGCCTCTGGTGCTTCCAATATATAGGGGCCGACAAAGGGCCAAGCTTTAATAAGGGGTACCTAAAGATAATAGTGCCCATCTGTATAATAAAGTAAGTAACAAAATCTTTGAGGTATTGAAAAGTAGAAGAATTACGAGAATTACGAGAACGTAGCTGTCTCATAGTAGTAAATATTGTATATTGTACCCTTGCCCCATCTAGTGGTTAAAACGCAGATTGCAGTAATTGGGACATATTGGGAGGTGTCTATAGCTTATTAGACTGGGAGCATAGTAGCCAATATGCTATGTGTTATACTGGACCCAGGGGTATGGTATGGTGATTTCTCTAGATAGAGCGCTGAACAAGATAATATTGCCCACCTTATTGGGAGTAGAAGTAATAGTCATGACGATGATAATAATGATAATAAACATAATAATAAGACCAAGTAAAAGGTTAATCATAAGGAAGAATACAATGATCACATGAAATGTGATGTATACAATTATAGATTGTGAATTTAAAACATAATATAACTATGAATTTTATATAAAAATGAAAGAGGAGAGCGACTGTTCTGGGATAAAAATTAAAAATAAATGGTAAATTGTAAAAATATATAAAAACATTTTTTAAAAACTATATATATATATAAAAAGGGGGAAAAGGGAAATAAAATAAAATAAAACCCTATAGCGTCGGGCCATATAAGATAGATACCAACAACCATAGTATACTGATACTATGTGTTAGTCATATATATACCCATCCGTGCCTCTAAGAGTATTTGTTGTATATTTGTTTCAATGATAGCACACAGTCACAATGATGATCATAAAAAATTATAAAGTATAAAATATGACGTATAGCTAGGGGTCCCTATCTGTTGCACTAAACCCGCCTAGCTATTATGTTGTTGTATATTGTGTTGTTGTATGGTACTTCTAAAAGGTTTTCTCCAATTGTTCATTCAGCCCCAAGGGCACTAGAGTTTTTAGGGTTTGGATCCAGAACATCTCCCTATTTTTTAGGGTCTGGATCGCATTTGGTATCAGCGGATTAATTTGTTCTAGGGCTACGAATGAAAGCAATGATACATTTCTACTATGAATTTGGTCAAAATGTCTGGATAGACTGTGCGTGGCCAGGCCTTTAAGGATGTTACGCCTGTGTTGTCCAATTCTGTCCCGTAGTTGTTGGCTGGTGCGTCCCACATATTGTACATCACAGGGACAGGTCGCCACGTAAATGACCATTTTTGAGTCACAGTCTATATGTTTTTTGATGGGGTAGGAGATCTCGTTGACTGTTGCTACCAGATGATCTACATTCGTTATGAAGGAACACGCTAAACAACGTGTCTTGTTACATGGAAAGGACCCTACTGGTCGGGAAGGTGTTTTTAAAAATGTCCTGATTTTGCTTGGTGCCAGTAGGTTGCGAAGGTTGGGTGCTCTGCGGAATGTCATTATTGGTTTTTTTGGGATACAGTCTCGTAAGTATGGGTCCTGTTGCAGGATTTCCCACCTATGGGTTAAAATATTTTTTATGTTTGTATGTTGTGCATTATATTTGGTGATAAATCGTAGTGTGGTTTCTGAATTATTATATGATGTGTTACTGTCGGTTTTCGAGGATGTGTGGGGATACCTAGCTTTGAATTTGGCATTTTGTATGAGTTTTTTCGGGTATTTTCTTTCCTTAAATTTATTAACCAGAGTTTTGGATTGGGTTTCATAATCTTGTATGTCCGTACAGTTTTTATAGATGCGTTTGAATTGGTTATACGGGGTGTTGGTGGTCCATGGTTTGTAGTGGAAACTGTCAAAGTGAATATAGCTATTTGAATCAACCTGTTTAAAAAAAGTTTTGGTTTTGATTTTCCCCTCGTTATGGAACAAGACTAGATCCAAAAACTCCAGAGCTATGTTGCTATGCTGGGAGGTGAAAGAAAGCTTGGCTCTGTTTGAATTAAGGTAATTGAGAAATTGCGGAATCAATGTTGTGTCGCCCTGCCAGATGAACACTAGATCATCAATGTACCGTTTGTATAGTACAATGTGATCACGAAATGGGTTGTTATTATGGATATAGATGATTTCAAGTAATCCCATGGCCAGGTTAGCATAACTGGGCGCAAAGCTGCTGCCCATAGCTGTACCCCCTATTTGCTGGTAGATGGTGTCCATAAAGGAGAAATAATTATGTGTTAATATGAATTCAACACATTGTAACAAGAAGCTTTTTTGTTTCTGTGGCATGTCTGGGTCTGACTGCAAAAAGTATTGTGTGGCTTCAGTCCCAAACTCATGCGTGATGTTGGTGTACAGGGCTGTTACGTCACATGTCAGCCATGTATAGTCGGATTTCCAGTCGTGATCCTTAAGTAGGTCTATAAGGTGTTGAGAATCTCTTGTGTAGGAGTCTAGTTGGCGCACATATTTCTGTAGGTGCTGATCAACATACTTTGATAAATTACTGGTGATAGAATTAATGCCGGATATTATGGGTCTTCCTGGGGGGTTTTGCAAATTCTTATGTATTTTTGGTAATTGGTAAAAGAAGGGGGTAGTGGGGTTCTCAATCATAATGAAATTCTTCTCATTTTTAGTGATCAAGCCATCCATCATAGCCGTGTTAATGAAGGTTTTCAGTGCCGTATGATATACAATAGTGGGATCAGAAGACAGTGTACAATAGCTGATGGGATCTTGAAGTAAGCGGTGAGATTCCTTGATATAGTCCTCTCTATTGAGTAAGACTATTCCTCCTCCCTTATCTGCGGGTTTGATGACCAAGTTTGTATTGTTTTTAAGGTTATTGAGGGCAATTTTTTCAGATTGTGTCAAGTTGGAGGGGAATTTTAAGTTATCCTGACTTAATTTTTGTAGGTCCTCCAGTGCCAATGCATAAAATGTTTCTATAAAATTCCCCTTGGAGGCTGTGGGATAAAACCTGGAGCGGCCTTTTAGAGAGGTTACTATACATTTTTCCAATTGTATTTCCTGTTCATTTACCGTGATTGTTGGTGTAGTGTTATCTTGAGTCAAGATTGGCATTGTGGTTTTGTCTATTTTCTTTAATGCAAAATGTCTTTTCAAAGTGAGTTTTCGGACAAAAGTGTTAAGATCTGTATATAGTTCACTCAGTTGGGCCATGTTGGTAGGACAAAAAGACAGTCCCTTGCTCAGCAATTTTGTCTCATTTTCTTTGAGTATATAGCTGGATAAATTAAAGATGGATTTGGTGCTACTACCCGTGGATATAGCTAGGTTCTGTTCCTTTTTTCTTCCGCCCCTACCCCTTGACCCTCGTTTCCTGCGTCCTGGTATGAGCGTTTGCGCATGCTTTTGGGTTGAAGGAACATACGTATTGGTTTCGGACTGGGGAGTTGTTTGTGTAATGAGTCTGGCGGGTGGGTGGTGAGGGTGGGTGGAAGATCTAAAAAAGATTCTGAGTGTTCATTTGGGCTTTCTGGTGCTAGATTGTTGGGATTGGGTGATGATGGCTCTTGTGTGGGTGTGTTGTGGATGTTATCTTGGAATGATGAAGAGGTGCTATCCTGAGTGCTGTAGGTGCTAAATTGTGTAAGGTTCTCTTCCACTATTGCTTGATTAATATTGGTGAAGGAGTTTTGGGTTATTGTGATTAAGGTATTCCCTGCATCATGGTTTGGATCTGGTAGGCTAGCCTCTACGTTAATATTAATATTGTCCGATGAGGTCGATTCTGTTTTGGTGATGGCCTCCGCTCTAGGTTCCGAAGGATCGCCTGATGGGCCCGAGGTGTGAGTAAATTCAATATCATAATGGCCAACTACTTTGACTGGTGGGTTGGCTGTGTGTCTAAACAGAGTGGGGGGTGGTGGTCCTTTTGTGAAAGTAAATTTAGGTGAGTTCAGAAGTTCCACAATAGACTGCGTTTTTTGTTTATCCAGTGAGTTGTGAGTCACCGTTTTCTTTATTTTCCTTATTTTTGGACCATTTAGGCTGGGTCGTGATCCCACCGAACCACTAAAGAGTGGAAGGTTTTGTAGTGTTGGTGTTTTAGAAAAGGCGAATTTGTGTAATCCTGATGGAGGGGGAATCTCGTTTGTCACTGGAATCTGTTTATTTTCGAGTGTATTAGGTTCCTGTATTGGGGGTAGTGTTGTTTGGGGGGATTTATTAGAGATATGGTTTATTACTGTGAGTGTGGTGGTTGGGTCCACTGGTTTTTTGAGCATCTGAGTGATAGGGGGAGGGGGGAAATTGGGATAAAGGAAAGGTGGTGGGGGGATGTTGAGTTTCATTAACTGGGGGATATTAGAGGAGGTGCCCACCGGTATGTATGGTCCATTAGCTGGTGTGGGCCTAGGTGTATATTGTTCTTTGGGATGTATGGGAGGGTCTGGGTGCCTCGGTGGTGGTAAGGGTCCTCTGGGTTTTCTTTCCCTTTCCCTGTGTTCGGCATATGCCAGTCTATCTCTATTTAGTTTCCCAAGTTTGTTATCCGTTGTGTCATGTTCAAATTTCCTCACTCTAGTAATCATGTTTGACATGAGTGCTTGGTATTTTACACTTCCGGTGTGGGGAACTAATGTTTCCCTACACTCCTTTATAATAGGCTGGATCTCATCTATTAGGGAGGTACGTTTATGGATGATTCTTGTCATCATGCCTTCTGAGCAAGTTTCTAAATATTGATACCAATCCTCTGTGAAGACTGTATCTTTTGGGAAGGCTGAGAGCGTTTTAACCCTTATGCCGTCTGGAGAAATTTTCTCCTCTATATAGGTCTGTTGCATAGAGATATCAGCCTGATGGAAAAATTCGTCCTTCAGAGCATTTTCTAATTTTTGGAATATGGGTTTTAAGTCAATCTGAACCTCAATGTCCTTGGATGGGGGGTCCTGTAATTTCCCCAGGGCATCTGGTATACTTGGTTTTTTGAATACTGCAAGAAGGTCATTTCTGTGTGTGTTCCTTTGTTCGATGAAGTTCATTCTTCCGGTATATTGTATGTGATCAATTGACGATCCAAACTCTATGGGGTCTGCAATCGATTGGCCGTAGGACTTGTCCTCGGTAGGTATGTAATGAGAAAAAGGAGAAACAATCGAGAGCCCCCGATAGTGTATTATTGGAGATAAGTGGTTATAAGTGAGGTAATAAAAGTTTATACTCACAAGTATGGGTTGCCGAGATTAGGCAACCACTTGTATCACAGACGGGGAGATTATACCTGTCCCCGCTCAGGTTAAGAAGTCGCTCTCTGTGCAGAAAAAAGAGGGGTGTCCACACCCATCCACCAGGTGGATAATCACGTTATAGATAAACCAGAGGCGCCAATAGGATAAAAAATAGTGCCAATATTAAAACCATAAAATTTGTGGGTGGCAATGGTGGAGTTGCCCACCCTACAAACAACGAAGACCAATTTGTATGGTAAAACAATTTTAATCAATTTAGTACTCCTAATAACAAAACAGTTTGCAACGCGTTTCACGGGACACAAGCCCGCTTCCTCAGGCAAAAGCAATTACAAGCAGGAGCAACTGCAAAATAAAAAGACATATATACACGAAACAATCAATAAAAGGACAAACAAAAACCATAAAAAGCCAATAATACAACTCTGATCAAAAATTGATTATAAAATTGGTCATGAATAAACTGATTGTGCATGATTACGCCCACATGAAAAATTAACTGCACAAAGATGATTGTAATTTTTGTCCTAAAGACAATTATCTTGTAGTCCCTGTCAGCAATATAAAACCTTAACTTTAATTTATATGTTCATAATTATAATATACATGAAAAGCGCCTCATTAAAACTGTAATTCATCATAATTATGGCTCTCAAAAAGTGATTCATATATCTCTCTGGGCCAGAAAAATAAACTTAAATTTATAATTTATAAGTTTCCACAATTGATGATATCTATATACACGACAAGAACAATATAATGTCATCATATGTCTCTGTTTTCATTGGGTGAAATGTATATACACCCAGATATAGGGGAAAAAAAACGACATAAAGTGACATAACATTTTAGAGTTGATAGGTAAATGTAGCGCATGTTCCTTAATACACAAATATATAGGGAGAACCTGACATAAAGCTTTAGAGTTGGTAGGTCAGTATTGCACATGTCCCCTGATTAATAAATAAACTAACTAACAGACAAACAAACATCTGAACTAAACAGGAGCTCTAAAAACGTTCCCTTATGCATACTAAATGGTCTTGCGTCAGTCTATCTGGACTAAATGTACGGCTGTAGGTGTTTGAACCCTAGTGTATACAGCCCGTGGTGAGAGTAGTAGATGAGGTAATAAGCAGTGATAGAAACATAAACATAGGTTCAGCGAACTTACCCCAGCAATGGTCTGAACTGGCTTGGCACCTCTGTGCTCGCTGGGTGCCATGGCTGCTGCTATATACCCCACGCTCGATACTAGCTTGTAGTGGGCGTGGCTCAGGGTCAGCCGTGCGCGGAAGTGGACGCTAACCGTCACACCACATTTGGTTACACGTCCCCGGCGGAATTGCGTCAGATGAGGGCATGAGTTCAGTATGGCCATGTTTGCTTAGGCTAATGCTGGATCTTCAGGGGGCGGAAGTGCGTCATGTGTGGGCTAGAAGCCATAGACGCCATGTTAGGTGCTGGAGGATGAGCGCCTCTGGTGCTTCCAATATATAGGGGCCGACAAAGGGCCAAGCTTTAATAAGGGGTACCTAAAGATAATAGTGCCCATCTGTATAATAAAGTAAGTAACAAAATCTTTGAGGTATTGAAAAGTAGAAGAATTACGAGAATTACGAGAACGGAGCTGTCTCATAGTAGTAAATATTGTATATTGTACCCTTGCCCCATCTAGTGGTTAAAACGCAGATTGCAGTAATTGGGACATATTGGGAGGTGTCTATAGCTTATTAGACTGGGAGCATAGTAGCCAATATGCTATGTGTTATACTGGACCCAGGGGTATGGTATGGTGATTTCTCTAGATAGAGCGCTGAACAAGATAATATTGCCCACCTTATTGGGAGTAGAAGTAATAGTCATGACGATGATAATAATGATAATAAACATAATAATAAGACCAAGTAAAAGGTTAATCATAAGGAAGAATACAATGATCACATGAAATGTGATGTATACAATTATAGATTGTGAATTTAAAACATAATATAACTATGAATTTTATATAAAAATGAAAGAGGAGAGCGACTGTTCTGGGATAAAAATTAAAAATAAATGGTAAATTGTAAAAATATATAAAAAAAAAGCTATAGACACCTCCCAATATGTCCCAATTACTGCAATCTGCGTTTTAACCACTAGATGGGGCAAGGGTACAATATACAATATTTACTACTATGAGACAGCTCCGTTCTCGTAATTCTCGTAATTCTTCTACTTTTCAATACCTCAAAGATTTTGTTACTTACTTTATTATACAGATGGGCACTATTATCTTTAGGTACCCCTTATTAAAGCTTGGCCCTTTGTCGGCCCCTATATATTGGAAGCACCAGAGGCGCTCATCCTCCAGCACCTAACATGGTGTCTATGGCTTCTAGCCCACACATGACGCACTTCCGCCCCCTGAAGATCCAGCATTAGCCTAAGCAAACATGGCCATACTGAACTCATGCCCTCATCTGACGCAATTCCGCCGGGGACGTGTAACCAAATGTGGTGTGACGGTTAGCGTCCACTTCCGCGCACGGCTGACCCTGAGCCACGCCCACTACAAGCTAGTATCGAGCGTGGGGTATATAGCAGCAGCCATGGCACCCAGCGAGCACAGAGGTGCCAAGCCAGTTCAGACCATTGCTGGGGTAAGTTCGCTGAACCTATGTTTATGTTTCTATCACTGCTTATTACCTCATCTACTACTCTCACCACGGGCTGTATACACTAGGGTTCAAACACCTACAGCCGTACATTTAGTCCAGATAGACTGACGCAAGACCATTTAGTATGCATAAGGGAACGTTTTTAGAGCTCCTGTTTAGTTCAGATGTTTGTTTGTCTGTTAGTTAGTTTATTTATTAATCAGGGGACATGTGCAATACTGACCTACCAACTCTAAAGCTTTATGTCAGGTTCTCCCTATATATTTGTGTATTAAGGAACATGCGCTACATTTACCTATCAACTCTAAAATGTTATGTCACTTTATGTCGTTTTTTTTCCCCTATATCTGGGTGTATATACATTTCACCCAATGAAAACAGAGACATATGATGACATTATATTGTTCTTGTCGTGTATATAGATATCATCAATTGTGGAAACTTATAAATTATAAATTTAAGTTTATTTTTCTGGCCCAGAGAGATATATGAATCACTTTTTGAGAGCCATAATTATGATGAATTACAGTTTTAATGAGGCGCTTTTCATGTATATTATAATTATGAACATATAAATTAAAGTTAAGGTTTTATATTGCTGACAGGGACTACAAGATAATTGTCTTTAGGACAAAAATTACAATCATCTTTGTGCAGTTAATTTTTCATGTGGGCGTAATCATGCACAATCAGTTTATTCATGACCAATTTTATAATCAATTTTTGATCAGAGTTGTATTATTGGCTTTTTATGGTTTTTGTTTGTCCTTTTATTGATTGTTTCGTGTATATATGTCTTTTTATTTTGCAGTTGCTCCTGCTTGTAATTGCTTTTGCCTGAGGAAGCGGGCTTGTGTCCCGTGAAACGCGTTGCAAACTGTTTTGTTATTAGGAGTACTAAATTGATTAAAATTGTTTTACCATACAAATTGGTCTTCGTTGTTTGTAGGGTGGGCAACTCCACCATTGCCACCCACAAATTTTATGGTTTTAATATTGGCACTATTTTTTATCCTATTGGCGCCTCTGGTTTATCTATAACGTGATTATCCACCTGGTGGATGGGTGTGGACACCCCTCTTTTTTCTGCACAGAGAGCGACTTCTTAACCTGAGCGGGGACAGGTATAATCTCCCCGTCTGTGATACAAGTGGTTGCCTAATCTCGGCAACCCATACTTGTGAGTATAAACTTTTATTACCTCACTTATAACCACTTATCTCCAATAATACACTATCGGGGGCTCTCGATTGTTTCTCCTTTTTCTCATTAAGTACAGACAAGTGTATGGTGGATTGGTCTGATTTTCCAATAATTCAATCAATCAAGAAATTTGTTAAATTTAAAACATCTAAAGAAAAATGGAAAAAAAAAAGAAAAGTATGGCTTCCTTAACTACTTCATGCCACAGGCTATTTTACTCTTCCCCCCAAGTGCCATTTTTACACTTCAGCACTCCATGGCCATAACTTTATCACTAGTTATCACACCTAAATGATCTATACCTGGTTGTTTTTTTTTTTTTCACCAGAAATTAGGCGTTTTGCGGGTGATACTTGTTTTCAGTAATTATTTCATTTTCTGTGTATTTTAAAGGGAAAAACAAAGTAAAATAAAAAATAAAAAAAACCAATACAATATGTCTTAAGTTCCATCCCCTTTAGTTTTAAATAAACACTTTTTTTTAATTACATGCTGTAACTTTGGACGGAGGTCTCACATACAAGCAAAAAGACAAAAAAAAGCCTTGAGACAAGCAAATAACTCCCTCGAAAATTCCACTGGCCCAGCTACCTTCCTCTTCAGCATGAGTAACCAGGCCTGGTGCACACCAAAAAACGCTAGCAGATCTGCAAAATGCTAGCAGATTTTGAAACGCTTTTTGTTATTTTTCTGTAGCGTTTCAGCTAGCATTTTGCGGTTTTGTGAAGCGTTTTTGGTGTAGTAGATTTCATGTATTGTTACAGTAAAGCTGTTACTGAACAGCTACTGTAACAAAAAACGCCTGGCAAACCGCTCTGAAGTGCCATTTTTCAGACCGGTTTGCGTTTTTCCTATACTTAACATTGAGGCAGAAACGCCTCCGCAATCCAAAATCTGCAGCAGCCCGGGAGTATGCGTTTCTGCAAAACGCCTCCCGCTCTGGTGTGCACCAGCCCATTGAAATACATTACCCTAGCGGATCCGCACCCGCAAGCGGATCGCAAACCGCAGCAGAACCGCTCTGGTGTGCACTAGGCCCCATAATGAGGATAAAAGAAGTGGTGATTTCTCCGCTGGACAGTAAAACACATATTCTCTGGATAGTGCAATGAGTCAAGTATCTGAAAGATCCCGCTCTCCAGTTTTAAAGTTCAGTTTAGTAGCTTTCCTTTAGTTTTGATAATAAGCGAACTAGGACTTGGTTACCACTGCAACAGACCGGAACTTCAGTTGAATCATTTAGAGTTGGCCACAGCCGCGCTGGTCGGCGTAGTTCTGTGCAGTTTTGCCTCATTACAAACTTTCCTGCTGGATAAATAGAAGTTGTTGTGAAAACTAATGACAATATTTCCATATAAAAGGGAAAGAAGCTTTATGAAGCGGGCGGTGAACTGTGAGTAACCGTTATAGAAGATATAGTGGCAAACAGAGCCCTAAATGTATAAGTTTATGGATGCATAGCTTTGCATTAGATGAATTAAGAACTGTGATTTTTTTTTCTTTTACACATTTTTAATATCATTTTTTACCAGTATATGTTTTTGTATCAGCAAAAATTAGAGTAGCAGTGGATGCTCCATGACAGTCATCATCGCAGCAACCTTTTTCAAGCAAGATCTTGCGGTGTGTGTGATTTTGTGATGATTGGTTGTGAGTGGGGTTGGATGTATGGCAACACGCTGGTGTAGTGGTTAGCGCTCTCGCCTTGCAGCTCTGGGTCCCCGGTTCATGTGATTTTGTGATGATTGGTTGTGAGTGTAGTTGGATGTATGGCAACACGCTGGTGTAGTGGTTAGCGCTCTCGCCTTGCAGCTCTGGGTTCCCGGTTCGAATTCCAGCCAGGTCAACATCTGCAAGGAGTTTGTATGCTCGCCCCGCATCTGCGTGGGTTTTCTCCGGGCACTCCAATTTCCTCCCACATCCCAGGAACATACAGATAAGTTAATTGGCTTCCCCCTAAAAAAATTGGCCCTAGCCTACAATAAAAAAAATAAATACACTACACGATATAGACATAGGACTCTGGTAGGGTTTAGATTGTGAGCTCCTCTAAAGGGACAGTTAGTGACAAGACTGTATACTCTGTACAGCGCTGTGGAAGATGTTGGCGCTATATAAATATTAAGAAAACAATGCCCACAATGTATACATTAATATGTATCATTAGTGCAGCTTCCCAATATATCCTAAAATACAGCCCACAATGCGCAGACCCAACCATGATTTCCAGCTAACAGCCTCACCAGCAGATTCCAGAAGAAAGACCACTTCTTACCCCAGAAGATCAGAGAACAAAAGCTCCCCCCTCCTCCCCAGCACATGGTCAAAAGACTATCTTCTTCCTTGACTCCACCCCCTCACCAACATCACTTCCCTTTAGAAGGCTCAATGTCATTGGCTGAAAGGATGCTTTTCAGGAGATTTAAAAACTTTATCTCTGCCTAAGGTCAGTTAAGCAGCAAGTGAAGTCTTTGTTCTCTAGGGCTTTTGTTTAACTGTTGCTTGTGGAAGAAGATTCCAGCATCCAGGCTATTGTTTACTTGTGTGCTTTGGCTGGCTGCCCCACAGCAAACTGTGAAACACATAGGCCTGGTGCACACCAAAACCCGTTAGCAGATCTGCAAAATGCTAGCAGATTTTGAAACGCTTTTTCTTATTTTTCTGTAGCGTTTCGCGGTTTTGTGTAGCGGTTTTGGTGCAGTACATTTCATATATTGTTACAGTAAAGCTGTTACTGAACAGCTTCTGTAACAAAAACGCCGGCAAAACCGCTCTGAACAGGCGTTTTTCAGAGCGGTTTGCGTTTTTCCTATACTTAACATTGAGGCAGAAACGCATCCGAAATCCAAAAAATGCCTCACCCAGGCATTTTTCGTTTCTGCAAAACGCCTCCCGCTCTGGTGTGCACCAGCCCATTGAAATACATTACCCTAGCGGATCCACACCCGCAGGTGGATCGCAAACCGCAGCAGAACCGCTCTGGTGTGCACTAGGCCAATGCCTCACCCCGGGAGTATGCGTTTCTGCAAAACGCCTCCCGCTCTGGTGTGTACCACCCCATTGAGATACATTGACCAAGCGGATCCGCGGCTGCAGAAACGCTGAAAAAGCCGCTCGGTGTGCACCAGCCCATAGTCCATTTCTTACAAGAGGATAAAAATTGATTATGTTGAAGGTCCCTAACCTCCCTAGCAGTATTGATGTATATACACGTCAATACAAAACATGCTGTGATTGATGTGCATACAGGCCAATACTCTCCTGCACTGTATACTAGACCCTTGCTTGACACATTTTGGCAAGTTACAGGAAAAAAAGTTATGGAAATTAATTGGATAACTTTTTGCAAATAAATCCCGGGGAAACTGAACGCCAGGGAGGTTAAAGGACAACTGAAGTGAAAGGGATATGGAGGGTGCCATGTTGATTTATTTTTAAGCATATCAGTTGCCCGCCTGTCCTGCTGATCCTCTGCCTCTAATACTTTTATCCATAGACCCTGAACAAGCATGCAGCAGATCAGGTGTTTCTGACATTATTGTCAGTTCTGACAAGACTAGCTGCATGCTTGTTTCTGGTGTGATTCAGACACTACTGCAGCCAAATAGATCAGCAGGACTGCCAGGCAACTCGTATGGTTTAAAAGGAAATAAATATGGCAGCCTCCATATATCTCTCACTACAGTTGTTCTTTATTGGACAACTGAAGTGGGAAGAATATGGAGGTGGAAATCAAGTTTTTTTTCTCATGTTCCCTTTGTTCTGCTTAAAGGGGATCCGAGGTGAACTTTGACTCATTGCATAATTGTTTTCCTTTCCTATTGTTTATAGGGCATTCCTCAAGCCAAATACTTTTTTGTTTTTTATAATAAAAAAGGAGAACCGAGAGCCCAATATAGTGTAGTATGTCTAGGCAAATGGTATAATGAGAAGGAGTAAAAATGGTATACTCACAAACCAGGGTTACCTCCAGGCAACCACTGTATAGGCAGGGGAGGAGATTGGCCTGTCCTCACTCAGGGCTAAGACGTCGCTCTCTGTAGACGTGAAGAAAAAGGGGTATCCCCCTCCACCAAGGGTGGATATATAATGTATTATGAACTGAACAGAGGCGCCAAAAGGATAAAAGTAATATTTAAAATATTTAAAAATGCTTAGGAGGCAGTGGTGGACTTACCTCCTTCAAGCAGACACAAGAGTACTGTGTAATTCAACAAAGATAATATTTAATGGTACACTCCTAGGGTTTAGTACAACGTGTTTCGCAGGGCTACACCCGCTTCATCAGGCAGTAAAAGTAGGAGCACACAGCTGGGGACAAAAGGCACATATTGCTGTGTGGTCGGACAGAACGTGTTTAACAGTTAAATCAATTTCATTGTAGTGGGGGTTTTTTTTTGGGGGGGGGGGAGCGAGGAAGGCACTCAGCGTAAGGTATGATGAGGATGAGAGTGGTAGAGGGTAGGAGGTGGTGCTGGAGAAGTTGGTGTGCAACTACTACTATAGTGGTGCTTCAATGTGGTGATAGTGGGATGATGATACCACTTGTGTTCATGGTATAAGACACCTGGAAATTTCATAGGGAAAGAGAGTGAATGGTGTATAATGTTTAGACAGACTAGGATGAATAAAAGGGGGGAGACAAACAGATTGAAATTGCAGAAAACAATCATGAGACTTACCAGCGTAATTCACAGGAATCATAATGTGGACAGTGCAATACATCTGTTATGTAAGTAGAACTAGTATTTATCTACTTATATATGTGTTATTTCTAGGTTAGCATGGGTGTCACTTGTTCTAGAGAATCTGTATTGTTAAAATCGCACAAAAGTAAACATACCAGTGCGTTAGGGGACATCTCCTATTCCCCTCTGTCACAATCTCGCTGCTCCCCGCCGCATTAAAAGTGGTTAAAAACAGTTTTAAAAAGTTTGTTTATAAACAAACAAAATGGCCACCAAAACAGGAAGTAGGTTGATGTACAGTATGTCCACACATAGAAAATACATCCATACACAAACAGGCTGTATACACCCTTCCCTTTTGAATCTCAAGAGATTATTTGCGTGTTTTTTTTCCCCTGCAGCTCTCATGCACTGAAGTGACAGGCTGATCCTTTCTTCCTGCAAACAGCTCTGCCTGTGTTTAATACCTCAGTATGTGAAAGCCCAGCCAGCACAGAGGACAATTTATCCAGCTTGTAAATGATGAGAGGAGAGAAAAGCTGCCCTAATCTAAATAACACACAGGCAGTGTGCATAGAGGGGCCTGGAGGGGGGTGTGCATAGCAGAACCAAAACACTGAAGAACTTGGCAGCCTTCCAGACACAGGACGACAAGTCCGACAGGGGAAAGATAAGCTGATTTATTACAGAGATGGTGATAGTAGAAAGTGCTGCAGTAAACCAGAGCACATCAGAATAGGTTTTGGAACTTGTAGGATGGTAGAAAACTATATGCAATTTTTGTTACAGTCTCTTTAATAAAAAAAAAAAGTCTTTAGGAAATGCTGTGGGGGTCCTGAATCGCATACCGTCAGGCAAATTCCCCTCTTTAATATAACTCCACTGAATCCTGATGCCAGCCTGATTGAAGAACTCATCCTACAATGTTGCTTCCAGTTTATAAAATATAGGTTTAAAATCCACCGACTCAATGTCAGGTCTGGATGTCCCTATAGCAGTTCCATTGGGAGTAGTTGTGGTAATTTTCTTAAAGGAAAACTGCAAGGAGAGGTATATGGAGGCTGCCATATTTATTTAGTTTTAACCAATACCAGTTACTTGGCTGTCCTGCTGATCCTCTGCCTATAATACTTTTAGCCCTAGCCTCTGAACAAGCATGCAGCAGATCAGACGTTTCTGATATTGTCAGATCTGACAAGCCAAATAGACCAGCAGGGCTGCCAGGCAACTGGTATTGTTTAAAAGGAAATAAATATGGCAGCCTCCATATCCCTCTCATTGCAATTGTCCTTTAAATTGGGACAGCAAGCTATCCCTATGTGTTGCTCTGTCTTAGGTAGAATACATGACGAGATGAGCTGCAATCGACGTGGAAATCTGACAGTGAAACAGTCACAGATACAGGTCCTTCTCACAAAATTAGCATATCATGATAAAGTTGATTTTCTGTAATGTACTGATAAACATTAGACTTTCATATATTTTACATTCATTACACACAACTGAAGTAGTTCAAGCCTTTTATTGTTTTAATACTGATGATTTTGGCATACAGCTCATGAAAACCCAAAATTCCTATCTCAAAAAATGTGCATATCATGAAAAGGTTCTCTAAACGAGCTATTAACCTAATCATCTGAATCAACTAATTAACTCTAAACAACTGCAAAAGATTCCCTAAGGCTTTTAAAAACTCCCAGCCTGGTTCATTACTCAAAACCGCAATCATGGGTAAGACTGCCGGCCTGACTGCTGTCCAGAAGGCCATCATTGACACCCTCAAGGAAGAGGGTAAGACACAGAAAGAAATTTCTGAACGAATAGGCTGTTCCCAGAGTGCTGTATCAAGGCACCTCAGTGGGAAGTCTGTGGGAAGGAAAAAGTGTGGCAGAAAACGCTGCACAACGAGAAGAGGTGACCGGACCCTGAGGAAGATTGTGGAGAAGGACCAGCAGAAGCGCCTGACCTGGGCTACAGAGAAGCAGCACTGGACTGTTGCTCAGTGGTCCAAAGTACTTTTTTTGGATGAAAGCAACTCTTACATGTCATTCGGAAATCAAGGTGCCAGAGTCTGGAGGAAGACTGGGGAGAGGGAAATGCCAAAATGTCTGAAATCCAGTGTCAAGTACCCACAGTCAGTGATGGTCTGGGGTGCCATGTCAGCTGCTGGTGTTGGTCCACTGTGTTTTGTCAAAGGCAGGGTCAATGCAGCTAGCTATCAGGAGATTTTGGAGCACTTCATGCTTCCATCTGCTGAAAAGCTTTATGGAGATGAAGATTTCATTTTTCAGCACAACCTGGCACCTGCTCACAGTGCCAAAACCACTGGCAAATGGTTTACTGACCATGGTATTACTGTGCTCAATTGGCTTGCCAACTCTCCTGACCTGAACCCCATAGAGAATCTGTGGGATATTGTGAAGAGAAAGTTGAGAGA
Organism: Hyperolius riggenbachi; assembly: GCF_040937935.1. Taxonomy (NCBI): domain Eukaryota; kingdom Metazoa; phylum Chordata; class Amphibia; order Anura; family Hyperoliidae; genus Hyperolius; species Hyperolius riggenbachi. The sequence goes on from NC_090655.1 coordinate 262,859,644, forward strand.
TGCAAGACCCAACACTCTGGATGAGCTTAAGGCCATTATCAAAGCATCCTGGGCCTCCATAACACCTGAGCAGTGCCACAGGCTGATTGCCTCCATGCCACGCCGCATTGAAGCTGTCATTTCTGCAAAAGGATTCCCAACCAAGTATTGAGTGCATAACTGAACATAATTATGTGAAGGTTGACTTTTTTTGTTTTAAAAACACTTTTCTTTTATTGGTCGGATGAAATATGCTAATTTTTTGAGATAGGAATTTTGGGTTTTCATGAGCTGTATGCCAAAATCATCAATATTAAAACAATAAAAGGCTTGAACTACTTCAGTTGTGTGTAATGAACCTAAAATATATGAAAGTCTAATGTTTATCAGTACATTACAGAAAATAATGAACTTTATCACAATATGCTAATTTTTTGAGAAGGACCTGTACTCAAAAAGAAAAAAATCAAGAGCCCAAATAGTGCGAACAATAACAATAATAAATATGAATTTATATAAATGAAAATGTACTCATAAAGGTGGTTTACTGCTAAGGCAACCACTGAAATTTCCGGATTTTTTTCTCTCCGTAGATGTAGAAATAGGGGGTAATATCCCTCCACCAAGGGTGGATTCAAGATATCAACAGTTATAACAGAGGTGCCAAATAAGCATAAGACAATTAAAAATGTCCTTGACATACCAGAAAGGGTTTTGCAGGTTCAGTTTTTTTAAAAAACACCTCCATTGACTTACATTAAAATAGTGGTAAAATCGCCGCAATCGCAATTTTTTTGAAAAATCGCAATTACAGCAATTTTTCTGCGATTTTAAGATACGGTAAGTCAATGAAGGCATTTAAAAAAAAAAAAAAAAAACGACCTGCCAATTGTACTTTGGTGTGTCAGGGCCCTTAGAAGGGATGTAGTGGTACACTTACCTCCCCAAAGAAGACTCAACACTCAAGTGTCCAGTAAAAACCATTTCTTTAATCATATGACTCCACAAAATATTTGCACCGCGTTTAACGGGCTACAACCTGCTTCATCAGGAAATAAAAGGAGCGGGGAGGAGCAAATACATGAACTAAGAACTAGTGCCATATATAATACACAATAACATAAATTTCAATACATGTAACTATATAGTAAAAAATCCAAATAAAATTGCTACATCTGTAGATCTAATACATATTCCCTCCAATTAGCACTTAGTACATAACATGCAGGGAGTGGTGAATGATGTCTGGTCATATATGTGGTGATGAGGCTATGGCACTGAGGCCACATTCACACTGGAGTGCTTTTCAGGGAATTTCCAGAGCTTTGCTGATCGCTGATCAACAGAAAAGCGATACGACAAGGCTATCCTTTGGTAGCATTCACACTGCAGTTGCGATTTGTATGAAAATCCCAAATGCACTGCATACAGTATTTTAGGAGCGTTCGCAATGCAATTTTCATACCCCAAATTAGTTATCCCCCTGCTCCCCACCCAGTAGCACCCAGCATGATGCCAATCTCTCCCCACCCAGTGTGATGCCAACCTCTCCCCACCCAGTGTGATCCTCCCCACCCCGCCCAGTGTGATGCCAACTTCTCCCCACCCAGTGTGATCCTCCCCCACCCCGCCCAGCGTGATGCCAACCTCTCCCCACCCACCCAGTGTGATGCCAACCTCTCCCCACCCAGTGTGATCCTCCCCCACCCCACCCAGTGTGATGCCAACCTCTCCCCACCCAGTGTGATCCTCCCCCACCCCACCCAGTGTGATGCCAACCTCTCCCCACCCAGTGTGATCCTCCCCCTTCCCACCCAGTGTGATACCAACCTCTCCAAAACCCAGTGTAATCCTCTCCCACCTCACTCAGTGTAACCACCCCCTCTTCGTTCGGCAATACGTTATTATTAAGTATTATATATAGCGCCGACATCTTCTGCAGCGCTGTACAGAGTATAATGTCTTGTCCCTTAACTGTTCCTCAGAGAAGTTCACAATCTAATCCCTGCCATAGCCATTTATCTATGTATGTATTGTGTAGCGTATCTATTGTAGTCTAAGGTCCAATTTGAGGGAGAAGCCAGTTTACCTTATCCGTATGTTTTTGGGATGTGGGAGGAAACCCACGCAGACACGGGGAGAACATACAAACTCCTTGCAGATATGGACCTGGCTGGGATTCACCCCGGGATCCCAGCGCTGCAAGGTGAGAGTGCTAAGTACTAGGCCACTGTGCTGCCCTTTACTTTCTCACCCAGCAGCACCCAGCGTGACCATACTTCCCCACCCGGCTACTTTTTCATGCCACCCGGCTGGAAAATATTGCTGGGGAGAACACCGAGGAGTCAGCGGTTCCTTCCCCGGGGGTTCCTGAATGCTGCCTTGAAGCTAATGGCAGCTCCTTCTCTGCTGTTTGAGCCAGGACTATTTTGTAGAGGGGTGAGTGCCACGTCATCTGGGAGGAAATCCATCAGCTTCTGCAGCGGCGGCTCCCCCTTCTTCCTCCTTTTGGTGGTGTCCTGGTCTGTTACCATCTCCTCTGCTGATGTGGCCAATAATACTCTGGTTTTGGCAGTGCAGTGAGACGGTTTATTCAGTCTGAGGTATGGAGCATACTAGCTACCCATCCTTCCTGTAGGAGCGGTAGCCACACCCCAGCTTAGTACCCATGCTCATCTCATCATGTCTCTCAGATCAGGGGCAAGAGCAGTTTAAAGGCAACCTTAACCCTTTTGGGACCGGCTGCCTACCCCCCTTCCGTAGGGACCAGGCATTTTCTTCTGGGGGGGGAGGCGGGTTTGTGGGGGGGGGGGGCAGGCAGCCGGATCCCTACAAGGGTTTGCTGGGCTGTGTATCCCTCCTGCCTCCAGATGTCCCCCCCCCCCCCTTCGCCAACAGCCTTTACTCACCTCCCAGGCTCCAGCGATGAGCAGCTGTGGACACCTCCGCTCTCGCTGGCATCCCCGCTCGTACTGTATTGATGCTAAGTGCCGGGTCCCGGCTTGATGACGTCATCAAGCCACGACCCGGAACTTAGCGTCAATACAGTGGGGGTGTCGTCAGAGCGGAGGGGAGCGCTGATCATCGGGGTAACGGCAGGAAGGTGAGTGGATCCTCTTCCTCCCCCCCCCCCCCCCCCCCCCACTGCTGCAGCTTTGTAAGTGACCACTATGATCCGCCGGCGATCATAGTGATCAGGTATGCGATGGCTCCTGATCACTGAGGGGAGATGTCAGCTGTCATATGACAGCTTAATCTCCCCTCTTTGGTACAAACGATCGCATCCGGACGGTTAGTTATTGTGGACGTTGAATCTACGTCCAGTCAGGGTAGCAGCACCACCTTCTGGACGTAGATTCAAACTATGTCGGTCCCCAAAAGGTTAGCTATGAGGGATATGGATGTTTCCTTTTAAATATTACCAGTTGCCTGGCAACCCTGGTAATCTCCTTGGCTGCAGTAGTGTCTGAATCACACACCTGAAACAAGCATGCAGCTAATCAAGTCTGACTTCAGTCAGAGCACCTGATCTGCATGCTTGTTGAGGGGCTGTGGCTAAAAGTATTAGAGACACAGGATCAGCAGGAGAGTCAGACAACTGATAATAATTTAAAAGCAAAAATCCATATCCTTCATGAAAGAGTCCTCAAGATTCTGTGTAAAAATGTATCCATGTGCGCATTGCAATAAACTGAAGAGACAATAAAAAAAGAACACTTATGGCCAAAATATTTCCCACACTCAGTGCATCAAAAGGGCTTCTCACTACTGTGAGTTCTCTCATGTCTGACAAGGTTTCCTTTATCTCTAAAACATTTCCCACACTCAGCACATGGATATGGCTTCACACCAGTGTGAGATCTCTCATGTCTGATAAAGTTTCCTTTATCTCCAAAACATTTCCCACACGCAGCACAGGAATAGGGTTTCTCACCAGTGTGAGATCTCTCATGTGTGACAAGGTGCGATTTACACCCAAAATATTTCCCACACTCAGAACATGCATAGGTCTTCCCGCTAGTGTGAAATCTCTCGTGTCTAACAAGCTCTGATTTCTGAACAAAACATTTGCCACACTCGGTACATGAATAGATCATCTCGTCAGTGTGAGATCTCATATGTGCATTAAGGTTTGATTTATTCCCAAAATATTTCCCACACTTAGCACATGAATAGGGCTTCTCTCCCGTATGAGATCTTTCATGTATAACAACTGCTGCTTTATAGCTAAAACATTTCCCACACTTAGCACATGAATAGGGCTTCTCACCAGTGTGAGATCTCATATGTGTGACAAGGTTTGATTTATGCCCAAACAATTTCCCACACTCAGAACACGAATAGGGCTTCTCTCCAGTGTGAGATCTCTTGTGCGAAACAAGCTCCGTTTTCCTTGAAAAACCTTTCCCACACTCAGCACATACATATGGCTTCTCACCAGTGTGAGATCTCTTATGTGTAACAAGGTTTCCTTTATGTGCAAAACATTTCCCACACTCAGCACATGAATAGGGTTTCTCTCCAGTGTGATATCTTTTGTGTGACTCAAGCTCTGATTTCTGCGCAAAACATTTCCCACACTCTGCACATGAATAAGGCTTCTCTCCAGTATGACATCTCTTGTGTGTGACAAGGCTTGCATTATGGCCAAAACATTTCCCACACTCAGCACATGAATAGGGCTTCTCACCAGTGTGAGATCGCTCATGTTTTACAAGTTCTGATTTATGTAAAAAACAATTCCCACACTCAGCACATGAATAGAGTTTCTCACCAGTATGTGCCCTTTCATGTCTAACAAGTTGTGATTTCCAAACAAAGCATTTCCCACACTCAGCACATGAATAAGGCTTCTCACCAGTGTGATATCGCTCATGTCTGACAAGCTGTGATTTCTGAACAAAACATTTCCCACACCAGGAACAGGAATAAGACCCTCCAGCAGGGGGAAAGCTATGCTGGATATGAGGCTCCTCTGGGTTAGACAGGTGAGAGGAGTCTGGGGGAATATTTGGGGTCACCAGGATATCTGCAGGAGATTCTTGTCCAGTGACATCACCATCCATTGTACAGTCTGTGGATACAGAGAGACGAGTCTCTGAGAGGTTCCTGATGCCGGGACTCCGCCCTGCAAATAGAGAAACATCATCACTTCCTGTTAGAGGATTCTGAGGGGAGGAACAACTATCATTAGGGAGGGTCAGTGAGCTGCTGAGAATTCCAAGTTGAATAAAAAGCTTGTGCAGATTAGAAACTGGCTAAATTGTGTAGCTGCATAACTTAGCATATAATTAGCATAACATTTGCACCATCTCTGAGTTATTAGCATGTCACTGACTATCACTAGTTATCAGCCTGACAGAGAACTGCAGAAGGTTGTGCTCATTACAGGCGGCCAATCACATGACAATAACTTTGCCTTGCGTGCAAATTTTATGTAGCTTGAAATTCATGCAATCAAATTCATTTCCTGACAAATGTATTGCATAGTGATTAGCTGTATATGATTACATTACATTTGCATATAATTCAGAGATATTAGCATTTTTATTGAGCATCCCTACATGTAAAGCATTGGCCACACACTGTAGAGCTTGATGAGACAATGGAAGCAATGTAGACAGCAGAAAACAAAGCAAGCGCTCACCAATATGGGCCGCATCTGAATGACTCACCACCTCATATGCACCGCTTAAATAGCTCAAATACACACTCAGCAATCAGACAGATGCAAAACATATGCAAAACTAAATACTTACCATGCAAAACAGGATAGCACAATGGGTGCTGCTAGCCTGGTAGTTACAGAACTGTGGAAACAAAATATAGGTAAAAGGCTGCGCATCTCTGACCCAATACTGTACAATTGAATGGTTAATCGCTGTGGCGCACACCGCCCCCCCTGGACTAAAATGTACGCCCGCATCCAAACAATGCTATACTGGTCTATGGAGAAATTTTAGCTTCCATCATAGTTTTGCATGCAAAAATATAGATATACTGGACATCTGCACCAACGTTGAGGTAAATCTCCAAGGCAGATGTCCTAACACTAAACTAACCTAAATTAAAAGCAAATGTCTTTGCCCTGGCAGCAGCTACGCTAAAATGTGTAACTTACATTCAATACAGACAGCAGAAAACAAAGCAAGCGCTCACCAATATGGGCCGCATCTGAATGACTCATCACCTCATATGCACCGCTTAAATAGCTCAAATACACACTCAGCAATCAGACAGATGCAAAACATATGCAAAACTAAATACTTACCATGCAAAACAGGATAGCACAATGGGATGCGCAGCCTTTTACCTATATTTTGTTTCCACAGTTCTGTAACTACCAGGCTAGCAGCACCCATTGTGCTATCCTGTTTTGCATGGTAAGTATTTAGTTTTGCATATGTTTTGCATCTGTCTGATTGCTGAGTGTGTATTTGAGCTATTTAAGCGGTGCATATGAGGTGATGAGTCATTCAGATGCGGCCCATATTGGTGAGCGCTTGCTTTGTTTCCTGCTGTCTGTATTGAATGTAAGTTACACATTTTAGCGTAGCTGCTGCCAGGGTAAAGACATGTGCTTTTAACTTAGGTCAGTTTAGTGTTAGGACATCTGCCTTGGAGATTTACCTCAACGTTGGTGCAGATGTCCAGTATATCTATATTTTTGCATGCAAAACTATGATGGAAGCTAAAATTTCTCCATAGACCAGTATTGCATTGTTTGGATGCGGGCGTACATTTTAGTCCAGGGGGGGCGGTGTGCGCCACAGCGATTAACCATTCAATTGTACAGTATTGGGTCAGGGATGCGCAGCCTTTTACCTATATTTTGTAATGGAAGCAATGTGTTACTCCTGTGACAACAGACCTATATGTACTTATAGCAAGAGATCTGTGTTATGTTTGTAGAGCAATGTGGTGTCACTTACACATTCTTATTACCATTGTATCCTCCTGTCACTCACATGTCCCTTGTAATGTACAGTTATCTCTCTCTTGTCCCCAATTGTGCAAATAAAGACATTGTGGTCGATTCAATATAACAAAAAGCGAGTGTTACCTCCTGTAAAGCTTGCTATCTCCTTTTGCTCCCCTTACTGCATGCTTAGTGTGCCTTTTCAGAGTTAACGCGTCTTAACAGAGTTAAAGTGCCTTCTTAGAGTAGCATAGCGAGAGCTATGAACTTATGCCTGATAATTGGCAATGACGAGAGTGCCACTCGTCCTGCCCTGAGCCCCAGCGGGCCCAATCACTTTAAAGGATATTATCCCCCCACTTTCATTGGCCAATAGGCTGCTGTCACTTGACAGGAAACTTGACAGGCTGCCTATTGGGACAATCAAAGCGCTCGCTATGCTACTCTGATAAGGCACAATTGGGGACAAGAGAGAGATAAAGGTCCATTACAAGGGGCATATGAGTGACACGAGGATACAACGGTAATAAGAATGTTCGGGGGTGGGGAGACCTCAGAACCAGAACCTTTCACAGATAACACTGTAGAACTTTTACTGATGTTGACTTTGCAGGGAGGGGAGACCTCAGACACACGGTACATGACACTATGCCAAAACATCCTCAACATACTGTGACCAATCTGTGTACAGTAATGTACAGTGACCATTATCAGCTTATTACAGGCCGGTAACACTAAGTCACCCCTACTGTGACCAATCTGTGTACAGTAATATACAGTGACCATTATCAGCTTATTACAGGCCAGTAACAGTAACTCACCTCCTACTGTGACCAATCTGTGTACAGTAATGTACAGTGACCATTATCAGCTTATTACAGGCCGGTAACACTAAGTCACCCCTACTGTGACCAATCTATGTACAGTAATGTACAGTGACTATTATCAGCTTATTACAGGCCAGTAACACTAAGTCACCCCTACTGTGACCAATCTGTGCACAGTAATGTACAGCGACCATTACCAGCTTATTACAGGCTGGTAACACTAAGTTACCCCTACTGTGACCAATCTGTGTGCAGTAATGTACAGTGACCATTATCAGCTTATTACAGGCCGGTAACACTAAGTCACCCCTACTGTGACCAATCTGTGCACAGTAATGTACAGTGACCATTACCAGCTTATTACAGGTCAGTAACACTAAGTCACCCCCTACTGTGACCAATCTGTGTACAGTAATGTACAGTGACCATTACCAGCTTATTACAGGCCGGTAACACTAAGTCACCCCTACTGTGACCAATCTATGTACAGTAATGTACAGTGACTATTATCAGCTTATTACAGGCCAGTAACACTAAGTCACCCCTACTGTGACCAATCTGTGCACAGTAATGTACAGCGACCATTACCAGCTTATTACAGGCCGGTAACACTAAGTCACCCCTACTGTGACCAATCTATGTACAGTAATGTACAGTGACTATTATCAGCTTATTACAGGCCAGTAACACTAAGTCACCCCTACTGTGACCAATCTGTGCACAGTAATGTACAGCGACCATTACCAGCTTATTACAGGCTGGTAACACTAAGTTACCCCTACTGTGACCAATCTGTGTGCAGTAATGTACAGTGACCATTACCAGCTTATTACAGGCCAGTAACACTAAGTTACCCCTACTGTGACCAATCTGTGTGCAGTAATGTACAGTGACCATTATCAGCTTATTACAGGCTGGTAACACTAAGTTACCCCTACTGTGACCAATCTGTGTACACTAATGTACAGTGACCATTATCAGCTTATTACAGGTCAGTAACAATAAGTCACCCCTACTGTGACCAATCTGTGTGCAGTAATGTACAGTGACCATTACCAGCTTATTACAGGCTGGTAACACTAAGTTACCCCTACTGTGACCAATCTGTGTGCAGTAATGTACAGTGACCATTATCAGCTTATTACAGGCCAGTAACACTAAGTCACCCCTACTGTGACCAATCTGTGCACAGTAATGTACAGCGACCATTACCAGCTTATTACAGGCTGGTAACACTAAGTTACCCCTACTGTGACCAATCTGTGTGCAGTAATGTACAGTGACCATTATCAGCTTATTACAGGCCGGTAACACTAAGTCACCCCTACTGTGACCAATCTGTGTATAGTAATGTACAGTTACCATTATCAGCTTATTACAGGCTGGTAACACTAAGTCACCACTACTGTGACCAATCTGTGTGCAGTAATGTACAGTGAGCATTATCAGCTTATTACAGGCCAGTAACACGAAAGGTACATACACACGTCAGATTTTTCCAAACGACCAGTCGGTTCGACGTCCAAACGTCCGATCATTTGGACGTCAAATCGGGCGTGTGTACAGTCGGTTGTTCAGCTGATAATGCTGGTTTTGACGGATCCACTTGGCGGATCGGTCAAAACCACCATTATCAGCTGAACGACCGACTGTACCGATTTGACGTCCAAATGATCGGACGTTTGGAAGTCGAACCGACTGGTCGTTTGGAAAAATACCTTTAGTGTTACTGGCCTGTAATAAGATGTTAATGCTCACTGTACATTACAGTACACAGATTGGTCACAAATTACCGGTCATTTGGAAAAATCCAACGTGTGTATGAACCTTAAGTCACCCCTACTGTGACCAGTCTGTGTATAGTAATGTACAGTGACCATTATCAGCTTATTACAGGCTGGTAACACTAAGTCACCCCTACTGTGGCCAATCTGTATACAGTAATGTACAGTGACCATTATCAGCTTATTACAGGCCAGTAACACTAACTCACCCCTACTGTGACCAATCTGTGTGCAGTAATGTACAGTGACCATTATCAGCTTATTACAGGCCAGTAACACTAAGTCACCCCTACTGTGATCAATCTGTGTGCAGTAATGTACAGCGACCATTATCCGCTTATTACAGGCTGGTAACACTAAGTCACCCCTACTGTGACCAATCTGTGTACAGTAATGTACAGTGACCATTATCAGCTTATTACAGGCCAGTAACACTAAGTCACCCCTACTGTGACCAATCTGTGTACAGTAATGTACAGCGACCATTATCATCTTATTACAGGCCGGTAACACTAAGTCACCCCTACTGTGACAAATCTGTGTACAGTAATGTACAGTGACCATTATCAGCTTATTACAGGCCGGTAACACTAAGTCACCCCTACTGTGACTAATCTGTGTACAGTAATGTACAGTGACCATTATCAGCCTATTACAGGCCGGTAACACTAAATCACCCCTACTGTGACCAATCTGTGTACAGTAATGTACAGTGACCATTATCAGCTTATTACAGGCCGGTAACACTAAGTCACCCCTACTGTGACCAATCTATGTACAGTAATGTACAGTGACCATTATCAGCTTATTACAGGCCGGTAACACTAAGTCACCCCTACTGTGACCAATCTGTGTACAGTAATGTACAGTGACCATTATCAGCTTATTACAGGCCGGTAACACTAAGTCACCCCTACTGTGACCAATCTGTGTACAGTAATGTACAGTGACCATTATCAGCTTATTACAGGCCGGTAACACTAAGTCACCCCTACTGTGACCAATCTGTGTACAGTAATGTACAGTGACCATTACCAGCTTATTACAGGCCAGTAACACTAAGTCACCCCTACTGTGACCAATCTGTGTACAGTAATGTACAGTGACCATTATCAGCTTATTACAGGCCAGTAACACTAAGTCACCCCTACTGTGACCAATCTGTGTACAGTAACCATTATCAGCTTATTACAGACCAGTAACATTAGACTGCATGTTGGAGTTTATCGCACTAGCTGGTGACTCTGCGTTTTCCCGGGTATGTATATGGTTTTTGTTGGCTCCTCCTACTTTTTCTAATCTTGACACACAGTTCCTGAACGACCTATTTTGTGAGCTTTGGGGTCCTTGGCATCAATAATTTGTATTTTCCCAGTAAATTAAAGAAATCTGATTGGCTGTTTGTGGCTCCACCTCCTTGTCTGAATTTGAACCCCAGACACCCAATCACCAACTGTCCCATTGTAGAGACCTCTGCCAGTAACAGTGCAAGAAAGGCAAAAATTTAAATATTACTCTTGAAAATCAATAGCTGAATTTGAATTGGCTTTTTTTAAGGCTCCACCCACTTTTCTGTGCAAAGTTTTAGAACCCTGCCATTAACAGTGTAAGAATGACTTCAGTTTACATTCTCAGTGAAATTTGTTTTTGGCTCCACCTACTTTTTGTAACCTTGACACACAGTCACTCAATCACCAAGTTTGTGAGCTTTCAGGTTCCTGGCATAAAAAATGTGTGAATGGAAGCAGTTTATCCAGCAAAGAAATCTGTTATTTTGTGGCTCTGCCTCCTTTAGTGAATTTGAACACCAGTCACCCAATGACCGACTGTACCAGGTTTGAGGCCTGGCTGCAGTTCCCATTGAAAATGAACTGCGGAAATTTGATTGGCTGTTTTATGCTCCACCCACTTTACCTGAATTTTTCACCTCAGTCACCAAGTGACCAACTGTGCCAAGTGTGGGGACTCTGGCTTGATTACTGTGAGAATGGCAGCCTTTTCCATTTTTCCATCGACATGAATGGGTGAAATCTGATTGGTGGTTTGTGGTTCCGCCCAGGTGTGCAGGGGGGACGCGAGACCCCCAGAACATATCATCCCAGGTAGGAAGGGATCTGTATACCAAGTTTCGTTCAAATCAGTCAAGGCATTGCAACAATACGTAATTAAATTTCCCTCCTCCATCCCCTCCTTCCCATCGCCTCTCAGGTCGTCTCCTAACCTTCCCTCCCAGACGCTCCCTTGTCTCATCCACCCCTCACGTCTTTTGCTCCTTTCACCATTGATGAAGTCAGCCTGTTGCTAGCGGCTTCCCACCCCACCTCCTCCCCCCTTTACCCTCTACCACCCTTCGCCCCCACTTCCCTGACCTGGCCCCAGTCTTCACCTCCTTGATCAACCTTTATCTTTCCACAGGCATCTTCCCCAAAACCTTGAAACAGGCCACTGTACTTCCCCTGCTGAAAAAAAAAACAATCTCCCTTCTTCCCTTTGCCTCTAAACTCCTCGAACGCCTGGTCCACCATTACCCAATACCTTAACACAAATACCCTACTTGACCCCCTTCAGTCTGGATTCCAACCTGCACACTCAACTGAAACAGCCCTCACCAAGGTCGTCAACGACCTTACCCTTGCCAGAGCCAAAGGCAGTTGTTCTATCCTGCTCCTCCATGACCTTTCCTTGGCATTTGATACTGTAGATCACCTCCTCCTCCAATCACTACAGTCCATGGGCATCCATGGCCTCGCCTTGGCCTGGATCTCCGCCTACCTAGCCAATCGCTCCTTTGCAACTTCCTTCAAAGACTTCTCCTCAACCTCTGCCCCCCCTCTCAGTTGGGGACCCCAGGGCTCTGTTCTGAGACCCCTTCTGTTCTCCATATACTCTTCCTAAATTGGCAAACTGATCTCCTACCACCTTTATGCTGATGACACCGAGAGTTACCTCCATACTCCCCCCCCCCCCCCCCCCACATCTCCACCACCATGGACAAGGTCTCCTCATGCCTTAAAACTATTTCCTCCTGGATGTCAGCTAGGTTCCTGAAGCTTAACCTAGACAAAACTGAGCTCCTGATCTTCCTACCCCACACTGCTGCACCCCTCCCAGATTTCCACCTCACAATCGACAACACAACCTTTCGCAATACCTCCTAGGCTCGCAGTCTGGACACTACACTGGACTCTGACCTCTCCTTCATCCCCCACATCCAAAACATCAGCAGAGCCTGCAATTTCCACCTCCGTAATATCTCCAAGATCCGCCCCTTCTTAACCCTGGACACAATCAAAGTGCTCATCCATGCCCTCATCATCTCCCGCCTTGATTACTGTAACTCCCTCCTGTCTGGCCTCCTCTTGAAATGCATTTCCCCCCTTCAATCAGTTATGAATGCGGCTGCAAGACTCATCCATTCTTCGCTCCACATCCCCATCTCTGTAAATCCCTGCACTGGCTCCCTATCCGATTCAAGATAAGTTTCAAGATTCTTTGCCTGGCGTATAAATCTTTGCCCAAAACCTGCTCTACCTACATCTCGAAGCTTGTTCATATGTATACACCAGGTTGTCCGCTCTGGTCCTCCAACGACTTTTGCCTCACTACCCTATGCATTTCCCACTCCCATGCGCACCTACAGGATTTCTCAAGAGCAACCCCCACCCTCTGGAACTTCCTTCCACCGCCCATCAGACTTGCTCCCTCTTTCAAGCAAGCCCTCAAAACCCAACTCTTTAAGATGGACTACCCACCCTCTACCACACAGTAGCTTTCTACTGAATATTTATTCCACAGCCCTCATGTTTATACCTCATTACAGGCACACTGTGCAGTCACATTACACATCACACCCCTATTACGTCTCACATTCCCTGTGTACATAGTGTGCTATACCTCATTACAGGCACACTGTGCAGTCACATTACACACATCACCCCTATTACTTCTCACATTCCCTGTGTACATAGTGTGTTTATACCTCATTACAGGCACACTGTGCAGTCACATTACACACATCACACCCCTATTACTTCTCACATTCTCTGTGTACATAGTGTGTTTATACCTCATTACAGGCACACTGTGCAGTCACATTACACACATCACCCCTATTACTTCTCACATTCCCTGTGTACATAGTGTGTTTATACCTCATTACAAGCACACTGTGCAGTCACATTACACATCACACCCCTATTACTTCTCACATTCCCTGTGTACATAGTGTGTTTATACCTCATTACAGGCACACTGTGCAGTCACATTACACACATCACACCCCTATTACTTCTCACATTCCCTGTGTACATAGTGTGTTTATACCTCATTACAGGCACACTGTGCAGTCACATTACACATCACACCCCTATTACTTCTCACATTCCCTGTGTACATAGTGTGTTTATATCTCATTACAGGCACATTGTGCAGTCACATTACACATCAAATCCCTATTACTTCTCACATTCCCTGTGTACAGAGTGTGTTTATACCTCATTACAGGCACACTGTGCAGTCACATTACACATCACACCCCTATTACTTCTCACATTCCCTGTGTACATAGTGTGTTTATACCTCATTACAGGCACACTGTGCAGTCACATTACACACATCACACTCCCATTACTTCTCACATTCCCTGTGTACATAGTGTGTTTATACCCCATTACAGGCACACTGTGCAGTCACATTACACATCACACCCCTATTACTTCTCACATTCCCTGTGTACATAGTGTGCTTATACCTCATTACAGGTACACTGTGCAGCCACATTACACATCACACCCCTATTACTTCTCACATTCCCTGTGTACATAGTGTGTTTATACCTCATTACATGTACACTGTGCAGTCACATTACACATCACACCCCTATTACTCCTCACATTCCCTGTATACGTAGTGTGTTTATACCTCATTACAGGCACACTGCGCATTCACATTACACATCACACCCCTATTACTTCTCACAATCCCTGTGTACATAGTGTGTTTATACCTCATTACAGGCACACTGTGCAGTCACATTACACACATCACACCCCTATTACTTCTCACATTCCCTGTGTACAATGTGTGTTTATACCTCATTACAGGCACACTGTGCAGTCACATTACACACATCACACACCTATTACTTCTCACATCCCCTCCCCCACTTATTGGCTTCATATAATCTATACTGTGCTCAGCATGGACATATTTGTTTGTCAGTTTAATAAGTCTTTTGACTATCAAATGTTTATCACTCACCAATACTCATCCCAGTAATAATGTCTTCCTCCTTTGAAGCTCTCATCCTGTCACCCTCCTCTATAGACTGCTGATCACTCTTCACATATGTCTCTTCTTCTTTAATCACTCTTATTATTAAACCCTCCATAGACTGCTGATCACTCCTCACACAAGTCTCTTCTTCTTCCATTTTTATTGTCCCTATCATGTCACCCTTCTCCATAGACTGCTGATCACTCCTCACATATGTCTCTTCTTCCTCCTCTTTAATTGTCCTCATTATGTCACTGTCATCTATAGACTGCTGATCACTCCTCACATACTTATTTTCTTCTTCCTCTTTAACCACATTGCTTGCATGTTTTTCACCCTAAGTGACCGAAAGAAAACACAATTTAAATTAAGAACACAGATACAAACATATGCTGAAAAAAAATGCCATACGGTTTTGAGTCTTGAAGGACCCTCAGCCTACCTCATAATGGTGGGGGATGGTGCGTCGTTCTTGTGGACAATCCCGGGAATAAAGAGGACCTGTACATCTGTCTGTTTGGTTTCTGTTACTGGGTCCATCTGCATGAAACACACACATAGGAATACAGTGAAAACAAAAATAATGACGGTTTTAAAGTGGTATAAAACCCAGAATTTCTTATTTGCACTCAAAGATTATTTACTGCATATAATATACTACCACATTTCTTTTAAGCAGAACAGCATGCAAAGGGTTAAAACACAGGACTTACTTTTTCAATAGCATGCTCCCTGCAGGGAGATCCACATCCAAACTGGTGATAACATTATCTTGTGTTTACTTCATTGTAGCAGAGAGGAATGTAAACATTCCCTGGCTTTGTGCACAAACTTCTTCTAATGTGTCCAGAACTGATACACTGCTCAGAAATCATTACTGGGTACAGCACAATATAAATACACCAGTAATGAATAAAATGCAATGGCAGCTTTCAGAGCAAATAAAACTGTTCTTTGGGAACTTTGGGAACTTGTAATTTCAGAATGAATAATAATACTAATGCACAAAAGCATATATAATAACTGTATGGGATATAAAAAGTAGGAAAACACATTTTTTTATTGAATATTATGTCAGAGTTTAATACCGCTTTAAGGCTTCGTATTGAAAATCAATTATAAAACATAGCTTTTAATTACAATAAACAGAGATCAAATGTGTCTCAGCACAATAAAATACAAGTTCCTTCACTCACGTTTTAGTTCCACATCGCATAGCCTAATGCACTGTTACGAGGCGGGTCTAGAAGCAGGCTCTGTTGATCCAGCTACAGGTGGTAGGCCTGGGCTCTCCCAGGGCGTAGAGTCTAAACGGCCACAGATCTTCACCAGAGTACCCCACAAGGGATGTTGAGCCGCTACTCCTAGTGAGCAATAGACTGCTTTGCTGCCTGGTGGCCGCAGGTCACGACCCCTGGAATTGCCTCACCAGTAATCGAGGAGAACAGGAGACGCTGCTGAGTGAAGTAGTCCAGTACTTGTGGAGAATAGAAGAGCCGTAATTGGGAAGACAAGTCAAGAGTCAGGGCAGGCAGCATACAGCGGAGGTCGAGGTCACAAGCCACAGGTCAGGGCATTCAGAGATCAACTGAGCCAAAAGTCGGGGCAGGCAGAGATCAACGGAGGTCGAGGTGACAGGCTAAGGTCACAACAGGAATCAATCAGAAGTAATACTAGGGTTCGCCAACAACAGTTAGCCAAGCTGTCAGAACGAGCAGCGCTGCAGTTGAGGGCAGTGCTGCTTAAATACTGGCTCTAATCAAGATTGGTGCCAACCTAAGTGCATTACGCATGCGCACTGAAAAGGGTAAGCTTCTACGCATGCACATACGTAGGGATTTATGCTGGCTAGTCAGAATCAGAATCAGAATTTATTTCCGCCAAGTACAACCGGTGGGTTGTACCCGGAATTGGTTTTGGCGCATACAGGGTCGTTGATGAAAAACAAGAAAATAGCACGGTTAAGCATGTACATACATAGACATGGGACAAGCACACATAGGACAACATTACAGCTTGTGCGTACAATTAAGCAGAGCATCGTGTACAGGTAAGCATGGTACAAACGTATAAACAATAAAGCAAAAATAGAAAGCAAAAACAGAGAACATTACAGCATACACGTACAGATTAACGTGATACAAACAGAGCAAAACGTACACTGATAGCAGGAACAGAAAAGAGTGGGACTGGAGGAGCAGCCTGAGAGCTGATCTGAGCGCTGCCATTTTCGGCACTGGATGCTACACGGCGACACGCTCCAACAAGACAGGTGCTCCGAATGTCCACGAAAAAGTAGAGAGGAAACTGATGGAGGCGGACAGCAGAGTGTCCTGGTAGAGAGTGGATAGAGAAGGAGAGAGATAGAGAGAGAAGGGACAGCTAAGAGAAAAAGCGGAACCAGAGAGAGAGAGCCCA
This sequence comes from Hyperolius riggenbachi, assembly GCF_040937935.1. Taxonomy (NCBI): domain Eukaryota; kingdom Metazoa; phylum Chordata; class Amphibia; order Anura; family Hyperoliidae; genus Hyperolius; species Hyperolius riggenbachi. The sequence goes on from NC_090655.1 coordinate 262,876,845, forward strand.
AAGCGAGAGGAGAGAGGCAGAGGCAGGGACCTTTTTGTGCTGCAGATTGAACACCCCTGGTACAGTCTGTTATTCAGTCCCAAGATGTCCATATGCTGGTGGTTGCAGGCAGAGGGGGCCCAGTGATGATGGTTGCTCCACGTGGATTGCGGCAGCTGTTCAGGTCGATCAGGCCCAGGCTGATCAGGGCAGCAGCTATGTGCCCCCTGGATTGTTGTGGTCTCCTGAGTGTGCCCGAGGTGGCTTCCAGGCAGCGGTGGTGTGCGACACAGAGGCAGGGCGAAGCAGTGTAGTGCCTGGGCGTATGGTCCCTCCACGTGGGTGGCGGTGGCCGCTTCAGCTGATCGGCCCTTTGGTGTCCTGGCAGTCGCGTGATGCGACTGCGTGCCGAGAGGGAGCAGCTCACCGACGGAGATGTGGCGCGGTGAACGGATGGCCTGGCTGCGGGGCTGCAGCAGCAGATGGGCTCACAGTGAGCGGATGGCGAATGGAGGGGGACGGCCCCCTGACGGCCACCGATATCTGGCGATCCCGATGCACCCCTCATGCGACGTCCTGGTCTCCTGGCAACTGGCGCAGTGGCCCGCCTCCTCAGCCTGCCCAGAATGCAGAAATCGGGCCGCGTCCTCCTCGCTCACAGATCCCGGCGGACGGGGTCCATGTGGCATGTGCTAGAGTCCATGAGAGCGCACACTGGGGTCAGTTCCACGGCGGCAGAGCGGCCGAACAGCCGATGCCAGCCTGCGTGCACGTCTGTGACCCCTGCATCTCCCTCAGGCAAATGGAGGCTGTTGGTGAGAGCAGGTGGGAGAAATTAAAAAGAAAAGAAGAAAAAAAGACCAGAGCCCTGTGGCCGTGGCGTCCGCACCCGGCGCCATCTTGATGAAAAAGTCCCTGTGCAAGCGCACATAACAGTTAGTGCGTGTGCGCATGTGGCTAACGTCGTACACAATGGGAAACGGCAATAAAACCCGGCATGTTCCCGCATGTGTAAGGACACACGCACGGACACGCTGAAGAACGCCAGGACGGGAAGTGTGACATGCGCATTTCATGGCCCCAAACATGGCCGCTTCCTCAGAGGCAGGATTTCAAAGTTCAAAGACCGTCTACTCCATTCAGCTACACTACTACACATGCTGATCCTTCTGAAACTACGGATCTTTCTTTCCCAATTTATACTGATCCAGTACTGGTTGGACTTGTTTGCAGCTAGTACTGCTGGGTACTAGTTATGATGACGATCGTCTCTATACTGACTGGATGATGGGAACACTGGGAACATCCCTGATATGGCTGTGTATGGAAAACTGTTGGATTCTATGTTTTTACTTCTCCTTTGTCACAGTCTGTTAACTTTGAAATCCTGCCTCTGAGGAAGCGGCTATGTTTGGGGCCGTGAAATGCGAGTTAGGCTATGCGATGTGGAAATAAAACGTGACTGAAGGAACTAGTATTTTATTGTGTTGCAACATATTTGATCTCTATTTATTGTAATTAAACGCTAAGTTCTATAATGGATTTTCAATAAGAAGCCTTAAAACTCTCATTATTTTTGTTTTTTACTGTATTTCTGTATGCTATCTAGAGGCGAGGCCCTGTGACATAGTACATATTTACATAAACACACACACTGACTGAGTACATTGTTCCTATGTGTTTATCAGATGATGGGGGATGTAGGTGGACAATCCTGGGAATAAAGAGGACCTGTACATCTCTCTGGTGGGTTTCTGTTACTGGACACATCTGTAGAAAGCATACACACTAACTGAATGCATTGTCTCTATGTGTTTATCAGATGATGGGGGGTCTAGGAGGACAATCCTGGGAATAAAGAGGACCTGTACATCTCTCTGGTGGGCTTCTGTTACTGGATACATCTGTAGGAAACACACACACTGACTGAATACATTGTCTCTATGTGTTTATCAGATGATCTGGGATCTAGGTAGACAATCCCAAAAATAAAGAGGACCTGTTCATCTCTCTGGTGGGTTTCTGTTACTGCATACATCTGTAGGAGACACACACACACACACACACACTGACTGAATACATTGGATTTGATTCACAAAAGCATGATAACTCAGTTATTACGCCTAAAAACTCAGTTATCACGCCTAAAGGCTTTGCACGTGCAAAGCTTTTAGGCGTGATAACTCAGTTATCACCCTTTTGTGAATCAAGCCCATTGTCTCTATATGTTTATCAGATGATGGGGGATCTAGGTGGACAATCCTGGGAATAAAGAGGACCTGTACATCTCTCTGGTGGGCTCCTGTTACTGGATACATCTGTAGGAAACACACACACTAACTGAATATTGTGTATCTATGTGTTTATCAGATGATGGGGGACCTAGGTGGACAATCCTGGGAATAAAGAAGAGGACCTGCACATCTCTCTGGTGGGTTTCTGTTACTGGATACATCTGTAGGAAACACACACACTGACTGAATACATTTTCTCTATGTGTTTATCAGATGATGGGGGATCTAGGTGGACAATCCTGGGAATAAAGAAGAGGACCTGCACATATCTCTGGTGGGATTCTCTTACTGGATACATCTGTAGGAATCTCACACACTGACTGAATACATTGCCTCTGTGATTATCAGATAATGGGGGATTTAGGTGGTCCCTCCATACTGCTCTCTCCTTTACAAGAAAATAGAGTCTCCTCTTACCCAGTGATGTGAGGTGCAGCTGATTCTCCATCATGGTGTCCTTGTAGAGGTCCGTGTGCCCTTCTATATACTGCCACTCCTGCATAGAGAAATAGAAATCCTGACACCTTATAGGAACCTGACAATTACAATGATAATGTCACTGTTAGAATATAAGTATGATATGCTTGAATTCGGAGGCCTCAGTCACTTTACATAACTGTTTTAGTAAAAGGACTCGCTCTGCAGAGTGTCTCTTTAAGGAGAATTTCTCTTAGAGAGAAATAAAGACAGTTCTGATGTTCAGTAGAACATTATGCTGTGACTCCCAAGACTGTAGTAGAGATATCCAGTGTGTAGGCCAGACCAGCTTGTGACAAACAACATAAGCAAGAGCCATTGTTATGAAAATATTCTCACAAGTACATTAAACAATGTTCTCCTAAGAACAAGGGGACAGGTCATTGGAAAATGGAATTTTTCAGTGCATGCGCAGTAAAGACTGTGCTTGTCATGCTATCATGTGTTCTTATCAGCCAATAGCAGGCGATGGGTTATGGATCCATCCCTGCTATATGGTGTCACATTTAACTCTTTAGAGGCTAGTATAAAACAGCCAACGGGCTCCAGAGAGCCACTTCTGACTTCCAACTTTCATTTCAACTTTACTTTTATTACTAACTTTCTGTAACTGCATGCTGTATATAGGCCTAAGTGCAACATATTATAGATTTATAAGATAGAGCCTGGACCATTCACAAGGGATGAACCAAGAGCCGCAATGCTTAAAGGGATACTATCGATTAACGTGTTTTTTAACCTGAGTTTGAGAGAGTTGCTGAAGTGCTGGTAAATAATGATGTATACATTTTATTTGCTTATCTCTTTTGTTTACTGTAACAAATTCCTTTCACTCTGAACTGACGGCACTGCCTGCTCATTTCTGACTGTCTGCTCATTTCTGAAGGGAGAGTTAATGAGGGGAGTTTCCCTCACAGTGTAGTTAACTCTGTATTACTGTGTGTCAGAGAGCTCTTAGAAGAAGCTGCAGGTTTCTGAGCTGTCTGCAAGAGAGCAGAGGAAATGTAACTTGTTTTAATTGTCTGTGACAGCACAGCTTTTCATATATTTTTTTGGCTTTCAGGGAAAAATACTCTGTAGTCTGATATGCAAAAAACAACACTGGCTGTGCATTGAAACAGACACCCCTATGCGAATGATTTGTCCCAATAGAGCTAAACCCTACGCACAGTTAATTAAAGCTTTTGCCTCTGATATTTAACATGAAAAATAGGAAAATGTTTACACAGCTACTTAGACATTATTTGTACATTGTCATTTTATAACACTTGGGTATTGATAGTATTCCTTTAAGACAGACCGATTGCTTTGCTGAGGTAACATGTAATGGAGATAAGATTGCTGAACCCATCTGTATATCAGTTTATCAAATAAACTCTGTAAACTTTGACAATGTCTAAAGCCTCGTCTAAACGAGGCGATCCGGCGGCTCGATTAGCCGCCAGATCGCCTCTTCCGCATCCCCGCACGTACCCGCCGTGTCCGCGCTCGCCCACGCGTGCGTCAGATTCGATCCCCCGCTCGTCCCTGCTTACTGTATCTTCCGCTCGATTCCCTGCCTTTGTCCCCTCGTGGGGAATGAGCAGGGAATCGGCGGTGGCGAGATCCGACCTGTCGGATCTTATCAATTGAGCCGCATTAGCGGCTCGATTGATAATACACATCGGAGTGTCATCTACGTGTGTAGATGAGGCTTAAGCAGTTCTATCTCCTGTGCTGTTGCTGTGATGAGTGTCAAGTTATTACACTTTCTGTGATATGGTGCTAAACAAAGGTGTAGTGTTGTTGCCCATAGTAGACCTTACTTAAAATGAACCTTAACTGAGGAGGATATGGATATTTCCTTTTTAAATAATACCAGTTGCCTGACTCTCCTGCTGATCCTGTGTCTCTAATACTTTAGCCACAGCCCCCGAACAAGCAGGCAGAGCAAGTACTCTGACTGAAGTCAGCCTGGATTAGCTGTATGCTTGTTTCAGGTGTGTGATTCAGCCACTACTGCAGCCAAAGAGATCAGCAAGGCTGACAGGCAACTGGTATTGTTTAAAAGGAAACATCCATATCCCTCTCCAGTTAAGGTTCCCTTTAAATTTGGTTTTGAGGGAGATATCCTTAAGGCTATTATGGCATTGTATACATGTCCTGCTGTAAAGATGAGCACGGCAGGGTTTATTTCCAAAACCTTCCAAATGGCACCCATCAAGGGTGCCTATCTCCCCTTATTTTTATTTAATAAAGGAATCATTCGCAAAATCCATTAGAACAAATGATAAGATACGAAGTGTTGTTGTCGGTTCCACTAATCATAACATTGGACTATTTGCTGATTTTATCACTAGTTGACCCGATAGGATCCTTTGAACAGGTCTCCCTAGCCTTGCAGGCCTTCACAGAAGTTTCTTACTATAAGGTGAACCAAACAAACTCTTTATTGTTAGGAATTCACATACCACAGCAGAGGAAAGAAAGGATCAAAACGAATTTCCCATTTCCCTGAGCAAGAAAAACCATAACGTATCTGGGCATACAAGTCCCTAGTTCCCCTTCTGTTCTCTATAAAACTAATTAGGTCCCCTTACTCTCGGCTTTAAAACGGAAACTGCATCTCTAGCCAAGCATGAAGTGTCGTGGGCAGGTCGGCTTAATGTTTTTTAAAATATTCACATTACCAAAAATCTTATATTGCTTTAGGACAATTCCTTGCCAAGTGAAACAATCTTTCTTTACTAAACCCAGGCGAATTTTATCCCAATTTTTATGGATGGGTAAGAGACCAAGGGTAGCTTTTACAGTCCTTACTACCTGGGAAAATATGGAGGGATGGGAGTACCTGACTTGGAAGCGTATTATTCTATATCCTCGAACACTTTATGCTATTGATGGGCGGATGATGAGTATTATAAGCATTGGTCACAAATAGAAAGATTTAGAGCTAATCGATCTCTCAGGTCCTTTCTCATAGGCCCCCGCTTATTAATCCTAGATCTATTATTGTTCCTATCCAAATCATGCTTAAAGGACAACTGTATTGTCATTTTGAAGAGAGGCTTCATGATTGGCTCACGTGTGAATAGAGAGTTTTACAGGACACGGGCTGCAAGTCCCGCCCACGGAGGTATCGGAGCCACTCACAGGAAGTGAGTGGTTGCTTCTATTCAGTGATGGCTGCAATTTTTAAGGAGCTCTGAATACTGTCCCAGCAATTTGTCCAGCCTGGGTATGCAGCCCTAAGGTATACTTAACCTTGTAGTCCACCAAATGTGTACGTGCTTGTACTGCACCTCAAATGGGAGGACAAAATTGGTCCTTTGCAGCAGAGAATATACCAGGGCATGCTGGGCCATTTCTAGGACAATTTCTGATATAGTAAACCAGTTTTCCTGGTCCCTTGGAGTTTACTATAACAAGATTATACTGTAATGGTTTAGTGTTGTTTTTCATACTGTTAGTGTGCTACCTTCAGTATACTTGTAAGCATAAGTTATGTTTATAGACCCAGGTTCTCATCGCTTTCCCCTCAACAAGAGATTAATGACAGGTACTTGATCCAAGCAGTTTGTTGGCTAGGTTGATAAGCTTCACAATTCCTTGCATGGTTATATTGTCTGTATTTGTAGATATATCCTGGTGATTGGTGTATTGCTATTGCTATTTGTATGTTCAATACAATTTTCAACATTTAAAAAATACATTCACCACCCAGACACACCCCTTGTTATTTCTGGATAATGTCCCATAATTCCCAGCACCGCTCACCTCTCCTGTCAGCAGCTCCATCATCTTCCTGGTGATATCTAGTATCTTTTGCTTGTTGTGTCCCTCAGATATCAGGGAGTGAGGTGCGGGCACCATGATGGTCACATGATCACCAGACTTCACTGGAGAATAGCTCTGTATTGGAAGACCAACATTAATGTTACATGACCTCCCAGAATTCTCCTCACCTCTCTGGTAATATGCGTGTTTTATTAATAGAGATAATAGTGATGTTGTGGGACCTCCCAGAATCCTCCTCACCTCTCCAGTCAGCAGATAGATGATCTCCAGGGTGAGGTTGAATATCCTTTCAGTCATGTGACTCTGGTCCTCATCCATCCTCAGTGATGTAATCATGTGATCTGTACAGGATGCTGCTGCCTTTTGATACATAATATATAATAGGGATAGGTTAATCTAGGTTGTACAGTTGTCAGTGGTGAAACGACCCATACATGATCCCTCCTCTCCCCAGCACTCCCCATTGATGCCACTTGTGGGTGGTAGGGCCATGCAGAGTATTACAGGAAAGCATAATGTGTTGGTATATAGCTACCTGTGCCCTATACACACAGCGTGCTGCAGTCCTGTCCTCCCTCTGCCTCCTCTCCAGCTGGCCATCTCTCCTCACATCCCCCCTCCCACTGTTACCATTCCTGTGATGTTACAGCAGTGCTGGTAATGGTAGATGGATGAGGATATGAGGAGAGGCAGAGACTGAGGCTAATGGGAGCAGAGGACTGGAGCACACTGTGAAAGCCAACTATAAACCAATGTAAATGCATCCTGTTACTACTCTGCATGGAGGTGTGGGAAGGGAGCAATACTGGCGTGTGGGCATGGCTATACTGGGAAAGAAGGGTAATGGCAATGCTGGGAGACATGGCTATACTGGGGAAGAAATGGCATTACTGTGGTGGGGGACACTACATACTGGAGGATAATGGCAATGCTGGGAGACATGGCTATGCTGGGAAAGAAATGGCACTACTGGGGTAAGGGGACACTACATACTGGAGGATAATGGCAATGCTGGGGGACACAGGGGAGACATGGCTATACTGGGGGAGACATGGCTATACTGGGGAAAAAATTGCATTACTGGAGTGGGGTGCACCTCAAAAGCAAAGGGCAGCACCAGTACAGAACATTAAATCCTATAAATAATGAGGTGTGTGCAGAAGAGAATAAACCATTACACATGAATCTCCACCAAGCAAAATCCTCATAAAAACCGCACCACACACGAGCAACCCACCACTCGCCTATACCTATGTCTGTATTTATTCTCTTACTGCAATCTATCTTACAACCTGTGCTATGTCTAAGAGGGATACATTTATCAAGAATCACACAATTACCTCTTCCATCAATTTCTTCTTTTCACATCCTGCAACGTCTGTTCCTGCTGTTCTACATCACTTCCGGTCTGTGAGATTGCCATCTTGTGGTGGATAAGCTAACTGCAGCCTTTGTGTGTGGTATTCGCTTCACTCAGCAATCTATCATTACTTATTATTATTATTATTATTATTAGCCCCAGACCGTTGCTGAAGATGTAAAGCTACCATACAGATGTGGCTCTATAGTTACAGGAAGTGTAGCAGATTGGAAGAAAGAGGCAGAAATACTGGAGAAGTTGTCTGGACTGGGATGTCCACTTATGCTCTTATTGTAGTCTTTGTGGCCCTTTTTTATTTTTTGGAGAGGCGTTGAGAACTAACGACCTACCTGTGTGTGTTTATGGGATGAGGGACTATGAGGAAACTGGATTCGCCGGAGGAAACACGGAGAGAACATACACACTCCATGTAAATAATGTCCATGAAGCATACATGTGATTGCTAGCTTGTCTTGTGGTATTGCTAGGTATTGCCATGACAAGGTCTTTCAGCATCCAAGGCTGAGATACTAAAGTGTGCCCCCATCCCCCACCCCCCCCCCCATCTGTCACACATTTATTGCTATCACAGTAAGAGGTGCCCCAGGGCCCCCAACCCCTTAATCTCTAGTTATCTGGCTTGCAGTCACTGCCATGTATCCCCTTTTATTATTTCTCTCTGCTTCAAACACAATAGAGGAATGATAGCTGAGTGTGTTGTGCGCCCTTTCCTACACTGCGCCCTGAGGCTGGAGCCTCTCTCGCCTCTGCCTCGGCCCGGCTCTGTTGCCTTGTGACAACATGAATGGCAGTAAAACTTCTGACACTAACTAGCAGAGAAATGTCACACAACATGATGTGTCAGCACGCAGCATCATCACATCATAATAACAGAGCTCTGTGTAATGCACTGCTAAGTAATAACAGATTATTACACTTCCATGTATTGTGCATGAGAGGCATATAGATGGGCAGCTTGCAGCGTGATGAGGATGACATGAATGCCACCCAAACATGTGACACTAACAGCGGAAACATTCCACCAATGCAGCAGCAGCACCTGAGATTGTGGTGGTTGTGTTGGCAGCCAGTGTCTGGGGGTACTGAAGCAGAATAACTTATTTCACCAAGTACAAAGGCAGGTTGTACCCGGAATTGGTTTTGGCTCATACAGGTCCTGGAACAGTGGGGGTTGGATAATGTATGTCCAAAATCCGAGGCTGCCATACTACAGTGCCACCAATCGCACTTTGCATCATATATTATCCCTAAGGAGACATTGGGGGGAAGGGGGCAGTGGGAGGTGAAGGTTCAGCAGCGATGGTCCAGTTCTTCATGAAAGAAACCATGGCTGATACAAGTGTAATCAGTGCATGGCTGGAGCAGCAAGAATTGGCATCTGTCTGTGACATGACATCAGTGGAGGGAGGCTGGTAGCTGTTGGTGATCCACCTCTCATGGATGGAGATTGATATTATATGGAAACAGTGGTGATGGATTGACTGTGACCACACCACCAATAGCACTGATGGGTCTTTAACAAACCGCTGTATGCCAGGCAATTCTGCACTCTGAGCTCTTATTTACACCACATATTAACACATTAACATCCTCCTGCTACTTGCATAAAAATGTCCAGAATTTGTCCCTTCCTTTCACTGGGGCAATCAAAATGCTCGTATATTCTCTTATCATATCCTGTCTTGACTACTGTAACACCTTACTCTGGCACCTCTCCAGTCCCTTCTGAACTCTGCTGCCTGTCTCATTCCCTTCTCCTCCCAGCTCGTCTCTGCCAATCTCTCCACTGGCTACCTACCATCCAAAGGATCCAGTTTAAACCCCTCATGCCATCATGTAAAGCTCTACACAAGCTGCCAGTGCCACCTCCATACATTTCCTCATTAGCTTCCAGATACCTCTCCATCCGTAACCTATGTTCCTCTCAGGAGGCCCTCTTGTCCCCTGGCTTGGTGGTCACCACCTCTCACATCCAGGACTTCTCACAGGTGGTCCCTTAACAACGTGAATGTAACACATTTACTGTATAATTTCATTATAGTAAAGTCTGATATAGTAAATCTGCCGGTATAGTGAACTAAATGTCCAGGTCCTGGCCAAGCCACATGTATATGGGAGTAATGTCTGGAATAGTGAACCCTGATGTAATACAACTTCTGTCATAGAAAACCTGTTTATTTGGCTCCTGGGGTATTCTGTAGGTGTCTATAGTGCAAAATGGGCGGGCACAAGCATCATACCTCAGTTGGAGGCCCATGCCACGAGCTGTCGACAGTGGGCGGGGCTGGCAGTCACTTGTAACATGCTCGCTATCTGCACACTAATCTGGGCCTGCGTGGATTTCCTCAATAGCACCAGCCGCTGAGACCTAAGCTTCCTGCGTGAGCTGCTGTCTGATTACTGAGGGGATTACCCGTTATCTGTGACTTGCTTGTGCATGGCTGCAACACTACCGTATAATTCAGGCTGCACAGAGATGTGGACAGAGGAGCACACTATCATTCCTTCATCTGCATTAACTAGTGAAAACTATGCTTCCTGTGCAAGCTGTTGCATGATTATTGCATGCAAATCCCTACATATTCAGCACCATGTATTTTGATCTAGCTTAACCAGTTAATGTATATGCTATAGTATATCTACACCCCTGGAGACTTCACCTTAGTTCCAGGGGCGTAGATATATGTATCTCACTGCGACTGCCGCTGCGCTTGTTCCCGCACGCGCGTGCAAATGTTTTTTTTTCCCACTTTTTTCCTATTATTTCCGTTATAATGCATTTAGCATAAAATAATTCTTAGCAAAATGAACTACCCAAAGAAAGCCTAATTGGTGGCAAAAAAAAACAAGGTATAGATAATTTTGTTGTGATAAGTAGTGATAAAGTTATAGAGGAATGAAAGGGAGGAGTGATGAAATGTGAATATTGCTCTGGGTCATAAAGGAAAAACCTCTCAGTGGTCAAGTGACTAAACTTTGTCTGTACTCGCTTGCTGAAGCATTGAAAAGAAAAAATCACTCCCATATATTGACTGAATTAGGACCCAGTACTACAGTATACTTTGGGCTTGATTCACAAAGCCGTGCTTACTGTTAGTACGCTGGTGAAAAGCCCATTATCACGCCTAAACTCAGTTTAGGCGTGATAAAATAAACTCGCGCGCAAAGTTTTGCGCATAAAATTTTACGTGCATAAAGTTTTACGCGCGCAATGCCATTAAACCCTATGCGATGTTTTGTGCGCGAGTTTTTCCCTCAAAGCGGTGCTAACCTACTTAGTGCAATGCTTATTATCACGGCCAAAAGTCTTTAGGCATGCTAACTAGGTTAGCACCGCTTTGTGAATCAAGCCATTTATTTTGTTTCAGGTGTGTGATTTAGACACTACTGACCAGAGATATCAACAGAGCTGCCAGCCAGAAAACTGGTCATGTATAAAAGGAAACACATATGGCATCTTCTTCCATATCATTCTCACCTCGGGTTCATTTTCAAAGAAAAGAATAACCAATATTGATTGATGGGGTTACCCATTATCCCTCTCTAAGCACCATAAAGGCCAATCGGTGGTATTCCGCTCCCCATGTGATCTGCCAAATGTGCAATCAACCTTTGACCTTGCTAGGATTACGCTTCCTGAATGGATTATTTTTGTTCCATCTAATCCAGCTTCACAAAGGCAAAAATGGTCCAGGGTGGAACCCATGCTCATAACAGATGCTGATTAAATGGCTGTGAGCTCATATTAGCGGTTTCATATACAGTAGAATTACTTTATATGAAACAGCTAATATGAACTCACAGCTAAAACAAGCAAGGAGCTAATCTCGTCAGATTTGTTATAGACACATGATCTGCTGCATGCTTGTTCAGGGTCTATGGCTTAATATATTAGAGGCGGAGGATCAGGACAGGAGGACAGCCAGGCAATGTGCATTATTTAAAAGATGTCAGCCTCCATATCACTCTCCCTTTAAAGACTCTAGCAGAGGTCGTGTAGCTCTTTTTAGTTGTAGGCTCAGCTTAGAGAGATCGGTCAGGATCTAAATCTCCGTCCCATCGAAGTCAATGTCCCTCTGCTGTCAGTGGCATAGCTAAGGAGCTGTGGGCCCCGATGCAAGTTTTACAATGGGGCCCCCCAAGCATTCTATGAATAACAATTGATACGGCTGTAATGATCTGCTCTGCTGTCTGCACAGGCAGTCAGCTTTTTGACCATCTTTCAGGTCTGCATGCTGCAGGTCCCTGGAAAGGAGACCTGTTTTCACTCTGCAAGTTTCAGACTTGCTGTTCTGGGGAGGGATTTGCATTCATTCATCTGGTTATTGATAGCTCTGCCTCTTTTGAAGGCTTGCAGTATAAATGCCATTTCCTCCCAGAATTCCCTGCTGGTCATAAAGGTTTGGTTCTGCTGGACTTACCTTGAGTTTCAGCCCCTCTGCTGACTGTTTGCTAATATTGTTTTAGAGTAGTTATCCTTGGGAGTGCACTAGCATTCCTTCTAGTGCAGTCAGATTGTTAATTATCTGTATGGCCTGGTTCTGTCTTGTCTTATCTGTCGCGATTGCACTTTCTCCAATGGCGGCTGATAGTGAATCACTTTGTTTGTTTGGATCGCATTCGCCCTAGCGGTAAAGGCGGTGGATCTTCCTTGTTTGACTCTTGGAGTATAACCTTAGCTGTGGTTGCTACTGGTTACTCCTTTTGTGTGTCTTGTCTAGCACGAACGCTTGCTCTTGTCTGGGGTGAGGCAACCGATTAGCAAGCATTCACGTTATTTGTCTGTCGTCATTTTCTGTGTTCAATAGTTAGCTAGGGTTGGTACGCTTTGTCGCTGTTGCGCTTAATGTGCGGCGACCGTGCCTTGAACGCGCTTTGTCGCTATTGCACTTAACGTGTGGTGACCGCGTTTAGCTAGCCCTGTCAGTTCCTTCGTGTTCGATTGCAGTTTGTTAATTGGTTTTGTCTTTATTCACTCTATGATCTGTTTTTACTCAGTCTTGTGTCACTATTAGCAATCGCCATTTTTGCGATTGCTTTCTCACTTTGGTCTTCGCTGTTGTATGTCAACCGTCGCCGGGTGGTGACTAGATTGGTGGACATGCATACATTCTGTCTCTGTGCTCACTCTCTCTCGAGAGGCTATCTTGCCCTGTATTGCTTCACTTTGTACAATCTCCGTCTGGCACCTAGGGCTGTGCAGACTAGGGTTTATTCCTCTGCACTCCACAGCTCCATCTGCCGGTTGGAATTCCTCTCTACAGGTGCATTTGCACCAAAGCTGGGTTCCCTTATCTAAACGCTTGTGGAGTGTTTCCGCAATGTCGGCGCACATGTTATGCGCTGACCACGGAGATAATTCCACAATCGTTAGAACGGCGCAAAACAAAACCTGCCAATGGCAACTACAGTGTCAGAGGTGCAAGAAGGGGATGGGGAACAGTTTGATAATGATTACCACTATTGAAATTATCTATAGAAGTGATTATTATGAGCACAGGACCAATACACAGCTTATACTGCAGTTGAGAGAGAGCCCTTCGGGGCCCCTCTGTTCCAAGGGCCCCGATGTGGTCTCAACCTCTGCAACCCTTATTTCTCCGCCCCTGTCTGCTGTCCAGGTGCTACCATGAGAGCCTCTTTTTCTTTATAGAAGTGAATTCTGCAGATAATATCACAAATTATTGCAGTTCCTATCCTATATATGCGGCCCGGCAGTAGCTAAAGGCACAAGGAGCTTGGCTGCTGTTCAGACCCTGTTTGGTAAGTGCTATCATTTTATTAATATACAGGTTCTCCCTATCCTTCTTACTCCCTGCTGCACACTTGATTGATAAGGCAGACCATCATGTAACTTGTACTTATTTTGGACATGGTATTTCTGTTACAGCACTGCCATTTTCACTATGGTATGATCAGGGGTGTACCTGGGTAATATAGAGCCTATGGCAAAAAAAAAAATTGCGCCCTCTCTCTTACCCCCCTTCCTTGTCAGAGCACCCTTCTCCTCTAAAAGCAGCATCCTTTCTTGTGTACATGTGTTATGGTTGCCAGTGCTTTTTGGCTCGGGATATTGCTGAAGTTACTTTTTTGGAAATATCTCTTATTCTCTCACTGTCCTCTTTTCTAACACTAAGCCAAGTATGCCCTACATAAATAATTTAAGTAGCCATGTTCTCCAGATAACAGAATTAAGCTGATCTGAGGTCCGAGTGATGAGGAGGCATGGGGGCAGGCATGGTGGCATACCACAGGGGCAGGCATGGCGCCCATGGTGCAGTGGCGCCCATGGCATTAGTCATGCCTGCACCCCTCTAGATACGCCTCTGGGTATGATATACACGAACATCTCTGTTCAAAGGAAATGGTGTTGTAGTAAAGAGGTTGATAAAAGTTTCTTTCCATAGATATTTTTTTATATAACGCCTTCCCCACCTGATGCATATGCCCTTTCTTTATATGTATGATACCCACTTGTTTTTTTTTATATATAAAGTGCACCCTCTAATAACCTGTATACCCACATATAGATATATTTGAATGTGTCAATTTTCATTTTTTTTTAATCCTCAAAATGCCATTGCTAAGATATTGATTTTGTGGGTCCTGAGTCATGTGTTCTCTGACATTTTCCCCAGTTCACTCCATTATTTGCATAATGAAGCGGGATTATGACCTGCAAAACACGTTGCATATGGAAGCATCTAATTTAATATCACAAGGTCATGCAGGGTCAGTGCTAGGTGGGCTGAGGGCTCTGTGTGCTCAGTCAAGCTCAATTTTGTGTTCCAAGAATTTGAATATTGCCACTGTCATTGCCATGATGTCTGGGGGTTTAGTGGCCTCAGGTATGCCTCTGATGTGGATGATATTATAATACTGCATGTTACTAGGGTGACAACTTCTTCCAACTGTTTAGACTGTTTGTCCCCTTTGTCATTGGATAGACCAAAGATCGCTCCACCCAGTGAGAGGCGGAAAGCTAGTATTAGACTTTCAAAAACACCCCATTTCTGACCAAAATGTTTGAATGACTGGGCATCTCCACCACATGTGGAGCTCATTACCTTTCCCTTGATCACACCTCATGTTTCATTCTTTTCTTGTGAGAATTTGGCCATCCTAACTGGAGTGAGATGGCATCTGGCCACAGTTTTATACTGCAATAACTGTGGTTTTTGGTTTGGATATTTCCAGTTATTGTGGAAGATTTTATTCCATTTATCTCCCTCCAGGCGAAAACCCAGGTCTGATTCCCACCTACTGCACCAGGGAGGGGTAAGCCTATGGTAAGGCTTCTTGGATAAAGTCATACACTGAAGATAATAAATTGGGTGTTTTTTTTTTTTTTTTTTAAGGTAGATCCATTTTTCTAGAATAATTGTTAATATAGGTGTAAGCGCTCTATACGGAATTCCAAATGACTGTTCACATGGAAAGTTCCACAAGTCCTTCAATATGGATTATCCACATTGCTCTGCAGACATATGCCCCCAGATGAGACATATATAAGGGAAATAAAACAAAAAAAAACAGCAATATAGTGTAGTATTTCTTAGATTCTGTTGCACCTTCACCTTATCACAGTGACAAAGCTGCAGTGAAACCCACCCTCAGTGAAGCACACTTAATGTATATACAATGCGCTCACCGGATGTAATAGCTGTTGAATCACAGACAGCAATAGAAGCATTAGGAAATTCCCCTTGGGTAGTCAGTCAATGGTCATCAGCTTTTTCTCTGCACTATATTCCATTATCTCATTAGATTGTAAGCTCGCAAGGGCAGGGTCATCCTCCTAATGTTTACTGTTTTTGTAACAATATTTGTGCTGCTTGGAACTCTGCTGTACATTTGTTAGTTGTATCTATGTTCCCCTTGTCATTTTATTGTGCTTTGTAAAGGGCTGCGGAATATGTTGGCGCAATATAAATAAAAAATTTATATCTGCACATATATGTGCAAATAGTTAATGTGCAAAATGACAGCTGTGCAAAAGTCCCATGTATCCCAATAAAGTTAAACACACATGTAGAACAGTATACAAAATACAAAATGCAAAAGACAGACATGGGCATCCGCAGAAAAATTTCCAGGGGGGGGGCAAAAAGGGGGGAGGAATAAGCGGGGCGGCGCGTGCAGCGCCGCGGTGAACATTTGGGGTACGGCATGCCGAAAAATGGGTGTGGTCATGAACCAGAATGTGGGTGTGGTCGTGGGTGGAGACAAATTTACATGAACTTAGCAATGGTGGGACATTAGATTAGGACAGTGGTGGCGAACCTTTTGGAGGTTGAGTGCCCAAACTGCAAAGTCACTTTACTATCACAAAGTGCCAACAGCAATTTAAACTAAATACAAACGTTTTAACTCATACATGAACATTATGGAAAATTCAAGTTGAAAATAAACTGTGAAGATAAACAATTTCATCCATCGTACTCCTGAAAAATGTATTCATTTTTTTAGAACCTCCCAGGTTCATTTTCTGTTTTAAAAAGGTGAAAAAGTAGGCTTAATGTTATTGTCTCATATGATCATGATTCATCTTTTTCCATAGTCTCGCAGTTACCAATCATGTGACCCCCAACAAGACAAATTCAGCAATCATGAGCCCCCCCCCCCCCCCCCCCCCCAACAAGACAAATTCAGCAATCATGAGGCCCCCAACAAGACAAATTCAGCAATCATGAGGCTCCCAACAAGACAAATTCAGCAATCTTGAGGCCCCCAACAAATCATGAGGCCCCCAACAAGACAAATTCAGTAACCATGAGGCCCCCAACAAGACAAATTCAGCAGTCATGAGGCACATAAATAGACAGCATTTCACATAAATAGGCAGAATGCCCACTTAACATGGTAGACACCTCTCACCTTGCAGCAGTCCCCCAAAATACACTCAATCTGACAGCAGTGGTTCCCCAAAAATAGGTAGCCCCAGGTCTATAGGTGTCCCCAGAATAGGTGGCCAGTGGTATAGATGTCCCCAGAATAGGTGGCCGGTGGTAGAGATGTCCCCAGAACAGGTAGCCAGGGGTATATGTGCCCAGTATATGTAGGCAGGGGTATATGTGCCCAGTATATGTAGGCAGGGGTATATGTGCCCAGTAGATGTAGTCAGGGGTATATGTGCCCAGTATATGTAGCCAGGGGTATATGTGCCCAGTATATGTAGCCAGGGGTATATGTGCCCAGTATATGTAGCCAGGGGTATATGTGCCCAGTAGATGTAGCCAGAGGTATAGATGACCCCAGTATATGTAGCCAGGGGGATATGTGCCCAGTATATGTAGTCAAGGGTATATGTGCCAAGTATATGTAGTCAGGGGGATATGTGCCCAGTATATGTAGGCAGGTGTATATGTTCCCAGTATATGTAGGCAGGTGTATATGTCCCAGTATATGTAGGCAGGTGTATATGTCCCAGTATATGTAGCCAGGGGTATATGTCCCAGTATATGTAGCCAGGGGTATATGTCCCCAGTATATGTAGCCAGGGGTATATGTAGCCAGGGGTATATGTCCCAGTATATGTAGCCAGGGGTATATGTCCCCAGTATATGTAGCCAGGGGGTATATGTCCCCAGTATATGTAGCCAGGGGTATATGTCCCCAGTATATGTAGCCAGGGGGTATATGTCCCCAGTATATGTAGCCAGGGGGAATATGTCCAAAGTATATGTAGCCAGGGGTATGTGTCCCAGTATATGTAGGCAGGGGTATATGTCCCAGTATATGTAGGCAGGGGTATATGTCCCAGTATATGTAGGCAGGGGTATATGTCCCAGTATATGTAGGCAGGTGTATATTTCCCCAGTATATGTAGGCAGGTGTATATGTCCCCAGTATATGTAGGCAGGTGTATATGTTCCCAGTATATGTAGCCAGGGGTATATGTCCCCAGTATATGTAGCCAGGGGTATATGTCCCCAGTATATGTAGCCAGGGGTATATGTCCCAGTATATGTAGGCAGGGGTATATGTCCCAGTATATGTAGGCAGGTGTATATGTTCCCAGTATATGTAGCCAGGGGTATATGTCCCCAGTATATGTAGCCAGGGGTATATGTCCCCAGTATATGTAGCCAGGGGTATATGTCCCAGTATATGTAGGCAGGGGTATATGTCCCAGTATATGTAGGCAGGGGTATATGTCCCCAGTATATGTAGGCAGGTGTATATGTCCCCAGTATATTTAGGCAGGTGTATATGTCCCCAGTATATGTAGGCAGGTGTATATGTGGCCAGTATATGTAGGCAGGTGTATATGTGCCCAGTATATGTAGGCAGGTGTATATGTCCCCAGAATAGGTAGCCAGGTGTGCCCCTGCAGGAGGGGAGCAGCGCAGAGAAGAGGGAGAGCTATGGGCATAGTGGGGAAGGGCGGACGTCTCCCCCCCTTCCCTCACCTTAGGGGGCTCTACCTCCCTCGCTCGCTCTCCCCTCCGGAGTCCGGAACGAAATGTGCAGCGGCTGGGCAGCGGGCGGAACTTACCTCATCTCGTCGCAGGCGCCGGATGGATTAGCCGTTACTCTGGTCTGGTCCAGACCAGAGTGCGGCACCAGAACTTCCGGCGCAGGAGCGAGACGAGGTAAGTTCCGCCCGGCGCCCGCTGCCCAGCCACTGCACATTTCGTTCCGGACTCCGGAGGGGAGAGAGAGCGAGGGAGGTAGAGCCCCCTAAGGTGAGGGAAGGGGGAGGGAGACGTCCGCCCTTCCCCACTATGCCCATAGCTCTCCCTCTTCTAAGCGCTGCTCCCCTCTTGCTGGCCGCATGGGCACGCGGCCAGGGGGGGGGGGGGGCAGCGGGCGGCCGGGGTCGGGCAGATGCCCCAATTTGCCATACGTGCGGACGCCCATGAAGACAGGCTAAATAACAAACCAATGTGTCTAATCCTGGGTACATCCGTGCACACACAGGCCACCGCACCCACGAATGGCATGCGTCCGCACAGAGACACCCACTTAAATATCACACTATAATTAACTATGTCTATACCATCCAAAACACATCCTGATGGTAACAATCAAAAAACTCTGCATGTCCTAGTGCTCTCAGTGAAAAACTGTCAATCTGTGTAACTGGAAGGCGGCATCAGCTTACCAGGATAGTGTCACGGCGGGACACTTTTCTTCTGCGTATGTGGTCTGATCCTACAGAGAGCGACTTCTTATCCTACCTCTGATCCTACAGAGAGTGACTTCTTATCCTACCTCTGATCCTACAGAGAAAGACTTCTTAAGGTGCCCATACACTCGTCAGATTGGCAGCAGATAGATAAGAAATGCATCTGATGATCTATCTGATGCGTTTTTAGAACATTTTTTACCAGGATAGAATTCCAATAGATTTCAGTTTGAAATCTATTGAAATTCGATCTGATGGCATTTTTTTGCCATCAGATTTCCATTAAGGCCAATGCAAACTGATAAGCAATCTCATCAGATCGACCTAAATTTTCCACCCTGCCAGTTCGACAGAAATCCATCGAAATCGATCGAAATCAGCCATCGATTGGTCGATTGGCCAACCGATTTGCAAACGATCAATCGATCGGGATCGATCGGTCGGGCCAGAAAATCGGCTGAGTGTATGGGCCCCTTTATTCTACCTCTGATCCTACAGAGAGTGACTTCTCATCCTACCTCTGATCCTACAGAGAGCGACTTCTTATCCTACCTCTGATCCTACAGAGAGCGACTTCTTATCCTACCTCTGGTCCTACAGAGAAAGACTTCTTATTCTGCCTCTGATCCTACAGAGAGCGACTTCGTCTCCGCCCACTTTAGCTGCCGATTTTTAAAAATACCGGAGGGGAGATCTAGGAAGGAGAGCCCCTAGGTGAGGGAAGAGGGGAGGGGGGGGGGAGACGTCCGTACTTCCCTACTGTCCCCACAGCTCTCCTTCTCTGCACTGCTCCCCTCCTGCTGGGGGGGACACCTGGCTACCTGGGGACATATACCCCTGGCTATATATACTGGGCACATATACCCCTGACTACATATACTGGGCACATATCCCCCTGACTACATATACTGGGGACATATCCCCTTGGCTACATATACTGGGCACATATCCCCCTGGCTATATATACTGGGCACATATACCCCTGCCTACATATACTGGGGACATATACCCCTGACTACATATACTGGGCACATATACCCCTGACTACATATACTGGGCACATATACCCCTGACTACATATACTGGGCACATATACCCCTGACTACATATACTGGGCACATACTGTATACCCCTGACTACATATACTGGGCACATGAATAGCCAATTGAGCCAGATTTGCAGAGCCAGACTTGCTAGGGTTAAGACTTGGTGTTAGAGCACGCATAAATTTTCTTCAGGTAAGCACTACAAATACTGGGCACATATACTCCTGACTACATATACTGGGCACTTATCCCCCTGGCTACATATACTGGGAACATACTGTATACCCCTGACTACATATACTGGGCACATATACCCCTGCCTAAATATACTGAGCACATATCCCCCTGGCTATATATACTGAGGACATATACCCCTGCCTATATATACTGGGCATATATACCCCCTGGCTACATATACTGGGGACAGCTATACACCTGGCTACATATACTGGGGACTACTACACACCTGGCTACTTATGGAACATATACACCTGGCTACCTATTCTGTGGACATCTATACACCTGGCTACCTATTTTGGGGACATTATACACCTGGCTACATATTCTGGGTACAACTATATTCATGGCTTCTTATACTGGGGACACCTGTAGATCTGGCTACCTATGCTGGGGGTACCTATTTTGGGGGAACTGCTGTCAGATTATCTGCATTTTTGGGGAACCACTGTTAACAGATTAAGTGTATTTTGGTGAACTGCTGCCAGATTATGTGTATGTTAGGGGAATGGCTGCTGATAGATTTCGCGTATTTTGGGGAACTGCTGCCAGATTATGTATGTTTGGGGGACCACTGCTGCCAGATCTGTTAACAGATTAAGTGTATTTTGGGGAACCGCTGCCAGATTATGTGTATGTTAGGGGAATGGCTGCTGATAGATTTTGCGTACTTTGGGGAATTGCTGCCAGATTATGTATGTTTGGGGGACCACTGCTGCCAGATTACATGTATTTTGGGTGTTACGTGGATTTTGGATGATCCGCTGTCAGGTTTCGCATATTTTGGGGAACTTCTTCCAGATTATGTGTACTGCCACATTGTATATTTTGGGGGAACCACTGCCATATTATCTTTATTGTGGAGGAACTTCTACCAGATTACGTGTCTTTTTGGTGAAATGCTGTCAGATTACACCTACTTTTGGGGGATACACTACAGCAGAGCTCAAACTTCCCCGGCAGACCTTTTACATTACTGCTAAGGTCATGTATATTTGGCCCCACCCATTACCACGCCCACGTTATGCTTGACCATGCCCATTTTTTGGCGCACCGCGCATGCAAAGTTTTGCGGAGTGAGTCCACTCACTTCTTTTCCTAGGACTAGACCCTGACAAAAACAAAAGCTTTTGTCAGTTATCACCTCGTCTTACCAATATACTTACAATGCTAACAACTCTTACCAATCATTGTTGGGCTGGTCTGATACTTGGGCATGCTCCATACTCAAATGCAAATAGGAAACAGTGCATTCGCTGTTAAAGTTCCTAGAAGAACTGAGCAGCATAGAATGTAAGAGCCCACCTGTCAGGAACCATGTTGTGTCGCTTTCTGCCTGCTGGTGGCAGTATTGACCTGGACTTTCATATACTTCCATTGTGCCAGCAGCAGAGGGCTCTGAGGACTCTGAGCAGCCCTGAATTTCTGCAATCCATCAAAAGCATCTTGTTTATTACTGGACTATTTAGAAACTGCCTCTTCTTCCTACTGATTGCCAGAACTGTGCTTCCAAATCTGAGCTTCTGGACATCCTGGTTCTCCTGAAATTCTGTATCTGTTACTCTGTTGCCTGATCTATATTCTGACTGACCCCGATTCCTGCCTGCTTCTTTGTACTGCAATTGGTTTGTTACTGAATCTGTATTCTGTTCTGACCATGATTTCTGCCAGCTCCCTTGTACTGTGATTTGTTGTATATATTGCTCCAGTGTATATTTCCTGTATATACTTAGTTAGATATGGTTCTTGGCGTATTGCACATTGATTATATTTGCATGGTGATTGCTCTGTTATGGTGTGCATGCATGTGGTTGCACTTATTTTGCATTATATTGTATGCACTATCTGGTCTTAATAAAACCTTTTTGCACCTTATTCCTTGGTCCCAGTGTCTGTCTCACTGCAAACTGTCCTCAAACCCTGTTTGTGACACCACCTGTTAAAGCGGTATTGTCACCATAAAAAACAAATTTCAACAGCAACTGGTCTGAGTGTATTAAGTGATAAAGATGCTAGTCCTGCATTCAAAACTTTTTCTGCTGTTATGATTTGGAGTTATCACATACTTAAGGAGCACTGGCTCTTTAGTAGTCGGTGCCAAAGAATTGCATGCTGGGGGTTCTTTTTCTCTATAATCTATTCCTCCTCTTCCCTTTATTTCCCTGTTAGCTGCTTATCTGAATCCTAATCCCCTACTCACTTGTGTTTACAAGCAAAGCTGAGGCGACGAAGAAAAAAAATAAAGGGCAGAAATGACATCACGAGTTAGCCTTAACTGTGGGCAAAAGACATGGTCCCCACCAGGAACAGAATTCTCGTCATTTACTATATAACATTCGCTGAAATCAAAACGTGGACAGTATAATACATGTGTTATGCAAGTAGCTCAAGTATTTATCTACTTATATATGTGGTTTTTTTCCCTGGCATAGTATGGCTGATCGTACTGCTTTAAGGCACTCTGCCTTTGAATGGGCTGTGCAGCAGGATCTGAAGCATATAGGTATTGTTTATAAGTAAATGTAGTCTTGAACAAAAGGGAGCCATGAGTGATACTCCCCCCTACCTCCTCCAAGAAGCCATCAGCATTCGGTTGATCAGCGCCATTGCGCATGTTCCAGCCTCCTTTATGCCACACTTTGCATCTTGCGGGTTGTGCATGAACGTGCGTGACATCAGTACGCCTCCTGATGTTTGTGGAGCACAGCTCTAGACGGCCTGATGACTACAGAGGAAGCTACCTATCCCACCTTCTCTTCGCAATGGAATGCAAGAGATGAAGCAAATTTCTAAGGGCGGTTCTCCTTTCGATTCCTGCAAGCCTGGGAAATAGCAAATACAATGGCCTCAATCCTGGTAGCTCCATGAGGTAAAATTTGTCTGTAAGACACCTCATGGGGTATTTTCCTCCCTTTGGGGGGGCGGGGAGAAGGCAATTCTGAAAGATTTCTCTGCATTTCTGAAAATGTGTGGTATTTCAGCAGGCAATAATAATAGTCTTTAAGGGCCCTTTTCCACTTGCAGTCGCTAGCGTTCACGCTGAACGCTAGCGATTGCTGAATCGCAAATACCGACGATTCCCCGACGTTCGCGGCCGCGATTTTGCTATGCTATGCACTGCATAGCAAAATCGCGGAAAAAGTCGCTCCGCGGCGCGATCGCGATCAAGTAAAAAACGAATCGCGGTAGTGGAAATGACCTACCGCGATTCTTATGTTAAAAAGCAAACCGTAGCGATTGTAAAATCGCTAGCGGTTTGCGTTTTTGCGATTCAGCCAGCGCTGGTGGAAAAGGGCCCTAATTGTCTTCCATAACTTAGAATACTCTTTGGAAAGGGTTTTTTTTTTTTGGGGGGGGGGGGTGTATTTGGTTACGTAGCAACCTATGGAAAGTATATGTATAGACATCCCCTATTTTTTTTAAAAAATCCAGTAAATATTTGGAGTTTTATTTCTACTATTCTTCTCTATTACACAGCCTGATTAGGAATGACACTAAAACCGCAATAGGAATTGAATAGGAACTTCACTAAAAACTGCAAAATGCACACATATTGACTTTACCTCCCGGTACAGGCAGGTCTTAAACTGATCGGTAAATTATGTGCTAACATGGCCCCTAATTTCCATGAGGATTCCAACTTCTGGTAAAATATCGCACATTTTGTGACCTACTTTACCATATGAGATAATTATGACTAAAATCTACCAGAATAGCAAACTGCTTTTAATTTATGCTGTAAAATACTACTTATGCGGTAAACCGGACGGTGAGCGTACCAGAATTGAGGCCATTGCCGGAAAGTAAAGGAACCTGCAGTCTCAACATTCTTCTGCCCATCGTTCTCCAAAATGGAGGATATCGCTTTTACCCCACAGACCAGCAGAAGAGGTCTCTCATTAGAAGGTTACATAGGATGAAAGCATCATTCACTCAGGAGAGGGACCGAACGTGAGCAGGGGCCATATGAACACATCCTGGTAAGAGTAAAATAAAAATGTGTAAAGTTGTCATATCCCTGCATCTTCAGTCCTGAGGGAATTGTAAAGGTGAAAAAAAAGTGGCGAGTCAATCAGCCATCTTTAAATTTGTAGTTACGTGTTCTGAGGGAGTTAAAGGGACACTTAAGTCAAACAAAAAAATGGGTTTTACTCATCTAGGGCTTCCAATAGCCCCCTGCAGCTCCCTGGTGCCCTCGCCGTCTGCCTCTGATTCTCCTGTCCCCGCCGGCAGCCACTTCCTGTTTCGGTGACAGGAGCTGACAGGCTGGGAACGCGAGTGATTCTTCGCGTTCCCAGACACATTAGCACCCTCTATGCTGCTATATGGTATATGATATAGCAGCATAGATGGCGCTATTGTGGCCAGGAACGCGAAGAATCACTCGCGTCCCCAGCCTGTCAGCTCCTGTCACCGAAACAGGAAGTGGCTGCCGGCGGGGCCAGGAGGATCGGAGGGAGACGGCGAGGGCACCGGACAGCTGCCGGGGGCTATTGGAAGCCCAGGTGAGTAAAACTCATTTTTTTTTACTTAAGTGTCCCTTTAAGGGGGTGGGGCTAACTTATGGTATGCTGTGTGGATTTGTATAGGAAAAACAGATCCTTTCCTAAGGAGAGGGAAGGTTCTGGGTCCTACACAGCCTTCCAATTCTTGTCTTCATTCTCTCGTTCAAATCTCTTCAAAGTCTTCAGGAGCCCGAGTGCTCCAGTCAAATATGGATTCAGGTTAGCACACCAACTTTAGGATGCAAACAATTCTATTTATTGCTTCATCAGCACTTATGCATTGACAATTGTTTCGGGGCCACGGCGCAATCCCTTCATCAGAAAGTGCAGATAAAAACGTTTTTATCTGCACTCTCTGAAAAAGGGGACCCGCCTTGGCCCCAAAACAATTGCCAATGCATACATGCTGATGAAGCAATAAATAGAATTGTTTGCATCCTGAAGTTGGTGTGCTAACCTGAATCCATATTTGACTGTTGATGTACCGGGTGCCTTGGCTTAGCACCTACAGGCTATGCACCCATTCATTGGGTAAGGTGTGCCACCTCCACGATCTTCTTGTTTCCAAGTGCTCCAGGGCATCTCTGTACTGCGCATGCACGAGAGAGCGCTCCCGCGTGCGCAGCATGGAGCAGCCTGTCTTCGGGAGCCTAAGTGTTCTGGAATACTTCCGAAGCTTCCTACAGCAGAAGAGAACAGTCTCTACCCTATCAATCAGAGACTGGTAACGGCGGAGCCAGTGCAGGAATGATGAGATGAGGAGAAAAATGGGAAGCTTCTAAAGGACCCAGAGCCTTCCCTCTCTGTATGAAGTATCTGGGGTTTTTTTGGTTTCAGACTCCCTTTAAACTCTGGCAGGCCAAGAAAAATACAGAAGTTGCATATGTGGAGGATTGCGAGAATGGTTACAGACAACACACAGATCAAGAAAAAGGATCGATTCTGATTCTTACCTTGAGTGGGGTGGGGTTTGCTCTCCTCACCTGCCTATACAGTGGTTACCTTTGTAAGTATCACTCTTCATATATTTTTTTTTAATTGGGCTCTCAGTTTTCCCTTATTTATATTTCAAGCAAAGTTCTGGAATGGGTGTCACAGCCCCTGGGCATCATGGGAAATCTATGGGATGATATGAAGAAGGCTGTTCATGCTCAGAAGCCATCAAATGTAACTGAACTGGAGAGATTTGTATGGAAGAATGGTAAAATTGCCTCCATCCAGAATCTAGACTCTCATAAAAGGCTATAGGAGGCCTCTAGGGGCCGTTATATTTACAAAAGGAGGCTCAGCTAAGCACTGATATCACTGTTGGGGAGACACATTTCTGCACCGGTCTAATCTTGTTATGATGCATAATGCATAGTACATACTGATACCCAATAAATGTCATTTCACTGCAGAAACACTATTTCAAAATCACATGGAAAATATTGGAAGGAAGTTGCTATTTTAAAAGGAGTTGAAAGTTCATACAAAATAAATACATAAAAATCATATTATCCAATAGCAAATTAATTACCTCCCTTACCTATCTAGTTTGCAGTATTTTTCTCTGGCAGGTTTCGTAGATATTTGACCAATAAAATATAAATCTTAATTTCTCTGTTTTTGTTTTATTTCCATCTTGTGAGGAAAAAAACTGACATCACTTCCTCCCTGTCTTGTGTCTTTCATGGACTTTGTTTCTGTTCCCTCCCTCCTTGCATGATTGATGCCCCTCCCAGAGTAGGAGGTGATGACATGTTGCCGAGGGAACAGAGAGAGTCACTCCTGAGCATGTCAGGTGAGAGTTACCAGCACACAGGAGGCGGTGTAAGCAGCAGATACATGCACAGTAAGGACATTGTCCGCTGCTTGTGCAGCTATTAGTGCTAGTGGGGGGGGGGGCTAAGTTGGGGACCCCGAGCTGCTATTATACCAAACTGCAGACTGCTAGATCGGTTTATACGTGATAACTCTGGAGCAAGCCATCTATAGGGGCACAAATAGGGATGTATTTATTTAGGGGGAAAAAAGTTATTTTATTGTTTTACTTTATTTTAATTGAACAGTTTCAACCCTCTGCAAAAGCTCAGCCAATGATACGCACACACAAAAACTAAAACAAAAAGAGGTTCATATATTTTTTTTTTAATTGTAAAACAAAAATACAGAAACACAGAAATGTACTTTCCTTCACTCAGTCTGGATAAATGGGAGCGTCTAATATTCCCACATCTGCAGCTTTAAGTAGGTAAATAACAATGTCATATAGAACTTTCCTGGAGTCTCACATTCTTATTCTAAATGTAGAGGGGTTATATTCTGACTCTGAATTGTACAAAGCAGCCACCTCAGTGTGATATAAAATCTGGCTCATTCAGCTTCCAACAAAAGCAAATAATTCACTTTTCAGCCCTTTCTGGTTATCAGGCAGTTTGTTCAGCCAGATATGTGTTTTATGCTTTAATTTACTCTTCAGTAGAGCCATGGCTGCATGTGACTGCAAAACCTGCTTCATTTTCATAGATATTAACTCTTGTTTATCAACCCTTCCAATGGAAAATATAAAAAGTGAAGACAGGCAAGTTTTAACTAGGCTTAGTACTACATGTGTATATATTTATCTCACCATGTCACCTCATTTCAGGGACATTAATGCTTTACAAACAAATACACTGAGTGACATGAAAGCGTCTTCGGGATGCTGTGTAATTATGCTTCCTTGTGCACAAAAAAAATAGACAAAGTGTATCAGAACACTTTTGGCCAAGACATTTCCCACACTCAACACAAGTGTCTGAAGTGCGGTGACACTTGCATTTCCCACTCAGCACACGATAATAGGGCTTTTCATAAGGTGAGATCTCTCATGTCTGACAAGGTCTGATTTCTGTATAAAACCTTTCCCACACTCAGCACATGAATGAGGCTTCTCACCAGTGTGAGATTTCTTATGAGTGCCAAGATGTGATTTCTGTGCAAAACATTTCCCACACTCAGCACATGAATGAGGCTTCTCACCAGTGTGAGATTTCTTATGACTGCCAAGATGTGATTTCTGTGCAAAACATTTCCCACACTCAGCACATGAATAGGGCTTCTCACCAGTGTGAGCTATCTCATGATTAACAAGGCCCGATTTAAAACTAAAAGATTTCCCACACTGAGCACATGGATAGGGCTTCTCACCAGTGTGTAATCTCTCATGTATGACAAGGTTTGCTTTACGCCTAAAATATTTCCCACACTCAGCACATGAATATGGCTTTTCACCAGTGTGAGATCTCTCATGTATGACAAGGTTTGCTTTACGCCTAAAATATTTCCCACACTCCGCACATGAATATGGCTTTTCACCAGTGTGAGATCTCTCATGTATGACAAGGTTTGATCTACTCCCATAACATTTCCCACACTTTGCACATGAATAGGGCTTCTCACCAGTATGAGATCTCTCATGTCTGACAAGAGGTGATTTTTGGGAAAAACATTTCCCACACTCAGTACATGAATAGGGCTTCTCACCAGTGTGTAATCTCTCATGCGTGACAAGGATTGATTTACATCTAAAACATTTCCCACACTCATCACATGAAAAGGGCTTCTCACCAGTGTGAGATCTCGTATGTATGACAAGGTTTGATTTTCGACTAAAACATTTCCCACACTCAGCACATGGATAAGGCTTCTCATCAGTGTGGGATCTCTCATGTCTGACAAGCTCCGATTTACAAGAAAAACATTTTCCACACTCAGCACATGAATAGGGCTTCTCACCAGTGTGTAATCTCTCATGTATGACAAGGTTTTCTTTACGCCTGAAATATTTCCCACACGTAGTGCATGAATATGGCTTTTCACCAGTGTGAGATCTCTCATGTATGACAAGGTTTGATCTACTCCCATAACATTTCCCACACTTTGCACATGAATAGGGCTTCTCACCAGTATGAGATCTCTCATGCGTGACAAGGATTGATTTACGTCTAAAACATTTCCCACACTCATCACATGAATAGGGCTTCTCACCAGTGTGAGATCTCTCATGCGTGACAAGGATTGATTTACGTCTAAAACATTTCCCACACTCATCACATGAAAAGGGCTTCTCACCAGTGTGAGATCTCCTATGTATGACAAGGTTTGATTTTCGCCTAAAACATTTCCCACACTCAGCACATGGATAAGGCTTCTCATCAGTGTGGGATCTCTCATGTCTGACAAGCTCTGATTTACAAGAAAAACATTTCCCACACTCAGCACATGAATAGGGCTTCTCACCAGTGTGAGATCTCTCATGCGTGACAAGGATTGATTTACGTCTAAAACATTTCCCACACTCATCACATGAAAAGGGCTTCTCACCAGTGTGAGATCTCGTATGTATGACAAGGTTTGATTTTCGCCTAAAACATTTCCCACACTCAGCACATGGATAAGGCTTCTCATCAGTGTGGGATCTCTCATGTCTGACAAGCTCTGATTTACAAGAATAACATTTCCCACATGTGGAACAGGAATGAGGCCCTCCAGCAGGGGGAGAGCTGTGCTGGGTATGAGGCCCCTCAGGGTTAGACAGGTGAGAGGAGTCTGGGGGAATATTTGGGGTCACCAGGATATCTGCAGCAAACTCTTTTCCAATCACATCATCATCATCCGTTGTACAATCTGTGGATTCAGAGAGACGACTCTTTGAGAGGCTCCTGATGGCGGGACTCCGCCCTGCAAATAGAAAAACATCATCACTTCCTGTTAGAGAACTCTGAGAAGAGGAAAAAAAACATTTCCTGACCA
The DNA here is from genome assembly GCF_040937935.1 of Hyperolius riggenbachi. Classification (NCBI taxonomy): domain Eukaryota; kingdom Metazoa; phylum Chordata; class Amphibia; order Anura; family Hyperoliidae; genus Hyperolius; species Hyperolius riggenbachi. The sequence goes on from NC_090655.1 coordinate 262,906,448, forward strand.
TTGTTACATAGTTACATAGTTATTTTGGTTGAAAAAAGACATACGTCCATCGAGTTCAACCAGTATAAAGTACAACACCAGCCTGCTCCCTCACATATCCCTGTTGATCCAGAGGAAGGCGAAAAAACCCTTACAAGGCATGGTCCAATTAGCCCCTAAAGGGAAAAATTCCTTCCCGACTCCAGATGGCAATCAGATAAAATCCCTGGATCAACATCATTAGGCATTACCTAGTAATTGTAGCCATGGATGTCTTTCAATGCAAGGAAAGCATCTAAGCCCCCTTTAAATGCAGGTATAGAGTTTGCCATAACGACTTCCTGTGGCAATGCATACAACATCTTAATCACTCTAACTGTAAAGAACCCTTTCCTAAATAAATGGCTAAAACGTTTTTCCTCCATGCGCAGATCATGTCCTCTAGTCCTTTGAGAAGGCCTAGGGACAAAAAGCTCATCCGCCAAGCTATTATATTGCCCTCTGATGTATTTATACATGTTAATTAGATCCCCTCTAAGGCGTCTTTTCTCTAGACTAAATAAACCCAGTTTATCTAACCTTTCTTGATAAGTGAGACCTTCCATCCCACATATCAATTTTGTTGCTCGTCTCTGCACCTGCTCTAAAACTGCAATATCTTTTTTGTAATGTGGTGCCCAGAACTGAATTCCATATTCCAGATGTGGCCTTACTAGAGAGTTAAACAGGGGCAATATTATGCTAGCATCTCGAGTTTTTATTTCCCTTTTAATGCATCCCAACATTTTGTTAGCTTTAGCTGCAGCTGCTTGGCATTGAGTATGATTATTTAACTTGTTGTTGATGAGTACTCTTAAGTCCTTCTCCAAGTTTGATGTCCCCAACTGTATCCCATTTATTTTGTATGGTGCTAGACCATTAGTACGTCCAAAATGCATGACTTTACATTTGTCAACATTGAATTTCATCTGCCATGTATGTGCCCATATAGCCATCCTATCCAGATCCTGTTGCAATATGTCACTATCTTCCTGAGAGTTGATGATTCTGCACAATTTTGTATCATCTGCAAAAATAGCAACATTGCTCACTACTGCATCTACTAGGTCATTAATAAATTGTAATTATCTGCATACAATTTAAAATACATTTGCATACAAAGAGTTATTTGCGTCTCAGTGACCCTCCCTACAGTAAAAGCATTGGCCATACATGGAAAGCAGTACAATGTAGAGCTTGATGAGACAATGGAAGCAATGTGTTACTCCTGTGACAACAGAACTATATGTATGAAAACAAGAGAGTTCTGCATGATGTCGGGTTTAACCGTTTATTTCTGGACATATCCAATTACAGCATCTCAAAGCACAAGGCTGTCATGTTTCAGACCTGCTGGTCCTTAATCATAGCTCAGCAGCCTGCTTTGAGATGCAGTAATCGGATATGTCCAGAAACACCAGTTAAACGCGGCATCGTGTGGACCTCTCTTATTGTTTTCATGCTACCACCGGGATTGGCTACCCCTGGTCCAGCACTGCCCCTTTATTGTGGAGTGGTTGCCACGTTTCCAAGACCTACATGTGCTCATAGCATGTGTGTTATGCTAGTAGAGCAATGTGGTGTCACTTACCGGTAGTTCCCCGACTCACCAGCAGATGGAACTGTGAGGAGATTCTGGACGGTCCCCTGATCAATGTGCTGCATTGCTGCAGTGGACTTGCTAGCAGCACATTGCTAGACCATTCTGGTACTCTTGTAGCGTTGTGACTCTGGCCATTTTCCTATGCTCTCTGATCCTTGCTCTTGTACTATGAGCTCCCAGCATTGATTGACCCTTGCTATTCTGTCTATTCTTTGTCTACTGATGTATTCTGACACCCTGGTTTAATTATTGCCTGTCTGATTTCTCTCTTGTATGCCTATTAGGTTTATCTACTCCTGTATAGATCGGTGTTCCTGTGTGTTGCAGTTTGTTCCTATATTGTGTGACTGATGATCATGTACATTTTCTATTGTAAGTATCTGTATAGTTAGTCAGTTAGAGGGGTTCTGGTAATTGTGGTTCACCATGTGTCACTGATTGTATAACTGCATGTGTATTGTAGTTGTATATTAGAATTGCTGCACCTTTGTAAATTAACACATTTTCACTTTCAAATCCAGCTTGTGCAGACTTCAGTATTTTCTTATGCCTGGTACACCCCATGCAATTTCCCATCAGATAGATGGGTCCATACATAATTTCCAACAGATCCAATCGGATTTACAATCGTTTTTCTGATCACTTTTATGCAAATCAATCAGAAAAAAAATGATCGGAAATCAGATCGAACCTGTTTGAAATGATCTATTTGACCCATCAATCTGACGAGAAATTGCATGGTGTGTAGCAGGCTTTACAAGTGACCTCTTGTTCCTGCTTTGTCTTGATAAGGATCTGCAGCAGGCATTACAGTAGGCATGTGTAGAAATCTGTCTCCACTCTGGTCCCCAGGACTTCCTCTAGGTCTTAATCAAACCCTTGAAAAGCTAGTGGGAGCGGTGGCCTGGAGGATTCGCATTGATATGGGGGGGGGCACTACCACCACCAACATGGAAGCTGCTGGGGCGGGAGGGGGGGGGGAGCCCACTACCATCATGGAAGCTGTGACTAATCTGTGTACAGTAATGTACAGTGACCATTATCAGCTTATTACAGGCCAGTAACACTAATCACCCCTACTGTGGCAAATCTGTGTACAGTAATCATTATCAGCTTATTACAGGCCAGTAACACTAAGTCACCCCTACGGTGACCAATCTGTGTACAGTAATGTACAGTGACCTTTATCAGCTTATTACAGGCCGGTAACACTATGTCACCCGTACTGTGACCAATCTGTGTACAGTAATGTACAGTGACCATTACCAGCTTATTACAGGCCAGTAACACTATGTCACCCGTACTGTGACCAATCTGTGTACAGTAATGTACAGTGACCAATATCAGCTTATTACTGTCAGTAACACTATGTCACCCCTACTGTGACCAATCTGTGTACAGTAATGTACAGTGACCATTATCATCTTATTACAGGCCAGTACCACTAAGTCACCCCTACTGTGACCAATCTGTGCACAGTAATGTACAGTGACCATTATCAGCTTATTACAAGCCGGTAACACTAAGTCACCCCTACTGTGACCAATCTGTGTACAGTAATGTACAGTGACCATTACCAGCTTATTACAGGCCAGTAACACTAAGTCACCCCTACTGTGACCAATCTGTGCACAGTAATGTACAGTGACCATTATCAGCTTATTACAGGCCGGTAACACTAAGTCACCCCTACTGTGACCAATCTGTGTACAGTAATGTACAGTGACCATTACCAGCTTATTACAGGCCAGTAACACTAAGTCACCCCTACTGTAACCAATCTGTGTATAGTAATGTACAGTGACCATTATCAGCTTGTTACAGGCCGGTAACACTAAGTCACCCCTACTGTGACCAGTCTGTGTACAGTAATGTACAGTGACCATTATCAGCTTATTACTGTCAGTAACACTATGTCACCCCTACTGTGACCAATCTGTGTACAGTAATGTACAGTGACCATTATCAGCTTATTACTGTCAGTAACACTAAGTCACCCGTACTGTGACCAATCTGTGTACAGTAATGCACAGTGACCATTATCATCTTATTACAGGCCGGTAACACTAAGTCACCCCTACTGTGACCAATCTGTGTACAGTAATGTACAGTGACCATTATCAGCTTATTACAGGCCCGTAACACTAAGTCACCCTACTGTGCCCAATCTGTGTACAGTAATGTACAGTGACCATTATCATCTTATTACAGGCCGGTAACACTAAGTCACCCCTACTGTGACCAATCTGTGTACAGTAATGTACAGTGACCATTATCATCTTATTACAGGCCGGTAACACTAAGTCACCCCTACTGTGACCAATCTGTGTACAGTAATGTACAGTGACCATTATCATCTTATTACAGGCCGGTAACACTAAGTCACCCCTACTGTGACCAATCTGTGTACAGTAATGTACAGTGACCATTATCATCTTATTACAGGCCGGTAACACTAAGTCACCCCTACTGTGACCAATCTGTGTACAGTAATGTACAGTGACCATTATCAGCTTATTACAGGCCGGTAACACTAAGTCACCCCTACTGTGACCAATCTGTGTACAGTAATGTACAGTGACCATTATCATCTTATTACAGGCCGGTAACACTAAGTCACCCCTTACTGTGACCAATCTGTGTACAGTAATGTACAGTGACCATTATCATCTTATTACAGGCTGGTAACACTAAGTCACCCCTACTGTGACCAATCTGTGTACAGTAATGTACAGTGACCATTACCAGCTTATTACAGGCCGGTAACACTAAGTCACCCCTACTGTGACCAATCTGTGTACAGTAATGTACAGTGACCATTATCATCTTATTACAGGCCGGTAACACTAAGTCACCCCTACTGTGACCAATCTGTGTACAGTAATGTACAGTGACCATTATCATCTTATTACAGGCCGGTAACACTAAGTCACCCCTACTGTGACCAATCTGTGTACAGTAATGTACAGTGACCATTATCAGCTTATTACAGGCCGGTAACACTAAGTCACCCCTACTGTGACCAATCTGTGTACAGTAATGTACAGTGACCATTATCATCTTATTACAGGCCGGTAACACTAAGTCACCCCTACTGTGACCAATCTGTGTACAGTAATGTACAGTGACCATTATCATCTTATTACAGGCCGGTAACACTAAGTCACCCCTACTGTGACCAATCTGTGTACAGTAATGTACAGTGACCATTATCAGCTTATTACAGGCCCGTAACACTAAGTCACCCTACTGTGCCCAATCTGTGTACAGTAATGTACAGTGACCATTATCATCTTATTACAGGCCGGTAACACTAAGTCACCCCTACTGTGACCAATCTGTGTACAGTAATGTACAGTGACCATTATCATCTTATTACAGGCCGGTAACACTAAGTCACCCCTACTGTGACCAATCTGTGTACAGTAATGTACAGTGACCATTATCATCTTATTACAGGCCGGTAACACTAAGTCACCCCTACTGTGACCAATCTGTGTACAGTAATGTACAGTGACCATTATCATCTTATTACAGGCCGGTAACACTAAGTCACCCCTACTGTGACCAATCTGTGTACAGTAATGTACAGTGACCATTATCAGCTTATTACAGGCCGGTAACACTAAGTCACCCCTACTGTGACCAATCTGTGTACAGTAATGTACAGTGACCATTATCATCTTATTACAGGCCGGTAACACTAAGTCACCCCTACTGTGACCAATCTGTGTACAGTAATGTACAGTGACCATTACCAGCTTATTACAGGCCGGTAACACTAAGTCACCCCTACTGTGACCAATCTGTGTACAGTAATGTACAGTGACCATTATCATCTTATTACAGGCCGGTAACACTAAGTCACCCCTACTGTGACCAATCTGTGTACAGTAATGTACAGTGACCATTATCATCTTATTACAGGCCGGTAACACTAAGTCACCCCTACTGTGACCAATCTGTGTACAGTAATGTACAGTGACCATTATCAGCTTATTACAGGCCGGTAACACTAAGTCACCCCTACTGTGACCAATCTGTGTACAGTAATGTACAGTGACCATTATCATCTTATTACAGGCCGGTAACACTAAGTCACCCCTACTGTGACCAATCTGTGTACAGTAATGTACAGTGACCATTACCAGCTTATTACAGGCCGGTAACACTAAGTCACCCCTACTGTGACCAATCTGTGTACAGTAATGTACAGTGACCATTATCATCTTATTACAGGCCGGTAACACTAAGTCACCCCTACTGTGACCAATCTGTGTACAGTAATGTACAGTGACCATTATCATCTTATTACAGGCCGGTAACACTAAGTCACCCCTACTGTGACCAATCTGTGTACAGTAATGTACAGTGACCATTATCAGCTTATTACAGGCCGGTAACACTAAGTCACCCCTACTGTGACCAATCTGTGTACAGTAATGTACAGTGACCATTATCATCTTATTACAGGCCGGTAACACTAAGTCACCCCTACTGTGACCAATCTGTGTACAGTAATGTACAGCGACCATTATTTGCTTATTACAGGCTGGTAACACTAAGTCACCCCTACTGTGACCAATCTGTGTACAGTAATGTACAGTGACCATTATCAGCTTATTACAGGCCGGTAACACTAAGTCACCCCTACTGTGACCAATCTGTGTACAGTAATGTACAGTGACCATTATCAGCTTATTACAGGCCCGTAACACTAAGTCACCCTACTGTGCCCAATCTGTGTACAGTAATGTAGTGCGACCATTATCAGCTTATTACAGGCTGGTAACACTAAGTCACCCCTACTGTGACCAATCTGTGTACAGTAATGTACAGTGACCATTATCAGCTTATTACAGGCCGGTAACACTAAGTCACCCCTACTGTGCCCAATCTGTGTACAGTAATGTAGTGCGACCATTATCAGCTTATTACAGGCTGGTAACACTAAGTCACCCCTACTGTGACCAATCTGTGTACAGTAATGTACAGTGACCATTATCAGCTTATTACAGGCCGGTAACACTAAGTCACCCCTACTGTGACCAATCTGTGTACAGTAATGTACAGTGACCATTATCAGCTTATTACAGGCCGGTAACACTAAGTCACCCCTACTGTGACCAATCTATGTACAGTAATGTACAGTGACCATTATCAGCTTATTACAGGCCCGTAACACTAAGTCACCCCTACTGTGACCAATCTGTGTACAGTAATGTACAGCGACCATTATTTGCTTATTACAGGCCGGTAACACTAAGTCACCCCTACTGTGACCAATCTGTGTACAGTAATGTACAGCGACCATTATTTGCTTATTACAGGCCGGTAACACTAAGTCACCCCTACTGTGACCAATCTGTGTACAGTAATGTACAGTGACCATTATCAGCTTATTACAGGCCAGTAACACTAAGTCACCCCTACTGTGACCAATCTGTGTACAGTAATGTACAGTGACCATTATCATCTTATTACAGGCCGGTAACACTAAGTCACCCCTACTGTGACCAATCTGTGTACAGTAATGTACAGTGACCATTATCAGCTTATTACAGGCTGGTAACACTAAGTCACCCCTACTGTGACCAATCTGTGTACAGTAATGTACAGTGACCATTATCAGCTTATTACAGGTCAGTAACACTAAGTCACCCCTACTGTGACCAGTCTGTGTACAGTAATGTACAGTGACCATTATCAGCTTATTACAGGCCAGTAACACTCTGTCACCCCTACTGTCACCAGTCTGTGTACAGTAATGTACAGTGACCATTATCAGCTTATTACAGGTCAGTAACACTAAGTCACCCCTACTGTGACCAATCTGTGTACAGAAATGTACAGTGACCATTATCAGCTTATTACAGGCCGGTAACACTAATCACCCCTACTGTGCCCAATCTGTGTACAGTAATGTAGTGCGACCATTATCAGCTTATTACAGGCTGGTAACACTAAGTCACCCCTACTGTGACCAATCTGTGTACAGTAATGTACAGTGACCATTATCAGCTTATTACAGGCCGGTAACACTAAGTCACCCCTACTGTGACCAATCTGTGTACAGTAATGTACAGTGACCATTATCAGCTTATTACAGGCCGGTAACACTAAGTCACCCCTACTGTGACCAATCTATGTACAGTAATGTACAGTGACCATTATCAGCTTATTACAGGCCCGTAACACTAAGTCACCCCTACTGTGACCAATCTGTGTACAGTAATGTACAGCGACCATTATTTGCTTATTACAGGCCGGTAACACTAAGTCACCCCTACTGTGACCAATCTGTGTACAGTAATGTACAGCGACCATTATTTGCTTATTACAGGCCGGTAACACTAAGTCACCCCTACTGTGACCAATCTGTGTACAGTAATGTACAGTGACCATTATCAGCTTATTACAGGCCAGTAACACTAAGTCACCCCTACTGTGACCAATCTGTGTACAGTAATGTACAGTGACCATTATCATCTTATTACAGGCCGGTAACACTAAGTCACCCCTACTGTGACCAATCTGTGTACAGTAATGTACAGTGACCATTATCAGCTTATTACAGGCTGGTAACACTAAGTCACCCCTACTGTGACTAATCTGTGTACAGTAATGTACAGTGACCATTATCAGCTTATTACAGGTCAGTAACACTAAGTCACCCCTACTGTGACCAGTCTGTGTACAGTAATGTACAGTGACCATTATCAGCTTATTACAGGCCAGTAACACTCTGTCACCCCTACTGTCACCAGTCTGTGTACAGTAATGTACAGTGACCATTATCAGCTTATTACAGGTCAGTAACACTAAGTCACCCCTACTGTGACCAATCTGTGTACAGTAATGTACAGTGACCATTACCAGCTTATTACAGGTCAGTAACACTAAGTCACCCCTACTGTGACCAATCTGTGTATAGTAATGTACAGTGACCATTATCACCTTATTACAGGCTGGTAACACTAAGTCACCCCTTACTGTGACCAATCTGTGTATAGTAATGTACAGCGACCATTATTTGCTTATTACAGGCCGGTAACACTAGACTGCACGTTGGAGTTTAACTCACTAGCTGATGACTCTGCGTTTTCCCGGGTATGTATATGGTTTTTGTTGGCTCCTCCTACTTTTTCTAACCTTGATACACAGTTCCTGAATGACCTAGTTTGAGAGCTTTGGGTCCTTGGCATCAATAATTTGTATTTTCACTGTGAAATTAAAGAAATCTGATTGGCTGTTTGTGGCTCCACCCCTTGTCTGAATTTGAACCCCAGTCACCCAATGACGAACTGTCCCATGTTAGAGGCCTCTGCCAGTAGCAGTGCAAGAAAGGCAGACATTTATATATTCCTTTTGAAAATAAATAGTTGAATTTGAATGGGCTTTTTTAAGGCTTCACCCACTTTTCTGTGCAAAGATTTAGAACCCTGCCATTAACAGTGTAAGAATGGCTGCAGTTTACATTTTCTCAGTGAAATCTGTTTTTGGCTCCACCCACTTTTTGTAACCTGACACACAGTCACTCAATGGCCAAGTGTGTGAGCTTTCAGGTTCCTGGCATCAAAAATGCGTGAATAGAAGCATTAGCTTCTATTCACAACAGTATTCCAACTTAGAAATCTGTTATTTTGTGGCTCCGCCCCCTTTAGTGAATTTGAACCCCAGTCACCCAATGGCCGACTGTACCAGGTTTGAGGCCTCTGCCATTTACAGTGTAAGTGGCTGCAGTTTACATTTTCCCATTGAAAATTATCTGCAGAAATTTGATTGGCTGTTTTATGCTCCACCCACTTTCCCTGAATTTTTCACTTCAGTCACCAAGTGACCAACTGTGCCAAGTGTGGGGACTCTGGCTTGATTACTGTGAGAATGGCAGCCTTTTCCATTTTTTCCATCGACATGAATGGGTGAAATCTGATTGACTGTTTGTGGTCCCACCCACATGCACAGGGGGGAAGCGAAACCCCCAGAACATATCACCCCAGGTAGTAAGGGATCTGTATACAAAGTTTCGTTCAAATCAGTCAAGGCATTACAACAATACGTAATTAAATTTCTCTTCTCCATCCCCACCTTTCCATCGCCTCTCAGGTCGTCCCCTAACCTTCCCTCCCAGCCGCTCCCTTGTCTCATCCACCCCTCACGTCTTTTGCTCCTTCCACCATTGATGAAGTCAGCCTGCTGCTAGCGGCTTCCCACCCCACCTCCTCCCCCCTTGACCCTGTACCCGCAAACACCCTTCGCCCCCACTTCTCTGACCTGGCCCCAGTCTTCACCTCCTTGATCAACCTTCTCTTTCCACAAGCACCTTCCCCAAAACCGTGAAACAGGCCACTGTACTTCCCCTGCTGAAAAAAATAATCTCGGTGCCTGTATGAGCGGCTAAGGGGAGAAGAGCTCCGGCTGAACCCTCTCACAGTGGCACACTTACCAGCTTAACGCAGCCATCTGAGACCCTCAACCCGCTACCGCTACAAGCTAGAACTCCCGAGGTACCCACAGAGAGCGCATGGATAAATTCCTGAAGGGGGCAGGGAGCAAAACGCCACAGTGAGCGGCGGCCAGGAGATCCAAGATGGCGGGCGGCACCACAGAAAAGATCAGCAAGCAGCGCTCAAAGAAGGGAGAGGAGGCAAAGTCCATTGCGAGCACACCTGACTGCGACTCGGGTGATGAATTGCAGTCTGAGCACGGAGAGCAAGGTAGCACACGAACAGATTACAAGAAGCTGGCACGAGAAGTGGGAAAAGTGCTAGTCCTGGAGTTTCGAGACATGATCAATTCAGCTCTCACTAAGGCCCTTCAGCAGGTGAAACAGGAACAGGGCAGACAGGGGGAAAGACTTAAAGAAGTAGAGAAACGGCTTGGCACATGCGAGGATGAACTACGCGAAGCACAATCTTCTATAGAGTCCTTGCTGCAAAACAACGCAACAGTACATGAAAGAATCGAGGACCTAGAAAACAGATCCTGTCAGAATAATGTGCGAATAGTGGGGGTCCCGGAAGATATTCCAGTTACACAGCTGACTACTCTGTGCTCAATGGAGATCCCTAATCTGCTGGGTATCTCTGGTGAGCTCAAGGTGAGACGTACCCATCAAGTAGGACCACCCAAAAGTAAACGCAATTACAAGCCAAGGATGATCATGGCCAGATACCTCGACTTTGCGGACAAAGTATAACTAATGACGGCCTACAGGGCAGCCTTCTCTGAAGTCACTTACACTAATAAAGAAATACGCCTGTTCCAGGACTACTCACTGGAGGTGTCTCAGAAGAGACAAGCATTCGGGAAAATATACAACACCTTGTACAGTCGCAGTATAAAATTTACTATGGCTTACCCTGCGACGCTATGTATTACAGACGACGAGGGAAAGGTGACTACTTGCCACACCCCAGAGGAAGTACAGGATTATCTGGATGGAGCCCCAGCACCTAGACGATCCAGATCAACGTCCCCAGTGGACTAACTGCACAGCCTGCTCTAAAGATGCTGGTTGCTATGAAAAAATCTCTAGATTTGACTTAAGTGGCCGCAATCTGTCATATATGCCTTGGTTTGTTAACCTCCTTGGCGGTTCAATTTTTCCGCCAAGGAGGCTGCATTGCACTTTTTTTTTTTTTTGTTTGTTTCATGTAGCTACCTGAGTGGTAGCTACATAAAACACCACTAGAGGGTGCATGTGTCCCTCTAGTCCAATCGCCGCCGGCCACAAAAGTAAACAGGAGATCGCGTATAGAACGCAATCTCCTGTTTGGCTTCTCCTGTCGCCATGGCGACGATCGGAATGACGTCATGGACATCAGCCGACGTCCTGACGTCAGACCCATCCGATCCAGCCCATTGCGCTGCCCGGGACTGATTGGTCCGGGCTGCGCAGGGCTCTGGCGGGGGGGCCCTCTTCCGCCGCTGCGTGCGGACGATCGCCGCAGAGCGGCGGCGATCGAGCTGGACGCGCAGCTAGCAAAGTGCTGGCTGCGCGTACAGCAATTTACAGGACAGGAATCGCCCCACCGGGGGCTGAGATATCCTCCGCGGCAGCTTACCCCGAGCTCAGCTCGGGGTTACCGCTAAGGAGGTTAAGTAGATTTGACGCAGCTTGTGGCGCTTATGAAACTGGTGCTAAGATCTGATACCTGCTGTTTTGTAGCATAAGACTTGAAGAGCGATGTAATAGCCTCTGGGAACGTACCACTGTGCAGTCACATTACACACATCACACCCCTATTACTTCTCACATTCCCTGTACATAGTGTGTTTATACCTCATTACAGGCACACTGTGCAGTCACATTACACACATCACACCCCCTATTACTCCTCACATTACCTGTGTACATAGTGTGTTTATACCTTATCACAGGCACACTGTGCAGTCACATTACACACATCACACCCCTATTACTTCTCACATTACCTGTGTACATAGTGTGTTTATACCTCATTACAGGCACATTGTGCAGTCACATTACACATCACACCCCTATTACTCCTCACATTCCCTGTGTACATAGTGTGTTTATACCTCATTACAGGCACACTGTGCAGTCACATTACACATCACACCCCTATTACTTCTCACATTCCCTGTGTACATAGGGTGTTTATACCTCATTACAAGCACACTGTGCAGTCACATTACACACATCACACCCCTATTACGTCTCACATTACCTGTGTACATAGTGTGTTTATACCTCATTACAGGCACACTGTGCAGTCACATTACACACATCACACTCCTATTACTTCTCACATTCCCTGTGTACATAGTGTGTTTATACCTCATTACAGGCACACTGTGCAGTCACATTACACATCACACCCCTATTACTTCTCACATTCCCTGTGTACATAGTGTGTTTATCCCACATTACAGGCACACTGTGCAGTCACATTACACACATCACACCCCTATTACTTCTCACATTCCCTGTGTACATAGTGTGTTTATACCTCATTACAGACACACTGTGCAGTCACATTACACATCACACTCCTATTACTTCTCACATTCCCTGTGTACATAGTGTGTTTATACCTCATTACAGGCACACTGTGCAGTCACATTACACATCACACCCCTATTACTTCTCACATTCCCTGTGTTCATAGTGTGTTTATCCCACATTACAGGCACACTGTGCAGTCACATTACACACATCACACCCCTATTACTTCTCACATTCCCTGTGTACATAGTGTGTTTATACCTCATTACAGGTACACTGTGCAGTCACATTACACATCACACCCCTATTACTTCTCACATTCCCAGCATACATAGTGTGTTTATACCTCATTACAGGCACACTGTGCAGTCACATTACACATCACACCCCTATTACTTCTCACATTCCCTGTGTACATAGGGTGTTTATACCTCATTACAAGCACACTGTGCAGTCACATTACACACATCACACCCCTATTACGTCTCACATTACCTGTGTACATAGTGTGTTTATACCTCATTACAAGCACACTGTGCAGTCACATTACACACATCACACCCCTATTACGTCTCACATTACCTGTGTACATAGTGTGTTTATACCTCATTACAGGCACACTGTGCAGTCACATTACACACATCACACACCTATTACTTCTCACATTACCTGTGTACATAGTGTGTTTATACCTCATTACAGGCACATTGTGCAGTCACATTACACATCACACCCCTATTACTCCTCACATTCCCTGTGTACATAGTGTGTTTATACCTCATTACAGGCACACTGTGCAGTCACATTACACATCACACCCCTATTACTTCTCACATTCCCTGTGTACATAGGGTGTTTATACCTCATTACAAGCACACTGTGCAGTCACATTACACACATCACACCCCTATTACGTCTCACATTACCTGTGTACATAGTGTGTTTATACCTCATTACAGGCACACTGTGCAGTCACATTACACACATCACACTCCTATTACTTCTCACATTCCCTGTGTACATAGTGTGTTTATACCTCATTACAGGCACACTGTGCAGTCACATTACACATCACACCCCTATTACTTCTCACATTCCCTGTGTACATAGTGTGTTTATCCCACATTACAGGCACACTGTGCAGTCACATTACACACATCACACCCCTATTACTTCTCACATTCCCTGTGTACATAGTGTGTTTATACCTCATTACAGACAAACTGTGCAGTCACATTACACATCACACTCCTATTACTTCTCACATTCCCTGTGTACATAGTGTGTTTATACCTCATTACAGGCACACTGTGCAGTCACATTACACATCACACCCCTATTACTTCTCACATTCCCTGTGTTCATAGTGTGTTTATCCCACATTACAGGCACACTGTGCAGTCACATTACACACATCACACCCCTATTACTTCTCACATTCCCTGTGTACATAGTGTGTTTATACCTCATTACAGACACACTATGCAGTCACATTACACATCACACCCCTATTACTTCTCACATTCCCTGTGTACATAGTGTGTTTATACCTCATTACAGGCACACTGTGCAGTCACATTACACATCACACTCCTATTACTTCTCACATTCCCTGTGTACATAGTGTGTTTATACCTCATTACAGACACACTGTGCAGTCACATTACACATCACACCCCTATTACTTCTCACATTCCCTGTGTACATAGTGTGTTTATCCCACATTACAGGCACACTGTGCAGTCACATTACACACATCACACCCCTATTACTTCTCACATTCCCTGTGTACATAGGGTGTTTATACCTCATTACAAGCACACTGTGCAGTCACATTACACACATCACACCCCTATTACGTCTCACATTACCTGTGTACATAGTGTGTTTATACCTCATTACAGGCACACTGTGCAGTCACATTACACACATCACACTCCTATTACTTCTCACATTCCCTGTGTACATAGTGTGTTTATACCTCATTACAGGCACACTGTGCAGTCACATTACACATCACACCCCTATTACTTCTCACATTCCCTGTGTACATAGTGTGTTTATCCCACATTACAGGCACACTGTGCAGTCACATTACACACATCACACCCCTATTACTTCTCACATTCCCTGTGTACATAGTGTGTTTATACCTCATTACAGACACACTGTGCAGTCACATTACACATCACACTCCTATTACTTCTCACATTCCCTGTGTACATAGTGTGTTTATACCTCATTACAGGCACACTGTGCAGTCACATTACACATCACACCCCTATTACTTCTCACATTCCCTGTGTTCATAGTGTGTTTATCCCACATTACAGGCACACTGTGCAGTCACATTACACACATCACACCCCTATTACTTCTCACATTCCCTGTGTACATAGTGTGTTTATACCTCATTACAGACACACTATGCAGTCACATTACACATCACACCCCTATTACTTCTCACATTCCCTGTGTACATAGTGTGTTTATACCTCATTACAGGCACACTGTGCAGTCACATTACACATCACACTCCTATTACTTCTCACATTCCCTGTGTACATAGTGTGTTTATACCTCATTACAGACACACTGTGCAGTCACATTACACATCACACCCCTATTACTTCTCACATTCCCTGTGTACATAGTGTGTTTATCCCACATTACAGGCACACTGTGCAGTCACATTACACACATCACACCCCTATTACTTCTCACATTCCCCCACTTATTGGCTTCATATAATCTATACTGTGCTCAGCATGGACATATTTGTTAGTCAGTTTATTAAGTCTTTTGACTATGTAATGTTTATCACTCACGAATGCTCATACCTGTAATAATGTCTTCCTCCTTTGAAGCTCTTATGTCACCCTCCTCTTCAGACTGCTGATTACTTCTCACATACATCTCTCCTTCTTCCTCTTTAATTGCCCTCATCATGTCACCCTCCTCCATAGACTGCTGATCATTCCTCATGTAAGTCTCTTCTTCCTCTTTAATTGCCCTCATCATGTTGCTCTCCTCTCTAGACTGCTGATCACTCCTCACATACGTCTCTTCTTCTTCCATTTTTATTCTCCACTTCATGTCACCCTCCTCCATAGATTGCAGATCACTCCTCACATACGTCTCTTCTTCTTCCTCTTTAATTGTCCTCATTATGTCACTGTCATCTATAGACTGCTGATCACTCCTCACATACTTTTTTTCTTCTTCCTCTTTAACCACATTGCTTACATGTTTTTCACCCTAAGTGCCCAAAATAAAACACAATTTAAATTAAGAACACAGATACAAACATATGCTGAAAGAAAAAATGTCATACGGTTTTGAGTCTTGAAGGACCCTCGGCCTACCTCATAATGGTGGGGGATGGTGCGTTCTTCTTGTGGACAATCCCGGGAATAAAGAGGACCTGTACATCTGTCTGTTTGGTTTCTGATACTGGGTCCATCTGTAGGAAACACACACATAGGAATACAGTGAAAACAAAAATAATGAGGGTTTTAAAGTGGTATAAAACCCAGAATTTCTTATTTTCTCTCAACGATTATTTACTGCATATAATATACTACCACATTTTTTTTAGCAGAACACCATGCAACTGGTTAAAACACAGGACTTACTTTTTCAATAGAATGCTCCCTGCAGGGAGATCTGCATCCAAACTTGTGATAACATTATCCTGTGTTTACTTAATTGTAGCAGAGAGGAATGTAAACATTCCCTGGCTGTGCACAAACGTCTTCTAATGTGTCAAGAACTGATACACTGCTCAGAAATCATTACTGGGTACATTACAATATAAATACACCAGTTATGAATAAAATGCAATAGCAGCTTTCAGAGCAAATAAAACTGTTCTTTGGGAACTTGTAATTTCTGAATGAATAACAACAATACTAATGCACAAAAGCAAATATGATAACTGTATGGGTTCTAAAAAGTAGGAAAACGCATTTTTTTATTGAATATTATGTGTTTAATACCACTTTAAGGCTTCGCATTGAAAATCAATTATAAAACATAGCTTTTAATTACAATAAACAGAGATCAAATGTGTCTCAGCACAATAAAATACAAGTTCCTTCATTCACGTTTTAGTTCCACATCGCATAGCCTAATGCACTGTTACGAGGCGGGTCTAGAAGCAGGCTCTGTTGACCCAGCTACAGGTGGTAGGCCTGGGCTCTCCCAGGGCGTGGAGTCTAAATGGCCACAGATCTTCACCAGAGTACCCCACAAGGGATGTTGAGCCGCTACTCCTAGTGAGCAACGGACTGCTTTGCTGCCTGGTGGCCGCAGGTCACGACCCCTGGGATTGCCCCACCGGTAACCAAGGTTAACAGGAGACGCTGCTGAGTGAAGTAGTCCAGTACTTGTGGAGAATAGAAGAGCCATAATTGGGAAGACAAGCCAAGAGTCAGGGCAGGCGGCAAACAGCGGAGGTCGAGGTCACAAGCCACAGGTCAGGGCATTCAGAGATCAACGGAGCCAAAAGTCGGGGCAGGCAGAGATCAACGGAGGTTGAGGTCACAGGCCAAGGTCACAACAGGGATCAATCAGAAGTAATACTAGGGTTCACCAACAACAGTTAGCCAAGCTGTCAGAACGAGCAGCGCTGCAGTTGAGGGCAGTGCTGCTTAAATACTGGCTCTAATCAAGATTGGTGCCAACCTAAGCGCATTACGCATGCGCACTGAAAAGGGTAAGTTTCTACGCATGCGCATACATAAGGATTTATGCTCGCTAGTCCCTGTGCAAGCGCACATAACAGTTAGTGCGCATGTGGCATAACGCCGTACACAATGGGAAACGGCAAAAAAACCCGCCGTGTTCCCGCACGTGTAAGGACACACGCACGGACATGCTGCAGAACGCCAGGACGGTGAGTGTGACATGCACATTTCATGCCCACAAACATGGCCGCTTCCTCAGAGGCAGGATTTCAAAGTTCAAAGACCGTCTACTCCATTCAGCTAC
The DNA here is from genome assembly GCF_040937935.1 of Hyperolius riggenbachi. Classification (NCBI taxonomy): domain Eukaryota; kingdom Metazoa; phylum Chordata; class Amphibia; order Anura; family Hyperoliidae; genus Hyperolius; species Hyperolius riggenbachi. The sequence continues at coordinate 262,924,033 of NC_090655.1, forward strand.
ACTACTACGCATGCTGATCCTTCTGAAACTACGGATCTTTCTTTCCCAATTTATACTGATCCGGTACTGGTTGGACCTGTTTGCAGCTAGTACTGCTGGGTACTAGTAATCATGACAATTGTCTCTATACTGACTGGACGATGGGAAAGCTGGGAACATCCCTGATATGGCTGTGTATGGAAAACTGATGGATTCTATGTTTTTACTTCTCCTTTGTCACAGTCTTTGAACTTTGAAATCCTGCCTCTGAGGAAGCGGCTATGTTTGGGGCCGTGAAACTTGAGTTAGGCTATGGGATGTGGAACTAAAACGTGACTGAAGGAACTTGTATTTTATTGTGTTGCAACATATTTGATCTCTATTTATTGTAATTAAAAAGCTAATTTCTATAATGGATTTTCAATACGAAGCCTTAAAACACTCATTATTTTTGTTTTCACTGTATTCCTGTATGCCATCTAGAGGCAAGGCCCTGTTACATGGTACATATTTACATAAACACACACACTGACGGAGTACATTGTCTCTATGTGTTTATCAGATGATGGAGGATCTAGGTGGACAATTGCGGGAATAAAGAAGACCTGTATATCTCTCTGGTGGGTTTCTGTTACTGGACACATCTGTAGGAAACACACACACACACACTGACTGAATACATTGGACTTGATTCACAAAAGCATGATAACTCAGTTATCACGCCTAAAAGCTTTGCACGTGCAAACCAGGGTGCTAAGTAGTTTGCACCATAGTTTACATGTGCAAACTACTTAGCACCCTAGTTTGCACGTGCAAAGATTTTAGGCGTGATAACTTAGTTATCACCCTTTTGTGAATCAAGCCCATTGTCTCTATATGTTTATCAGATGATGGGGGATGTAGGTGGACAATCCTGGGAATAAAGAGGACCTGTACATCTCTCCGGTGGGTTTCTGTTACTGGACACATCCGTAGAAAGCATGCACACTAACTGAATGCATTGTCTCTATGTGTTTATCAGATGATGGGGGATCTAGGTGGACAATCCTGGGAATAAAGAGAACCTGTACATTTCTCTGGTGGGTTTCTGTTACTGGATACATCTGTAGGAAACACACACACTGACTTAATACATTGTCTCTGTGTGTTTATCAGATGATGGGGGATCTAGGTAGACAATCCCAAAAATAAAGAGGACCTGTACATCTCTCTGGTGGGTTTCTGTTACTGGACACATCTGTAGGAAACACACACACACTGACTGAATACATTGGACTTGATTCACAAAAGCATGATAACTCAGTTATTACGCCTAAAAACTCAGTTATCACGCCTAAAAGCTTTGCACGTGCAAACCAGGGTGCTAAGTAGTTTGCACCATAGTTTACATGTGCAAACTACTTAGCACCCTAGTTTGCACGTGCAAAGATTTTAGGCGTGATAACTCAGTTAAGGAAACACACACACTAACTGAATACATGGTCTGTATATGTTTATCAGATGATGGGGGTATCTAGGTGGACAATCCCAGGAATAAAGAGGTCCTGTTCATCTCTCTGGTGGGCTCCTGTTACTGGATACATCTGTAGGAAACACACACACTAACTGAATATCGTGTATCTATGTGTTTATCAGATGATGGGGGATCTAGGTGGACAATCCTGGGAATAAAGAAGAGGACCTGTACATCTCTCTGGTGGGTTTCTCTTACTGGATACATCTGTAGGAATCTCACACACTGACTGAATACATTGCCTCTGTGATTATCAGATGATGGGGGATTTAGGTGCTCCCTCCATACTGCTCTCTCCTTTACAAGAAAATAGAGTCTCCTCTTACCTGGTGATGTGAGGTGCGGCCGATTCTCCATCATGGTGTCCTTGTAGAGGTCCGTGTGCCCTTCTATATACTGCCACTCCTGCATGGAGAAATAGAAATCCTGACACCTTATAGGAACCTGACAATTACAATGATAATGTCATTGTTAGAATATAAGTATGATATGCTCGAATTCGGAGGCCTCAGTCACTTTACATAACTGGTTTAGTAAAAGGACTCGCTCTGCAGTGTGTCTCTTTAAGGAGAATTTCTCTTAGAGAGAAATAAAGACAGTACTGATGATCAGTAGAACATTGTGCTGTGACTCCCAAGACTGTAGCAGAGATATCCAGTGTGTAGGCCAGACTAGCTGGTGACAAACAACATAAACAAGAGCCATTGTTATGAAAATATTCTCACAAGTACATTAAACAATGTTCTCCTAAGAACAAGGGGACAGGTCATTGGAAAATGGAATTTTTCAGTGCATGCGCAGTAAAGACTGTGCTTGTCATGCTATCACGTGTTCTTATCAGCCAATAGCAGGTGATGGGTTATGGATCCATCCCTGCTATATGGTGTCACATTTAACTCTTTAGAGGCTAGTATAAAACAGCCAACGGGCTCCAGAGAGCCACTTCTGACTTCCAACTTTCATTTCAACTTTACTTTTATTACTAACTTTCTGTAACTGCATGCTGTATATAGGCCTAAGTGCAACATATCATAGATTTATAAGATAAAGCCTGGACCATTCACAAGGGATGAACCAAGAGCCGCAACGCTTAAAGGGATACTATCGATTAACGTGTTTTTTAACCTGAGTTTGAGAGAGTTGCTGAAGTGCTGGTAAATAATGATGTATACATTTTATTTGCTTATCTCTTTTGTTTACTGTAACAAATTCCTTTCACTCTGAACTGACGGCACTGTCTGCTCATTTCTGACGGGAGAGTTAATGAGGGGAGGGGAGTTTCCCTCACAGTGTAGTTAACTCTGTGTAACTGTGTGTCAGAGAGCTCTCAGAAGAAGCTGCATGTTTCTGAGCTGTCTGCAAGAGAGCAGAGGAAATGTAACTTGTTTTAATTGTCTGTGACAGCACAGCTTTTCATATATTTTTTTGGGCTTTCAGGGAAAAATACTCTGTAGTCTGATATGCAAAAAACAACACTGGCTGTGCATTGAAACAGACACCCCTATGCGAATGATTTGTCCCAATAGAGCTAAACCCTACGCACAGTTAATTAAAGCTTTTGCCTCTGATATTTAACATGAAAAATAGGAAAATGTTTACACAGCTACTTAGACATTATTTGTACATTGTCATTTTATAACACTTGGGTATTGATAGTATTCCTTTAAGACAGACCGATTGCTTTGCTGAGGTAACATGTAATGGAGATAAGATTGCTGAACCCATCTGTATATCTGTTTACCAAATAAACTCTGTAAACTTTGACGGCGTCTAAAGCCTCGTCTAAACGAGGCGATCCAGCGGCTCGATTAGCCGCCGGATCGCCTCTTCCGCATCCCCACACGTACCCGCCGTGTCCCCGCTCGCCCGTCGGATTCGATCCCCCGCTCGTCCCCGCTTATCTTCCGCTCGATTCCCTGCCTTTGTCCCCTCGTGGCGAACGAGCAGGGAATCGGCGGTGGCGAGATCTGACCTGTTGGATCTTATCAATTGAGCCGCATCATTCGGCTCGATTGATAATACACATCGGAGTGTCATCTACGCGTGTAGATGAGGCTTAAGCAGTTCTATCTCCTGTGCTGTTGCTGTGATGAGTGTCAAGTTATCACACTTTATGTGATATGGTGCTTAACCTTCCTGGCGGTAAGCCCGAGCTGAGCTCGGGCTATGCCGCCAGAAGGCACCGCTCAGGCCCCGCTGGGCCGATTTGCATAATTTTTTTTTTGATGCACGCAGCTAGCACTTTGCTAGCTGCGTGCAGTGCCCGATCGCCGCCGCTACCCGCCGATCCGCCGCGCCGCAGCCGCCCCCCCCCCCAGACCCCGTGCGCTGCCTGGCCAATCAGTGCCAGGCAGCTCTATGGGGTGGATCGGAATCCCCTTTGACGTCACGACGTCCCGCCCCGTCGCCATGGCGACGGGGGAAGCCCTCCAGGAGATCCCGTTCTTTGAACAGGATCTTCTGATCGCCGATCGCCGGAGGCGATCGGAGGGGCTGGGGGGATGCCGCTGAGCAGCGGCTATCATGTAGCGAGACTTTGTCTCGCTACATGAAAAAACAAAAAAAAAATTTAAAAAAAAAGATTTGCTGCCCCCTGGCGATTTTTTAGCAAACCGCCAGGAGGGTTAACAAAGGTGTAGTGTTGTTGCCCATAGGAGAGCTTACTTAAAATGAACCTTAACTGAGGAGGATATGGATATTTCCTTTTTAAATAATACCAGTTGCCTGATCTCCTGCTGATCCTGTGTCTCTGATACTTATAGCCACAGCCCCTGAACAAGCATGCAGATCAGGTGCTCTGACTGACGTCAGACTGGATTAGCTGCATGCTTGTTTCAGGAGAGTGATTCAGCCACTACTGCAGCCAAAGAGATCAGCAAGGCTGACAGGCAACTGGTATTGTTTAAAAGGAAACATCCATATCCCTCTCAGTTAAGGTTTCCTTTAAATTTGGTTTTGAGGGAGATATCCTTAATTATGGCATTGTATACATGTCCTGCTGTAAAGATGAGCGCGGCAGGGTTTATTTCTAAAACCTTCCAAATTTCAAATGGCACCCATCAAGGGTGCCTATCTCCCTATCTCCCCTTATTTATTATTTAATAAAGGAAACATTTGCAAAATCCATTAGAACAAATGATAAGATACGAAGTGTTGTTGTCGGTTCCACGAATCATAACATTGGACTATTTGCTGATGATGTGATTTTATCACTAGTTGACCCGATAGGATCCTTTGAACAGGTCTCCCTAGCCTTGCAGGCCTTCACAGAAGTTTCTTACTATAAGGTGAACCAAACAAAATCTTTATTGTTAGGGATTCGCATACCACAGCAGAGGAAAGAAAGGATCAAAACGAATTTCCCATTTCCCTGAGCAAAAAAAAACCATAACATATCTGGGCATACAAGTCCCTAGTTCCCCTTCTGTTCTCTATAAAACTAATTAGGTCCCCTTACTCTCAGCTTTAAAAAGGAAACTGCATCTCTAGCCAAGCATGAAGTGTCGTGGGCAGGTCGGCTTAATGTTTTTTAAAATATTCACATTACCAAAAATCTTATATTGCTTTAGGACAATTCCTTGCCAAGTGAAACAATCTTTCTTTACTGAACCTAGGCGAATTTTATCCCAATTTTTATGGATGGGTAAGAGACCAAGGGTAGCTTTTACAGTCCTTACTACCTGTAAAAAGATGGAGGGATGGGAGTACCTGACTTGGAAGTGTATTATTCTATATCCTCGAACACTTTATGCTATTGATGGGCGGATGATGAGTATTATAAGCATTGGTCACAAATAGAAAGATTTAGAGCTAATCGATCTCTCAGGTCCTTTCTCATAGGCCCCCGCTTATTAATCCTAGATCTATTATTGTTCCTATCCAAATCACGCTTAAAGGACAACTGCATTGTCATTTTGAAGAGAGGCTTCACGATTGGCTCACGTGTGAATAGAGAGTTTTGCAGGACACGGGCTGCAAGTCCCACCCACGGAGGTATTGGAGCTACTTACAGGAAGTGAGTGGTTGCTTCTATTCAGTGATGGCTGCAATTTTTAAGGAGCTCTGGATACTGTACCAGCAATTTGGCCAGCCTGGCTATGCAGCCCTAAGGTATACTTAACCTTGTAGTCCACCAGATGTGCACGGGCTTGTACTGCACCTCAAATGGGAGGACAAAATTGGTCCTTTGCAGCAGAGAATATACCAAGGCATGCTGGGCCATTTCTAGGACAATTTCTGATATCGTAAACTTCTGATATAGTAAACCAGTTTTCCTGGTCCCTTGGAGTGTACTATAACAAGATTATACTGTAATGGTTTAGTGTTGTTTTTCATGCTGTTAGTGTGCTACCTTCAGTATACTTGTAAACATAAGTTATGTTTATAGACCCAGGTTCTCATCGCTTTCCCCTCAACAAGAGATTAATGACAGGTACTTGATCCAAGCCGTTTGTTGGCTAGGTTGATAAGCTAGCTGGCATTAGCACAGTGGTGTCAATATAGCTTCACAATTCCTTGCATGGTTATATTGTCTGTATTTGTAGATATATCCTGGCGATTGGTGTATTGTTATTACTATTTGTATGTTCAATACAATTTTTAATGTTTAAAAAAATACATTCACCGCCCAGACACACCCCTTGTTATTTCTGGATAATGTCCCATAATTCCCAGCACCGCTCACCTCTCCTGTCAGCAGCTCCATCATCTTCCTGGTGATATCTAGTATATTTTGCTTGTTGTGTCCCTCAGATATAAGGGAGTGAGGTGCGGGCACCATGATGGTCACATGATCACCAGACTTCACTGGAGAATAGCTCTGTATTGGAAGACCAACATTAATGTTACATGACCTCCCAGAATCCTCCTCACCTCTGTGGTAATATGCGTGTTTTATTAATAGAGATAATAGTGATGTTGTGTGACCTCCCAGAATCCTCCTCACCTCTCCAGTCAGCAGATAGATGATCTCCAGGGTGAGGTTGAATATCCTCTCAGTCATGTGACTCTGGTCCTCATCCATCCTCAGTGATGTAATCATGTGATCTGTACAGGATGCTGCTGCCTTTTGATACATAATAAATAATAGGGATAGGTTAATCTAGGTTGTACAGTTGTCAGCGGTGAAACGACCCATACATGATCCCTCCTCTTCCCAGCACTTCCCATCGATGTCACTTGTGGGTGGTAGGGCCATGCAGAGTATTACAGGAAAGCATAATACGTTGGTATATAGCTACCTGTGCCCTATACACACAGTATGCTGCAGTCCTGTCCTCCCTCTGCCTCCTCTCCAGCTGGCCTTCTCTCCTCACATCCACCTTCCACTGTTACCATTCCTGTGATGTTACAGCAGTGCTGGTAATGGTAGATGGATGAGGATATGAGGAGAGGCAGAGACTGAGGCTAATAGGAGCAGAGGACTGGAACACAATGTGAAAGCCAACTATAAACCAATGTAAATGCCTCCTGTTACTACTCTGCATGGAGGTGTGGGAAGGAAGCAATACTGGCGTGTGGGCGTGGCTATACTGGGAAAGAAATGGCATTACTGGGGGGGGGGGGACATTACATACTGGCAGATAATGGCAATGCTGGGAGAAATGGCTATACTGGGAAAGAAATGGCATTACTGTGGTGGGGGACACTACATACTGGAGGATAATGGCAATGCTGGGGGACACAGGGAGGACATCGCTATACTGGGGAAGAAATGGCATTACTGGGGTGGGGGACACTACATACTGGAGGATAATGGCAATGCTGGGGGACACAGGGAGGACATCGTTATACTGGGGAAGAAATGGCATTACTGTGGTGGGGGACACTACATACTGGAGGATAATGGCAATGCTGGGGGACACAGGGAGGACATCGCTATACTGGGGAAGAAATGGCATTACTGGGGTGGGGGACACTACATACTGGAGGATAATGGCAATGCTGGGGGACACAGGGAGGACATCGCTATACTGGGGAAGAAATGGCATTACTGGGGTGGGGGACACTACATACTGGAGGATAATGGCAATGCTGGGGGACACAGGGAGGACATCGCTATACTGGGGAAGAAATGGCATTACTGGGGTGGGGGACACTACATACTGGAGGATAATGGCAATGCTGGGGGACACATGGAGGACATCGCTATACTCGGGAAATGGCATTACTGTGGTGGAGGACACTACATACTGGAGGATAGTGGCAATGCTGGGAGACATGGCTATGCTGGGAAAGAAATGGTATTACTGGGGTAAGGGGACACTACATACTGGAGAATAATGGCAATGCTGGAGGACACAGGGAGGACATCGCTATACTGGGGGAGACATGGCTATACTGGGGGAGACATGGCTATACTGGGGAAAAAATTGCATTACTGGGGTGGGGTGCACCTCAAAAGCAAAGGGCAGCACCAGTACAGAACATTAAATCCTATAAATAATGAGATGTGTGCAGAAGAGGATAATAAACCATTACACATGAATCTCCACCAAGCAAAATCCTCATAAAAACCGCACCACACACGAGTAACCCACCACTCGCCTATACCTATGTCTGTTACTGCAATCTATCTTACAACCTGTGCTATGTCTAAGAGGGATACATTTATCAAGAATCACACAATTACCTCTTCCATCAATTTCCTCTTTTCACAACATCCTGCAACGTCTGTTCCTGCTGTTCTACATCACTTCCGGTCTGTGAGATTGCCATCTTGTGATGGATAAGCTAACTGCAGCCTTTGTGTGTGGTATTCGCTTCACTCAGCAATCTATCATTACTTATTATTATTATTATTATTATTATTATTATTATTAGCCCCAGACCGTTGCTGAAGATGTAAAGCTACCATACAGATGTGGCTCTATAGTTACAGGAAGTGTAGCAAATTGGAAGAAAGAGGCAGAATTACTGAAGAAATTGTCTGGACTGGGATGTCCACTTATGCTCTTATTGTAGTCTTTGTGGCCCTTTTTTATTTTTTGGAGAGGCGTTGAGAACTAATGACCTACCTGTGTGTGTTTATGGGATGAGGGACTATGAGGAAACTGGATTCCCCGGAGGAAACACGGAGAGAACATACACACTCCTTGTAAATAATGTCCATGAAGCATACATGTGATGCTAGCTTGTCTTGTGGTAGTGCTAGGTATTGCCATGACAAGGTCTTTCAGCATCCAAGGCTGAGATACTAAAGTGTGCCCCTCCCCTATCTGTCACACATTCACAGTAAGAGGTGCCCCAGGGCCCCCAACCCCTTAATCTCTAGTTATCTGGCTTGCAGTCACTGCCATGTATCCCCTTTTATTATTTCTCTCTGCTTCAAACACAATAGAGGAATGATAGCTGAGTGTGTTGTGCGCCCTCTCCTACACTGCGCCCTGAGGCTGGAGCCTCTCTCGCCTCTGCCTCGGCCCGGCTCTGTTGCCTTGTGACAACATGAACGGCAGAAAAACTTCTTACACTAACTAGCAGAGAAATGTCACACAGCATGAATTGTCATCATTACACCATAATAACAGAGCTCTGTGTAATGCACTGCTGAGTAATAACAGATTATTACACTTCCATGTATTGTGCATGAGAGACATATAGATGGCAGCTTGATGGGGATGACATGAATGCCCCCCAAACATGTGACACTAACAGCGGAAACATTCTACCAATGCAGCAGCACCTGAGATTGTGGTGGTTGTGTTGGCAGCCAGTATCTGGGGTAACTGAATCAGAATAACTTATTTCACCAAGTACAAAGGCAGGTTGTACTCGGAATTGGTTTTGGCTCATACAGGTCCTGGAACAGTGGGGGTTGGATAATGTATGTCCAAAAGCCGAGGCTGCCATACTACAGTGCCACCAATCGCACTTTGCATCATATATTATCCCTAAGGAAACATTGGGCGGAAGGGGGCAGAGGGAGGTGAAGGTTCAGCAGTGATGGTCCAGTTCTTCATGAAAGAAACCATGGCTGATACAAGTGTAATCAGTGCATGGCTGGAGCAGCAAGAATTGGCATCTGTCTGTGACATCAGTGCAGGGAGGCTGGTAGCTGTTGGTGATCCACCTCTCATGGATGGAGATTGATATTATATGGAAACAGTGGTGATGGATTGACTGTGATCACACCACCAATAGCACTGACGGGTCTTTAACAAACCGCTGTATGCCAGGCAATTCTGCACTCTGAACTCTTATTTACACCACATATTAACACATTAACATCCTCCTGCTACTTGCATAAAAATGTCCAGAATTTGTCCCTTCCTTTCACTGGGGCAATCAAAATGCTCGTATATTCTCTTATCATATCCTGTCTTGACTACTGTAACACCTTACTCTGGCACCTCTCCAGTCCCTTCTGAACTCTGCTGCCTGTCTCATTCCCTTCTCCTCCCAGCTCGTCTCTGCCAATCTCTCCACTGGCCACCTACCATCCAAAGGATCCAGTTTAAACCCCTCATGCCATCATGTAAAGCTCTACACAAGCTGCCAGTGCCACCTCCATACATTTCCTCATTAGCTTCCAGATACCTGTCCATCCGTAACCTATGTTCCTCCCAGGAGGCCCTCTTGTCCCCTGGCTTGGTGGTCACCACCTCTCACATTCAGGACTTCTCACAGGTGGTCCCTTAACAACGTGAATGTAACACATTTACTGTATAGTTTCATTATAGTAAAGTCTGATATAGTAAATCTGCTGGTATAGTGAACTAAATGTCCAGGTCCTGGCCAAGCCACATGTATATGGGAGTAATGTCTGGAATAGTGAACCCTGATGTAATACAACTTCTGTCATAGAAAACCTGTTTATTTGGCTCCTGGGGTATTCTGTAGGTGTCTATAGTGCAAAATGGGCGGGCACAAGCATCATACCTCAGTTGGAGGCCCATGCCACGAGCTGTCGACAGTGGGCGGGGCTGGCAGTCACTTGTAACATGCTCGCTATCTGCACACTAATCTGGGCCTGCGTGGATTTCCTCAATAGCACCAGCCGCTGAGACCTAAGCTTCCTGCGTGAGCTGCTGTCTGATTACTGAGGGGATTACCCGTTATCTGTGACTTGCTTGTGCATGGCTGCAACACTACCGTATAATTCAGGCTGCACAGAGATGTGGACAGAGGAGCACACTATCATTCCTGCATCTGCATTAACTAGTGAAAACTATGCTTCCTGTGCAAGCTGTTGCATGATCATGGCATGCAAATCCCTACATATTCAGCACCATGTATTTTGATCTAGCTTAACCAGTTAATGTATATGCTATGGTATATCTACACCCCTGGAGACTTCACCTTAGTTCCAGGGGCGTAGATATACGTATCTCACTGCGACTGCCGCAGCGCTTGTTCCCGCACGCACGTGCAAATGCTTTTTTTTTTCCCACTTTTTTCCTATTATTTCCGTTATAATGCATTTAGCATAAAAGAATTCTTAGCAAAATGTACTACCCAAAGAAAGCCTAATTGGTGGCAAAAAAAAACAAGGTATAGATAATTTTGTTGTGATAAGTAGCGAAGTTATAGAGGAATGAAAGGGAGGAGTGCTGAAATGTGAATATTGCTCTGGGTCATAAAGGAAAAACCTCTCAGTGGTCAAGTGACTAAACTTTGTCTGTTCTCGCTTGCTGAAGCATTGAAAAGAAAAAATCACTCCCATATATTGACTGAATTAGGACCCAGTACTACAGTATACTTTGGGCTTGATTCACAAAGCCGTGCTTACTGTTAGTACGCTGGTGAAAAGCCCATTATCACGCCTAAACTCAGTTTAGGCGTGATAAAATAAACTCGCGCGCAAAGTTTTGCGCATAAAATTTTACGTGCATAAAGTTTTACGCGCACAATGCCATTAAACCCTATGCAATGTTTTGTGCGCGAGTTTTTCCCTCAAAGCGGTGCTAACCTACTTAGTGCAATGCTTATTATCACGGCCAAAAGTCTTTAGGCGTGCTAACTAGGTTAGCACCGCTTTGTGAATCAAGCCCTTTATTTTGTTTCAGGTGTGTGATTTAGACACTACTGACCAGAAATATCAACAGAGCTGCCAGCCAGAAAACTGGTCATGTATAAAAGGAAACACATATGGCATCTTCTTCCATATCATTCTCACCTCGGGTTCATTTTCAAAGAAAAGAATAACCCATATTGATGGGGTTACCCATTATCCCTCTCTAAGCACCATAAAGGTCAATCGGTGGTATTCCGCTCCCCATGTGATCTGCCAAATGTGCAATCAACCTTTGACCTTGCTAGGATTACACTTCCTGAATGGCTTATTTTTGTTCAACCGAATCCAGCTTCACAAAGGCAAAAATGGTCCAGGGTGGAACCCATGCTCATAACAGATGCTGATTAAATGGCTGTGAGCTCATATTAGCGGTTTCATATACAGTAGAATTACTTTATATGAAACAGCTAATATGAACTCACAGCTGAAACAAGCAAGGAGCTAATCTCGTCAGATTTGTTATAGACACATGATCTGCTGCATGCTTGTTCAGGGTCTATGGCTTAATATATTAGAGGCGGAGGATCAGGACAGGAGGACAGCCAGGCAATGTGCATTATTTAAAAGATGTCAGCCTCCATATCACTCTCCCTTTAAAGACTCTAGCAGAGGTCGTGTAGCTCTTTTTAGTTGTAGGCTCAGCTTAGAGAGATCGGTCAGGATCTAAATCTCCGTCCCATCGAAGTCAATGTCCCTCTGCTGTCAGTGGCATAGCTAAGGAGCTGTGGGCCCCGATGCAAGTTTTACAATGGGGCCCCCCAAGCATTCTATGAATAACAATTGATACGGCTGTAATGATCTGCTCTGCTGTCTGCACAGGCAGTCAGCTTTTTGACCATTTTTCAGGTCTGCATGCTGCAGGTCCCTGGAAAGGAGACCTGTTTTCACTCTGCAAGTTTCAGACTTGCTGTTCTGGGGAGGGATTTGCATTCACTCATCTGGTTATTGATAGCTCTGCCTCTTTTGAAGGCTTGCAGTATAAATGCCATTTCCTCCCAGAATTCCCTGCTGGTCATAAAGGTTTGGTTCTGCTGGACTTACCTTGAGTTTCAGCCCCTCTGCTGACTGTTTGCTAATATTGTTTTAGAGTAGTTATCCTTGGGAGTGCACTAACATTCCTTCTAGTGCAGTCAGATTGTTAATTATCTCTATGGCCTGGTTCTGTCTGGTCTTATCTGTTGCGATTGCACTTTCTCCAATGGCGGCTGATAGTGAATCGCTTTGCTTGTTTGGATCGCATTCGCCCTAGCGGTAGAGGCGGTGGATCTTTCTTGTTTGACTCTTGGAGTATAACCTTAGCTGCGGTTGCTACTGGTTACTCCTTTTGTGTGTCTTGTCTAGCACGAACACTTGCTCTTGTCTGGGGTGAGGCAACCGATTAGCAAGCATTCGCGTTATTTGTCTGTCGTCATTTTCTGTGTTCAATAGTTAGCTAGGGTTGGTACGCTTTGTCGCTGTTGCGCTTAACGTGTGGCGACCGTGCCTTGAACGCGCTTTGTCGCTATTGCACTTAACGTGTGGTGACCGCGTTTAGCTAGCCCTGTCAGTTCCTTCGTGTTGGATTGCAGTTTGTTAATTGGTTTTGTCTTTATTCACTCTATGATCTGTTTTTACTCAGTCTTGTGTCTCTATTAGCAATCGCCATTTTTGCGATTGCTTTCTCACTTTGGTCTTCGCTGTTGTATGTCAACCGTCGCCGGGTGGTGACTAGATTAGTGGACATGCATACATTCTGTCTCTGTGCTCACTCTCTCGAGAGAGGCTATCTTGCCCTGTATTGCTTAACTTCGTACAATCTCCATCTGACATCTGTGGCTGTGCAGAGGGTTTATTCCTCTGCACTCCACAGCTCCATCTGCCGGTTGGAATTCCTCTCTACAGGTGCATTTGCACCAAAGCTGGGTTCCCTTATCTAAACGCTTGTGGAGTGTTTCCGCAGTGTCGGCGCACATGTTATGCGCTGACCACGGAGATAATTCCACAAACGTTAGAACGGCGCAAAACAAAACCTGCCAATGGCAACTACAGTGTCAGAGGTGCAAGAAGGGGATGGGGAACAGTTTGATAATGATTACCACTATTCAAATTATCTATAGAAGTGATTATTATGAGCACAGGACCAATACACAGCTAATACTGCAGTTGAGGGAGGGCCCTTCGGGGCCCCTCTGGTCCAAGGGCCCCGATGTGGTCGCAACCTCTGCAACCCTTATTTCTCCGCCCCTGTCTGCTGTCCAGGTGCTACCATGAGAGCCTCTTTTTCTTCATAGAAGTGAACTCTGCAGATAATATCACAATTTATTGCAGTTCCTATATATATTTATTGCAGTTCCTATATATGCGGCCCGGCAGTAGCTAAAGGCACAAGGAGCTTGGCTGCTGTTCAGACCCTGTTTGGTAAGTGCTATCATTTTATTAATATACAGGTTCTCCCGATCCTTCTTACTCCCTGCTGCACACTTGATTGATAAGGCAGACCATCATGTAACTTGTACTTATTTTGGACATGGTATTTCTGTTACAGCACTGCCATTTTCACTATGGTATGATATACACGAACATCTCTCTTCAAAGGAAATGGTGTTGTAGTAAAGAGGTTGATAAAAGTTTCTTTCCATAGATATTTTTTTATATAACGCCTTCCCACCTGATGCATATGCCCTTTCTTTATATGTATGATACCCACTTGTTTTTTTTATATATAAAGTGCACCCTCTAATAACCTGTATACCCACATATAGATATATTTGAATGTGTCCATTTTTCATTATTTTTTAATCCTCAAAATGCCATTGCTAAGATATTGATTTTGTGGGTCCTGAGTCATGTGTTCTCTGACATTTTCCCCAGTTCACTCCATTATTTGCATAATGAAGCGGGATTATGACCTGCAAAACACGTTGCATATGGAAGCATCTCATTTAATATCACAAGGTCATGCAGGGTCAGTGCTAGGTGGGCCGAGGGCTCTGTGTGCTCAGTCAAGCTCAATTTTGTGTTCAGGTGGGGGACCAAGAATTTGAATATTGCCTCTGTCATTGCCATGATGTCTGGGGGTTTAGTGGCCTCAGGTATGCCTCTGATGTTGATAATATTATAATACTGCATGTTACTAGGGTGACAACTTCTTCCAAATGTTTAGACTGTTTGTCCCCTTTGTCATTGGATAGACCAAAGATCGCTCCGCCCAATGAGAGGCTGAAAGCTAGTATTAGACTTTCAAAAACACCCCATTTCTGACCAAAATGTTTGAATGACTGGGCATCTCCACCACATGTGGAGCTCATTACCTTTCACTTGATCACACCTCATGTTTCATTCTTTTCTTGTGAGAATTTGGCCATCCTAACTGGAGTGAGATGGCATCTGGCCACAGTTTTATACTGCAATAACTGTAGTTTTTGGTTTGGATATTTCCAGTTATTGTGGAAGATTTTATTCCATTTATCTCCCTCCAGGCAAAAACCCAGGTCTGATTCCCACCTACTGCACCAGGGAGGGGTAAGCCTATGGTAAGGCTTCTTGGATAAAGTCATACACTGAAGATAATAAACTGGGTGTTTTTTTTTTTTTTAAGGTAGATCCATTTTTCTAGAATAATTGTTAATATAGGTGCAAGCGCTCTATACGGAATTCCAAATGACTGTTCACATGGAAAGTTCCACAAGTGCTTCAATATGGATTATCCACGTTGCTCTGCAGACATATGCCCTCAGATGAGACATATATAAGGGAAATAAAACAAAAAAAAACAGCAATATAGTGTAGTATTTCTTAGAGTCTGTTGCACCTTCACCTTATCACAGTGACAAAGCTGCACTGAAACCCACCCTCAGTGAAGCACACTTAATGAATATACAATGCGCTCACCGAATGTAATAGCTGTTGAATCACAGACAGCAATAGAAGCATTAGGAAATTCCCCTTGGGTAGTCAGTCAATGGTCATCAGCTTCTTCTCTGCACTATATCCCATTATCTCATTAGATTGTAAGCTCGCAAGGGCCGGGTCATCCTCCTAATGTTTACTGTTTTTGTAACAATATTTGTGCTGCTTGGAACTCTGCTGTACATTTGTTAGTTGTATCTATGTTCCCCTTGTTGTCTTATTTTGCTTTGTAAAGCGCTGTGGAATATGTTGGCGCTATATAAATTAAAAATATATGTGTGCACATATATGTACAAATAGTTAATGTGCAAAATGACAGCTGTGCAAAAGTCCCATGTATCCCAATAAAGTTAAACACACATGTAGAACAGTATACAAAATACAAAATGCAAAAGACAGACATGGGCATCCGCTGAAAATCTTCCAGGGGGGGGGGCAAAAAGGGGGGAGGAATAAGCGGGGCGGCGCGTGTAGCGCTGCGGTGAACATTTGGGGTGGCGTTGTGTGGCGCGCACAGCGCGCCAAAAGATGGGGTATGGCATGCCGAAAAATGGGTGTGGTCATGAACCAGAATGTGGGTGTGGTCGTGGGTGGAGACATGTTTACATGAACTTAGCAATGGTGGGACATTAGATTAGGACAGTGGTGGCGAACCTTTTGGAGGTTGAGTGCCCAAACTGCAAAGTCACTTTACTATCACAAAGTGCCAACAGCAATTTAAACTAAATACGGTACAAACGTTTTAACTCATACATGAACATTATGGAAAATTCAAGTTGAAAATAAACTGTGAAGATAAACAATTTCATCCATCCGACTCCTGAAAAATGTATTCATTTTTTTTTAGAACCTCCCAGTTTCATTTTCTGTTTTAAAAAGCTTAAAAAGTAGGCTTAATGTTATTGTCTCATATGATCATGATTCATCTTTTTCCATAGTCTCGCAGTTACCAATCATGTGACCCCCAACAAGACAAATTCAGCAATCATGAGGCCCCCAACAAGACAAATTCAGCAATCATGAGGCTCCCAACAAGACAAATTCAGCGATCTTGAGGCCCCCAACAAATCATGAGGCCCCCAACAAGACAAATTCAGTAACCATAAGGCCCCCAACAAGACAAATTCAGCAGTCATGAGGCACATAAATAGACAGCATTTCACATAAAAAGGCAGAATGCCCTCTTAACATGGTAGACACCTCTCACCTTGCAGCAGTTCCCCAAAATACACTCAATCTGACAGCAGTGGTTCCCCAAAAATAGGTAGCCCCAGGTCTATAGGTGTCCCCAGAATAGGTGGCCAGTGGTATAGATGTCCCCAGAATAGGTGGCCGGTGGTAGAGATGTCCCCAGTATATGTAGGCAGGGGTATATGTGCCCAGTATATGTAGGCAGGGGTATATGTGCCCAGTAGATGTAGTCAGGGGTATATGTGCCCAGTATATGTAGCCAGGGGTATATGTGTCCAGTATATGTAGCCAGGGGTATATTTCCCCAGTATATGTAGACAGAGGTATAGATGACCCCAGTATATGTAGTCAGGGGTATATGTGCCCAGTATATGTAGCCAGGGGTATATGTGCCCAGTATATGTAGTCAAGGGTATAAGTGCCCAGTATATGTATTCAAGGGTATATGTGCCAAGTATATGTAGTCAGGGGGATATGTGCCCAGTATATGTAGGCAGGTGTATATGTCTCCAGTATATGTAGGCAGGTGTATATGTCCCAGTATATGTAGGCAGGTGTATATGTCCCAGTATATGTAGCCAGGGGTATATGTCCACAGTATATGTAGCCAGGGGTATATGTCCCCAGTATATGTAGCCAGGGGGTATATGTCCCCAATATATGTAGCCAGGGGGTATATGTCCCCAGTATATGTAGCCAGGGGGTATATGTCCAAAGTATATGTAGGCAGGGGTATATGTCCCAGTATATGTAGGCAGGGGTATATGTCCCAGTATATGTAGGCAGGTGTATATGTCCCCAGTATATGTAGGCAGGTGTATATGTCCCCAGTATATGTAGCCAGGGGTATATGTCCCCAGTATATGTAGCCAGGGGTATATGTCCCCAGTATATGTAGCCAGGGGTATATGTCCCCAGTATATGTAGCCAGGGGTATATGTCCCAGTATATTTAGGCAGGGGTATATGTCCCAGTATATGTAGGCAGGGGTATATGTCCCCAGTATATGTAGGCAGGTGTATATGTCCCCAGTATATGTAGGCAGGTGTATATGTGGCCAGTATATGTAGGCAGGTGTATATGTGCCCAGTATATGTAGACAGGTGTATATGTCCCCAGAATAGGTAGCCAGGTGTGCCCCAGCAGGAGGGGAGCAGCGCAGAGAAGAGGGAGAGCTATGGGCATAGTGGGGAAGGGCGGACGTCTCCCCCCCCCCTTCCCTCACCTAGGGGCTCTCCTTCCTAGCTCTCCCCTCCGGTATTTTTAAAGTTCGGCAGCTAAAGTGGGTGGAGACGAAGTCGATCTCTGTAGGATCAGAGGTAGGATAAGAAGTCTCTGTAGGATCAGAGGTAGAATAAGAAGTCTTTCTCTGTAGGATCAGAGGTAGGATAAGAAGTCGCTCTCTGTAGGATCAGAGGTAGGATAAGAAGTCTCTCTGTAGGATCAGAGGTAGGATTAGAAGTCGCTCTCTGTAGGATCAGACCACATACACAGAAGAAAAGTGTCCCGCCGTGACACTATCCTGGTAAGCTGATGCCGCCTTCCAGTTACACAGATTGACAGTTTTTCACTGAGAGCACTAGGACATGCAGAGTTTTTTGATTGTTTCCATCAGGATGTGTTTTGGATGGTATAGACATAGTTAATTATAGTGTGATATTTAAGTGGGTGTCTCTGTGCGGATGCATGCCATCCGTGGGTGCGGTGGCCTGTGTGTGCACGGATGTACCCAGGATTGGACACATTGGTTTGTTATTTAGCCTGTCTTCATGGCCGCCCGCTGCCCCCCCCTGGCCGCGTGCGCATGCGGCCAGCAGGAGGGGAGCAGCGCAGAGAAGAGGGAGAGCTATGGGCATAGTGGGGAAGGGCGGACGTCTCCCCCCCCCCCTTCCCTCACCTTAGGGGGCTCTACCTCCCTCGCTCGCTCTCCCCTCCGGAGTCCGGAACGAAATGTGCAGCGGCTGGGCAGCGGGCGGAACTTACCTTGTCTCGTCGCAGGCGCCGGATGGATTAGCCGTTACTCTGGTCTGGTCCAGACCAGAGTGCGGCACCAGAACTTCCGGCGCAGGAGCGAGACGAGGTAAGTTCCGCCCGCTGCCCAGCCGCTGCACATTTCGTTCCGGACTCCGGAGGGGAGAGCGAGCGAGGGAGGTAGAGCCCCCGAAGGTGAGGGAAGGGGGAGGGAAACGTCCGCCCTTCCCCACTATGCCCATAGCTCTCCCTCTTCTAAGGCTGCTCCCCTCCTGCTGGCCGCATGGGCACGCGGCCAGGGGGGGGGGGGGAGAGCAGCTGGCGGCCAGGGTCGGGCAGATGCCCCAATTTGCCATACGTGCGGACGCCCATGAAGACAGACTAAATAACAAACCAATGTGTCTAATCCTGGGTACATCCGTGCACACACAGGCCACCGCACCCACGGATGGCATGCGTCCGCACAGAGACACCCACTTAAATATCACACTATAATTAACTATGTCTATACCATCCAAAACACATCCTGATGGAAACAATCAAAAAACTCTGCATGTCCTAGTGCTCTCAGTGAAAAACTGTCAATCTGTGTAACTGGAAGGCGGCATCAGCTTACCAGGATAGTGTCACGGCGGGACACTTTTCTTCTGTGTATGTGGTCTGATCCTACAGAGAGCGACTTCTTATCCTACCTCTGATCCTACAGAGAGTGACTTCTTATCCTACCTCTGATCCTACAGAGAGTTACTTCTTATCCTACCTCTGATCCTACAGAGAGTGACTTCTCATCCTACCTCTGATCCTACAGAGAGCGACTTCTTATCCTACCTCTGATCCTACAGAGAAAGACTTCGTCTCCGCCCACTTTAGCTGCCGAACTTTAAAAATACCGGAGGGGAGAGCTAGGAAGGAGAGCCCCTAGGTGAGGGAAGAGGGGGGGGGGGGGGGGGGGAGAGACGTCCGCCCTTCCCAACTGTCCCCACAGCTCTCCTTCTCTGCACTGCTCCCCTCCTGCTGGGGGGGACACCTGGCTACCTGGGGACATATACCCCTGCCTAAATATACTGGGCACATATCCCCCTGCTAATATGTACTGGGCCCATATACCCCTGACTACATATACTGGGGACATATCCCCCTGGCTATATATACTGGGCACATATACCCCTGCCTACATATACTGGGGACATATCCCCCTGACTACATATACTGGGCACATATACCCCTGACTACATATACTGGGCACATATAACCCTGGCTACATATACTGGGCACATATACCCCTGACTACATATACTGGGCACATATCCCCCTGGCTACATATACTGGGCACATATACCCCTGACTACATATACTGGGCACATATCCCCCTGGCTACATATACTGGGCACATATCCCCCTGGCTACATATACTGGGCACATATCCCCCTGGCTACATATACTGGGCACATATCCCCCTGGCTACATATACTGGGCACATATCCCCCTGGCTACATATACTGGGCACATATCCCCCTGACTACATATACTGGGCACATATACCCCTGGCTACATATACTGGGCACATATACCCCTGGCTACATATACTGGGCACATATACCCCTGGCTACATATTCTGGGCACATATACCCCTGACTACATATACTGAGCACATATACCCCTGCCTAAATATACTGAGCACATATCCCCCTGGCTATATATACTGAGGACATATACCCCTGCCTATATATACTGGGCATATATACCCCCTGGCTACATATACTGGGGACAGCTATACACCTGGCTACATATACTGGGGACTACTACACACCTGGCTACTTATGGAACATATACACCTGGCCACCTATTCTGTGGACATCTATACACCTGGCTACCTATTTTGGGGACATTATACACCTGGCTACATATTCTGGGTACAGCTATATTCATGGCTTCTTATACTGAGGACACCTGTAGATCTGGCTACCTATGCTGGGGGTACCTATTTTGGGGGAACTGCTGTCAGATTATCTGCATTTTTGGGGAACCGCTGTTAACAGATTAAGTGTATTTTAGTGAACCGCTGCCAGATTATGTATGTTAGGGGAATGGCTGCTGATAGATTTTGCGTACTTTGGGGAATTGCTGCCAGATTATGTACAGTGGAGGAAATAATTATTTGACCCCTCACTGATTTTGTAAGTTTGTCCAATGACAAAGAAATGAAAAGTCTCAGAACAGTATCATTTCAATGGTAGGTTTATTTTAACAGTGGCAGACAGCACATCAAAAGGAAAATCGAAAAAATAACCTTAAATAAAAGATAGCAACTGATTTGCATTTCATTGAGTGAAATAAGTTTTTGAACCCCTACCAACCATTAAGAGTTCTGGCTCCCACAGAGTGGTTAGACACTTCTACTCAATTAGTCACCCTCGTTAAGGACACCTGTCTTAACTAGTCACCTATATAAAAGACTCCTGTCCACAGAATCAATCAATCAAGCAGACTCCAAACTCTCCAACATGGGAAAGACCAAAGAGCTGTCCAAGGATGTCAGAGACAAAATTGTAGATCTGCACAAGGCTGGAATGGGCTACAAAACCATTAGAAAGAAGCTGGGAGAGAAGGTGACAACTGTTGGTGCGATTGTTCGAAAATGGAAGGAGCACAAAATGACCATCAATCGACCTCGCTCCGGGGCTCCACGCAAGATCTCACCTCGTGGGGTGTCAATGGTTCTGAGAAAGGTGAAAAAGCATCCTAGAAGTACACGGGAGGAGTTAGTGAATGACCTCAAATTAGCAGGGACCACAGTCACCAAGAAAACCATTGGAAACACATTACACCGCAATGGATTAAAATCCTGCAGGGCTCGCAAGGTCCCCCTGCTCAAGAAGGCACATGTGCAGGCCCGTCTGAAGTTTGCCAATGAACACCTGAATGATTCTGTGAGTGACTGGGAGAAGGTGCTGTGGTCTGATGAGACCAAAATAGAGCTCTTTGGCATTAACTCAACTAGCTGTGTTTGGAGGAAGAAAAATGCTGCCTATGACCCCCAAAACACCGTCCCCACCGTCAAGCATGGGGGTGGAAACATTTTGCTTTGGGGGTGTTTTTCTGCTAAGGGCACAGGACAACTTAATCGCATTAACGGGAAGATGGACGGAGCCATGTATCGTGAAATCCTGAACGACAACCTCCTTCCCTCTGCCAGGAAACTGAAAATGGGTCGTGGATGGGTGTTCCAGCACGACAATGACCCAAAACATACAGCAAAGGCAACAAAGGAGTGGCTCAAGAAGAAGCACATTAAGGTCATGGAGTGGCCTAGTCAGTCTCCGGACCTTAATCCAATAGAAAACCTATGGAGGGAGCTCAAGCTCAGAGTTGCACAAAGACAGCCTCGAAACCTTAGGGATTTAAAGATGATCTGCAAAGAGGAGTGGACCAACATTCCTCCTAAAATGTGTGCAAACTTGGTCATCAATTACAAGAAACGTTTGACCTCTGTGCTTGCAAACAAGGGTTTTTCCACTAAGTATTAAGTCTTTTATTGTTAGAGGGTTCAAAAACTTATTTCACTCAATGAAATGCAAATCAGTTGCTATCTTTTATGTAAGGTTATTTTTTCGATTTTCCTTTTGATGTGCTATCTGCCACTGTTAAAATAAACCTACCATTGAAATGATACTGTTCTGAGACTTTTCATTTCTTTGTCATTGGACAAACTTACAAAATCAGTGAGGGGTCAAATAATTATTTCCTCCACTGTATGTTTGGGGGACCACTGCTTCCAGATTACATGTATTTTGGGTGTTACGTGTATTTTGGGTGATCCGCTGTCAGGTTTCGCATATTTTGGGGAACTGCTTCCAGATACTGCCACATTGTATATTTTGGGGGAACCACTGCCATATTATCTTTATTTTGGAGGAACTTCTACCAGATTACGTGTCTTTTTGGTGAAATGCTGTCAGATTACACCTACTTTTGGGGGATACACTACGGCAGAGCTCAAACTTCCCCGGCAGACCTTTTACATCACTGCTAAGGTCATGTATATTTGGCCCCACCCATTACCACGCCCACGTTATGCTTGACCATGCCCATTTTTTGGCGCGCCGTGCATGCAAAGTTTTGCGGAGTGAGTCCACTCACTTCTTTTCCTAGGACTAGACCCTGACAAAAACAAAAGCTTTTGTCAGTTATCACCTCGTCTTACCAATATACTTACAATGCTAACAACTCTTACCAATCATTGTTGGGCTGGTCTGATACTTGGGCATGCTCCATACTCAAATGCAAATAGGAAACAGTGCATTAGCTGTTAAAGTTCCTAGAAGAACTGAGCAGCATAGAATGTAAGAGCCCACCTGTCAGGAACCATGTTGTGTCGCTTTCTGCCTGCTGGTGGCAGTATTGTCCTGGACTTTCATATACTTCCATTGTACCAGTAGCAGAGGGCTCTGAGGACTTTGCCATCTTGTTAATTACTGTACTATTTAGAAACTGCCTCTTCTTCCTGCTGATTGCCAGAACTGTGCTTCCAAGTCTGAGCTTCTGGACATCCTGGTTCTCCTGAAATTCTGTATCTGTTACTCTGTTGCCTGATCTATATTCTGACTGACCCCGATTCCTGCTTGCTCCTTTTGTACTGCAATTGGTTTGTTACTGAATCTGTATTCTGTTCTGACCATGATTTCTGCCAGCTCCCTTGTACTGTGATTTGTTGTACATATTGCTCCAGTGTATATTTCCTGTATATACTTAGTTAGTTAGATATGGTTCTTGGTGTATTGCACATTGATTATATTTGCATGGTGATTGCTCTGTTATGGTGTGCATGCATGCGGTTGCACTTATTTTGCATTATATTGTATGCACTATCTGGTCTTAATAAAACCTTTTTGCACCTTTTTCCTTGGTCCCAGTGTCTGTATCACTGCAAACTGTCCACAAACTCTGTTTGTGACACCACCTGTTAAAGCGGTATCATCACCATAAAAATCAAATTTCAACAGCAACTGGTCTGAGTGTATTAAGTGATAAAGATGCTAGTCCTGCATTCAAAACTTTTTCTGCTGTTATGATTTGGAGTTATCACATACTTAAGGAGCACTGGCTCTTTAGTAGTCGGTGCCAAAGAATTGCATGCTGGGGGTTCTTTTTCTCTATAATCTATTCCTCCTCTTCCCTTTATTTCCCTGCTAGCTGCTTATCTGAAACCTAATCCCCTACTCACTTGTGTTTACAAGCAAGGCTGAGGTGACTCAGTGATTGGAGGAGACAAGAAAAAAAATAAAGGGCAGAAATGACATCACGAGTTAGCCTTAACTGTGGGCAAAAGACATGGTCCCCACCAGGAACAGAATTCTCGTCATTTACTATATAACATTCGCTGAAATCAAAACGTGGACAGTATAATACATGTGTTATGCAAGTAGCTCAAGTATTTATCTACTTATATACTGTATGTGTTTTTTTTTCCCTGGCATAGTATGGCTGATCGTACTGCTTTAAGGCACTTTGCCTTTGAATGGGCTGTGCAGCAGAATCTGAAGCATATAGGTATTGTTTATAAGTAAATGTAGTCTTGAACTAAAGGGAGCCATGAGTGATACTCCCCCTACCTCCTCCAAGAAGCCATCAGCATTCGGTTGATCAGCGCCATTGCGCATGTTCCAGCCTCCTTTATGCCACACTTTGCATCTTGCGGGTTGTGCAAGAACGTGCGTGACATCAGTACGCCTCCTGATGTTCGTGGAGCACAACTCTAGACGGCCTGATGACTACAGAGGAAGCTACCTATCCTTCTCTTCGCAATGGAATGCAAGAGATGAAGCAATTTTCTAAGGGCGGTTCTCTTTTCGGGTACTTTGATTCCTGCAAGCCTGGGAAATAGCAAATACAATGGCCTCAATCCTGGTAGCTCCATGAGGTAAAATTTGTCTGTAAGACACCTCATGGGGTATTTTCCTCTTTTTGGGGGGGCGGGGGGGGGGGGGAGAAGGCAATTCTGAAAGATTTCTCTGCATTTCTGAAAATGTGTGGTATTTCAGCGGGCAATAATAATAGTCTTTAATTGTCTTCCATAACTTAGAATACTCTTTGGAAAGGGTTTTCTTTTTTTTTGGGGGGGGGGGGGGGGGGAGGGGTGTATTTGGTTACGTAGCAGCCTATGGAAAGTATATGTATAGACATCCCCTATTTAAAAAAAATCCAGTAAATATTTGGAGTTTTATTTCTACTATTCTTCTCTATTACACAGCCTGATTAGGAATGACACTAAAACCGCATATTGACTTTACCTCCCGGTACAGGCAGGTCTTAAACTGATCGGTAAATTATGTGCTAACATGGCCCCTAATTTCCATGAGGATTCCAACTTCTGGTAAAATATCGCACATTTTGTGACCTACTTTACCATATGAGATAATTATGACTAAAATCTACCAGAATAGCAAACTGCTTTTAATTTACGCTGTAAAATAATACTTATGCGGTAAACCGGACGGTGAACGTACCAGAATTGAGGCCATTGCCGGAAAGTAAAGGAACCTGCAGTCTCAACATTCTTCTGCCCATCGTTCTCCAAAATGGAGGATATCGCTTTTACCCCACAGACCAGCAGAAGAGGTCTCTCATTAGAAGGTTACATAGGATGAAAGCATCACTCACTCAGGAGAGGGACCGAACGTGAGCAGGGGCCATATGAACACATCCTGGTAAGAGTAAAATAAAAATGTGTAAAGTTGTCATATCCCTGCATCTTCAGTCCTGAGGGAATTGTAAAGGTGAAAAAAAAGTGGCGAGTCAATCAGCCATCTTTAAATTTGTAGTTACGTGTTCTGAGGGAGTTAAAGGGACACTTAAGTCAAACAAAAAAATAGGTTTTACTCATCTAGGGCTTCCAATAGCCCCCTGCAGCTCTCTGGTGCCCTCGCCGTCTGCCTCTGATTCTCCTGTCCCCGCCGGCAGCCACTTCCTGTTTCGGTGACAGGAGCTGACAGGCTGGGGACGCGAGTGATTCTTCGCGTTCCCAGACACATTAGCACCCTCTATGCTGCTATATGGTATATGATATATGCTATAGCAGCATAGATGGCGCTATTGTGGCCAGGAACGCGAAGAATCACTCGCGTCCCCAGCCTGTCAGCTCCTGTCACCGAAACAGGAAGTGGCTGCCGGCAGGGCCAGGAGGATCGGAGGGAGACGGCGAGGGCACCGGACAGCTGCCGGGGGCTATTGGAAGCCCAGGTGAGTAAAACTCATTTTTTTTTACTTAAGTGTCCCTTTAAGGGGGTGGGGCTAACCTATGGTATGCTGTGTGGATTTGTATAGGAAAAACAGATCTTTCCTAAGGAGAGGGAAGGCTCTGGGTCCTACACAGCCTTCCAATTCCTGTCTTCATTCTCTCGTTCAAATCTCTTCGAAGTTTTCAGGAGCCCGAGTGCTCCAGTCAAATATGGATTCAGGTTAGCACACCAACTTCAGGATGCAAACAATTCTATTTATTGCTTCATCAGCACTTATGCATTGACAATTGTTTCGGGGCCCCGGCGCAATCCCTTCATCAGAAAGTGCAGATAAAAACGTTTTTATCTGCACTTTCTGAAAAAGGGGACCCGCCTTGGCCCCAAAACAATTGCCAATGCATACATGCTGATGAAGCAATAAATAGAATTGTTTGCATCCTGAAGTTGGTGTGCTAACCTGAATCCATATTTGACTGTTGATGTACCGGGTGCCTTGGCTTAGCACCTACAGGCTATGCATCCATTCCTTGGGTAAAGTGTGCCACCTCCACGATCTTCTTGTTTCCAAGTGCTCCAGGGCATCTCTGTACTGCGCATGCACGAGAGAGCGCTCCCGCGTGCGCAGCATGGAGCAGCCTGTCTTCGGGAGCCTAAGTGTTCCGGAATATTTCCGCAGCTTCCTACAGCAGAAGAGAACAGTCTCTAACCTATCAATCAGAGACTGCTAACGGCAGAGCCAGTGCAGGAATGATGAGATGAGGAGAAAAATGGGAAGCTTCTAAAGGACCCAGAGCCTTCCCTCTCTGTATGAAGTATCTGGGGTTTTTTTTGGTTTCAGACTCCCTTTAAACTCTGGCAGGCCAAGAAAAATACAGAAGTCGCATATGTGGAGGATTGCGAGAATGGTTACAGACAACACACAGATCAAGAAAAAGGATGGATTCTGATTCTTACCCTGAGTGGGGTGGGGTTTGCTCTCCTCACCTGCCTATACAGTGGTTACCTTTGTAAGTATCACTCTTCATATTTTTTTTTTTAATTGGGCTCTCAGTTTTCCCTTATTTATATTTCAAGCAAAGTTCTGGAATGGGTGTCACAGCCCCTGGGCATCATGGGAAATCTATGGGATGATATGAAGAAGGCTGTTCATGCTCAGCAGCCATCAAATGTAACTGAACTGGAGAGATTTGTATGGAAGAATGGTAAAATTACCTCCATCCAGAATCTAGACTCTCATAAAAGGCTATAGGAGGCCTCTAGGGGCCGTTATATTTACAAAAGGAGGCTCAGCTAAGCACTGATGTCATATCTCTGTTCGGGAGACACATTTCTGCACCGGTCTAATCTTGTTATGATGCATATTGCATAGTACATACTGATACCCAATAAATGTCATTTCACTGCAGAAACACTATTTCAAAATCACATGGAAAATATTGGAAGGAAGTTGCTATTGTAAAAGGAGTTGAAAGTTCATACAAAATAAATACATAAAAATCATATTATCCAATAGCAAATTAATTACCTCCCTTACCTATCTAGTTTGCAGTATTTTTCTCTGGCAGGTTTCATAGATATTTGACCAATAAAATATAAATCTTAATTTCTCTGTTTTTGTTTTATTTCCATCTTGTGAGGAAAAAAACTGACATCACTTCCTCCCTGTCTTGTGTCTTTCATGGACTTTGTTTCTGTTCCCTCCCTCCTTGCATGAGTGATGGCCCTCCCAGGGTAGGAGGTGATGACATGTTGCCAAGGGAACAGAGAGAGTCACTCCTGAGCATGTCAGGTGAGAGTTACCAGCACACAGGAGGCAGTGTAAGCAGCAGATACATGCACAGTAAGGACATTGTCCGCTGCTTGTGCAGCTATTAGTGGTAGTGGGGGGGGGAGGCTAAGTTGGGGACCCCGAGCTGCTTTTATACCAAACTGCAGACTGCTAGATCGGTTTATACGTGATAACTCTGGAGCAAGCCATCTATAGGGGCACAAATAGGGATATATTTATTTAGGGGAAAAGAAAGTTATTTTATTGTTTTACTTTATTTTAATTGAACAGTTTCAACCCTCTGCAAAAGCTCAGCCAATGATACGCACACACAAAAACTAAAACAAAAAGAGGTTCACATATTTTTTTTTTTTTATAACTGTAAAACAAAAATACAGAAACACAGAAATTTCCTTTCCTTCACTCAGTCTGGATGAATGGGAGCGTCTAATATTCCCACATCTGCAGCTTATAGTAGGTAAATAACAATGTCATATAGAACTTTCCTGGAGTCTCACATTCTTATTCTAAATTTAGAGGGGTTATATTCTGACTCTGAATTGTACAAAGCAGCCACCTCAGTGTGATATAAAATCTGGCTCATTCAGCTTCCAACAAAAGCAAATTCACTTTTCAGCCCTTTCTGGTTATCAGGCAGTTTGTTCAGCCAGATATGTGTTTTATGCTTTAATTTACTCTTCAGTAGAGCCATGGCTGCATGTGACTGCAAAACCTGCCTCATTTTCATAGATATTAACTCTTGTTTATCAACCCTTCCAATGGAAAATATAAAAAGTGAAGACAGGCAAGTTTTAACTAGGCTTAGTACTACATGTGTATATATTTATCTCACCATGTCACCTCATTTCAGGGACATTAATGCTTTACAAACAAATACACTGAGTGACATGAAAGCGTCTTCGGGATGCTGTGTAATTATGCTTCCTTGTGCACAAAAAAAATAGACAAAGTGTATCAGAACACTTTTGGCCAAGACATTTCCCACACTCAACACAAGTGTCTGAAGTGCGGTGACACTTGCATTTCCCACTCAGCACACGATAATAGGGCTTTTCATAAGGTGAGATCTCTCATGTCTGACAAGGTCTGATTTCTGTATAAAACCTTTCCCACACTCAGCACATGAATGAGGCTTCTCACCAGTGTGAGATTTCTTATGAGTGCCAAGATGTGATTTCTGTGCAAAACATTTCCCACACTCAGCACATGAATGAGGCTTCTCACCAGTGTGAGATTTCTTATGACTGCCAAGATGTGATTTCTGTGCAAAACATTTCCCACACTCAGCACATGAATAGGGCTTCTCACCAGTGTGAGCTATCTCATGATTAACAAGGCCCGATTTAAAACTAAAAGATTTCCCACACTGAGCACATGAATAGGGCTTCTCACCAGTGTGTAATCTCTCATGTATGACAAGGTTTGCTTTACGCCTAAAATATTTCCCACACTCAGCACATGAATATGGCTTTTCACCAGTGTGAGATCTCTCATGTATGACAAGGTTTGCTTTACGCCTAAAATATTTCCCACACTCCGCACATGAATATGGCTTTTCACCAGTGTGAGATCTCTCATGTATGACAAGGTTTGATCTACTCCCATAACATTTCCCACACTTTGCACATGAATAGGGCTTCTCACCAGTATGAGATCTCTCATGTCTGACAAGAGGTGATTTTTGGGAAAAACATTTCCCACACTCAGTACATGAATAGGGCTTCTCACCAGTGTGTAATCTCTCATGCGTGACAAGGATTGATTTACATCTAAAACATTTCCCACACTCATCACATGAAAAGGGCTTCTCACCAGTGTGAGATCTCGTATGTATGACAAGGTTTGATTTTCGACTAAAACATTTCCCACACTCAGCACATGGATAAGGCTTCTCATCAGTGTGGGATCTCTCATGTCTGACAAGCTCCGATTTACAAGAAAAACATTTTCCACACTCAGCACATGAATAGGGCTTCTCCCCAGTGTGTAATCTCTCATGTATGACAAGGTTTTCTTTACGCCTGAAATATTTCCCACACGTAGTGCATGAATATGGCTTTTCACCAGTGTGAGATCTCTCATGTATGACAAGGTTTGATCTACTCCCATAACATTTCCCACACTTTGCACATGAATAGGGCTTCTCACCAGTATGAGATCTCTCATGCGTGACAAGGATTGATTTACGTCTAAAACATTTCCCACACTCATCACATGAATAGGGCTTCTCACCAGTGTGAGATCTCTCATGCGTGACAAGGATTGATTTACGTCTAAAACATTTCCCACACTCATCACATGAAAAGGGCTTCTCACCAGTGTGAGATCTCCTATGTATGACAAGGTTTGATTTTCGCCTAAAACATTTCCCACACTCAGCACATGGATAAGGCTTCTCATCAGTGTGGGATCTCTCATGTCTGACAAGCTCTGATTTACAAGAAAAACATTTCCCACACTCAGCACATGAATAGGGCTTCTCACCAGTGTGAGATCTCTCATGCGTGACAAGGATTGATTTACGTCTAAAACATTTCCCACACTCATCACATGAAAAGGGCTTCTCACCAGTGTGAGATCTCGTATGTATGACAAGGTTTGATTTTCGCCTAAAACATTTCCCACACTCAGCACATGGATAAGGCTTCTCATCAGTGTGGGATCTCTCATGTCTGACAAGCTCTGATTTACAAGAATAACATTTCCCACATGTGGAACAGGAATGAGGCCCTCCAGCAGGGGGAGAGCTGTGCTGGGTATGAGGCCCCTCAGGGTTAGACAGGTGAGAGGAGTCTGGGGGAATATTTGGGGTCACCAGGATATCTGCAGCAAACTCTTTTCCAATCACATCATCATCATCCGTTGTACAATCTGTGGATTCAGAGAGACGACTCTTTGAGAGGCTCCTGATGCCGGGACTCCGCCCTGCAAATAGAAAAACATCATCACTTCCTGTTAGAGAACTCTGAGAAGAGGGAAAAAAACATTTCCTGACCATTGTTACATAGTTACATAGTTATTTTGGTTGAAAAAAGACATACGTCCATCGAGTTCAACCAGTATAAAGTACAACACCAGCCTGCTCCCTCACATATCCCTGTTGATCCAGAGGAAGGCGAAAAAACCCTTACAAGGCATGGTCCAATTAGCCCCTAAAGGGAAAAATTCCTTCCCGACTCCAGATGGCAATCAGATAAAATCCCTGGATCAACATCATTAGGCATTACCTAGTAATTGTAGCCATGGATGTCTTTCAACGCAAGGAAAGCATCTAAGCCCCCTTTAAATGCAGGTATAGAGTTTGCCATAACGACTTCCTGTGGCAATGCATACAACATCTTAATCACTCTAACTGTAAAGAACCCTTTCCTAAATAAATGGCTAAAACGTTTTTCCTCCATGCGCAGATCATGTCCTCTAGTCCTTTGAGAAGGCCTAGGGACAAAAAGCTCATCCGCCAAGCTATTATATTGCCCTCTGATGTATTTATACATGTTAATTAGATCCCCTCTAAGGCGTCTTTTCTCTAGACTAAATAAACCCAGTTTATCTAACCTTTCTTGATAAGTGAGACCTTCCATCCCACATATCAATTTTGTTGCTCGTCTCTGCACCTGCTCTAAAACTGCAATATCTTTTTTGTAATGTGGTGCCCAGAACTGAATTCCATATTCCAGATGTGGCCTTACTAGAGAGTTAAACAGGGGCAATATTATGCTAGCATCTCGAGTTTTTATTTCCCTTTTAATGCATCCCAACATTTTGTTAGCTTTAGCTGCAGCTGCTTGGCATTGAGTATGATTATTTAACTTGTTGTTGATGAGTACTCCTAAGTCCTTCTCCAAGTTTGATGTCCCCAACTGTATCCCATTTATTTTGTATGGTGCTAGACCATTAGTACGTCCAAAATGCATGACTTTACATTTGTCAACATTGAATTTCATCTGCCATGTATGTGTCCATATAGCCATCC
This sequence comes from Hyperolius riggenbachi, assembly GCF_040937935.1. NCBI lineage: Eukaryota > Metazoa > Chordata > Amphibia > Anura > Hyperoliidae > Hyperolius > Hyperolius riggenbachi. The sequence goes on from NC_090655.1 coordinate 262,955,587, forward strand.
TATCCAGATCCTGTTGCAATATGTCCCTATCTTCCTGAGAGTTGATGATTCTGCACAATTTTGTATCATCTGCAAAATTAGCAACATTGCTCACTACTGCATCTACTAGGTCATTAATAAATTGTAATTATCTGCATACAATTTAAAATACATTTGCATACAAAGAGTTATTTGCGTCTCAGTGACCCTCCCTACAGTAAAAGCATTAGCCATACATGGAAAGCAGTACAATGTAGAGCTTGATGAGACAATGGAAGCAATGTGTTACTCCTGTGACAACAGAACTATATGTATGAAAACAAGAGAGTTCTGCATGATGTCGGGTTTAACCGTTTATTTCTGGACATATCCAATTAAAGCATCTCAAAGCACATGGCTGTCATGTTTCAGACCTGCTGGTCCTTAATCATAGCTCAGCAGTGTGCGTTGAGCTGTAGTAATCGGATATGTCCAGAAACACCAGTTAAACGCGGCATCGTGTGGACCTCTCTTATTGTTTTCATGCTACCACCGGGATTGGCTACCCCTGGTCCAGCACTGCCCCTTTATTGTGGAGTGGTTTCCACGTTTCCAAGACCTACATGTGCTCATAGCATGTGTGTTATGCTAGTAGAGCAATGTGGTGTCACTTACCGGTAGTTCCCCGACTCACCAGCAGATGGAACTGTGAGGAGATTCTGGACGGTCACCTGATCAATGTGCTGCATTGCTGCAGTGGACTTGCTAGCAGCACATTGCTAGACCATTCTGGTACTCTTGTAGCGTTGTGACTCTGGCCATTTTCCTATGCTCTCTGATCCTTGCTCTTGTACTATGAGCTCCCAGCATTGATTGACCCTTGCTATTCTGACTATTCTTTGTCTACTGATGTATTCTGATTCCCTGGTTTAATTATTGCCTGTCTGATTTCTCTCTTGTATGCCTATTAGGTTTATCTACTCCTGTATAGATCGGTGTTCCTGTGTGTTGCAGTTTGTTCCTATATTGTGTGACTGATGATCATGTACATTTTCTATTGTAAGTATCTGTATAGTTAGTCAGTTAGAGGGGTTCTGGTAATTGTGGTTCACCATGTGTCACTGATTGTATAACTGCATGTGTATTGTAGTTGTATATTAGAATTGCTGCACCTTTGTAAATTAACACATTTTCACTTTCAAATCCAGCTTGTGCAGACTTCAGTATTTTCTTATGCCTGGTACACCCCATGCAATTTCCCATCAGATAGATGGGTCCATACATAATTTCCAACAGATCCAATCGGATTTACAATCGTTTTTCTGATCACTTTTATGCAAATCAATCAGAAAAAAAATGATCGGAAATCAGATCGAACCTGTTTGAAATGATCTATTTGACCCATCAATCTGACGAGAAATTGCATGGTGTGTAGCAGGCTTTACAAGTGACCTCTTGTTCCTGCTTTGTCTTGATAAGGATCTGCAGCAGGCATTACAGTAGGCATGTGTAGAAATCTGTCTCCACTCTGGTCCCCAGGACTTCCTCTAGGTCTTAATCAAACCCTTAAAAAGCTAGTGGGAGCGGTGGCCTGGAGGATTCGCATTGATATGGGGGGGGGGGGGGGCACTACCACCACCAACATGGAAGCTGCTGGGGCGGGAGGGGGGGGGGAGCCCACTACCATCATGGAAGCTGTGACTAATCTGTGTACAGTAATGTACAGTGACCATTATCAGCTTATTACAGGCCAGTAACACTAATCACCCCTACTGTGGCAAATCTGTGTACAGTAATCATTATCAGCTTATTACAGGCTGGTAACACTAAGTCACCCCTACGGTGACCAATCTGTGTACAGTAATGTACAGTAACCATTATCATCTTATTACAGGCCGGTAACACTAAGTCACCCCTACTGTGACCAATCTGTGTACAGTAATGTACAGCGACCATTATTTGCTTATTACAGGCTGGTAACACTAGACTGCACGTTGGAGTTTAAAGAGACTCTGTAACAATTTTTTCAGCCTTAGTTCTTCTATCCTATGAGTTCCTATGCCTGTTCTAATGTGCTGGGGCTTACTGCAGCTCTTCCTAATTACATGTAATAAATCAATGTATCTTTCCTCTGTCCTGTTTGTCGGGCTAAGGCTTTGATTGTGTGGAATGTGCAGGGCTGCTTGTGATTGGTAGAAGCGATACACACCCTCTGCAGGCCCCCTGCATACTCACACACTATGCTTAGCTGAGCCTATTAGAAGCTGGTTAGTTTGTTTGTAAACATTGCCTAAAACTGTTAATTACAAGCCAGGATTGCAGCAGAGAGTGGCAGAAACAGCACAGAGGGGCACAGGAGAAAATAAGGAATAGAATGGTATGCTTTTTAGTGTAAGAATATTAGAGTACAGATTCTCTTTAACTCACTAGCTGATGACTCTGCGTTTTCCCGGGTATGTATATGGTTTTTGTTGGCTCCTCCTACTTTTTCTAACCTTGACACACAGTTCCTGAATGACCTAGTTTGAGAGCTTTGGGTCCTTGGCATCAATAATTTGTATTTTCACTGTGAAATTAAAGAAATCTGATTGGCTGTTTGTGGCTCCACCCCTTGTCTGAATTTGAACCCCAGTCACCCAATGACGAACTGTCCCATGTTAGAGGCCTCTGCCAGTAGCAGTGCAAGAAAGGCAGACATTTATATATTCCTTTTGAAAATCAATAGTTGAATTTGAATGGGCTTTTTTAAGGCTCCACCACTTTTCTGTGCAAAGTTTTAGAACCCTGCCATTAACAGTGTAAGAATGGCTGCAGTTTACATTTTCTCAGTGAAATCTGTTTTTGGCTCCACCCACTTTTTGTAACCTGACACACAGTCACTCAATGGCCAAGTGTGTGAGCTTTCAGGTTCCTGGCATCAAAAATGCGTGAATAGAAGCATTAGCTTCTATTCACAACAGTATTCCAACTTAGAAATCTGTTATTTTGTGGCTCCGCCCCCTTTAGTGAATTTGAACCCCAGTCACCCAATGGCCGACTGTACCAGGTTTGAGGCCTCTGCCATTTACAGTGTAAGTGGCTGCAGTTTACATTTTCCCATTGAAAATTATCTGCAGAAATTTGATTGGCTGTTTTATGCTCCACCCACTTTCCCTGAATTTTTCACCTCAGTCACCAAGTGACCAACTGTGCCAAGTGTGGGGACTCTGGCTTGATTATTGTGAGAATGGCAGCCTTTTCCATTTTTTCCATCGACATGAATGGGTGAAATCTGATTGACTGTTTGTGGTCCCACCCACATGCATAGGGGGGAAGCGAAACCCCCAGAACATATCATCCCAGGTAGTAAGGGATCTGTATACAAAGTTTCGTTCAAATCAGTCAAGGCATTACAACAATACGTAATTAAATTTCTCTTCTCCATCCCCTCCTTCCCATCGCCTCTCAGGTCGTCCCCTAACCTTCCCTCCCAGACGCTCCCTTGTCTCATCCACCCCTCACCTCTTTTGCTCCTTCCACCATTGATGAAGTCAGCCTGTTGCTAGCGGCTTCCCACCCCACCTCCTCCACCCTTGACCCTGTACCCGCAAACACCCTTCGCCCCCACTTCCCTGCCTTGGCCCCAGTCTTCACCTCCTTGATCAACCTTTCTCTTTCCACAAGCACCTTCCCCAAAACCGTGAAACAGGCCACTGTACTTCCCCTGCTGAAAAAAAAAAAACAATCTCGGACTTCCGGTTCCGGCGCCTGTATGAGCGGCTAGGGGGAGAAGAGCTCCGGCTGAACCCTCTCACAGTGGCACACTTACCAGCTGAGACCCTCAACCCGCTCCTGCTACAAGCTAGAACTCCCGAGGTACCCGCAGAGAGCGCATGGATAAATTCCTGAAGGGGGCAGGGAGCAAAACGCCACAGTGAGCGGCGGCCAGGAGATCCAAGATGGCGGGCGGCACCACAGAAAAGATCAGCAAGCAGCGCTCAAAGAAGGGAGAGGAGGCAAAGTCCATTGTGAGCACACCTGACTGCGACTCGGGTGATGAATTGCAGTCTGAGCACAGAGAGCAAGGTAGCACACGAACAGATTACAAGAAGCTGGCACGAGAAGTGGGAAAAGTGCTAGTCCTGGAGTTTCGAGACATGATCGATTCAGCTCTCACTAAGGCCCTTCAGCAGGTGAAACAGGAACAATTACAAGCCAAGGATGATCATGGCCAGATACCTCGACTTTGCGGACAAAGTAAAACTAATGACGGCCTACAGGGCAGCCTTCTACGAAGTCACTTACAATAATAAAGAAATAAGCCTGTTCCAGGACTACTCACTGGAGGTGTCTAAGAAGAGACAAGCATTCGGGAAAATATACAACACCTTGTACAGTCGCAGTATAAAATTTACTATGGCTTACCCTGCGATGCTATGTATTACAGACGACGAGGGAAAGGTGACTACTTGCCACACCCCAGAGGAAGCACGGGATTTTCTGGATGAATCCCTAGCACCTAGACGAACCAGATCAACATCCCCAGAGGACTAACTGCACAGCCTGCTCTGAAGATGCTGGTTGCTATGAAAAAATCTCTAGATTTGACTTAAGTGGCCGCAATCTGTCATAAATGCCTTGCTTTGTTAACCTCCTTGGCGGTTCAATTTTTCCGCCAAGGAGGCTGCATTGCACTTTTTTTTTTTTCTTTTTGTTTCATGTAGCTACCTGAGTGGTGGCTACATAAAACACCACTGGAGGGTGCATGTGTCCCTCTAGTCTGATCGCCGCCGGCCACAAAAGTAAACAGGAGATCGCGTATAGAACGCGATCTCCTGTTTGGCTTCTCCTGTCGCCATGGCGACGATCGGAATGACGTCATGGACATCAGCCGACGTCCTGACGTCAGACCCATCCGATCCAGCCCATTGCGCTGCCCGGGACTGATTGGTCCGGGCTGCGCAGGGCTCTGGCGGGGGGGCCCTCTTCCGCCGCTGCGTGCGGACGATCGCCGCAGAGCGGCGGCGATCGAGCTGGACGCGCAGCTAGCAAAGTGCTGGCTGCGCGTACAGCAATTTACAGGACAGGAATCGCCCCACCGGGGGCTGAGATATCCTCTGCGGCAGCTTACCCCGAGCTCAGCTCGGGGTTACCGCTAAGGAGGTTAAGTAGATTTGACGCAGCTTGTGGCGCTTATGAAACTGGTGCTAAGATCTGATACCTGCTGTTTTGTCGCATAAGACTTGAAGAGCGATGTAATAGCCTCTGGGAACGTACCACTGTGCAGTCACATTACACACATCACATCCCTATTACTTCTCACATTCCCTGTGTACATAGTGTGTTTATACCTCATTACAGGCACACTGTGCAGTCACATTACACACATCACACCCCCTATTACTCCTCACATTCCCTGTGTACATAGTGTGTTTATACCTCATTACAGGAACACTGTGCAGTCACATTACACACATCACACCCCTATTACTTCTCACATTCCCTGTGTACATAGTGTGTTTATACCTCATTACAGGCACACTGTGCAGTCACATTACACACATCACACCCCCTATTACTCCTCACATTCCCTGTGTACATAGTGTGTTTATACCTTATCACAGGCACACTGTGCAGTCACATTACACACATCACACCCCTATTACTTCTCACATTCCCTGTGTACATAGTGTGTTTATACCTCATTACAGGTACACTGTGCAGTCACATTACACATCACACCCCTATTACTTCTCACATTCCCTGTGTACATAGTGTGTTTATACCTCATTACAGCCACACTGTGCAGTCACATTACACACATCACACCCCTATTACTTCTCACATTCCTTGTGTACATAGTGTGTTTATACCTCATTACAGGCACATTGTGCAGTCACATTACACACATCACACCCCTATTACTTCTCACATTCCCTGTGTACAGAGTGTGTTTATACCTCATTACAGGCACACTGTGCAGTCACATTACACATCACACCCCTATTACTTCTCACATTCCCTGTGTACATAGGGTGTTTATACCTCATTACAAGCACACTGTGCAGTCACATTACACACATCACACCCCTATTACGTCTCACATTACCTGTGTACATAGTGTGTTTATACCTCATTACAAGCACACTGTGCAGTCACATTACACACATCACACCCCTATTACTCCTCACATTCCCTGTGTACATAGTGTGTTTATACCTCATTACAGGCACACTGTGCAGTCACATTACACATCACACCCCTATTACTCCTCACATTCCCTGTGTACATAGTGTGTTTATACCTCATTACAGGCACACTGTGCAGTCACATTACACATCACACCCCTATTATTTCTCACATTCCATGTGTACATAGTGTGTTTATACCTCATTACAGGCACACTGTGCAGTCACATTACACATCACACCCCTATTACTCCTCACATTCCCTGTGTACATAGTGTGTTTATACCTCATTACAGGCACATTGTGCAGTCACATTACACATCACACCCCTATTACTCCTCACATTCCCTGTGTACATAGTGTGTTTATACCTCATTACAGGCACACTGTGCAGTCACATTACACATCACACCCCTATTATTTCTCACATTCCATGTGTACATAGTGTGTTTATACCTCATTACAGGCACACTGTGCAGTCACATTACGCACATCACACACCTATTACTTCTCACATTCCCTGTGTACATAGTGTGTTTATACCTCATTACAGGCACACTGTGCAGTCACATTACACACATCACACCCCTATTACTTCTCACATCCCCTGTGTACATAGTGTGTTTATACCTCATTACAGGCACAATGTGCAGTCACATTACACACATCACACCCCTATTACTTCTCACATCCCCTGTGTACATAGTGTGTTTATACCTCATTACAGGCACATTGTGCAGTCACATTACACATCACACCCCTATTACTCCTCACATTCCCTGTGTACATAGTGTGTTTATACCTCATTACAGGCACATTGTGCAGTCACATTACACATCACACCCCTATTACTCCTCACATTCCCTGTGTACATAGTGTGTTTATACCTCATTACAGGCACACTGTGCAGTCACATTACACATCACACCCCTATTACTTCTCACATTCCCTGTGTACATAGTGTGTTTATACCTCATTACAGGCACACTGTGCAGTCACATTACACATCACACCCCTATTATTTCTCACATTCCATGTGTACATAGTGTGTTTATACCTCATTACAGGCACACTGTGCAGTCACATTACACACATCACACCCCTATTACTTCTCACATTCCCTGTGTACATAGGGTGTTTATACCTCATTACAAGCACACTGTGCAGTCACATTACACACATCACACCCCTATTACGTCTCACATTACCTGTGTACATAGTGTGTTTATACCTCATTACAGGCACACTGTGCAGTCACATTACACACATCACACTCCTATTACTTCTCACATTCCCTGTGTACATAGTGTGTTTATACCTCATTACAGGCACACTGTGCAGTCACATTACACATCACACCCCTATTACTTCTCACATTCCCTGTGTACATAGTGTGTTTATCCCACATTACAGACACACTGTGCAGTCACATTACACATCACACTCCTATTACTTCTCACATTCCCTGTGTACATAGTGTGTTTATACCTCATTACAGGCACACTGTGCAGTCACATCACACACATCACACCCCTATTACTTCTCACATCCCTGTGTACATAGAGTGTTTATACCTCATTACAGGCACACTGTGCAGTCACATTACACATCACACCCCTATTACTTCTCACATTCCCTGTGTTCATAGTGTGTTTATCCCACATTACAGGCACACTGTGCAGTCACATTACACACATCACACCCCTATTACTTCTCACATTCCCTGTGCACATAGTGTGTTTATACCTCATTACAGACACACTATGCAGTCACATTACACATCACACCCCTATTACTTCTCACATTCCCTGTGTACATAGTGTGTTTATACCTCATTACAGGCACACTGTGCAGTCACATTACACATCACACTCCTATTACTTCTCACATTCCCTGTGTACATAGTGTGTTTATACCTCATTACAGACACACTGTGCAGTCACATTACACATCACACCCCTATTACTTCTCACATTCCCTGTGTACATAGTGTGTTTATCCCACATTACAGGCACACTGTGCAGTCACATTACACACATCACACCCCTATTACTTCTCACATTCCCCCACTTATTGGCTTCATATAATCTATACTGTGCTCAGCATGGACATATTTGTTAGTCAGTTTATTAAGTCTTTTGACTATGTAATGTTTATCACTCACGAATGCTCATACCTGTAATAATGTCTTCCTCCTTTGAAGCTCTTATGTCACCCTCCTCTTCAGACTGCTGATCACTTCTCACATACATCTCTCCTTCTTCCTCTTTAATTGCCCTCATCATGTCACCCTCCTCCATAGACTGCTGATCATTCCTCATGTAAGTCTCTTCTTCCTCTTTAATTGCCCTCATCATGTTGCTCTCCTCTCTAGACTGCTGATCACTCCTCACATACGTCTCTTCTTCTTCCATTTTTATTCTCCACTTCATGTCACCCTCCTCCATAGATTGCAGATCACTCCTCACATACGTCTCTTCTTCTTCCTCTTTAATTGTCCTCATTATGTCACTGTCATCTATAGACTGCTGATCACTCCTCACATACTTATTTTCTTCTTCCTCTTTAACCACATTGCTTACATGTTTTTCACCCTAAGTGCCCAAAATAAAACACAATTTAAATTAAGAACACAGATACAAACATATGCTGAAAGAAAAAATGTCATACGGTTTTGAGTCTTGAAGGACCCTCAGCCTACCTCATAATGGTGGGGGATGGTGCGTTCTTCTTGTGGACAATCCCGGGAATAAAGAGGACCTGTACATCTGTCTGTTTGGTTTCTGATACTGGGTCCATCTGTAGGAAACACACACATAGGAATACAGTGAAAACAAAAATAATGAGGGTTTTAAAGTGGTATAAAACCCAGAATTTCTTATTTTCTCTCAACGATTATTTACTGCATATAATATACTACCACATTTTTTTTAGCAGAACACCATGCAACTGGTTAAAACACAGGACTTACTTTTTCAATAGAATGCTCCCTGCAGGGAGATCTGCATCCAAACTTGTGATAACATTATCCTGTGTTAACTTAATTGTAGCAGAGAGGAATGTAAACATTCCCTGGCTGTGCACAAACGTCTTCTAATGTGTCAAGAACTGATACACTGCTCAGAAATCATTACTGGGTACATTACAATATAAATACACCAGTTATGAATAAAATGCAATAGCAGCTTTCAGAGCAAATAAAACTGTTCTTTGGGAACTTGTAATTTCTGAATGAATAACAACAATACTAATGCACAAAAGCAAATATGATAACTGTATGGGTTCTAAAAAGTAGGAAAACGCATTTTTTTTTATTGAATATTATGTGTTTAATACCACTTTAAGGCTTCGCATTGAAAATCAATTATAAAACATAGCTTTTAATTACAATAAACACAGATCAAATGTGTCTCAGCACAATAAAATACAAGTTCCTTCACTCACGTTTTAGTTCCACATCGCATAGCCTAATGCACTGTTACGAGGCTGGTCTAGAAGCAGGCTCTGTTGACCCAGCTACAGGTGGTAGGCCTGGGCTCTCCCAGGGCGTAGAGTCTAAACGGCCACAGATCTTCACCAGAGTACCCCACAAGGGATGTTGAGCCGCTACTCCTAGTGAGCAACGGACTGCTTTGTTGCCTGGTGGCCGCAGGTCACGACCCCAGGAATTGCCTCACCAGTAATCGAGAAGAACAGGAGACGCTGCTGAGTGGAGTAGTCCAGTACTTGTGGAGAATAGAAGAGCCGTAATCGGGAAGACAAGCCAAGAGTCAGGGCAGGCGGCAAACAGCGGAGGTCGAGGTCACAAGCCACAGGTCAGGGCATTCAGAGATCAACGGAGGTTGAGGTCACAAGCCAAAAGTCGGGGCAGGCAGAGATCAACGGAGGTCGAGGTCACAGGGCAAGGTCACAACAGGAATCAATCAGAAGTAATACTAGGGTTCACCAACAACAGTTAGCCAAACTGTCAGAATGAGCAGCACTGCAGTTGAGGGCAGTGCTGCTTAAATACTGGCTCTAATCAAGATTGGTGCCAACCTAAGCGCATTACGCATGCGCACTGAAAAGGGTAAGTTTCTACGCATGCGCATACATAAGGATTTATGCTCGCTAGTCCCTGTGCAAGCGCACATAACAGTTAGTGCGCATGTGGCGTAACGCCGTACACAATGGGAAACGGCAATAAAACCCGGCGTGTTCCCGCACGTGTAAGGACACACGCACGGACACGCTGCAGAACGCCAGGACGGTGAGTGTGACATGTACATTTCATGCCCACAAACATGGCCGCTTCCTCAGAGGCAGGATTTCAAAGTTCAAAGACCGTCTACTCCATTCAGCTACACTACTACACATGCTGATCCTTCTGAAACTACGGATCTTTCTTTCCCAATTTATACTGATCCGGTACTGGTTGGACCTGTTTGCAGCTAGTACTGCTGGGTACTAGTTATCATGACAATCGTCTCTATACTGACTGGACGATGGTAACACTGGGAACATCCCTGATATGGCTGTGTATGGAAAACTGTTGGATTCTATGTTTTTAGTTCTCCTTTGTCACAGTCTTTGAACTTTGAAATCCTGCCTCTGAGGAAGCGGCCATGTTTGGGGCCGTGAAATGTGAGTTAGGCTATGCGATGTGGAACTAAAACGTGACTGAAGGAACTTGTATTTTATGGTGTTGCAACATATTTGATCTCTATTTATTGTAATTAAAAAGCTAATTTCTATAATGGATTTTCAATACGAAGCCTTAAAACTCTCATTATTTTTGTTTTCGCTGTATTCCTGTATGCCATCTAGAGGCGAGGCCCTGTTACATGGTACATATTTACATAAACACACACACTGACAGAGTACATTGTCTCTATGTGTTTATCAGATGATGGAGGATCTAGGTGGACAATTGCAGGAATAAAGAGGACCTGTACATCTCTCTGGTGGGTTTCTGTTACTGGACACATCTGTAGGAAACACACACACACACTGACTGAATACATTGGGCTTGATTCACAAAAGCGTGATTACTCAGTTATTACGCCTAAAAACTCAGTTATCATGCCAAAAATCTTTGTACGTGCAAACCAGGGTGCTAAGTAGTTTGCACCATAGTTTACATCTGCAAACTACTTAGCACCCTAGTTTGCACGTGCAAAGATTTTAGGCGTGATAACTCAGTTATCACCCTTTTGTGAATCAAGCCCATTGTCTCTATATGTTTATCAGATGATGGGGGATGTAGGTGGACAATCCTGGGAATAAAGAGGACCTGTACATCTCTCCGGTGGGTTTCTGTTACTGGACACATCCGTAGAAAGCATGCACACTAACTGAATGCATTGTCTCTATGTGTTTATCAGATGATGGGGGATCTAGGTGGACAATCCTGGGAATAAAGAGAACCTGTACATTTCTCTGGTGGGTTTCTGTTACTGGATACATCTGTAGGAAACACACACACTGACTTAATACATTGTCTCTGTGTGTTTATCAGATGATGGGGGATCTAGGTAGACAATCCCAAAAATAAAGAGGACCTGTACATCTCTCTGGTGGGTTTCTGTTACTGGACACATCTGTGGGAAACACACACACACTGACTGAATACATTGGACTTGATTCACAAAACATGATAACTCAGTTATCACGCCTAAAAGCTTTGCACGTGCAAACCAGGGTGCTAAGTAGTTTGCACCATAGTTTACATGTGCAAACTACTTAGCACCCTAGTTTGCACGTGCAAAGATTTTAGGCGTGATAACTCAGTTAAGGAAACACACACACTAACTGAATACATGGTCTGTATATGTTTATCAGATGATGGGGGTATCTAGGTGGACAATCCCAGGAATAAAGAGGTCCTGTTCATCTCTCTGGTGGGCTCCTGTTACTGGATACATCTGTAGGAAACACACACACTAACTGAATATCGTGTATCTATGTGTTTATCAGATGATGGGGGGTGTAGGTGGACAATCCTGGGAATAAAGAAGAGGACCTGCACATCTCTCTGGTGGGTTTCTGTTACTGGATACATCTGTAGGAATCTCACACACTGACTGAATACATTGCCTCTGTGATTATCAGATGATGGGGGATTTAGGTGGTCCCTCCATACTGCTCTCTCATTTACAAGGAAATAGAGTCTCCTCTTACCCAGTGATGTGAGGTGCGGCTGATTCTCCATCATGGTGTCCTTGTAGAGGTCCCTGTGTCCTTCTATATACTGCCACTCCTGCATGGAGAAATAGAAATCCTGACACCTTATAGGAACCTGACAATTACAATGATAATGTCACTGTTAGAATATAAGTATGATATGCTTGAATTCGGAGGCCTCAGTCACTTTACATAACTGGTTTAGTAAAAGGACTCGCTCTGCAGTGTGTCTCTTTAAGGAGAATTTCTCTTAGAGAGAAATAAAGACAGTACTGATGATCAGTAGAACATTGTGCTGTGACTCCCAAGACTGTAGCAGAGATATCCAGTGTGTAGGCCAGACCAGCTTGTGACAAACAACATAAGCAAGAGCCATTGTTATGAAAATATTCTCACAAGTACATTAAACAATGTTCTCCTAAGAACAAGGGGACAGGTCATTGGAAAATGGAATTTTTCAGTGCATGCGCAGTAAAGACTGTGCTCGTCATGCTATCACGTGTTCTTATCAGCCAATAGCAGGCGATGGGTTATGGATCCATCCCTGCTATATGGTGCCACATTTAACTCTTTAGAGGCTAGTATAAAACAGCCAACGGGCTCCAGAGAGCGACTTCTGACTTCCAACTTTCATTTCAACTTTACTTTTATTACTAACTTTCTGTAACTGCATGCTGTATATAGGCCTAAGTGCAACATATCATAGATTTATAAGATAGAGCCTGGACCATTCACAAGGGATGAACCAAGAGCCACAACGCTTAAAGGGATACTATCGATTAACGTGTTTTTTAACCACTTCCACACCATGTTATTTTATGCTGATCTGTGCAGCGTGGGCTCTCCAGCCCACAGCACAGATCAGCTAGCAGCCAGGGCGATCAGACTTCCCCCCCTTTTTTCCCCACTAGGGGGATGTCCTGCTGGGGGGGTCTGATCGCCGCCGGCTGCTTGCGCTTGCGGGGGGGGGCTCTTCAAAGCCCCCCTCCGCAGCGCTTCCTGGCCTCCTTCCCCTTCCCTCCCTCTCCCTCCCCCTGTGAGCGGCGCAGGACGGATTTCCGTCCTGCGCCTGATGGGATAGGCTTTAGCCTATCAGATGCCGGTGATCCCCGGCCAATCAGAGGCCGGGGATCGCCGATCTCCTCTACGGCGCTGCTGCGCAGCAGCGCCGTATACATGTAAACACCGGGGAAGATCTTCCCCGTGTGTTTACATTTACCCTGCGAGCCGCCGATCGGCTCGCAGGGTGTTCACGGAGACACCCTCCGGGAACTGACATGGAACGGCCGCTCATACGAGCGGCCGTTTCCATGGTATACACTTCTGGATTCAGGGGCGTGTATATACGCTCCGAGAATCCGGAAGTGGTTAACCTGAGTTTGAGAGAGTTGCTGAAGTGCTGGTAAATAATGATGTATACATTTTATTTGCTTATCTCTTTTGTTTACTGTAACAAATTCCATTCACTCTGAACTGACGGCACTGTCTGCTCATTTCTGACGGGAGAGTTAATGAGGGGAGGGGAGTTTCCCTCACAGTGTAGTTAACTCTGTAACTGTGTCTCAGAGAGCTCTCAGAAGAAGCTGCATGTTTATGAGCTGTCTGCAAGAGAGCAGAGGAAATGCAACTTGTTTTAATTGTCTGTGACAGCACAGCTTTTCATATATTTTTTTGGGCTTTCAGGGAAAAATACTCTGTAGTCTGATATGCAAAAAACAACACTGGCTGTGCATTGAAACAGACACCCCTATGCGAATGATTTGTCCCAATAGAGCTAAACCCTACGCACAGTTAATTAAAGCTTTTGCCTCTGATATTTAACATGAAAAATAGGAAAATGTTTACACAGCTACTTAGACATTATTTGTACATTGTCATTTTATAACACTTGGGTATTGATAGTATTCCTTTAAGACAGACCGATTGCTTTGCTGAGGTAACATGTAATGGAGATAAGATTGCTGAACCCATCTGTATATCTGTTTACCAAATAAACTCTGTAAACTTTGACGGCGTCTAAAGCCTCGTCTAAACGAGGCGATCCAGCGGCTCGATTAGCCGCCGAATCGCCTCTTCCGCATCCCCGCACGTACCCGCCGTGTCTCCGCTCGCCCGTCGGATTCGATCCCCCGCTCGTCCCTGCTTACTGTTTCTTCCGCTTGATTCCCTGCCTTTGTCCCCTCGTGGGGAACGAGCAGGGAATCGGCGGTGGCGAGATCTGACCTGTTGGATCTTATCAATTGAGCCGCATCAGCGGCTCGATTGATAATACACATCGGAGTGTCATCTACGCGTGTAGATGAGGCTTAAGCAGTTCTATCTCCTGTGCTGTTGCTGTGATGAGTGTCAAGTTATCACACTTTCTGTGATATGGTGCTTAACAAAGGTGTAGTGTTGTTGCCCATAGGAGAGCTTACTTAAAATGAACCTTAACTGAGGAGGATATGGATATTTTCTTTTTAAATAATACCAGTTGCCTGATCTCCTGCTGATCCTGTGTCTCTGATACTTATAGCCACAGCCCCTGAACAAGCATGCAGATCAGGTGCTCTGACTGACGTCAGACTGGATTAGCTGCATGCTTGTTTCAGGAGAGTGATTCAGCCACTACTGCAGCCAAAGAGATCAGCAAGGCTGACAGGCAACTGGTATTGTTTAAAAGGAAACATCCATATCCCTCTCAGTTAAGGTTTCCTTTAAATTTGGTTTTGAGGGAGATATCCTTAATTATAGCATTGTATACATGGCCTGCTGTAAAGATGAGCGCGGCAGGGTTTATTTCTAAAACCTTCCAAATTTCAAATGGCA
This sequence comes from Hyperolius riggenbachi, assembly GCF_040937935.1. Taxonomy (NCBI): domain Eukaryota; kingdom Metazoa; phylum Chordata; class Amphibia; order Anura; family Hyperoliidae; genus Hyperolius; species Hyperolius riggenbachi. The sequence goes on from NC_090655.1 coordinate 262,970,682, forward strand.
CCCATCAAGGGTGCCTATCTCCCTATCTCCCCTTATTTATTATTTAATAAAGGAAACATTTGCAAAATCCATTAGAACAAATGATAAGATACGAAGTGTTGTTGTCGGTTCCACTAATCATAACATTGGACTATTTGCTGATTTTATCACTAGTTGACCCAATAGGATCCTTTGAACAGGTCTCCCTAGCCTTGCAGGCCTTCACAGAAGTTTCTTACTATAAGGTGAACCAAACAAAATCTTTATTGTTAGGGATTCACATACCGCAACAGAGGAAAGAAAGGATCAAAACGAATTTCCCATTTCCCTGAGCAAGAAAAACCATAACATATCTGGGCATACAAGTCCCTAGTTCCCCTTCTGTTCTCTATAAAACTAATTAGGTCCCCTTACTCTCAGCTTTAAAAAGGAAACTGCATCTCTGGGCCAAGCATGAAGTGTCGTGGGCAGGTCGGCTTAATGTTTTTTAAAATATTCACATTACCAAAAATCTTATATTGCTTTAGGACAATTCCTTGCCAAGTGAAACAATCTTTCTTTACTAAACCTAGGCGAATTTTATCCCAATTTTTATGGATGGGTAAGAGACCAAGGGTAGCTTTTACAGTCCTTACTACCTGGAAAAAGATGGAGGGATGGGAGTACCTGACTTGGAAGTGTATTATTCTATATCCTCGAACACTTTATGCTATTGATGGACGGATGATGAGTATTTATAAGCATTGGTCACAAATAGAAAGATTTAGAGCTAATCAATCTCTCAGGTCCTTTCTCATAGGCCCCCGCTTATTAATCCTAGATCTATTATTGTTCCTATCCAAATCACGCTTAAAGGACAACTGCATTGTCATTTTGAAGAGAGGCTTCACGATTGGCTCACGTGTGAATAGAGAGTTTTGCATGACACGGGCTGCAAGTCCCGCCCACGGAGGTATTGGAGCTACTTACAGGAAGTGAGTGGTTGCTTCTATTCAGTGATGGCTGCAATTTTTAAGGAGCTCTGGATACTGTACCAGCAATTTGGCCAGCCTGGCTATGCAGCCCTAAGGTATACTTAACCTTGTAGTCCACCAGATGTGCACGGGCTTGTACTGCACCTCAAATGGGAGGACAAAATTGGTCCTTTGCAGCAGAGAATATACCAAGGCATGCTGGGCCATTTCTAGGACAATTTCTGATATAGTAAACTTCTGATATAGTAAACCAGTTTTCCTGGTCCCTTGGAGTTTACTATAACAAGATTATACTGTAATGGTTTAGTGTTGTTTTTCATGCTGTTAGTGTGCTACCTTCAGTATACTTGTAAACATAAGTTATGTTTATAGACCCAGGTTCTCATCGCTTTCCCCTCAACAAGAGATTAATGACAGGTACTTAATCCAAGCCGTTTGTTGGCTAGGTTGATAAGCTAGCTGGCATTAGCACAGTGGTGTCAATATAGCTTCACAATTCCTTGCATGGTTATATTGTCTGTATTTGTAGATATATCCTGGCGATTGGTGTATTGTTATTACTATTTGTATGTTCAATACAATTTTCAATGTTTAAAAAAATACATTCACCACCTAGACACATTGATTGTTATTTCTGGATAATGTCCCATAATTCCCAGCACCGCTCACCTCTCCTGTCAGCAGCTCCATCATCTTCCTGGTGATATCTAGTATATTTTGCTTGTTGTGTCCCTCAGATATCAGGGAGTGATGTGCGGGCACCATGATGGTCACATGATCACCAGACTTCACTGGAGAATAGCTCTGTATTGGAAGACCAACATTAATGTTACATGACCTCCCAGAATCCTCCTCACCTCTGTGGTAATATGCGTGTTTTATTAATAGAGATAATAGTGATGTTGTGTGACCTCCCAGAATCCTCCTCACCTCTCCAGTCAGCAGATAGATGATCTCCAGGGTGAGGTTGAATATCCTCTCAGTCATGTGACTCTGGTCCTCATCCATCCTCAGTGATGTAATCATGTGATCTGTACAGGATGCTGCTGCCTTTTGATACATAATATATAATAGGGATAGGTTAATCTAGGTTGTACAGTTGTCAGCGGTGAAACGACCCATACATGATCCCTCCTCTTCCCAGCACTTCCCATTGATGTCACTTGTGGGTGGTAGGGCCATGCAGAGTATTACAGGAAAGCATAATACGTTGGTATATAGCTACCTGTGCCCTATACACACAGTGTTCTGCAGTCCTGTCCTCCCTCTGCCTCCTCTCCAGCTGGCCTTCTCTCCTCACATCCACCTTCCACTGTTACCATTCCTGTGATGTTACAGCAGTGCTGGTAATGGTAGATGGATGAGGATATGAGGAGAGGCAGAGACTGAGGCTAATAGGAGCAGAGGACTGGAACACAATGTGAAAGCCAACTATAAACCAATGTAAATGCTTCCTGTTACTACTCTGCATGGAGGTGTGGGAAGGAAGCAATACTGGCGTGTGGGCATGGCTATAAGAGGGGAAGGGGAAGAAATGGCATTACTGGGGTAAGGGGATACTGGAGGATAATGGCAATGCTGGGGGACACATGGAGGACATCGCTATACTCGGGAATAAATGGCATTACTGGGGTAAGGGGACACTACATACTGGAGGATAATGGCAATGCTGGGGGACACAGGGAGGACATGCCTATACTGGGGAAGACATGGCATTACTGGGGTGGGGGACACTACATACTGGAGGATAATAGCAATGCTGGGAGACATGGCTATGCTGGGAAAGAAATGGCACTACTGGGGTGGGGGGACACTACATACTGGAGGATAATGGCAATGCTGGGAGACACAGGGGAGACATGGCTATACTGGGGGAGACATGGCTATACTGGGGAAGAAATGGCATTACTGGAGTGGGGTGCACCTCAAAAGCAAAGGGCAGCACCAGTACAGAACATTAAATCCTATAAATAATGAGGTGTGTGCAGAAGAGAATAAACCATTACACATGAATCTCCACCAAGCAAAATCCTCATAAAAACTGCACCACACACGAGCAACCCACCACTCGCCTATACCTATATCTGTATTAATTCTGTTACTGCAACCTATCTTACAACCTGTGCTATGTCTAAGAGGGATACATTTATCAAGAATCACATAATTACCTCTTCCATCAATTTCTTCTTTTCACATCCTGCAACGTCTGTTCCTGCTGTTCTACATCACTTCCGGTCTGTGAGATTGCCATCTTGTGGTGTATAAGCTAACTGCAGCCTTTGTGTGTGGTATTCGCTTCACTCAGCAATCTATCATTAAATATTATTATTATTATTATTATTATTATTATTATTATTATTATTAGCCCCAGACCGTTGCTGAAGATGTAAAGCTACCATACAGATGTGGCTCTATAGTTACAGGAAGTGTAGCAAATTGGAAGAAAGAGGCAGAATTACTGAAGAAATTGTCTGGACTGGGATGTCCACTTATGCTCTTATTATAGTCTTTGTGGCCCTTTTTTATTTTTTGGAGAGGCGTTGAGAACTAATGACCTACCTGTGTGTGTTTATGGGATGAGGGACTATGAAGAAACTGGATTCCCCGGAGGAAACACGGAGAGAACATACACACTCCATGTAAATAATGTCCATGAAGCATACATGTGATTGCTAGCTTGTCTTGTGGTAGTGCAAGGTATTGCCATGACAAGGTTTTTTCAGCATCCAAGGCTGAGATACTAAAGTGTGCCCCCATCCCCCCCCCCCCCATCTGTCACACATTTATTGGTATCACAGTAAGAGGTGCCCCAGGGCCCCCAACCCCTTAATCTCTAGTTATCTGGCTTGCAGTCACTGCCATGTATCCCCTTTTATTATTTCTCTCTGCTTCAAACACAATAGAGGAATGATAGCTGAGTGTGTTGTGCGCCCCCTCCTACACTGCACCCTGAGGCTGGAGCCTCTCTCGCCTCTGCCTCGGCCCGGCTCTGTTGCCTTGTGACAACATGAATGGCAGAAAAACTTCTGACACTAACTAGCAGAGAAATGTCACACAGCATGAATTGTCATCATCACACCATAATAACAGAGCTCTGTGTAATGCATTGCTGAGTAATAACAGATTATTTACACTTCCATGTATTGTGCATGAGAAGCATATAGATAGCAGCTTGATGAGGATGACATGAATGCCACCAAACATGTGACACTAACAGCGGAAACATTCCACCAATGCAGCAGCAGCACCTGAGATTGTGGTGGTTGTGTTGGCAGCCAGTGTCTGGGGGAACTGAATCAGAATAACTTATTTCACCAAGTACAAAGGCAGGTTGTACCCGGAATTGGTTTTGGCTCATACAGGTCCTGGAACAGTGGGGGTTGGATAATGTCCAAAAGCCGAGGCTGCCATACTACAGTGCCACCAATCGCACTTTGCATCATATATTATCCCTAAGGAGACATTGGGGGGAAGGGGGCAGAGGGAGGTGAAGGTTCAGCAGTGATGGTCCAGTTCTTCATGAAAGAAACCATGGCTGATACAAGTGTAATCAGTGCATGGCTGAAGCAGCATGAATTGGCATCTGTCTGTGACATCAGTGGAGGGAGGCTGGTAGCTGTTGGTGATCCACCTCTCATGGATGGAGATTGATATTATATGGAAACAGTGGTGATGGATTGACTGTGATCACACCACCAATAGCACTGATGGGTCTTTAACAAACCGCTGTATGCCAGGCAATTCTGCACTCTGAGCTCTTATTTACAACACATATTAACACATTAACATCCTCCTGCTACTTGCATAAAAATGTCCAGAATTTGTCCTTTCCTTTCACTGGGGCAATCAAAATGCTCGTATATTCTCTTATCATATCCTGTCTTGACTACTGTAACACCTTACTCTGACACCTCTCCAGTCCCTTCTGAACTCTGCTGCCTGTCTCATTCACTTCTCCTCCCTGCTCGTCTCTGCCAATCTCTCCACTGGCTACCTACCACCCAAAGGATCCAGTTTAAACCCCTCATGCCATCATGTAAAGCTCTACACAAGCTGCCAGTGCCACCTACATACATTTCCTCATTAGCTTCCAGATACCTGTCCATCCGTAACCTATGTTCCTCTCAGGAGGCCCTCTTGTCCCCTGGCTTGGTGGTCACCACCTCTCACATCCAGAACTTCTCACAGGTGGTCCCTTAACAACGTGAATGTAACACATTTACTGTATAGTTTCATTATAGTAAAGTCTGATATAGTAAATCTGCTGGTATAGTGAACTAAATGTCCAGGTCCTGGCCAAGCCACATGTATATGGGAGTAATGTCTGGAATAGTGAACCCTGATGTAATACAACTTCTGTCATAGAAAACCTGTTTATTTGGCTCCTGGGGTATTCGGTAGGTGTCTATAGTGCAAAATGGGCGGGCACAAGCATCATACCTCAGTTGGAGGCCCATGCCACGAGCTGTCGACAGTGGGCGGGGCTGGCAGTCACTTGTAACATGCTCGCTATCTGCACACTAATCTGGGCCTGCGTGGATTTCCTCAATAGCACCAGCCGCTGAGACCTAAGCTTCCTGCGTGAGCTGCTGTCTGATTACTGAGGGGATTACCCGTTATCTGTGACTTGCTTGTGCATGGCTGCAACACTACCGTATAATTCAGGCTGCACAGAGATGTGGACAGAGGAGCACACTATCATTCCTTCATCTGCATTAACTAGTGAAAACTATGCTTCCTGTGCAAGCTGTTGCATGATTATTGCATGCAAATCCCTACATATTCAGCACCATGTATTTTGATCTAGCTTAACCAGTTAATGTATATGCTATAGTATATCTACACCCCTGGAGACTTCACCTTAGTTCCAGGGGCGTAGATATACGTATCTCACTGCGACTGCCGCTGCGCTTGTTCCCGCACGCGCGTGCAAATGTTTTTTTTCCCACTTTTTTCCTATTATTTCCGTTATAATGCATTTAGCATAAAATAATTCTTAGCAAAATGAACTACCCAAAGAAAGCCTAATTGGTGGCAAAAAAAAACAAGGTATAGATAATTTTGTTGTGATAAGTAGTGATAAAGTTATAGAGGAATGAAAGGGAGGAGTGATGAAATGTGAATATTGCTCTGGGTCATAAAGGAAAAACCTCTCAGTGGTCAAGTGACTAAACTTTGTCTGTACTCGCTTGCTGAAGCATTGAAAAGAAAAAATGACTCCCATATATTGACTGAATTAGGACCCAGTTCTACAGTATACTTTGGGCTTGATTCAGAAAGCCGTGCTTACTGTTAGTACGCTGGTGAAAAGCCCATTATCACGCCTAAACTCAGTTTAGGCGTGATAAAATAAACTCGCGCGCAAAGTTTTGCGCATAAAATTTTACGTGCATAAAGTTTTACGCGCGCAATGCCATTAAACCCTATGCGATGTTTTGTGCGCGAGTTTTTCCCTCAAAGCGGTGCTAACCTACTTAGTGCAATGCTTATTATCACGGCCAAAAGTCTTTAGGCATGCTAACTAGGTTAGCACCGCTTTGTGAATCAAGCCATTTATTTTGTTTCAGGTGTGTGATTTAGACACTACTGACCAGAGATATCAACAGAGCTGCCAGCCAGAAAACTGGTCATGTATAAAAGGAAACACATATGGCATCTTCTTCCATATCATTCTCACCTCGGGTTCATTTTCAAAGAAAAGAATAACCAATATTGATGGGGTTACCCATTATCCCTCTCTAAGCACCATAAAGGTCAGTCGGTGGTATTCCGCTCCCCATGTGATCTGCCAAATGTGCAATCAACCTTTGACCTTGCCAGGATTACGCTTCCTGAATGGCTTATTTTTGTTCCATCTAATCCAGCTTCACAAAGGCAAAAATGGTCCAGGGTGGAACCCATGCTCATAACAGATGCTGATTAAATGGCTGTGAGCTCATATTAGCGGTTTCATATACAGTAGAATTACTTTATATGAAACAGCTAATATGAACTCACAGCTGAAACAAGCAAGGAGCTAATCTCGTCAGATTTGTTATAGACACATGATCTGCTGCATGCTTGTTCAGGGTCTATGGCTTAATATATTAGAGGCGGAGGATCAGGACAGGAGGACAGCCAGGCAATGTGCATTATTTAAAAGTCAGTCTCCATATCACTCACCCTTTAAAGGCTCTAGCAGAGGTCGTGTAGCTCTTTTTAGTTGTAGGCTCAGCTTAGAGAGATCGGTCAGGATCTGAATCTCCGTTCCATCGAAGTCAATGTCCCTCTGCTGTCAGTGGCATAGCTAAGGAGCTGTGGGCCCCGATGCAAGTTTTACAATGGGGCCCCCCAAGCATTCTATGAATAACAATTGATACGGCTGTAATGATCTGCTCTGCTGTCTGCACAGGCAGGCAGCTTTTTGACCATTTTTCAGGTCTGCATGCTGCAGGTCCCTGGAAAGGAGACCTGTTTTCACTCTGCAAGTTTCAGACTTGCTGTTCTGGGGAGGGATTTGCATTCACTCATCTGGTTATTGATAGCTCTGCCTCTTTTGAAGGCTTGCAGTATAAATGCCATTTCCTCCCAGAATTCCCTGCTGGTCATAAAGGTTTGGTTCTGCTGGACTTACCTTGAGTTTCAGCCCCTCTGCTGACTGTTTGCTAATATTGTTTTAGAGTAGTTATCCTTGGGAGTGCACTAGCATTCCTTCTAGTGCAGTCAGATTGTTAATTATCTCTATGGCCTGGTTCTGTCTTGTCTTATCTGTTGCGATTGCACTTTCTCCAATGGCGGCTGATAGTGAATCGCTTTGCTTGTTTGGATCGCATTCGCCCTAGCGGTAGAGGCGGTGGATCTTTCTTGTTTGACTCTTGGAGTATAACCTTAGCTGCGGTTGCTACTGGTTACTCCTTTTGTGTGTCTTGTCTAGCACGAACGCTTGCTCTTGTCTGGGGTGAGGCAACCGATTAGCAAGCGTTCGCGTTATTTGTCTGTCGTCATTTTCTGTGTTCAATAGTTAGCTAGGGTTGGTACGCTTTGTCGCTGTTGCGCTTAACGTGCGGCGACCGTGCCTTGAACGCGCTTTGTCGCTATTGCACTTAACGTGTGGTGACCGCGTTTAGCTAGCCCTGTCAGTTCCTTCGTGTTGGATTGCAGTTTGTTAATTGGTTTTGTCTTTATTCACTCTATGATCTGTTTTTACTCAGTCTTGTGTCTCTATTAGCAATCGCCATTTTTGCGATTGCTTTCTCACTTTGGTGTTCGCTGTTGTATGTCAACCGTCGCCGGGTGGTGACTAGATTGGTGGACATGCATACATTCTGTCTCTGTGCTCACTCTCTCTCGAGAGGCTATCTTGCCCTGTATTGCTTCACTTCGTACAATCTCCATCTGGCATCTGTGGCTGTGCAGAGGGTTTATTCCTCTGCACTCCACAGCTCCATCTGCCAGTTGGAATTCCTCTCTACAGGTGCATTTGCACCAAAGCTGGGTTCTCTTATCTAAACGGTTGTGGAGTGTTTCCGCAGTGTCGGCGCACATGTTATGCGCTGACCACAGAGATAATTCCACAATCGTTAGAACGGCGCAAAACAAAACCTACCAATGGCAACTACAGTGTCAGAAGGGGATGGGGGGTGCAAGAAGGGGATGGGGAACAGTTTGATAATGATTACCACTATTCAAATTATCTATAGAAGTGATTATTATGAGCACAGGACCAATACACAGCTAATACTGCAGTTGAGGGAGGGCCCTTCGGGGCCCCTCTGGTCCAAGGGCCCCGATGTGGTCGCAACCTTTGCAACCCTTATTTCTCCGGCCCTGTCTGCTGTCCAGGTGCAACCATGAGAGCCTCTTTTTCTTTATAGAAGTGAACTCTGCAGATAATATCACAATTTATTGCAGTTCCTATATATATTTATTGCAGTTCCTATATATGCGGCCCGGCAGTAGCTAAAGGCACAAGGAGCTTGGCTGCTGTTCAGACCCTGTTTGGTAAGTGCTATCATTTTATTAATATACAGGTTCTCCCTATCCTTCTTACTCCCTGCTGCACACTTGATTGATAAGGCAGACCATCATGTAACTTGTACTTATTTTGGACATGGTATTTCTGTTACAGCACTGCCATTTTCACTATAGTATGATATACACGAACATCTCTGTTCAAAGGAAATGGTGTTGTAGTAAAGAGGTTGATAAAAGTTTCTTTCCATAGATATTTTTTTATATAACGCCTTCCCCACCTGATGCATATGCCCTTTCTTTATATGTATGATACCCACTTGTTTTTTTTATATATAAAGTGCACCCTCTAATAACCTGTATACCCACATATAGATATATTTGAATGTGTCAATTTTCATTATTTTTTAATCCTCAAAATGCCATTGCTAAGATATTGATTTTGTGGGTCCTGAGTCATGTGTTCTCTGACATTTTCCCCAGTTCACTCCATTATTTGCATGATGAAGCGGGATTATGACCTGCAAAACACGTTGCATATGGAAGCATCTCATTTAATATCACAAGGTCATGCAGGGTCAGTGCTAGGTGGGCCGAGGGCTCTGTGTGCTCAGTCAAGCTCAATTTTGTGTTTAGGTAAGGGACCAAGAATTTGAATATTGCCACTGTCATTGCCATGATGTCTGGGGGTTTAGTGGCCTCAGGTATGCCTCTGATGTGGATGATATTATAAAACTGCATGTTACTAGGGTGACAACTTCTTCCAACTGTTTAGACTGTTTGTCCCCTTTGTCATTGGATAGACCAAAGATCGCTCCGCCCAGTGAGAGGCTGAAAGCTAGTATTAGACTTTCAAAAACACCCCATTTCTGACCAAAATGTTTGAATGACTGGGCATCTCCACCACATGTGGAGCTCATTACCTTTCCCTTGATCACACCTCATGTCTCATTCTTTTCTTGTGAGAATTTGGCCATCCTAACTGGAGTGAGATGGCATCTGGCCACAGTTTTATACTGCAATAACTGTGGTTTTTGGTTTGGATATTTCCAGTTATTGTGGAAGATTTTATTCCATTTATCTCCCTCCAGGCAAAAACCCAGGTCTGATTCCCATCTACTGCACCAGGGAGGGGTAAGCCTATGGTAAGGCTTCTTGGATAAAGTCATACACTGAAGATAATAAATTGGGTGTTTTTTTTTGGTTTTTTTTAAGCATCCATTTTTCTAGAATAATTGTTAATATAGGTGTAAGCGCTCTATACGGAATTCCAAATGACTGTTCACATGGAAAGTTCCACAAGTGCTTCAATATGGATTATCCACGTTGCTCTGCAGACATATGCTCTCAGATGAGACATATATAAGGGAAATAAAACAAAAAAAAACAGCAATATAGTGTAGTATTTCTTAGATTCTGTTGCACCTTCTCCTTATCACAGTGACAAAGCTGCAGTGAAACCCACCCTCAGTGAAGCGCACTTAATGTATATACAATGCGCTCACCGGATGTAATAGCTGTTGAATCACAGACAGCAATAGAAGCATTAGGAAATTCCCCTTGGGTAGTCAGTCAATGGTCATCAGCTTCTTCTCCGCACTGTATCCCATTATCTCATTAGATTGTAAGCTCGCAAGGGCAGGGTCATCCTTCTAATGTTTACTGTTTTTGTAACAATATTTGTGCTGCTTGGAACTCTGCTGTACATTTGTTAGATGTATCTTTGTTCCCCTTGTCGTCTTATTGTGCTTTGTAAAGCGCTGCGGAATATGTTGGCGCTATATACATAAAAAATATATATGTGCACAAATATGTGCAAATAGTTAATGTGCAAAATGACAGCTGTGCAAAAGTCCCATGTATCCCAATAAAGTTAAACACACATGTAGAACAGTATACAAAATACAAAATGCAAAAGACAGACATGGGCATCCGCAAAAATTTTTCCAGGGGGGGCAAAAAAAAGGCGGAGGAATAAGCGCGTGTAGCGCCGCGGCGAACATTTGAGGTGGCGTTGTGGGGTACGGCATGCCGAAAAATGGGTGTGGTCATGAACCAGAATGTGGGTGTGGTCGTGGGTGGAGACAAGTTTACATGAACTTAGCAATGGTGGGACGTTAGATTAGGACAGTGGTGGCGTACCTTTTGGAGGTTGAGTGCCCAAACTGCAAAGTCACTTCACTATCACAAAGTGCCAACAGCAATTTAAACTAAATACAAACGTTTTAACTCATACATGAACATTATGGAAAATTCAAGTTGAAAATAAACTGTGAAGATAAACAATTTCATCCATCCGACTCCTGAAAAATGTATTCATTTTTTTTAGAACCTCCCAGTTTCATTTTCTGTTTTAAAAAGCTGAAAAAGTAGGCTTAATGCTATCGTCTCATATGATCATGATTCAGCTTTTTCCATAGTCTCGCAGTTACCAATCATGTGACCCCCAACAACACAAATTCAGCAATCATGAGCCCCCCCCCCCCCCCCCCAACAAGACAAATTCAGCAATCATGAGGCCCCCAACAAGACAAATTCAGCAATCATGAGGCCCCCAACAAGACAAATTCAGCAATCATGAGGCCCCCCCAACAAGACAAATTTAGCAATCATGAGGCCTCCCCAACAAGACAAATTCAGCAATCATGAGGCCCCCAACAAGACAAATTCAGCAATCATGAGGCTCCCAAAAAGACAAATTCAGCAATCTTGAGGCCCCCAACAAATCATGAGGCCCCCAACAAGACAAATTCAGTAACCATGAGACCCCCAACAAGACAAATTCAGCAGTTATGAGGCACATAAATAGACAGTATTTCACATAAATAGGCAGAATGCCCCCTTAACATGGTAGACACCTCTCACCTTGCAGCAGTTCCCCAAAATACACTCAATCTGACAGCAGTGGTTCCCCAAAAATAGGTAGCTCCAGGTCTATAGGTGTCCCCAGAATAGGTGGCCAGTGGTATAGATGTCCCCAGAATAGGTGGCCGGTGGTAGAGATGTCCCCAGAACAGGTAGCCAGGGGTATATGTGCCCAGTATATGTAGGCAGGGGTATATGTGCCCAGTATATGTAGGCAGGGGTATATGTGCCCAGTAGATGTAGTCAGGGGTATATGTGCCCAGTATATGTAGCCAGGGGTATATGTGCCCAGTATATGTAGCCAGGGGTATATGTGCCCAGTATATGTAGCCAGGGATATATGTGCCCAGTATACGTAGCCAGGGGTATATGTCCCCAGTATATGTAGCCAGGGGTATATGTCCCCAGTATATGTAGACAGAGGTATAGATGACCCCAGTATATGTAGTCAGGGGTATATGTGCCCAGTATATGTAGCCAGGGGTATATGTGCCCAGTATATGTAGTCAAGGGTATATGTGCCCAGTATATGTATTCAAGGGTATATGTGCCAAGTATATGTAGTCAGAGGGATATGTGCCCAGTATATGTAGGCAGGTGTATATGTCCCCAGTATATGTAGGCAGGTGTATATGTCCCAGTATATGTAGGCAGGTGTATATGTCCCAGTATATGTAGCCAGGGGTATATGTCCTAGTATATGTAGCCAGGGGTATATGTCCCCAGTATATGTAGCCAGGGGTATATGTCCCCAGTATATGTAGCCAGGGGTATATGTCCCAGTATATGTAGCCAGGGGTATATGTCCCCAGTATATGTAGACAGGGGGTATATGTCCCCAGTATATGTAGCCAGGGGGTATATGTCCCCAGTATATGTAGCCAGGGGGTATATGTCCCCAGTATATGTAGCCAGGGGGTATATGTCCCCAGTATATGTAGCCAGGGTGTATATGTCCCCAGTATATGTAGGCAGGTGTATATGTCCCAGTATATGTAGGCAGGTGTATATGTCCCAGTATATGTAGCCAGGGGTATATTTCCCAGTATATGTAGCCAGGGGTATATGTCCCCAGTATATGTAGCCAGGGGTATATGTCCCCAGTATATGTAGCCAGGGGTATATGTCCCAGTATATGTAGCCAGGGGTATATGTCTCCAGTATATGTAGCCAGGGGGTATATGTCCCCAGTATATGTAGCCAGGGGGTATATGTCCCCAGTATATGTAGCCAGGGGGTATATGTCCCCAGTATATGTAGCCAGGGGGTATATGTCCCCAGTATATGTAGCCAGGGGGTATATGTCCCAGTATATGTAGGCAGGGGTATATGTCCCAGTATATGTAGGCAGGGGTATATGTCCCAGTATATGTAGGCAGTTGTATATGTCCCCAGTATATGTAGCCAGGGGTATATGTCCCCAGTATATGTAGCCAGGGGTATATGTCCCCAGTATATGTAGCCAGGGGTATATGTCCCCAGTATATGTAGCCAGGGGTATATGTCCAAGTATATGTAGGCAGGGGTATATGTCCCAGTATATGTAGGCAGGTGTATATGTCCCAGTATATGTAGCCAGGGGTATAGATGACCCCAGTATATGTAGCCAGGGGTATATGTGCCCAGTATATGTAGTCAAGGGTATATGTGCCCAGTATATGTATTCAAGGGTATATGTGCCAAGTATATGTAGTCAGGGGGATATGTGCCAAGTATATGTAGGCAGGTGTATATGTCCCCAGTATATGTAGGCAGGTGTATATGTCCCAGTATATGTAGGCAGGTGTATATGTCCCCAGTATATGTAGCCAGGGGTATATGTCCCCAGTATATGTAGCCAGGGGTATATGTCCCAGTATATGTAGCCAGGGGTATATGTCTCCAGTATATGTAGCCAGGGGGTATATGTCCCCAGTATATGTAGCCAGGGGGTATATGTCCCCAGTATATGTAGCCAGGGGGTATATGTCCCCAGTATATGTAGCCAGGGGGTATATGTCCCAGTATATGTAGGCAGGGGTACATGTCCCAGTATATGTAGGCAGGGGTACATGTCCCAGTATATGTAGGCAGGGGTATATGTCCCAGTATATGTAGGCAGGGGTATATGTCCTAGTATATGTAGCCAGGGGTATATGTCCCCAGTATATGTAGCCAGGGGTATATGTCCCCAGTATATGTAGCCAGGGGTATATGTCCCAGTATATGTAGCCAGGGGTATATGTCCCCAGTATATGTAGCCAGGGGGTATATGTCCCCAGTATATGTAGCCAGGGGGTATATGTCCCCAGTATATGTAGCCAGGGGGTATATGTCCCCAGTATATGTAGCCAGGGGGTATATGTCCCCAGTATATGTAGCCAGGGTGTATATGTCCCCAGTATATGTAGGCAGGTGTATATGTCCCAGTATATGTAGGCAGGTGTATATGTCCCAGTATATGTAGCCAGGGGTATATTTCCCAGTATATGTAGCCAGGGGTATATGTCCCCAGTATATGTAGCCAGGGGTATATGTCCCCAGTATATGTAGCCAGGGGTATATGTCCCAGTATATGTAGCCAGGGGTATATGTCTCCAGTATATGTAGCCAGGGGGTATATGTCCCCAGTATATGTAGCCAGGGGGTATATGTCCCCAGTATATGTAGCCAGGGGGTATATGTCCCCAGTATATGTAGCCAGGGGGTATATGTCCCCAGTATATGTAGCCAGGGGGTATATGTCCCAGTATATGTAGGCAGGGGTATATGTCCCAGTATATGTAGGCAGGGGTATATGTCCCAGTATATGTAGGCAGTTGTATATGTCCCCAGTATATGTAGCCAGGGGTATATGTCCCCAGTATATGTAGCCAGGGGTATATGTCCCCAGTATATGTAGCCAGGGGTATATGTCCCCAGTATATGTAGCCAGGGGTATATGTCCAAGTATATGTAGGCAGGGGTATATGTCCCAGTATATGTAGGCAGGTGTATATGTCCCAGTATATGTAGCCAGGGGTATAGATGACCCCAGTATATGTAGCCAGGGGTATATGTGCCCAGTATATGTAGTCAAGGGTATATGTGCCCAGTATATGTATTCAAGGGTATATGTGCCAAGTATATGTAGTCAGGGGGATATGTGCCCAGTATATGTAGGCAGGTGTATATGTCCCCAGTATATGTAGGCAGGTGTATATGTCCCAGTATATGTAGGCAGGTGTATATGTCCCAGTATATGTAGCCAGGGGTATATGTCCTAGTATATGTAGCCAGGGGTATATGTCCCCAGTATATGTAGCCAGGGGTATATGTCCCCAGTATATTTAGCCAGGGGTATATGTCCCAGTATATGTAGCCAGGGGTATATGTCCCCAGTATATGTAGCCAGGGGGTATATGTCCCCAGTATATGTAGCCAGGGGGTATATGTCCCCAGTATATGTAGCCAGGGGGTATATGTCCCCAGTATATGTAGCCAGGGGGTATATGTCCCCAGTATATGTAGCCAGGGTGTATATGTCCCCAGTATATGTAGGCAGGTGTATATGTCCCAGTATATGTAGGCAGGTGTATATGTCCCAGTATATGTAGCCAGGGGTATATTTCCCAGTATATGTAGCCAGGGGTATATGTCCCCAGTATATGTAGCCAGGGGTATATGTCCCAGTATATGTAGCCAGGGGTATATGTCTCCAGTATATGTAGCCAGGGGGTATATGTCCCCAGTATATGTAGCCAGGGGGTATATGTCCCCAGTATATGTAGCCAGGGGGTATATGTCCCCAGTATATGTAGCCAGGGGGTATATGTCCCAGTATATGTAGGCAGGGGTATATGTCCCAGTATATGTAGGCAGGGGTATATGTCCCAGTATATGTAGGCAGTTGTATATGTCCCCAGTATATGTAGCCAGGGGTATATGTCCCCAGTATATGTAGCCAGGGGTATATGTCCCCAGTATATGTAGCCAGGGGTATATGTCCCCAGTATATGTAGCCAGGGGTATATGTCCAAGTATATGTAGGCAGGGGTATATGTCCCAGTATATGTAGGCAGGTGTATATGTCCCAGTATATGTAGCCAGGGGTATAGATGACCCCAGTATATGTAGCCAGGGGTATATGTGCCCAGTATATGTAGTCAAGGGTATATGTGCCCAGTATATGTATTCAAGGGTATATGTGCCAAGTATATGTAGTCAGGGGGATATGTGCCAAGTATATGTAGGCAGGTGTATATGTCCCCAGTATATGTAGGCAGGTGTATATGTCCCAGTATATGTAGGCAGGTGTATATGTCCCCAGTATATGTAGCCAGGGGTATATGTCCCCAGTATATGTAGCCAGGGGTATATGTCCCAGTATATGTAGCCAGGGGTATATGTCTCCAGTATATGTAGCCAGGGGGTATATGTCCCCAGTATATGTAGCCAGGGGGTATATGTCCCCAGTATATGTAGCCAGGGGGTATATGTCCCCAGTATATGTAGCCAGGGGGTATATGTCCCAGTATATGTAGGCAGGGGTACATGTCCCAGTATATGTAGGCAGGGGTACATGTCCCAGTATATGTAGGCAGGGGTATATGTCCCAGTATATGTAGGCAGGGGTATATGTCCTAGTATATGTAGCCAGGGGTATATGTCCCCAGTATATGTAGCCAGGGGTATATGTCCCCAGTATATGTAGCCAGGGGTATATGTCCCAGTATATGTAGCCAGGGGTATATGTCCCCAGTATATGTAGCCAGGGGGTATATGTCCCCAGTATATGTAGCCAGGGGGTATATGTCCCCAGTATATGTAGCCAGGGGGTATATGTCCCCAGTATATGTAGCCAGGGGGTATATGTCCCCAGTATATGTAGCCAGGGTGTATATGTCCCCAGTATATGTAGGCAGGTGTATATGTCCCAGTATATGTAGGCAGGTGTATATGTCCCAGTATATGTAGCCAGGGGTACATTTCCCAGTATATGTAGCCAGGGGTATATGTCCCCAGTATATGTAGCCAGGGGTATATGTCCCCAGTATATGTAGCCAGGGGTATATGTCCCAGTATATGTAGCCAGGGGTATATGTCTCCAGTATATGTAGCCAGGGGGTATATGTCCCCAGTATATGTAGCCAGGGGGTATATGTCCCCAGTATATGTAGCCAGGGGGTATATGTCCCCAGTATATGTAGCCAGGGGGTATATGTCCCCAGTATATGTAGCCAGGGGGTATATGTCCCAGTATATGTAGGCAGGGGTATATGTCCCAGTATATGTAGGCAGGGGTATATGTCCCAGTATATGTAGGCAGTTGTATATGTCCCCAGTATATGTAGCCAGGGGTATATGTCCCCAGTATATGTAGCCAGGGGTATATGTCCCCAGTATATGTAGCCAGGGGTATATGTCCCCAGTATATGTAGCCAGGGGTATATGTCCAAGTATATGTAGGCAGGGGTATATGTCCCAGTATATGTAGGCAGGTGTATATGTCCCAGTATATGTAGCCAGGGGTATAGATGACCCCAGTATATGTAGCCAGGGGTATATGTGCCCAGTATATGTAGTCAAGGGTATATGTGCCCAGTATATGTATTCAAGGGTATATGTGCCAAGTATATGTAGTCAGGGGGATATGTGCCAAGTATATGTAGGCAGGTGTATATGTCCCCAGTATATGTAGGCAGGTGTATATGTCCCAGTATATGTAGGCAGGTGTATATGTCCCCAGTATATGTAGCCAGGGGTATATGTCCCCAGTATATGTAGCCAGGGGTATATGTCCCAGTATATGTAGCCAGGGGTATATGTCTCCAGTATATGTAGCCAGGGGGTATATGTCCCCAGTATATGTAGCCAGGGGGTATATGTCCCCAGTATATGTAGCCAGGGGGTATATGTCCCCAGTATATGTAGCCAGGGGGTATATGTCCCAGTATATGTAGGCAGGGGTACATGTCCCAGTATATGTAGGAAGGGGTATATGTCCCAGTATATGTAGGCAGGGGTATATGTCCCAGTATATGTAGGCAGGGGTATATGTCCCAGTATATGTAGGCAGGTGTATATGTCCCCAGTATATGTAGGCAGGTGTATATGTCCCCAGTATATGTAGGCAGGTGTATATGTAGCCAGGGGAATATGTCCCCAGTATATGTAGCCAGGGGTTTATGTCCCCAGTATATGTAGCCAGGGGTATATGTCCCCAGTATATGTAGCCAGGGGGTATATGTCCAAGTATATGTAGGCAGGGGTATATGTCCCCAGTATATGTAGGCAGGTGTATATGTCCCAGTATATGTAGGCAGGTGTATATGTCCCCAGTATATTTAGGCAGGTGTATATGTCCCCAGTATATGTAGGCAGGTGTATATGTGGCCAGTATATGTAGGCAGGTGTATATGTGCCCAGTATATGTAGGCAGGTGTATATGTCCCCAGAATAGGTAGCCAGGTGTGCCCCAGCAGGAGGGTAACAGCGCAGAGAAGAGGGAGAGCTATGGGCATAGTGGGGAAGGGCGGACGTCTCCCCCCCTTCCCTCACCTTAGGGGGCTCTACCTCCCTCGCTCGCTCTCCCCTCCGGAGTCCGGAACGAAATGGGCAGCGGGCGGAACTTACCTCGCCTCGTCGCAGGCGCCGGATGGATTAGCCGTTACTCTGGTCTGGTCCAGACCAGAGTGCGGCACCAGAACTTCCGGCGCAGGAGCGAGACGAGGTAAGTTCCGCCCGCTGCCCAGCTGCTGCACATTTCGTTCCGGACTCCGGAGGGGAGAGCGAGCGAGGGAGGTAGAGCCCCCTAAGGTGAGGGAAGGGGGAGGGAGACGTCCGCCCTTCCCCACTATGCCCATAGCTCTCCCTCTTCTAAGCGCTGCTCCCCTCCTGCTGGCCGCATGGGCACGCGGCCAGGGGGGGGGGGGCAGCGGGCGGCCAGGGTCGGGCAGATGCCCCAATTTGCCATACGTGCGGACACCCATGAAGACAGACTAAATAACAAACCAATGTGTCCAATCCTGGGTACATCCGTGCACACACAGGCCACCGCACCCATGGATGGCATGCGTCCGCACAGAGACACCCACTTAAATATCACACTATAATTAACTATGTCTATACTATCCAAAACACATCCTGATGGAAACAATCAAAAAACTCTGCATGTCCTAGTGCTCTCAGTGAAAAACTGTCAATCTGTGTAACTGGAAGGCGGCATCAGCTTACCAGGATAGTGTCACGGCGGGACACTTTTCTTCTGTGTATGTGGTCTGATCCTACAGAGAGCGACTTCTTATCCTACAGAGAGTGACTTCTTATCCTACCTCTGATCCTACAGAGAAAGACTTCTTATTCTACCTCTGATCCTACAGAGAGTGACTTCTCATCCTACCTTTGATCCTACAGAGAGTGACTTCTTATCCTACCTCTGATCCTACAGAGAGTGACTTCTTATCCTACCTCTGATCCTACAGAGAGCGACTTCTTATCCTACCTCTGATCCTACACAGAAATACTTCTTATTCTGCCTCTGATCCTACAGAGACTTCTTATCCTACCTCTGATCCTACAGAGAGCGACTTCGTCTCCGCCCACTTTAGCTGCCGAACTTTAAAAATACCGGAGGGGAGAGCTAGGAAGGAGAGCCCCTAGGTGAGGGAAGAGGAGGGGGGGGGGGACGTCCGCCCTTCCCTACTGTTCCCACAGCTCTCCTTCTCTGCACTGCTCCCCTCCTGCTGGGGGGGGGGTGAACCCTGGCTACCTGGGGACATATACCCCTGCCTAAATATACTGGGCACATATCCCCCTGGCTATATATACTGGGCACATATACCCCTGACTACATATACTGGGCACATATCCCCCTGGCTACGTATACTGGGCACATATCCCCCTGGCTATATATACTGGGCACATATACCCCTGCCTACATATACTGGGGACATATACCCCTGACTACATATACTGGGCACATATACCCCTGACTACATATACTGGGCACATATCCCCCTGGCTACATATACTGGGCACATATACCCCTGACTACATATACTGGGCACTTATCCCCCTGGCTACATATACTAGGCACATATACCCCTGACTACATATACTGGGCACATATCCCCCTGGCTACATATACTGGGCACATATACCCCTGACTACATATACTGGGCACATATCCCCCTGGCTACATATACTGGGCACATATACCCCTGACTACATATACTGGGCACATATACCCCTGGCTACATATACTGGGCACATACTGTATACCCCTGACTACATATACTGGGCACATATACCCCTGCCTAAATATACTGGGCACATATCCCCCTGGCTATATATACTGGGCACATATACCCCTGACTACATATACTGGGCACATATCACCCTGACATATCACCCTGGCTACATATACTGGGCACATATCCCCCTGGTTATATATACTGGGCACATATACCCCTGCCTACATATACTGGGGACATATACCCCTGACTACATATACTGGGCACATATACCCCTGACTACATATACTGGGCACATATCCCCCTGGCTACATATACTGGGCACATATACCCCTGACTACATATACTGGGCACATATCCCCCTGGCTACATATACTGGGCACATATCCCCCTGGCTATATATACTGGGCACATATACCCCTGCCTACATATACTGGGGACATATACCCCTGACTACATATACTGGGCACATATACCCCTGACTACATATACTGGGCACATATCCCCCTGGCTACATATACTGGGCACATATACCCCTGACTACATATACTGGGCACTTATCCCCCTGGCTACATATACTAGGCACATATACCCCTGACTACATATACTGGGCACATATCCCCCTGGCTACATATACTGGGCACATATACCCCTGACTACATATACTGGGCACATATCCCCCTGGCTACATATACTGGGCACATATACCCCTGACTACATATACTGGGCACATATACCCCTGGCTACATATACTGGGCACATACTGTATACCCCTGACTACATATACTGGGCACATATACCCCTGCCTAAATATACTGGGCACATATCCCCCTGGCTATATATACTGGGCACATATACCCCTGACTACATATACTGGGCACATATCCCCCTGGCTATATATACTGGGCACATATACCCCTGCCTACATATACTGGGGACATATACCCCTGACTACATATACTGGGCACATATACCCCTGACTACATATACTGGGCACATATCCCCCTGGCTACATATACTGGGCACATATACCCCTGACTACATATACTGGGCACTTATCCCCCTGGCTACATATACTAGGCACATATACCCCTGACTACATATACTGGGCACATATCCCCCTGGCTACATATACTGGGCACATATACCCCTGACTACATATACTGGGCACATATCCCCCTGGCTACATATACTGGGCACATATACCCCTGACTACATATACTGGGCACATATACCCCTGGCTACATATACTGGGCACATACTGTATACCCCTGACTACATATACTGGGCACATATACCCCTGCCTAAATATACTGGGCACATATCCCCCTGGCTATATATACTGGGCACATATACCCCTGACTACATATACTGGGCACATATCACCCTGACATATCACCCTGGCTACATATACTGGGCACATATCCCCCTGGTTATATATACTGGGCACATATACCCCTGCCTACATATACTGGGCACATATACCCCTGACTACATATACTGGGCACATATCCCTCTGGCTACATATACTGGGCACATATACCCCTGACTACATATACTGGGCACTTATCCCCCTGGCTACATATACTGGGCACATATACCCCTGACTACATATACTGGGCACATATACCCCTGGCTACATATACTGGGCACATACTGTATACCCCTGACTACATATACTGGACACATATACCCCTGCCTAAATATACTGAGCACATATCCCCCTGGCTATATATACTGAGGACATATACCCCTGCCTATATATACTGGGCATATATACCCCCTGGCTACATATACTGGGGACAGCTATACACCTGGCTATATATACTGGGGACTACTACACACCTGGCTACTTATGGAACATATACACCTGGCTACCTATTCTGTGGACATCTATACACCTGGCTACCTATTTTGGGGACATTATACACCTGGCTACATATTCTGGGTACAACTATATTCATGGCTTCTTATACTGGGGACACCTATAGATCTGGCTACCTATGCTGGGGGTACCTATTTTGGGGGAACTGCTGTCAGTATATCTGCATTTTTGGGGAACCGCTGTTAACAGATTAAGTGTATTTTGGTGAACCGCTGCCAGATTATGTGTATGTTAGGGGAATGGCTGCTGATAGATTTTGCGTACTTTGGGGAATTGCTGCCAGATTATGTATGTTTGGGTGACCACTGCTGCCAGATTACATGTATTTTGGGTGTTACGTGTATTTTGGGTGATCCGCTGTCAGGTTTCGCATATTTTGGGGAACTGCTTCCAGATTATGTGTACTGCCACATTGTATATTTTGGGGGAACCACTGCCATATTATCTTTATTCTGGAGGAACTTCTACCAGATTACGTGTCTTTTTGGTGAAATGCTGTCAGATTACACCTACTTTTGGGGGATACACTACGGCAGAGCTCAAACTTCCCTGGCAGACCTTTTACATCACTGCTAAGGTCATGTATATTTGGCCCCACCCATTACCACGCCCACGTTATGCTTGACCATGCCCATTTTTTGGCGCGCCGCGCATGCAAAGTTTTGCGGAGTGAGTCCACTCACTTCTTTTCCTAGGACTAGACCCCTGACGAAAACAAAAGCTTTTGTCAGTTATCACCTCGTCTTACCAATATACTTACAATGCTAACAACTCTTACCAATCATTGTTGGGCTGGTCTGATACTTGGGCATGCTCCATACTCAAATGCAAATAGGAAACAGTGCATTAGCTGTTAAAGTTCCTAGAAGAACTGAGCAGCATAGAATGTAAGAGTCCACCTGTCAGGAACCATGTTGTGTCGCTTTCTGCCTGCTGGTGGCAGTATTGACCTGGACTTTCATTTACTTCCATTGTGCCAGCAGCAGAGGGCTCTGAGGACTCTGAGCAGCCCTGAATTTCTGCAATCCATCAAAAGCATCTTGTTTATTACTGGACTATTTAGAAACTGCCTCTTCTTCCTGCTGATTGCCAGAACTGTGCTTCCAAGTCTGAGCTTCTGGACATCCTGGTTCTCCTGAAATTCTGTATCTGTTACTCTGTTGCCTGATCTATATTCTGACTGACCCCGATTCCTGCTTGCTCCTTTTGTACTGCAATTGGTTTGTTACTGAATCTGTATTCTGTTCTGACCATGATTTCTGCCAGCTCCCTTGTACTGTGATTTGTTGTATATATTGCTCCAGTGTATATTTCCTGTATATACTTAGTTAGTTAGATATGGTTCTTGGTGTATTGCACATTGATTATATTTGCATGGTGATTGCTCTGTTATGGTGTGCATGCATGCGGTTGCACTTATTTTGCATTATATTGTATGCACTATCTGGTCTTAATAAAACCTTTTTGCACCTTTTTCCTTGGTCCCAGTGTCTGTATCACTGCAAACTGTCCTCAAACCCTGTTTGTGACACCACCTGTTAAAGCGGTATCGTCACCATAAAAATCAAATTTCAACAGCAACTGGTCTGAGTGTATTAAGTGATAAAGTTGCCAATCCTGCATTCAAAACTTTTTCTGCTGTTATGATTTGGAGTTATTACATACTTAAGGAGCACTGGCTGTTTAGTAGTCGGTGCCAAAGAATTGCATGCTGGGGGTTCTTTTTATCTATAATCTATTCCTCCTCTTCCCTTTATTTCCCTGCTAGCTGCTTTTCTGAAACCTAATCCCCTACTCACTTGTGTTTACAAGCAAGGCTGAGGTGACTCAGTGATTGGAGGAGACAAGAAAAAAAATAAAGGGCAGAAATGACATCACGAGTTAGCTTTAACTGTGGGCAAAAGACATGGCCCCCACCAGGAACAGAATTCTCGTCATTTACTATATATCATTCACTGAAATAAAAACGTGGACAGTATAATACATGTGTTATGCAAGTAGCTCAAGTATTTATCTACTTATATACTATATGTGTTTTTTTTTCCCTGGCATAGTATGGCTGATCGTACTGCTTTAACCTCCCTGGCGGTAACCCCGTGTGTGACACGGGGTAAGCCGCCGGAGGGTGCCGCTCAGGCCCTGCTGGGCCGATTTTCATAATTTTTTTTTTGCTAGACGCAGCTAGCACTTTGCTAGCTGCGCCAGCACTCTGATCGCCGCCGGCCCCCGCCCGATCGCCGCTATTTGCTGCGGCGCGTGGCCCCCCCCCCAGACCCCAGCGCTGCCTGGCCAATCAGTGCCAGGCAGCGCCGAGGGGTGGCCCGGGACTCCCAATGACGTCCCGACGTCAGTGACGTCATCCCGCCCCGTCGCCATGGCGACGGGGGAAGCCCTCCAGGAAATCCCGTTCTATGAACGGGATTTCCTGATCGGAGATCGCCGAAGGCGATCGAAGCGGGCGGGGGGATGCCGCTCAGCAGCGGCTATCATGTAGCGAGCCCTCGGCTCGCTACATGATTAAAAAAAAAAAATTTTTTTTAAAAACTGCTGCGCTCCCTCCTGGCGGTATTTTTCATACCGCCAAGGAGGTTAAGGCACTCTGCCTTTGAATGGGCTGTGCAGCAGGATCTGAAGCATATAGGTATTGTTTATAAGTAAATGTAGTCTTGAACAAAAGGGAGCCATGAGTGATACTCCCCCTACCTCCTCTAAGAAGCCATCAGCATTCGGTTGATCAGCGCCATTGCGCATGTTCTAGCCTCCTTTATGCCACACTTTGCATCTTGCGGGTTGTGCATGAACGTGCGTGACATCAGTACGCCTCCTGATGTTCGTGGAGCACAGCTCTAGACGGCCTGATGACTACAGAGGAAGCTACCTATCCTTCTCTTCGCAATGGAATGCAAGAGATGAAGCAATTTTCAAAGGGCGGTTCTCCTTTTGATTCCTGCAAGCCTGGGAAATAGCAAATACAATGGCCTCAATCCTGGTAGCTCCATGAGGTGAAATTTGTCTGTAAGACACCTCATGGGGTATTTTCCTCCCTTTGGGGGGGTGGGGGGGAGAAGGCAATTCTGAAAGATTTCTCTGCATTTCTGAAAATGTGTGGTATTTCAGCAGGCAATAATAATAGTCTTTAATTGTCTTCCATAACTTAGAATACTCTTTGGAAAGTGTTTTTTTTTTTTTTTTTGGGGGGGGGGGGGGGGGGGGTGTATTTGGTTACGTAGCAACCTATGGAAAGTATATGTATAGACATCCCCTATTTAAAAAAAATCCAGTAAATATTTGGAGTTTTATTTCTACTATTCTTCTCTATTACACAGCCTGATTAGGAATGACACTAAAACCGCAATAGGGACTGAATAGGAACTCCACTAAAAACTGCAAAATGCACACATATTGACTTTACCTCCCGGTACAGGCAGGGCTTAAACTGATCGGTTAATTATGTGCTAACATGGCCCCTAATTTCCATGAGGATTCCAACTTCTGGTAAAATATCGCACATTTTGTGACCTACTTTACCATATGAGATAATTATGACTAAAATCTACCAGAATAGCAAACTGCTTTTAATGTATGCTGTAAAATACTACTTATGCGGTAAACCGGACGGTGAGCGTACCAGAATTGAGGCCATTGCCGGAAAGTAAAGGAACCTGCAGTCTCAACATTCTTCTGCCCATCGTTCTCCAAAATGGAGGATATCGCTTTTACCCCACAGACCAGCAGAAGAGGTCTCTCATTAGAAGGTTACATAGGATGAAAGCATCACTCACTCAGGAGAGGGGCAGAATGTGAGCGGGGGCCATATGAACACATCCTGGTAAGAGTAAAATAAAAATGTGTAAAGTTGTCATATCCCTGCATCTTCAGTCCTGAGGGAATTGTAAAGGTGAAAAAAAGTGGTGTGTCAATCAGCCATCTTTAAATTTGTAGTTACGTGTTCTGAGGGGGTTAAGGGGGTGGGGCTAACCTATGGTATGCTCAGTGGATTTGTATAGGAAAAACAGATCCTTTCCTAAGGAGAGGGAAGGCTCTGGGTCCTACACAGCCTTCCAATTCCTGTCTTCATTCACTCGTTCAAATCTCTTTGAAGTCTTCAGGAGCCCGAGTGCTCCAGTCAAATATGGATTCAGGCTAGCACACCAACTTTAGGGTGCAAACAATTCGATTTATTGCTTCATCAGCACTTATGCATTGACAATTGTTTCGGGGCCACGGCGCAATTGCCAATGCATAAGTGCTGATGAAGCAATAAATAGAATTGTTTGCATCCTGAAGTTGGTGTGCTAACCTGAATCCATATTTGACTGTTGATGTACCGGGTGCCTTGGCTTAGCACCTACAGGCTATGCACCCATTCATTGGGTAAGGTGTGCCACCTCCACGATCTTCTTGTTTCCAAGTGCTCCAGGGCATCTCTGTACTGCAGATGCACGAGAGAACGCTCCCGCGTGCGCAGCATGGAGCAGCCTGTCTTCGGGAGCCTAAGTGTTCTGGAATACTTCCGAAGCTTCCTACAGCAGAAGAGAACAGTCTCGAACCTATCGGTCAGAGACTGCTAACGGCAGAGCCAGTGCAGGAATGATGAGATGAGGAGAAAAATGGGAAGCTTCTAAAGGACCCAGAGCCTTCCCTCTCTGTATGAAGTATCTGGGGTTTTTTGGTTTCAGACTCCCTTTAAACTCTGGCAGGCCCAAAAAAATACAGAAGTTGCATATGTGGAGGATTGCGAGAATGGTTACAGACAACACACAGATCAAGAAAAAGGATCGATTCTGATTCTTACCTTGAGTGGGGTGGGGTTTGCTCTCCTCACCTGCCTATACAGTGGTTACCTTTGTAAGTATCACTCTTCATATTTTTTTTTTTAATTGGGCTCTCAGTTTTCCCTTATTTATATTTCAAGCAAAGTTCTGGAATGGGTGTCACAGCCCCTGGGCATCATGGGAAATCTATGGGATGATATGAAGAAGGCTGTTCATGCTCAGCAGCCATCAAATGTAACTGAACTGGAGAGATTTGTATGGAAGAATGGTAAAATTACCTCCATCCAGAATCTAGACTCTCATAAAAGGCTATAGGAGGCCTCTAGGGGCCGTTATATTTACAAAAGGAGGCTCAGCTAAGCACTGATATCTCTGTTGGGGAGACACATTTCTGCACCGGTCTAATCTTGTTATGATGCATATTGCATAGTACATACTGATACCCAATAAATGTCATTTCACTGCAGAAACACTATTTCAAAATCACATGGAAAATATTGGAAGGAAGTTGCTATTTTAAAAGGAGTTGAAAGTTCATACAAAATAAATACATAAAAATCATATTATCCAATAGCAAATTAATTACCTCCCTTACCTATCTAGTTTGCAGTATTTTTCTCTGGCAGGTTTCGTAGATATTTGACCAATAAAATATAAATCTTAGTTTCTCTGTTTTTGCTTTATTTCCATCTAGTGAGGAAAAAAACTGACATCACTTCCTCCCTGTCTTGTGTCTTTCATGGACTTTGTTTCTGTTCCCTCCCTCCTTGCATGATTGATGGCCCTCCCAGGGTAGGAGGTGATGACATGTTGCCGAGGGAACAGAGAGAGTCACTCCTGAGCATGTCAGGTGAGAGTTACCAGCACACAGGAGGTGGTGTAAGCAGATACATGCACAGTAAGGACATTGCCCGCTGCTTGTGCAGCTATTAGTGCTAGTGGGGGGGGGGGGAGAGGCTAAGGTGGGGACCCCGAGCTGCTGTTATACCAAACTGCAGACTCCTAGATCGGTTTATACGTGATAACTCTGGAGCAAGCCATCTATAGGGGCACAGATAGGGATGTATTTATTTAGGGGAAAAAAAAGTTATTTTATTATTTTACTTAATTTTCATTGAACAGTTTCAACCCTCTGCAAAAGCTCAGCCAATGATACGCACACACAAAAACTAAAACAAAAAGAGGTTCACATATTTTTTTTTTTATAACTCTAAAACAAAAATACAGAAACACAGAAATTTCCTTTCCTTCACTCAGTCTGGATAAATGGGAGCGTCTAATATTCCCACATCTGCAGCTTTAAGTAGGTAAATAACAATGTCATATAGAACTTTCCTGGAGTCTCACATTCTTATTCTAAATTTAGAGGGGTTATATTCTGACTCTGAATTGTACAAAGCAGCCACCTCAGTGTGATATAAAATCTGGCTCATTCAGCTTCCAACAAAAGCAAATAATTCACTTTTCAGCACTTTCTGGTTATCAGGCAGTTTGTTCAGCCAGATATGCGTTTTATACTTTAATTTACTCTTCAGGAGAGCCATAGCTGCATGTGACTGCAAGACCTGCCTCATTTTCATAGATATTAACTCTAGTTTATCAACCCTTCCAATGGAAAATATAAAAGTGAAGACAGGCAAGTTTAAACTAGGCTTAGTACTACATGTGTATATATTTATCTCACCATGTCACCTCATTTCAGGGACATTAATGCTTTACAAACAAATACACTGAGTGACATGAAAGCATCTTCGGGATGCTGTGTAATTATGCTTCCTTGTGCACAAAAAAAAATAGACAAAGTGTATCAGAACACTTTTGGCCAAGACATTTCCCACACTCAACACAAGTGTCTGAAGTGCGGTGACTTACACTTGCATTTCCCACTCAGCACACGATAATAGGGCTTTTCATAAGGTGAGATCTCTCATGTCTGACAAGGTCTGATTTCTGTATAAAACCTTTCCCACACTCAGCACATGAATGAGGCTTCTCACCAGTGTGAGATTTCTTATGACTGCCAAGATGTGATTTCTGTGCAAAACATTTCCCACACTCAGCACATGAATGAGGCTTCTCACCAGTGTGAGATTTCTTATGACTGCCAAGATGTGATTTCTGTGCAAAACATTTCCCACACTCAGTACATGAATAGGGCTTCTCACCAGTGTGAGCTATCTCATGATTAACAAGGCCCGATTTAAAACTAAAAGATTTCCCACACTGAGCACATGAATAGGGCTTCTCACCAGTATGTAATCTCTCATGTATGACAAGGTTTTCTTTACGCCTAAAATATTTCCCACACGTAATGCATGAATATGGCTTTTCACCAGTGTGAGATCTCTCATGTATGACAAGGTTTGATCTACACCCATAACATTTCCCACACTTTGCACATGAATAGGGCTTCTCACCAGTGTGAGATCTCTCATGTCTGACAAGAAGTGATTTTTGGGAAAAACATTTCCCACACTCAGCACATGAATAGGGCTTCTCACCAGTGTGAGATCTCTCATGCGTGACAAGGATTGATTTACGTCTAAAACATTTCCCACACTCATCACATGAAAAGGGCTTCTCACCAGTGTGAGATCTTGTATGTATGACAAGGTTTGTTTTTCGCCTAAAACATTTCCCACACTCTGCACATGGATAAGGCTTCTCATCAGTGTGGGATCTCTCATGTCTGACAAGCTCTGATTTACAAGAAAAACATTTCCCACACTCAGCACATGAATAGGGCTTCTCACCAGTGTGAGATCTCTCATGCGTGACAAGGATTGATTTACGTCTAAAACATTTCCCACACTCATCACATGAAAAGGGCTTCTCACCAGTGTGAGATCTTGTATGTATGACAAGGTTTGTTTTTCGCCTAAAACATTTCCCACACTCTGCACATGGATAAGGCTTCTCATCAGTGTGGGATCTCTCATGTCTGACAAGCTCTGATTTCCAAGAAAAACATTTCCCACATGTGGAACAGGAATAAGACCCTCCAGCAGGGGAAGAGCTGTGCTGGGTATGAGGCCCCTCGGGGGTAGACAGGTGAGGGGAATCTGTGGGAATATTTGGGGTCACCAGGATATCTGCAGCAAACTCTTTTCCAATCACATCATCATCATCCGTTGTACAGTCGGTGGATTCAGAGAGACGACTTTTTGAGAGGCTCCTGATGACGGGACTCCGCCCTGCAAATAGAAAAACATCATCACTTCCTGTTAGAGAACTTCTGAGAGGAGGGAAAAAAACATTTCCTGACCATTGTAATTATCTGCATACAATTTAAAATACATTTGCATACAAATCAGTTATTTGCATCTCAGTGACCCTTCCTATAGTAAAAGCATTGGCCATACATGGAAAGCAGTAAATTGTAGAACTTGATGAGACAATGGAAGCAATGCGTTACTACTGTGACAACAGACCTATATGTATGAAAACAAGAGAGTTCTGCATGATGTCGGGTTTAACTGTTTATTTCTGGACATATCCAATTACAGCATCTCAAAGCACATGGCTGTCATGTTTCAGACCTGCTGGTCCTTAATCATAGCTCAGCAGCCTGCTTTGAGATGCAGTAATCGGATATGTCCAGAAACACCAGTTAAACGCGGCATCGTGTGGACCTCTCGTTGTTTTCATGCTACCACCGGGTTTGGCTACCGATCGGTGTTCCTGTGTGTGGTAATTTGTTCCTATATTGTGTGACTGATGATCATGTACATTTGCTATTGTAAGTATCTGTATAGTTAGTCAGTTACAGGGGTTCTGGTAATTGTGGTTCACCATGTGTCACTGATTGGATAACTGCATGTGTATTGTAGTTGTATATTTGAATTGCTGCACCTTTGTAAATTAACACATTTTCACTTTCAAATCCAGCTTGTGCAGACTTCAGTATTTTCTTATGCCTGGTACACACCATGCAATTTCCCATCAGATAGATGGGTCCATACATAATTTCCAACAGATCCAATCGGATTTCTGATCGTTTCTGATCAAATCAATCAGAAAAAAATGATCGGAAATCAGATCGGACCTGTTGGAAATGATCTATTTGACCCATCTATCTGACGAGAAATTGCATGGTGTATAGCAGGCTTTACAAGTGATCTCTTGTTCCTGCCTTGTCTTGATAAGGATCTGCAGGCGTTACAGTGAAAATATTAACCGCATCGGCCGAATGAAACCGAAAGTAACTTTGAATGTACCACTCTAACTGTCAATGACACCTGCAGAGATATGTCATATGTTTATGCCGGGAAATTCCTATCATGTAAATTTGCCAGAATTTCTATATCTATTGAGTTTGCGCAGCCTATACAAATTTGTGTATAAATATAATGTTCAAGGGCAATACACTCAATCTGTTTGTCAACCACAAACTGTCTGTGTGTCTTTTATTGTGGTTAATCAGATTCAAAGCTAGTACTAGCAAATAAATCACAGAGTATTATTTATAGGTCATCCCTGAAGGTCAAGTGGGTCTGAAAACTGACCAATCCTTTCAGCTGGGGGCTCGTCCGGGATTCTTCGAACACTTCACTTCTTCAATTCACGTAAGTAATAATTATGTCTTTGTTTTAAGGACTTTTAGTGCTCATGTGAATTGTCATGAATGTCGATGCAGGCAACTCAGGTTTGAATAGTATTCAGACTTGGGGTCTACATTTTTTTGATAGTATAGTTTAAAATATATAGACCTTAATTTGAAAAAAAAGAGAAAAAAAACGGGGGACAGGGAATAGGTTGATAGGGTGACCTTTGATAAGTCTAAAATTTAAAATTTTTGGGACTTTTTAGGGAAAAGTCTGAACGATTTCAATGTCAAGTTTTTGGGAAATTTGACAGAGTATATGTTCTGGGTTTGATCAACTCAGTAAATAGTTTCTTTAGAGAAGAAAAATATTTCTATAGATATAGAAATAATTCCTTTTGGTAAGGAATATAGGCCATAAAAGTTATAAGGGTTTTGGTAGGCGCCATAGTACATATTGATTATGTGGGTTCAAATACTTTGTGATTTCTAAGTATATGTTTTGTCTACTTGTCTGCTTATCTTACATCTATTACATAGAGTTATAAGATAATTTGTTGTTTTTCATTTGTGTGGAACTTCAAGCCCAAAATCATTATATAGAGTGATTTTGGCTCCACTGTATTTTGTTGTTTACACGTAGACATCTACATTGATTATGTAACTTTAAATGAGTCTGTGATTTCTATTACGTGTTTTGTGGTGTGAAATTTGTCATATATATTTGTGTTTCTTGTCTGGTTGGTTTTCTGTAATAATAAATTTGACAAATTACAAATAATAGATTGGGTTTAAAAAGAATCCCTAGACTTGAATAATATATTTCTCTATTAATACAGTAACCTTAATAAATGGCCAAGAAAATATATTATAAAACTGAATTGGGTCCAATGAGCCAGGACATTGTTAAGTTAATTCCTGTCCCTACACCTATGAATTTTGAGTCTTGTGTAGATTTCGTTCTAAGGGTATCTGGAAAAGAATATTTAGTTCATCCTTGGATAGAAAATATAGTGAAGAGGACCATAGAAATTAATTTTAGTCCACAATTTCCTTTAAATGGAAGTAATAGTCTAATCCATATGGAATTGATTAAAAACTTATGTTTAAAGGGCACAAAAGATTTGTCACATAATACTAACTGGGACTATGAATATATGTACCAAGGGGGGGGGGGAGAATTGGTTGAAATTTGCTCCTCATTATTTTTACCGAACAGTTGACTAGTAATGTGTGTTTTATGTATGTTCTCCGTGTATAGGTTGCGCCAGCGATGGTAAAGTATTATATAAATTGTTATAAGATCCTTACTGTATTTCTGAGAGATGATTAGTAAAATTAATATTAAGGACACTCATGGAATTCGGATAAGAACGGTCACTTACCAAAATCTACAGTATAAATTCTATGTACGTACAAAACTGGTTTCAGATGCCATATTTAACAAATATCTGGTTATACTGAGATTTGTACATTGACCGTCAGAAATTATCTGAATAAATTGTGTGTCATTTTGTATAGTCCTTTGTGTAAGAGAAAAAATTTCAGAAATATAGTAATGTAATTAATTATTGCAAACTTAGGTAAAGTTCATAAGGATATAGAATAATATGTATCATAATGTATTCATATGTATTGTGTGTAAACTGACACATATGTGTGTAAATTGAGAGTTGTATTGAGTACATGCTTGTGATATGTATGGTAGAGAGGTGGTACCCGCAGGGACGTAACAATAGGGGGTAATAATTACTTCTATAGATGCTTTAAATAGTAATAATCCTTAACACTGTTCCCAATCCCCTTCTTGCACCTCTGACACTGTGCTTGTCCTTGGCAAATTTTGGCGCTCTGTATCAATTTGTATAGAGTTCTTGGGGGGGGGGGCCCTAATGTAAAACCTGCACCAGGGCCCACAGCTCCTTAGCTACGCCACTGGGCACTCGGGAAATAACCAGAAATAGTTACGTTGTCTTTAAGTAGTGTTAGAATTCCCCTTTAAGTTTTGAAAGGGTTAAAAATGCATTAGGACATGTCAGATTTTTTTCTTTAGTGATCTACGCCCGCCAACATCTATGTGGGTTTCTCTTCTGAAGTAATCAGTGACAGGAAAGAGAAATGAGGAACTAACTTAAACGTACTACTGTGTCATTTTTTTCTTGCTGAAGGAAAAAAAATGAATTTAAAAGCCTTTATGTATATACGTGTATAGAAGTAGAAATGAATTTTATGAGTTTTATTATTAAATTATTTGGAACAGTGAATAATTTATATATATATTCCATTTGGGAAATGTTTTAAGATGTAATTTAATTGTCATATTTATCTACACAACATCTTAAGTTTTGTCTTAGTTAGATGTTAGAGGTTAGTAAATAATGACATAGCAGTCATTATTTTCTCCTGAAACGTAGTATCCTTAAATTAAATTAGATTAATTGATACCACCTGTCACCCAGGTCCATATGTATGTGAATGAAGTTTCCCATACTGCAGAATAGATTTTTGGAGTTTTTATATCGTGTCCAAAAGAGGTTCTGATATTTTTTCATAGGTAGCATAGTGAAATCATATATCATAGTTTGGGGCCAATTTGGAAGGGAGCCGGTTGATTTGTCGGTGTTTTTTTTGGGTGAGGAAACTGGAGTGCCTGGGGGAAACCCATGCAGACACGGGGAGGACATGCGGACTCTTTGCAGATGTTGACCAGGCAGAGATTTGAGTAACATTGCAAGGCGAGAGCACTGGCTGCTAGGGCTGAACGATTTTTGGTTTTAAACCGAAAATCGTGATCAAGGGTAAGACGATCTTGAGATCGTCAGAGCTTCGGTTTTCTCTGCCGCTGGTACATGCTCTGCATGTGTACATAAAACAGAGACATTCCCCTGTAGCTGCTGGAAATGAGGCCAGTGAGGGGTTAACAGATCGGACCATGCCCCCTCCCACTCCGGGTGAGAGCCAGGCTGGTGAATGGGGCAGACAGGGAAGGACGGCTAGTCCCGCCCCTCCCCCGGAAGATGAAAAGACAGAGACCGCTGCCCTGGAGAGCCATTAATACAGCAATTAACTTCTGGCCGCTCGCTCTACCTGGCGAGGGACAGTCTGCGACAACTACTATTACTGGCCCCCTCTCTGCCTGTCCCGTGTGAGCTGCCTGGCTGGAGGGTGATAGTAACTCTGGCACTGAAAACATCACGCTGCTGCTGCTGGCTGGACAGCTTCTAGCAATCACACAGATATTTCACTCATCTCCCCTGAGCACTGATAGGTTACATAGGGAGTCACTGCTGTCATGTCACACAGTATTGAGCAGTGTATAGATAGGAAGTCAGCTAGATATATGTAGGATATTCCCCTACATCTACATATATCTAGTGGACTTCCTATCTATACACTGCTCAATACTGTCTGTGTGACCTGACAGCAGTGACTCCCCATGTAACCAATCTGAGCTCAGGGGAGATGAGTGAAATAGGTGTGTGATTGCTAGAAGCTGTCCAGCCAGCAGCTGCAGGGAGGTGATGTTTTCAATGTCAGTCACTGTCACCCCCCATCCAGGCAGCACACACGGGACAGAGAGAGAGGGGACTGCAGTAATAGTAGTTGTCGCAGACTGTCCCCAGTCAGGTAGAGAGCGACTGGATGGTCAGAGCGATTTGATCCATCGTGTAGCAAAAATCGTCTACAGAATCGAAATCGCAATTTCTGACAAAAATCGTGCAATTCAATCTTTTCCTAAAATCGTTCAGGCCTACTGGCTGCTACGCCACCGTGTTACCTTAGTTTTTTTGTGTAAAATGAATTGAGTTTTAGTACAATCTAAATAACTTTATGGATATGATGGCAATTGTCACTTGGACCCATAATATGTGTAATTAGAGTTAGAAATTGTATCACATTTTTTTTAAAAGTAGTAGTTAGTGGTGTGTTCATTTGAACAGAATTTCTATGGACTACTAAAATAACATTATATTTCAGAGTCATATAGGATTCATATATTATATTCAGTGGTTCAAAGCGGATCATTCCTAGACATATTGAAGGAAAAATTTTGCTCATATGTTGATAGGGAATGTTTTAATTAAAACTCCTAACAGATAGATATTTTATATAAAAATACACCTACTTTTTGTTGAAATGCTGCCTCTGTAAAGCCTCTGATAAAATCCTCCACATTTTGCTGGTCTGCTCCGCCAGTACAGGAAATAAGTCCTCATTATAAATAAATCTCTCTCTCTCTGCGCCACACAGAGAGAAGAAGAAAAAAAATGCTCCTCCAAGCCACATTGTCAAAACAAAACGCAAATGCCGACATTATGATTTAAATGGTTCTAAGTATCACTGTTACGGAGATATTGTATCTGATCGTAGTTCTGTAAAACTATGAAGCAATTGGGATCTGTCAGCAAGATTTGCATAAAAACACTGAATTTCCTGTATCTGAGTTTCTGTGGGTAATATGCTGTAACTGCATATCCTTTAGCAGAAACGCCATTTAAGGCTTAAAGGGAACCAGAGATGAACGTTTCACACAAAATAAACATATCAGTTGATAGCTTGTAAAGAATAAATGCTCTACCTGATAATTTTGCCGCTCTGGTGTGCCATTTTTTGTGTTTTTTATCCATTATTGCTCCAGGAAAAATCAAATATGGCCGCCGGCTCATATCCCTTCTCCTTCCGGGTTATATGAGTTCTGGATGTGCTGTCTAGGCTATATGAGACTAGGCTGCTATCTAGGCTATATGAGAAAGGCTGCTGTGTGCTTTCATTTTGGTATGATGTACTGCCTGTAGGAAGTGTCTCTCATAGGAATGAAACTGCCGTTATTATCAGTATCTAGTGCACACAGAGCACACAGGGATCATATTACAGCCACAGAGCTTCTCTCTCAGGAGCAGCAGCCTCTCCCCTGTCATCACAGCTCTCAGTATGCAAAGCATGAAATCTAAGCCAGGAGAGGGGAAGGCTTGGGCTTGAAAACACTTCACAGAAGAGTGACTCAGCTATAATGATTCTAGGTCAAACCTCGACTGAATAGTCGGTGGATTCTTATCACAGCTGCTAATAGACTAATTAAGCAGATAACAATGAAACTAAAAGCAGAGTAGGTGTTTACTGTCATGTTCCCACTGATAAATGTAATAAAATACATGAGGGTGCTTCATCTCTGGTTCTCTTTAATATATGGGTCCAGGTCATTCTTGTGGTCATCTCCTGTATGTAGTGAGAATATATGGGTTTTTTTAAGCCCAAAATCCTTACAATTAAATCCTTACACTCAGCATAGGAAAATAAGAACATTTTTTTTTCCATCCTTAGGAAAATAGTTTATTTTAGTTTGCTTGAACTTTTTGACAAACTGTAGAGTTATTTGATGTTGTCATGACAATTATACTATAAATTTTTCACTGTTCTGAAGAAAGGTAAAATCTCCAGGAAAAAAAAACACTGTTTAATTTTATAGTGTACTGATTAGAAACGTTATCTCTGTTTAGTAAGGAGACCTTAGCCTAGTCTCTCTAGTGCGGTTTCTGTGTGTCTCGGGGACAACCATAGTTGTAGTACCTTAAGCGCACTATAGGGATGAGGACACTATAGATGTTCTTTGTATGTCTGTAACTTTAAATCTGGAGGGGGCACCCGGAAGGGGATCCAACCCTGTACTAGGACCCTGCTCATATTATGCCTTATAGCTTGCT
Source organism: Hyperolius riggenbachi (assembly GCF_040937935.1). Classification (NCBI taxonomy): domain Eukaryota; kingdom Metazoa; phylum Chordata; class Amphibia; order Anura; family Hyperoliidae; genus Hyperolius; species Hyperolius riggenbachi. Next base: position 263,007,568 of record NC_090655.1, read on the forward strand.
AACTTTGACCAGACATTGAAATGACTTTAATGTATGGTCAAAAAGGGGGGAAAGAGGAATATGGGCCTACTGGTCTGTGTAATGTCATTCCATTTAGGGGGTAATAGGAAGGGGTATCGAGGTAGATATTGCACTAGGGCCACCTAAGTTCTTTAAATACATCACTATTTAGGGTTTGTGGTATGATTGTGGAAGGTATGATGGAATGAGAGTGTAATGACTAATGGTACTAATGGTAATGGAAGAATGAAAAATGGGAATTCCTTATGGTGTAAAAAATCTATTGGAAATTTATCCTCTCTGCCATGTATGGAGTCACATACTCGCACGGGTACGACGTCATGCGAACGGGGTATTGCGAGAGATCCGTTGGGATCATAGAAAGATCCGCTAAGTATGTTTTGAAGTTCATGGTGGAGAGTATGAATCATAGTAGTATTACAAGTACTAGGAAAAATAAATGATTTATTGGATTTTTGGGAAAACATGATGCTCGCACATTTTTCTTTTTCTTTCAGAAACAACTTGCCAGACATCTATCCTGAGGAGTATAAGACCGATCCAGAGGGAGTCTGACCAGAGGCTATCCTGAGGCTATCTTTACAGAAGGATTTCCTACTGGATCCACTGTATTGGGTGAAATAGTTCGACTAAGTCCTGAATTCCAAGTGGGAAAAGAGACTTTTCTGATAGAAGTCTCAAAGTTGCTTGTGTCATCTGTTGAAGAATGGAACAAGATCTGGATCTCAGACCCAGGAAGATTGTATGGATTGTGGGACATTCTTATGTGTACTTGGCTCGTAGGAAAGCTACTAATAGTGACTATGGGGAAAACCTTGGCTTATCTAAAAATAACTTTATGATCTATTGGTTCAGTATTAGAGGGATGATTTGGAATATGTTTTTTGGTAGGGTTACTTCTTTAATGTGGAAATTTCCTATGCCAGACATTCTTATTTGTCACTTGGGTGGGAACGACGTGGGTAAAGCTAACACTATTGATTTGTTACACCGCATGAAATATGATTTCATGAGAATTCATGAGATCATTCCCCAAAGTGTACTGGTTTTCTCTGAAATCATTCCCAGACGGGTGTGGATTTTTCCCCAAGATAGATTGAGGGCCATTAAGATATTCATTAATAGGGCATTATCTAGATCCCTGCCAGCTATAGGGGGTTTTTCTTATTGGCATAATAAGCTTGAGGGTTCCCGGCCTAATTTATTCCGCCCGGATAGGGTTCACTTGTCTGATCAAGGATTGGATATTTTTAATGCCGATCTTAGATCAATGATTGAATCAGCTGCTATGAGGGGTGGGTCACTATATTGAGGATATTATAGAAAGAGAGTTAGTTGTAAGTCACATTATGGGTTAATGCTTTCTGAATAGTAAAAGCCTTTATTTCTGCTATATCATCCTTTAAGTAAAGATTAGAATTAGGTTTTTTGTAAGTTAAATAATGGGTTGATATGTAATGAGCTGATATTCTTATAAGTAGTATATATAGAGCAATCTTTTGAGTAAGGTCAACAAATTAGGATCTTTTCTGAAGTATGTAATTCTCAATTACTAAATAACGCCAAGTGCTGGTGATCCAGGGATTTTTTCTGATTGCCATTTTGGAGTCGGGAAGGAATTTTTCCCTTTCTGGGGCTAATTACACTATGCCTTATAAGGGTTTTTGTCTTCCTCTGGACCAGCAGTGAAATGGGCCGGTGTGGTGCCTTGTTTTTGGTTAAACTTTATGTACACACATCCTTCCTCAAACCATATAACTATAAAATTGTAAATTTATCAGACGGTAAAATATATATACGCATATGTGTTACTACACATATAATTTAGCAGGCCTGATCTCAGTGGGCGATTTTCAGGGAACAAGTCTCCTACTTTTTGATACCTTGGTCTTTAGTAGATTCAAGTTGGCCATAGTTGTCTTGCTAAGTTTTGCTAGAGTATTATATTTTGTCCTATCCTGATTGTGAATATAGTTGGTGAGTGTCCATATGTGTGATTAGCAGAGTCCTTCTAGTATGGTTAAATCTGAAGGTAGCCGGGGGCGTGGCCACGACGGAGACCAGGAAGGCTGCGTGAATCCTGAGCTCCCGGTCTCGGCTAACAAAGCGGCTGAAAGCGACGTCGCCTGACACCACAGCTAACAGCAATGTTGGAGGAAATGGAGACAGACACCGGAGCTTCCAACAAAAGGAAGCAGCAAGCCCTAAAACCTAAAAAGCTGACGGACCTCTTCTCCGAGAAGCCCCAGCGCACAACTAGGAGGAACCAAGATGGCGCCGCCGCGCCATTACACTCACAGCTCCAAGCACGTCTCACCACAGCGACGAAAGGCACAGCGGGAGGAAAAGAGGCTAAAGACCTGGCTGACCTCACCTCGGCAGTTGAAGACCCGGACTCTGAGACCTCCCCAACAAACAGTCCGGCCAGATTTCGCCCTCGCTTAGAGGACAGCACCAGCAGCAGCCAAAAGGTAGGCCCTGATATCACCACTCACAGTAGCAACACAGCGGGCAGCATAGACATAACGGCTTTTCCAGCCACAGATCAGCCTGCCTCTCAGGAATACATCAAGGAGCTTCTGATCTCTTTTAGAACCTCTTTAATGGCAGACTTTTCAGCCATGCATAACTCATTACAAAAGGACATCTCTGAGCTAGAATACAGAGTGGACACGACAGAGAACAAAATTTCTGACATTGTGAAACAACACAACGTAATGGTGGACACATCTGATACGCACACGAAAGACATCACATGGCTCAAAACAAAATCAGCAGATCTGGAGGATCGCTCCAGAAGGAACAATATAAAATTGAGAGGAATACCAGAAACAGTCTCGTCTGCTGACTTAAGAGCATATGTAACAGCACTTACCAAAGCTGCACTGCCAGAAGCAACCACAATAGAACTTACTATAGACAGAGTACACCGACTAGCCAAACCTTCTTATCTCGCAGAACACATCCCTAGAGACGTGATAGTCCGTTTTCTCTTCTATCAAATTAAAGAAAACCTGTTACTGTATTTAAGAAAGAAGGGAAAACTGCCGGATCCGTATGCTAATATAACAATTTTCTCAGACTTATCACAAAACACGTTGCAGCTAAGGAGAGCCCTACAACCTCTGGCTAAAGCATTGCGAGATACCCAAATCATCTACAAATGGGGATTTCCAACCAAATTGATATTTACAATCCACAACAAGCAATATGTGGTCTCCACTCTGGAGTCTGGAATAAAACTTTTTAAACAACTGAGGATCCAGGTACAGGAAGACAACGCCACTGGCAACTCCACACATGATAAACGGGATACTAATGCCACCTCTAGCAACATCACATAAGATGGCAAACAACTCTGAAGCCGAACCAGGCCACCTTAGAACCCTCGTACCCCTCACTACTCTATGGGTACAAGCATTGTGCATTCTGGGAAATGCTTTCCCCCATGGCAGAATGTAGAAGTTGAACTGGTTTCTACATATGTTTTGTTAATGTTTATGTGTTCTTTCACTAAAGTGTTGTTCATGTGGTCACTCATCTATAGATCGTATAAGGAAAAGGAACTCATTAGTAATGCATTAGCTATAACATCAGCAGCTTGTAACCAATATACGGAAGTTATCTCGACACTGGACACTCTTAATGGCTAATGACTTTGTACTAAAACTCTATTCTATTAACGCACGAGGCCTTAATTCAGCGTTTAAGCGCAGAATGTTCTGGAAGGATGCCCAAGCACAAGGAGCTCATATCCTTATGGCACAAGAGACTCACTTACTTAAAGATGACACCAGATTTTGTAACTCGGCTAAATATCCAACCATATACCATAGCGTATTCACTAAAAAAAAAAGAGGAGTATTACTGGCATTCCGCAATGACATCAAGGTTGAGCCTATATCAATAACCATAGATGAAGGTGGTAGATACGTAATTTTTGTAGGCCAGATTAATAATCAAACTTATACCATTGTATCTCTGTACGCCCCTAATTCCTCCCAAAAACACTTCCTACAGAAACTATTCTCCAAGGTAGATAAGATTAAACAAGGCTATCTCCTGATAGGAGGCGATTTCAACACTTGTATCACTCAACTAGACTCATCCGCCAAAAACACATCACACCTTAACTTAATAGGAAAATTACTAAAATGGAATAACCTTTTAGACCCCTGGAGAGTTCTTCATACAACAGAAAGAGACTACTCCCATTACTCTTCGGTACATAGATCATACTCACGTATTGATTATTTCGTGACTGATAGAAATCTCTTACAATTAGTAGAAGATGCTACAATCGGTACTATCACATGGTCAGACCACGCCCCAGTACATTTATCCATCAGAAATTCATCAGCCACCCACAGACCCAAAACATGGAGAATGAACCATTCCATCATTTCAAACCCCAAACACATACCAATTTTCCAAGATCACTTACAAGAGTTCTTTAAAATTAACTCTACCCCTGAAATAAGTAAACCCACTGTATGGTCAGCCCACAAAGCCTATATAAGAGGATTATACCTCCAGCAGAGTGCAAAAATTAACAGGGAAAGGCAACAAACCTACCTAAACTTACTAGCAAAGATTCAAAATCTGGAAAAATCCCACAAGAAGTCCCCAGATACTACTACGTACAACCAACTCTTCCATACAAGACAGGAACTAAGAAATTTCCTTCTGTACAAATATGAGGCCAACCTGAGGAAAATCAACGCTACTAAATATTCCTGCAACAACAAGGCGGGGAAACATTTAGCTAACCTTATTAAACATAGGAACTCCAAAGCTATGATACATTCAATAATCCACCCTATCACCAACATAAAGCAAATAAATCCCAAATATATAGCAAATGCATTTGCAGATTACTATACGCAACTATACAACCTGCAGGAAGACCCCAACACTAAACAACCCACTAATACCTTAATTAACGACTTCTTAGCCTCAATTCAGTTGCCTGAACTAAAATTGGAACAGCTAGATGACCTAAACTCCCCATTCTCCCCCTCAGAAGTACTCAAAGCCATTAAATCTTAAAAAAAAAATAAAGCTCCAGGGCCAGATGGCTTCATAAACGAATACTATACTCTATACTCCCATACTCTGACCCCCCTCATAACAGATCTATTTAACTGTTTCATGACAGGAACCCCCATACCCAAAGAATATCTTCAAGCCACAATAACGGTCATCCCTAAACCCGGGAAAGATCCCCAACACCCCAACAACTATAGGCCAATCTCCCTCCTGAATACGGACACAAAATTATATGCCAAAATGATCGCAAACCGGTTAATGCTCATGACACCAGAACTCCTCTCACCGGACCAAGTGGGTTTCACAAGAGACAGACAAGCTCCAGATGGCACAAGACGGATGTTAAATATCCTGAGACACATAGAACTCTGTCAGACGCCTTCTCTGCTCCTTACATTGGATGCGGAGAAGGCGTTTGACAGAGTCCACTGGGGTTTCTTAAAAGCCACTCTCTCCAAATTTGGATTTCAGGGCCCAATACTACAGGCAATTATGTCATTATATTCTAACCCCTCAGCCAAAGTCAATGCAGCAGGTTTCATGTCCGATGCCTTTGACATAACTAATGGCACACGCCAAGGTTGCCCCTTATCACCCATTATTTTCGTGTTACTGATGGAAACCTTGGCACAAAAAATAAGGTCAGGCCCAGGAATACAAGGTATCTCTATTAAAAACAGTACACACGTAATAAGCCTCTTTGCGGATGATGTAGCTCTGGTGGTTTCTAACCCCCTCGAGTCACTACAGCATCTACTCAAGGTAATAGCAGTATTCTCTGCAGCATCCTATTACAAGCTTAATCAAACCAAATCATATATTCTGGGCCTAAATATTCCTCCAGAATTAAAATCGGAAATACTAAGCAGATATACCTTCCCTTGGGCAGACAAAAAAGTACAATACTTAGGAATACGTCTGACGTCAAAGGCATCGGATATTTTCAAGTATAATTACATCCCCCTCTTGGCAAACCTCAAAGCTGAATCCCAATCCTTTAGCAAACTCTCACTATCGTGGTCAGGAAGACTGGCATCTTTTAAAATGTTCTCACTCCCAAAAATATTATACCTATTCCGAACTGTGCCAATACCCATCAAGAAGTCGTACTTTCTGGAATTAAGGAAGATCACCACCAACTTAATATGGGCAGGGAACAAACCCAGAATTGCTTATAATACTATGAAATGGCCAAAGAAACTGGGGGGCATAGGCCTTCCAGACTTGGAAACGTACTACTATGCATGTAATCTGGACTTTATCAAAGCTTGGTGGTCCAAACCCAAAGGGAAAAAATGGGTCTCTTTAGAACAAGATATACTATCAATGTGCCCAAGAGACCTACTCTCAAGCATGTTACTAGGACACAAACCACCCAAACACCTATTTCCAACCATTACATCCACACTCCTAGCTTGGGAGCTATTTTTAAAACATCCCCCACATGAAGGAATTTACATTTCTCCTAGAATACCAATGACAACGATACAAGCAATGGTACCAGATATCAATACATTACCTCTGAGAATGGCAGGTCTTACACACCTCAATGACTTATATTATGGTGACACTATCAAACCCTTCGTAGAACTGAAGGGAAAATATAAATTTAATGAAGCTTCCCAATTTACATACCATAGGATTGCTAGTTTCCTAAGATCCAACAAAATGAATATTCCTGAAATGAACAGCCAGATCCTTACAATGCTTAACTCTAAAGTGCCAGTCAAAGGAGGAATAGCATTGTGGTATAATGAGCTGATACTGAGCAATCACACTCCCATTGAAAAATATATTAAAGCTTGGGCATTTGATCTAGGCATTGACTTAACAGCACAAATCATAACATCAATTAAAAAAATATCAGCAATGTCTAAATGCAATAATCACTGGGAACAATATATGAAAATCCTAACTCGTTGGTATATAACACCTAGGAAACTAGCAACCTTTTCAAATAAGCATACACCAATCTGTTGGAAATGCTCACGCTCCATAGGTACAATGCTCCATATGTTATGGGAATGTCCAATTATCGCAGAGATGTGGACATCAGTGGAAGCATATGTTAGAAAACAATGGAATCCAAATTTTTATTTAACACCCCAAATGGCAATATTATGCATAGACATAGAGAAAATTGATATAACATATCGTATGCAACTATGTCACCTCTTGATGGTATCTCAATACCTAATAACCAGTAACTGGAAAGCTATAGATAAAATAGACTTTGCCACTCTCATTGCAATGTATAAACGAAATCTCACAATGGAAAGACATATAAGGCCAGGGTGCCATGTAGAGTTCTGACTTAATAAATACACGTATATTGGTTACTTATATTTTCTAATGGAATTACTATTCTCAACACACAGAATAAGAGAAACCACATGTTCTGTTAGTGACCTATGTTTTATGTTTTAAGTTCCAACCCCGTTATTGACCCCAAGAACTATGTTTAATGCGAGGTTCACACCAATTCACCTCGTGTATAATAGATTCATAAGACTGGATGCAACCGTTAGAAAACAAGCACAGCGACTACAGCCATAACAAGTAACGCTACCTTATACTAAACCATCATTACTAGACTAGTGAAGTAGGACCTAAGGTACAACAAGAATTGGGCTTGTAAGCACCAAACCAAAACATATAACCAATTTCAATTGACAGGTCTATAGACCGCTGGGTCAATTGGAATTCACAGCTGGGGGAATTCCCAACGACCAGTCAGCCAGGAATGGTTAGAAATTGACTGGATTGGTTGGCCTACACCCTAGCACCAGTCAAACCAAGGATGTAAACCAACTGCAGTCAACTTCCTATCAATAGACTGAAATGGAGCATTTTGATAATGTCTATGTACAATTTAGATATGATTGAACAAATGTATCCTACTACATATATTATGTTACATGTTATGTGCTATGTTTTTCCTCTGCGCATCTAAACAATAAAAATTATTGTTGAAAAAAAAATCTGAAGGTAGCCATCATTACAGTTGTCCTGTTAATCCTGACCTGGAAAGAGTATCTATGGCAGCGGTTGCTATTAGTTACATCTTTTTCTGCTTTGATTTGTAGTGTGTCTGTATAGATATTTACCATTACTGTGGTAAAAAGTCAATTAGCTAACATTCCCTTCCCTTACTAAATCAGAGTTTGTTTATCTGTTTGTCTGAGCAAGCATAACAGGCTTTGGTCAGTATGATTGGTGTGATGGACTACAATTTCACAGCACCATAGTTGCCTTGAGCAACCCGATTGGTATATTTAATATGGGATAATTGGAAGGCCAGAGATGTTGAGGGTCTCATGTAGCCTTATTCCCTAGACTTCTGCTGTGATCTGTATTCCCTTTCACAAATATGTCCTGGACTGAGGCCTGTAGCTACGTTTTGATTTGTTTGGTGAGTTCTGGCAGTACTCCTGTATTTCTGATCTCAGCCTCTGTACTCTGGGTATTAAGACCTGAGTATGATTGTAGTTGGGTTGGTGTTATCTTTCCACCCCCCGGGTTAACAGGAGTGTGTGACTTAGAGTAAAGGATACAGAGATAGCTTGGAGTACAATGGCTGATGGAAGGTGAGAAGTCTGCCATGCCTCACAAACGGTTTGTGAACTAGAGTCAAGACCACCCTCTCCCAAATATAGCCACCTTCTGCATGAGTTAGTTGCTACCATAAGGGTTTTTGACCTTGGCCTACCTAAGGCCTAGTATTTAGAAAAGCCCTTTTCTAGACACGAGCAGATGGAAGTTTCTCTTGGAGTAAGTACTAAGATAAGAAAGCTTCTTTCTTGTATTGATCTAAGAGAAATATTCCTGCCGCAGGCTAAGTTATACACATGAGTGTACCCTCACATGCAGTCTGCATAAGATCTTTACTAGATCACATCAGGAAAGAGAAATGTTCTTAGTTCTGATCTGCATCAGGAAAAATAATTGTTGGGTTTTTTCCTGAGTAATTTCTGATTTGGTTCTTTCCTGATTAGTCTGATTTGTTTGACCATTGTTTAAGTGGTTGTTCAAGATTAGTTTGCTAATCATTTGCTGTGCTAGAGTTAATTTCGCAAACAACTTTTCATGTTATGTCCATTATCTCATTGGGAGACTGTGACCAGAATTTTGCCCACTGATATGTTAGTTCTGTATAAGGCTAAATAATTGGCATTAGTATGATTATCTTTTTCATGAAGATACAATTAGATTGTATCAAGAAAAGCAAGAATTGGCATCCCCCAGGATGCTAATCCTGAGGGGACAACATTAGCATAATCTGTGTAGCCATTTTTCCTTTGGAAAATGTCTAAAAAGGAGGGAATTCTAAGGAATTCTAAGCATAAGTATATACACTGTCAGCCATTTTGTCTCTTCTGCAGCCATCTTAGAATCCATGTATGATGCACTAAACTTCTAGTCTAGCTATAGATTGAAGACTGTACCTGTTATGCATCACTGCATCCTTACTTCTGCTTTCCTGTTCTATCTTTGCCTATCTCTCCAAGTATACCGGAAAATATTAACCGCATCGGCCGAATGAAACCGAAAGTAACTTTGAATGTACCACTCTAACTGTCAATGACACCTGCAGAGATATGTCATATGTTTATGCCGGGAAATTCCTATCATGTAAATTTGCCAGAATTTCTATATCTATTGAGTTTGCGCAGCCTATACAAATTTGTGTATAAATATAATGTTCAAGGGCAATACACTCAATCTGTTTGTCAACCACAAACTGTCTGTGTGTCTTTTATTGTGGTTAATCAGATTCAAAGCTAGTACTAGCAAAGAAATCACAGAGTATTATTTATAGGTCATCCCTGAAGGTCAAGTGGGTCTGAAAACTGACCAATCCTTTCAGCTGGGGGCTCGTCCGGGATTCCTCTAGGTCTTAATCAAACCCTTGAAAAGCTAGTGGGAGCGGTGGCCTGGAGGGTTCACATTGATATGGGGGGGGGGGGCACTAACACCACCAACATGGAAGCTGCTGGGGCAGGAGGGGGGGGGGAGCCCACCACCATCATGGAAGCTGTGACTAATCTGTGTACAGTAATGTACAGTGACCATTATCAGCTTATTACAGGCCAGTAACACTAAGTCACCCCTACTGTGACCAATCTGTGTACAGTAATGTACAGTGACCATTATCAGCTTATTACAGGCCAGTAACACTAAATCACCCCTACTGTAACCAATCTGTGTGCAGTAATGTACAGTGACCATTATCATCTTATTATAGGCCAGTAACACTAAGTCACCCCTACTGTAACCAATCTGTGTGCAGTAATGTACAGTGACCATTATCATCTTATTATAGGCCAGTAACACTAAGCCACCCCTACTGTGACCAATCTGTGTACAGTAAAGTACAGTGACCATTACCAGCTTATTACAGGCCAGTAACACTAAATCACCCCTACTGTAACCAATCTGTGTACAGTGATGTACAGCGACCATTATCATCTTATTACAGGCCGGTAACACTAAGTCACCCCTACTGTGACCAATCTGTGTACAGTAATGTACAGTGACCATTACCAGCTTATTACAGGCCAGTAACACTAAGTCACCCCTACTGTAACCAATCTGTGTACAGTGATGTACAGTGACCATTATCAGCTTATTACAGGCTGGTAACACTAAGTCACCCCTTACTGTGACCAATCTATGTACAGTAATGTACAGTGACCATTATCAGCTTATTACAGGCCAGTAACACTAAGTCACCCCTACTGTGACCAATCTGTGTACAGTAATGTACAGTAACCATTATCAGCTTATTACAGGCCAGTAACACTAAGTCACCCCTACTGTGACCAATCTGTGTACAGTAATGTACAGTGACCATTATCAGCTTATTACAGGCCGGTAACACTAAGTCACCCCTACTGTGACCAATCTGTGTACAGTAATGTACAGGGACCATTATCAGCTTATTACAGGCTGGTAACACTAAGTCACCACTACTGTGACCAATCTGTGTGCAGTAATGTACAGTGACCATTATCAGCTTATTACAGGCTGGTAACACTAAGTCACCCCTTACTGTGACCAATCTATGTACAGTAATGTACAGTGACCATTATCAGCTTATTACAGGCCAGTAACACTAAGTCACCCCTACTGTGACCAATCTGTGTACAGTAATGTACAGTGACCATTATCAGCTTATTACAGGCCAGTAACACTAAGTCACCCCTACTGTGACCAATCTGTGTACAGTAATGTACAGTGACCATTATCAGCTTATTACAGGCCGGTAACACTAAGTCACCCCTACTGTGACCAATCTGTGTACAGTAATGTACAGTGACCATTACCAGCTTATTACAGGCTGGTAACACTAAGTCACCCCTTACTGTGACCAATCTATGTACAGTAATGTACAGTGACCATTATCAGCTTATTACAGGCCGGTAACACTAAGTCACCCCTACTGTGACCAATCTGTGTACAGTAATGTACAGTGACCATTATCATCTTATTACAGGCCGGTAACACTAAGTCACCCCTACTGTGACCAATCTGTGTATAGTAATGTACAGCGACCATTATTTGCTTATTACAGGCTGGTAACACTAAGTCACCTCTACTGTGACCAATCTGTGTATAGTAATGTACAGTGACCATTATCAGCTTATTACAGGTCAGTAACACTAAGTCACCCCTACTGTGACCAATCTGTGTACAGTAATGTACAGCGACCATTATTTGCTTATTACAGGCTGGTAACACTAAGTCACCTCTACTGTGACCAATCTGTGTATAGTAATGTACAGTGACCATTATCAGCTTATTACAGGCCGGTAACACTAAGTCACCCTACTGTGACCAATCTGTGTACAGTAATGTACAGCGACCATTATTTGCTTATTACAGGCCGGTAACACTAGACTGCACGTTGGAGTTTAACTCACTAGCTGATGACTCTGCGTTTTCCCGGGTATGTATATGGTTTTTGTTGGCTCCTCCTACTTTCTCTAACCTTGATACACAGTTCCTGAATGACCTAGTTTGAGAGCTTTGGGGTCCTTGGCATCAATAATTTGTATTTTCCCAGTGAAATTAAAGAAATCTGATTGGCTGTTTGTGGCTCCACCCCTTGTCTGAATTTGAACCCCAGTCACCCAATGACGAACTGTCCCATGTTAGAGGCCTCTGCCAGTAGCAGTGCAAGAAAGGCAGACATTTATATATTCCTTTTGAAAATCAATAGTTGAATTTGAATGGGCTTTTTTAAGGCTCCACCCACTTTTCTGTGCAAAGTTTTAGAACCCTGCCATTAACAGTAGGCGCCAAAAGGATAAAAGGGGTTTTAAAAGAGCTTAAAAGCCAAAAATTTGGCAATTAGAGGAGGCAGTGGTGGACTTACCTCCTCCAAGCAGACACAACACGACTGTACATTCAGTCTAATTATTAACGAACTCCAGATAAAACAAAGCAACGCATTTCACGGGTCAGCGCCCGCTTCCTCAGGCAATAGAAAAAGGAGTTACAGCATCTAGCAAAACAAACTTTGTCTTTGCCTGCTTGGAGGAGGTAAGTCCACCACTGCCTCCTCCAATTACCAAATTTTTGGCTTTTAAGCTCTTTTAAAACCCCTTTTATCCTTTTGGCGCCTCTGTTCTCTCCTATATAATATTGTATCCACCCTGGGTGGAGGGTTGCGACCGTTTTCTACTATCTACAGAGAGCGACTTCTTATTCCTGAGTGGGGTCAGGATAATCTCCCCACCTGCCTTTACAGTGGTTGCCTATTGGTGACCCATGCTTGTGAGTATAACAACTATTACTCTTTGTCATTATCCCCTTTGTCAATACATACTACACTATTGGGGCTCTTGGTGTTCCTCTGTTTATCTCGTCTGCCATTAACAGTGTAAGAATGGCTGCAGTTTACATTTTCTCAGTGAAATTTGCTTTTGGCTCCACCCACTTTTGTAACCTGACACACAGTCACTCAATGGCCAAGTGTGTGAGCTTTCAGGTTCCTGGCATCAAAAATGCGTGAATAGAAGCATTAGCTTCTATTCACAACATTATTCCAACAAAGAAATCTGTTATTTTGTGGCTCTGCCCCCTTTAGTGAATTTGAACCCCAGTCACCCAATGACCGACTGTACCAGGTTTGAGGCCTCTGCCATTTACAGTGTAAGTGGCTGCAGTTTACATTTTCCCATTGAAAATGAACTGCGGAAATTTGATTGGCTGTTTTATGCTCCACCCACTTTCCCTGAATTTTTCACCTCAGTCACCAAGTGACCAACTGTGCCAAGTGTGGGGACTCTGGCTTGATTACTGTGAGAATGGCAGCCTTTTCCATTTTTTCCATCGACATGAATGGGTGAAATCTGATTGACTGTTTGTGGTCCCACCCACATGCACAGGGGGGAAGCGAAACCCCCAGAACATATCACCCCAGGTAGTAAGGGATCTGTATACAAAGTTTCGTTCAAATCAGTCAAGGCATTACAACAATACGTAATTAAATTTCTCTTCTCCATCCCCACCTTTCCATCGCCTCTCAGGTCGTCCCCTAACCTTCCCTCCCAGCCGCTCCCTTGTCTCATCCACCCCTCACGTCTTTTGCTCCTTCCACCATTGATGAAGTCAGCCTGCTGCTAGCGGCTTCCCACCCCACCTCCTCCTCCCTTGACCCTGTACCCGCAAACACCCTTCGCCCCCACTTCCCTGCCTTGGCCCCAGTCTTCACCTCCTTGATCAACCTTTCTCTTTCCACAGGCACCTTCCCCAAAACCGTGAAACAGGCCACTGTACTTCCCCTGCTGAAAAAAAAAACCAATCTCGGACTTCCGGTTCCGGCGCCTGTATGAGCGGCTAGGGGGAGAAGAGCTCCGGCTGAACCCTCTCACAGTGGCACACATACCAGCTTAACGCAGCCATCTAAGACCCTCAACCCGCTACCGCTACAAGCTAGAACTCCCGAGGTACCCGCAGAGAGCGCATGGATAAATTCCTGAAGGGGGCAGGGAGCAAAACGCCACAGTGAGCGGCGGCCAGGAGATCCAAGATGGCGGGCGGCACCACAGAAAAGATCAGCAAGCAGCGCTCAAAGAAGGGAGAGGAGGCAAAGTCCATTGCGAGCACACCTGACTGCGACTCGGGTGCTGAATTGCAGTCTGAGCACGGAGAGCAAGGTAGCACACGAACAGATTACAAGAAGCTGGCACAAGAAGTGGGAAAAGTGCTAGTCCTGGAGTTTCGAGACATGATCGATTCAGCTCTCACTAAGGCCCTTCAGCAGGTGAAACAGGAACAGCGCAGACAGGGGGAAAGACTTAAAGAAGTAGAGAAACGGCTTGGCACATGCGAGGATGAACTACGCGAAGCACAATCTTCTATAGAGTCCTTGCTGCAAGACAACGCAACAGCACATGAAAGAATCGAGGACCTAGAAAACAGATCCTGTCGGAAAAATGTGCGAATAGTGGGGGTCCCGGAAGATATTCCAGTTACACAGCTGACTACTCTGTGCTCAATGGAGATCCCTAATCTGCTGGGTATCTCTGGTGAGCTCAAGGTGGAACGTACCCATCAAGTAGGACCACCCAAAACTAAACGCAATGACAAGCCAAGGATGATCATGGCCAGATACCTCGACTTTGCGGACAAAGTAAAACTAATGACGGCCTACAGGGCAGCCTTCTCTGAAGTCACTTACACTAATAAAGAAATAAGCCTGTTCCAGGACTACTCACTGGAGGTGTCTCAGAAGAGACAAGCATTCGGGAAAATATACAACACCTTGTACAGTCGCAGTATAAAATTTACTATGGCTTACCCTGCGATACTACGTATTACAGACGACGAGGGAAAGGTGACTACTTGCCACACCCCAGAGGAAGCACGGGATTATCTGGATGGATCCCTAGCACCTAGACGAACCAGATCAACATCCCCAGTGGACTAACTGCACAGCCTGCTCTAAAGATGCTGGTAGCTATGAAAAAATCTCTAGATTTGACTTACGTGGCCGCAATCTGTCATATATGCCTTGCTTTGTTAAGTAGATTTGACGCAGCTTATGAAACTGGTGCTAAGATCTGATACCTGCTGTTTTGTCGCATAAGACTTGAAGAGCGATGTAATAGCCTCTGGGAACGAACCACTGTGCAGTCACATTACACACATCACAGCCCTATTACTGCTCACATTCCCTGTGTACATAGTGTGTTATACCTCATTACAGGCACACTGTGCAGTCACATTACACACATCACACCTCTATTACTTCTCACATTCCCTGTGTACAGTTTGTTTATACCTCATTACAGGCACACTGTGCAGTCACATTACACATCACACCCCTATTACTTCTCACATTCCCTGTGTACATAGTGTGTTTACACCTCATTACAGGCACACTATGCAGTCACATTACACACATCACACCCCTATTACTTCTCACATTCCCTGTGTACATAGTGTGTTTATACCTCATTACAAGCACACTGTGCAGTCACATTACACATCACACCCCTGTTACTTCTCACATTCCCTGTGTACATAGTGTGTTTATACCTCATTACAGGCACACTGTGCAGTCACATTACACACATCACACCCCTATTACTTCTCACATTCCCTGTGTACATAGTGTGTTTATACCTCATTACAAGCACACTGTGCAGTCACATTACACACATCACACCCCTATTACTTCTCACATTCCCTGTGTACATAGTGTGTTTATACCTCATAACAGGCACACTGTGCAGTCATATTACACACATCACACCACTATTACTTCTCACATTCCCTGTGTACATAGTGTGTTTATACCTCATAACAGGCACACTGTGCAGTCACATTACACACATCAAACCTCTATTACTTCTCACATTCCCTGTGTACAGTTTGTTTATACCTCATTACAGGCACACTGTGCAGTCACATTACACATCACACCCCTATTACTTCTCACATTCCCTGTGTACATAGTGTGTTTATACCTCATTACAAGCACACTGTGCAGTCACATTACACATCACACCCCTGTTACTTCTCACATTCCCTGTGTACATAGTGTGTTTATACCTCATTACAAGCACACTGTGCAGTCACATTACACATCACACCCCTGTTACTTCTCACATTCCCTGTGTACATAGTGTGTTTATACCTCATTACAAGCACACTGTGCAGTCACATTACACATCACACCCCTGTTACTTCTCACATTCCCTGTGTACATAGTGTGTTTATACCTCATTACAAGCACACTGTGCAGTCACATTACACATCACACCCCTGTTACTTCTCACATTCCCTGTGTACATAGTGTGTTTATACCTCATTACAGGCACACTGTGCAGTCACATTACACACATCACACCCCTATTACTTCTCACATTCCCTGTGTACATAGTGTGTTTATACCTCATTACAGGCACACTCTGCAGTCACATTACACACATCACACCCCTATTACTTCTCTCATTCCCTGTGTACATAGTGTGTTTATACCTCATTACAGGCACACTGTGCAGTCACATTACACACATCACAGCCCTATTACTGCTCACATTCCCTGTGTACATAGTGTGTTTATACCTCATTACAGGCACACTGTGCAGTCACATTACACACATCACACCCCTATTACTTCTCACATTCCCTGTGTACATAGTGTGATTATACCTCATTACAGGCAAACTCTGCAGTCACATTACACACATCACACCCCTATTATTTCTCACATTCCCCTGTGTACATAGTGTGTTTATACCTCATTACAGGCACACTGTGCAGTCACATTACACACATCACACCCATATTACTTCTCACATTCCCTGTGTACATAGTGTGTTATACCTCATTACAGGCACACTGTGCAGTCACATTACACATCACACCCCTATTACTTCTCACATTCCCTGTGTACATAGTGTGTTTATACCTCATTACAGGCACACTGTGCAGTCACATTACACACATCACACCCCTATTACTTCTCACATCCCCTATGTACATAGTGTGTTTATACCTCATTACAGGCACACTGTGCAGTCACATTACACACATTACACCCCTATTACTTCTCACATTCCCTGTGTACATAGTGTGATTATACCTCATTACAGGCACACTCTGCAGTCACATTACACACATCACACCCCTATTATTTCTCACATTCCCCTGTGTACATAGTGTGTTTATACCTCATTACAGGCACACTGTGCAGTCACATTACACACATCACACCCATATTACTTCTCACATTCCCTGTGTACATAGTGTGTTATACCTCATTACAGGCACACTGTGCAGTCACATTACACACATCACACCCCTGTTACTTCTCACATTCCCCTGTGTACATAGTGTGTTTATACCTCATTACTGGTATGCTGTGCAGTCACATTACACACATCACACCCCTATTACTTCTCACATTCCCTGTGTACATAGTGTGTTTATACCTCATTACAGGCACACTGTGCAGTCACATTACACACATCACACCCCTATTACTCCTCACATTCCCTGTGTACATAGTGTGTTTATACCTCATTACAGGCACACTCTGCAGCCACATTACACATCACACCCCTATTACTTCTCACATTCCCTGTGTACAAAGTGTGTTTATACCTCATTACAGGCACACTGTGCAGTCACATTACACATCACACCCCTGTTACTCCTCATATTCCCTGTGTACATAGTGTGTTTATACCTCATTACAGGCACACTGTGCAGCCACATTACACACATCACACCCCTATTATTTCTCACATTCCCTGTGTACATAGTGTGTTTAGACCTCATTACAGGCACATTCTGCAGTCACATTACACACATCACACCCCTATTACTTCTCACATTCCCTGTGTACATAGTGTGTTTATACCTCATTACAGGCACACTGTGCAGCCACATTACACACATCACACCCCTATTACTTCTCACATTCCCTGTGTACATAGTGTGTTTATACTTCATTACAGGTACACTCTGCAGTCACATTACACATCACACCTCTATTACTTCTCACATTCCCTATGTATATAGTGTGTTTATACCTCATTACAGGCACACTGTGCAGTCACATTACACACATCACACCTCTATTACTTCTCACATTCCCTGTGTACAGTTTGTTTATACCTCATTACAGGCACACTGTGCAGTCACATTACACATCACACCCCTTTTACTTCTCACATTCCCTGTGTACATAGTGTGATTATACCTCATTACAGGCACACTCTGCAGTCACATTACACACATCACGCCACTATTACTTCTCACATTCCCTGTGTACATAGTGTGTTTATACCTCATTACAGGCACACTGTGCAGTCACATTACATACATCACACCCCTATTACTTCTCACATTCCCTGTGTACATAGTGTGTTTATATCTCATTACAGGTACACTGTGCAGTCACATTACACATCACACCCCTTTTACTTCTCACATTCCTTGTGTACATAGTGTGTTTATACCTCATTACAGGCACAATGTGCAGTCACATTCCATACATCACACCCCTATTACTTCTCACATTTCCTGTGTACATAGTGTGTTTATACCTCATTACAGGCACACTGTGCAGTCACATTACACCCTTATTACTCCTCACATTCCCTGTGTACATAGAGTGTTTATACCTCATTACAGGCACACTGTGCAGCCACATTACACATCACACCCCTATTACTTCTCACATTCCCTGTGTACATAATGTGTTTATACCTCATTACAGGCACACTCTGCAGTGACATTACACACATCACACCCTTATTACTTCTCACATTTCCTGTGTATATAGTGTGTTTATACCTCATTACAGGCACACTGTGCAGCCACATTACACATCACACCCCTATTACTTCTCACATTCCCTGTGTACATAATGTGTTTATACCTCATTACAGGCACACTCTGCAGTGACATTACACACATCACACCCTTATTACTTCTCACATTTCCTGTGTATATAGTGTGTTTATACCTCATTACAGGCACACTGTGCAGCCACATTACACATCACACCCCTATTACTTCTCACATTCCCTGTGTACATAATGTGTTTATACCTCATTACAGGCACACTCTGCAGTGACATTACACACATCACACCCTTATTACTTCTCACATTTCCTGTGTATATAGTGTGTTTATACCTCATTACAGGCACACTCTGCAGTCACATTACACATCACACCCCTATTACTTCTCACATTCCCTGTGTACATAATGTGTTTATACCTCATTACAGGCACACTCTGCAGTGACATTACACATCACACCCCAATTACTTCTCACATTCCCTCCCCCACTTATTGGCTTCATGTAATCTATACTGTGCTCCGCATGGACATATTTATTAGTCAGTTACATAGTTACATAGTTATTTTGGTTGAAAAAAGACATACGTCCATCGAGTTCAACCAGTACAAAGTACAACACCAGCCTGGTCCCTCACATATCCCTGTTGATCCAGAGGAAGGCGAAAAAACCCTTACAAGGCATGGTCCAATTAGCCCCAAAAGGGAAAAATTCCTTCCCGACTCCAGATGGCAATCAGATAAAATCCCTGGATCAACATCATTAGGCATAACCTAGTAATTGTAGCCATGGATGTCTTTCAACGCAAGGAAAGCATCTAAGCCCCCTTTAAATGCAGGTATAAAGTTTGCCATAACGACTTCCTGTGGCAATGCATTCCACATCTTAATCACTCTTACTGTAAAGAACCCTTTCCTAAATAAATGGCTAAAACGTTTTTCCTCCATGCGCAGATCATGTCCTCTGGTCCTTTGAGAAGGCCTAGGGACAAAAAGCTCATCCGCCAAGCTATTATATTGCCCTCTGATGTATTTATACATATTAATTAGATCTCCTCTAAGGCGTCTTTTCTCTAGACTAAATAAACCCAGTTTATCTAACCTTTCTTGATAAGCGAGACCTTCCATCCCACGTATCAATTTTGTTGCTCGTCTCTGCACCTGCTCTAAAACTGCAATATCTTTTTTGTAATGTGGTGCCCAGAACTGAATTCCATATTCCAGATGTGGCCTTACTAGAGAGTTAAACAGGGGCAATATTATGCTAGCATCTCGAGTTTTTATTTCCCTTTTAATGCATCCCAAAATTTTGTTAGCTTTAGCTGCAGCGGCTTGGCATTGAGTATGATTATTTAACTTGTTGTCGATGAGTACTCCTAAGTCCTTCTCCAAGTTTGATGTCCCAACTGTATCCCATTTATTTTGTATGATGCTAGACCATTGGTACGACCAAAATACATGACTTTACATTTGTCAACATTGAATTTCATCTGCCATGTATGTGCCCATATAGCCATCCTATCCAGATCCTGTTGCAATATGACACTATCTTCCTGAGAGTTGATGATTCTGCACAATTTTGTATCATCTGCAAAAATAGCAACATTGCTCACTACTGCATCTACTAGGTCATTAATAAATAAATTGAAGAGCACTGGGCCCAGTACAGACCCCTGTGGGACCCCACTGCTAACAGTCTCCCATTTTGAGTATGATCCATTGACCACAACTCTTTGTTCTGTCCATTAGCCAGTTCCCTATCCATGCACACAAACTCTTCCCCAGTCCTTGCATCCCCAACTTTTGCACCAGACTTCTGTGGGGTACAGTGTCGAAGGCCTTTGCAAAGTCCAAGTATATCACATCTACAGCATTCCCAATATCCATATTAGCATTCACTACCTCATAAAAGCTAAGCATGTTAGTCAAACAGGACCTGTCTTTAGTAAACCCATGTTGATGCTGAGAAATAAGATTATTTTCTACTATAAAGTCATGTATAGTATCTCTTAGTAACCCCTCAAATAGTTTGCATACAACTGATGTTAAGCTTACAGGTCTATAATTTCCTGGATCTGATTTTTTGCCCTTCTTAAATAATGGGAAAACGTGGGCTGTACGCCAATCCACTGGGACTCTGCCAGTTGCAAGAGAGTCACAAAAGATAAAGGGGTTTAGCTATAACTGAACTTAATTCCCTTAGGACCCGAGGATGCATGCCATCCGGGCCAGGTGCCTTGTCTATTTTTAATTTATTTAGTCTTGTCTTCACTTCTTCCTGCGTTAAGTATTTAATATTACAGTTAGAAGATTGAGACTCTTCTGCCTCTGTAATTTGCAACAGTGTTGTTTCCTTTGTGAAGGCAGAAGCAAAGATAGCATTTAATAACTCTGCCTTACCTTGGTCATCCACCATTGAGTTCCCACCCTCATCCTTTAGGAGTCCTATACAGTCAACCTTTCTTTTTTTAGAGTTTATGTACTTGTAAAACTTTTTTGGGTTAGATTTGATATCCCTAGCGATTTGATTTTCAGCTTCGATCTTTGCCAGCCTAATTTCTTTTTTACAATTTTTATTGCACTCCTTATAATTGCTTAGTGCAGCCTCGGTCCCCTCCTGTTTTAGGACCTTATAGGCATTCCTTTTCCTCTTCATTTTATCCCTAACCTTTCTATTCATCCATAGAGGCCTTTTTTTATTCCTAGACATTTTGTTTCCATATGGGATATACATACTACAATATTGATTGAGAATAAGTTTAAAAGCTTGCCATTTCCCTTCAGTGTCCTCCCCTTGTAGTACATTATCCCAGTTCACCAAACTTAGTGCCTGCCTAATTTGATTGAACTTTGCTTTTCTAAAATTCATAGTTTTAGTTGTCCCGCTGCCCCGTGGCCTATCAGTCACCAGAACAAACGTTATGTTGTGATCACTATTTCCCAAATGTTCTTGAACCTGCACATTTGATACATTATCTGGTCTATTAGAAATGATCAGATCCAGTAACGCATTCCCCCTAGTTGGTTCCGTTACCATTTGAGTCAAGTAATTATCTTGTAGTGCTGCCAAAAATCTGCTGCTTTTACCAGAATGGGTAGCCTCAATACCCCAGTCAATGTCTGGAAAGTTGAAGTCGCCCATAATTATGACCTCATTTTCACTTGAAGCTTCAATCTGCTGTAGTAATCGCAGTTCTGCAGCTTCATTAAAGAGAATCTGTATTGTTAAAATCGCACAAAAGTAAACATACCAGTGCATTAGGGGACATCTCCTATTACCCTCTGTCACAATTTCGCCGCTCCCCGCCACATTAAAAGTGGTTAAAAACAGTTTTAAAAAGTTTGTTTATAAACAAACAAAATGGCCACCAAAACAGGAAGTAGGTTGATGTACAGTATGTCCACACATAGAAAATACATCCATACACAAGCAGGCTGTATACACCCTTCCTTTTGAATCTCAAGAGATCATTTGTGTGTTTCTTTCCCCCTGCATCTCTCATGCACTAAAGTTTCAGGCTGCTCGTTTCTTCCTGCAAACAGCTTTGCCTTTGTCTGTAATTCCTCAGTATCTGAAAGCCCAGCCAGCTCAGAGGACGATTTATCCAGCTTGTAAAAGATAAGAGAGCAGAGAGAAGCTGCACTAATCTAAATATCACACAGGCAGTGTGCAGAGAGGGGCCTGAAAGGGGGAGTTCATAGCAGAACAACAACACTGAAGAACTTGGCAGCCTTCCAGACACAGGCTGACAAGTCTGACAAGGGAAAGATACATTGATTTATTACAGAGACTGTGATAGCAGAAAGTGTTGCAGTTAGCCAGAACACATTAGAATAGCTTTTGGAACTTGCAGGATGATAAAAAACAGGATGTAATTTTTGTTACGGAGTCTCTTTAATATGAGGTGGTCTGTAGCATACCCCAATAAGCAATTGGCAACTTTTATTTCCACCATGCATATTTACCCAAACGGACTCCACATCTTCGCAATCTTCTTCCATCTCATCGTTGAGGACAGCTGTAAAAGAATTATTAACAAAGAGACAAACCCCTCCACCTTTTTCCCTGTTCTATCCCTCCTAAACACATTGTATTTATTATTAAGTCTTTTGACTGTGTAATGTTTATCACTCACGAATGCTCATACCTGTAATAATGTCTTCCTCCTTTGAAGCTCTCATGTCACCCTCCTCTTCAGACTGCTGATCACCCTTCACATACATCTCTCCTTCTTCCTCTTTAATTGCCCTCATCATGTCGCTCTCCTCTCTAGACTGCTGATCACTCCTCACATACGTCTCTTCTTCTTCCATTTTTATTCCCCCCATCATGTCACCCTCCTCCATAGATTGCTGATCACTCCTCACATATGTCTCTTCTTCTTCCTCTTTAATTGCCCTCATTATGTCGCTGTCATCTCTAGGCTGCTGATCACTCCTCACATATGTCTCTTCTTCTTCCATTTTTATTCTCCCCTTCATGTCACCCTCCTCCATAGACTGCTGATCACTCCTCACATATGTCTCTTCTTCTTCCTCTTTAATTGCCCTCATTATTTCGCTGTCATCTCTAGACTGCTGATCACTCCTCACATATGTCTCTTCTTCTTCCATTTTTATTCTCCACTTCATGTCACCCTCCTCCATAGATTGCAGATCACTCCTCACATATGCCTCTTCTTCTTCCTCTTTAATTGTCCTCATTATGTCACTGTCATCTATAGACTGCTGATCACTCCTCACATACTTATTTTCTTCTTCCTCTTTAACCACATTGCTTGCATGTTTTTCCCCCTAAGTGCCCAAAATAAAACACAATTTAAATTAAGAACACAGATACAAACATATGCTGAAAGAAAAAATGTCATACGGTTTTGAGTCTTGAAGGACCCTCAGCCTACCTCATAATGGTGGGGGATGGTGCGTTCTTCTTGTGGACAATCCCGGGAATAAAGAGGACCTGTACATCTGTCTGTTTGGTTTCTGTTACTGGGTCCATCTGCATGAAACACACACATAGGAATACAGTGAAAACAAAAATAATGAGGGGTTTAAAGTGGTATAAAACCCAGAATTTCTTATTTGCTCTCAAAGATTATTTACTGCATATAATATACTACCACATGTTTTTTAGCAGAACAGCATGCAACGGGTTAAAACACAGGACTTACTTTTTCAATAGAATGCTCCCTGCAGGGAGATCCGCATCCAAACTGGTGATAACATTATCCTGTGTTTACTTCATTGTAGCAAAGAGGAATGTAAACATTCCCTGGCTGTGCACAAACTTCTTCTAATGTGTCCAGAACTGATACACTGCTCAGAAATCATTACTGGGTACATTACAATATAAATACACCAGTTATGAATAAAATGCAATGGTAGCTTTCAGAGCAAATAAAACTGTACTTTGGGAACTTGGTAATTTCTGAATGAATAATAATACTTATGCACAAAAGCAAATATGATAACTGTATGGGATATAAAAAGTAGGAAAACGCATTTTTTAATTGAGTATTATGTCAGAGTTTAACCACTTCTCAACCACAGGGTTTTTCACCTAAAAACCACAGCAATTTTCACATTTAAGGGAGGCAAGGGTTAATGGGCTTAATGGGGGTATAATTTATTTTAAAAAAAACCTCACTGATGCTGATCAGTCACTAATGCTGTGTTAGTTCTATGAGATCCTCTCACGAGTGATCTCAGTAACTGTAACAGCATAGTGACTGATACAATGTTTACACACATTCTGCACGAATGAGCACTGTCATTGGCTTTGTAAACACATGTTCACATCAGCCAATCACGGACCAGCGGGTGCCCGATGCGTATGAACTTCCACGTGCACGCGAACGCGATCGCGCACAGCAGGAAAATAAACAGGAGTTGCCTATCTACGCCCCTGTGACTGAGGTGAATTTTAAAGGGGCGTAGATAAGCGTGGCAGAGGTTGTTAAGTGGTTGATACCGCTTTAAGGCTTCGTATTGAAAATCAATTATAAAACACAGCTTTTAATTACAATAAACAGAGATCAAATGTGTCGCAGCACAAAAAATACAAGTTCCTTCACTCTTGTTTTAGTTCCACATCGCATAGCCTAATGCACTGTTACGAGGCTGGTCTAGAAGCAGGCTCTGTTGACCCAGCTACAGGTGGTAGGCGTGGGCTCTCCCAGGGCGTGGAGTCTAAATGGCCACAGATCTTCACCAGAGTACCCCACAAGGGATGTTGAGCCGCTACTCCTAGCGAGCAACGAACTGCTTTGTTGCCTGGTGGCCGCAGGTCACGTCCCCTGGGATTGCCCCACCGGTAACCGAGGTTAACAGGAGACGCTGCTGAGTGGAGTAGTCCAGTACTTATGGAGAATAGAAGAGCCGTAATCGGGAAGACAAGCTAAGAGTCAGGGCAGGCGGCAAACAGTGGAGGTCGAGGTCACAAGCCACAGGTCAGGGCATTCAGAGATCAACGGAGCCAAAAGTCGAGGCAGGCAGAGATCAACGGAGGTCGAGGTCACAGGCCAAGGTCACAACAGGAATCAATCAGAAGTAATACTAGGGTTCACCAACAACAGTTAGCCAAGCTGTCAGAATGAGCAGCGCTGCAGTTGAGGGCAGTGCTGCTTAAATACTGGCTCTAATCAAGATTGGTGCCAACCTAAGTGCATTACGCATGCGCACTGAAAAGGGTAAGTTTCTACGCATGCGCATACATAAGGATTTATGCTCGCTAGTCCCTGTGCAAGCGCACATAACAGTTAGTACGCATGTGGCGTAACGCCGTACACAATGGGAAACGGCAATAAAACCCGCCGTGTTCCCGCACGTGTAAGGACACACGCACGGACATGCTGCAGAACGCCAGGACGGTGAGTGTGACATACACATTTCATGCCCACAAACATGGCCGCTTCCTCAGAGGCAGGATTTCAAAGTTCAAAGACCGTCTACTCCATTCAGCTACACTACTACACATGCTGATCCTTCTGAAACTACGGATCTTTCTTTCCCAATTTATACTGATCCAGTACTGGTTGGACCTGTTTGCAGCTAGTACTGCTGGGTACTAGTTATCATGACAATCGTCTCTATACTGACTGGACGATGGGAACACTGGGAACATCCCTGATATGGCTGTGTATGGAAAACGGATGGATTCTATGTTTTTACTTCTCCTTTGTCACAGTCTTTGAACTTTGAAATCCTGACTCTGAGGAAGCGGCCATGTTTGGGGCCGTGAAACTTGAGTTAGGCTATGGGATGTGGAACTAAAACGTGACTGAAGGAACTTGTATTTTATTGTGTTGCAACATATTTGATCTCTATTTATTGTAATTAAAAAGCTAATTTCTATAATGGATTTTCAATACGAAGCCTTAAAACACTCATTATTTTTGTTTTCACTGTATTCCTGTATGCCATCTAGAGGCAAGGCCCTGTTACATGGTACATATTTACATAAACACACACACTGACTGAGTACATTGTCTCTATGTGTTTATCAGATGATGGAGGATCTAGGTGGACAATTGCGGGAATAAAGAAGACCTGTATATCTCTCTGGTGGGTTTCTGTTACTGGACACATCTGTAGGAAACACACACACACTGACTGAATACATTGGACTTGATTCACAAAAGCATGATAACTCAGTTATTACGCCTAAAAACTCAGTTATCACGCCTAAAAGCTTTGCACGTGCAAACCAGGGTGCTAAGTAGTTTGCACCATAGTTTACATGTGCAAACTACTTAGCACCCTAGTTTGCACGTGCAAAGATTTTAGGCGTGATAACTTAGTTATCACCCTTTTGTGAATCAAGCCCATTGTCTCTATATGTTTATCAGATGATGGGGGATGTAGGTGGACAATCCTGGGAATAAAGAGGACCTGTACATCTCTCCGGTGGGTTTCTGTTACTGGACACATCCGTAGAAAGCATGCACACTAACTGAATGCATTGTCTCTATGTGTTTATCAGATGATGGGGGATCTAGGTGGACAATCCTGGGAATAAAGAGAACCTGTACATTTCTCTGGTGGGTTTCTGTTACTGGATACATCTGTAGGAAACACACACACTGACTTAATACATTGTCTCTGTGTGTTTATCAGATGATGGGGGATCTAGGTAGACAATCCCAAAAATAAAGAGGACCTGTACATCTCTCTGGTGGGTTTCTGTTACTGGACACATCTGTAGGAAACACACACACACTGACTGAATACATTGGACTTGATTCACAAAAGCATGATAACTCAGTTATTACGCCTAAAAACTCAGTTATCACGCCTAAAAGCTTTGCACGTGCAAACCAGGGTGCTAAGTAGTTTGCACCATAGTTTACATGTGCAAACTACTTAGCACCCTAGTTTGCACGTGCAAAGATTTTAGGCGTGATAACTCAGTTAAGGAAACACACACACTAACTGAATACATGGTCTGTATATGTTTATCAGATGATGGGGGTATCTAGGTGGACAATCCCAGGAATAAAGAGGTCCTGTTCATCTCTCTGGTGGGCTCCTGTTACTGGATACATCTGTAGGAAACACACACACTAACTGAATATCGTGTATCTATGTGTTTATCAGATGATGGGGGGTCTAGGTGGACAATCCTGGGAATAAAGAAGAGGACCTGCACATCTCTCTGGTGGGTTTCTCTTACTGGATACATCTGTAGGAATCTCACACACTGACTGAATACATTGCCTGTGTGATTATCAGATGATGGGGGATTTAGGTGGTCCCTCCATACTGCTCTCTCCTTTACAAGAAAATAGAGTCTCCTCTTACCCAGTGATGTGAGGTGCGGCTGATTCTCCATCATGGTGTCCTTGTAGAGGTCCGTGTGCCCTTCTATATACTGCCACTCCTGCATGGAGAAATAGAAATCCTGAAACCTTATAGGAACCTGACAATTACAATGATAATGTCACTGTAAGAATATAAGTATGATATGCTTGAATTCGGAGGCCTCAGTCACTTTACATAACTGGTTTAGTAAAAGGACTCGCTCTGCAGAGTGTCTCTTTAGGAAGAATTTCTCTTAGAGAGAAATGAAGACAGTTCTGATGATCAGTACAACATTGTGCTGTGACTCCCAAGACTGTAGCAGAGATATCCAGTGTGTAGGCCAGACCAGCTGGTGACAAACAACATAAGCAAGAGCCATTGTTGTGAAAATATTCTCACAAGTAGATTAAACAATGTTCTCCTAAAAACAAGGGGACAGGTCATTGGAAAATGCAATTTTCCAGTGCATGCGCAGTAAAGACTGTGCTCGTCATGCTATCACGTGTTCTTATCAGCCAATAGCAGGCGATGGGTTATGGATCCATCCCTGCTATATGACGTCACATTTAACTCTTTAGAGGCTAGTATAAAACAGCCAACGGGCTCCAGAGTGCCACTTCTGACTTCCAACTTTCATTTCAACTTTACTTTTATTACTAACTTTCTGTAACTGCATGCTGTATATAGGCCTAAGTGCAACATATCATAGATTATAAAATACAGCCTGGACTTAAGACAGACCGATTCCTTTGCTGAGGTAACATGTAACGAAGATAAGATTGCTGAACCCATCTGTATATCTGTTTACCAAATAAACTCTGTAAACTTTGACGACGTCTAAGCAGTTCTATCTCCTGTGCTGTTGCTGTGATGAGTGTCAAGTTATCGCACTTACTGTGATATGGTGCCAAACAAAGGTGTAGTGTTGTTGCCCATAGTAGACCTTACTTAAAATGAACCTAAACTGAGGAGGATATGGATATTTCCTTTTTAAATAATATAATACCAGTTGCCTGACTCTCCTGCTGATACTGTGTCTCTCATACTTTCAGCCACAGCCCCTGAACAAGCATGCAGAGCAGGTGCTCTGACTGAAGTCAGACTGGATTAGCTGCATGCTTGTTTCAGGTGTGTGATTCAGCCACTCCTGCAGCCAAAGAGATCAGCAAGGCTGCCAGGTAACTGGTTTTGTTTAAAAGGAAACATCCATATCCCTTTCAGTTAAGGTTTCCTTTAAATTTGGTTTTGAGGGAGCTATCCTTAAGGCTATTATGGCATTGTATACATGTCCTGCTGTAAAGATGAGCGCGGCAGGGTTTATTTCTAAAACCTTGCAAATTTCAAATGGCACCCATCAAGGGTGCCCATCTCCCTATCTCCCCTTATTTTTATTTAATAAAGGAAACATTTGAAAAATCCATTAGAAAAAATGATAAGATACGAAGTGTTGTTGTCGGTTCCACTAATCATAACATTGGACTATTTGCTGATTTTATCACTAATTGACCCGATAGGATCCTTTGAACAGGTCTCCCTAGCCTTGCAGGCCTTCACAGAAGTTTCTTACTATAAGGTGAACCAACAAAATCTTTATTGTTAGGAATTCACATACCACAGCAGAGGAAAGAAAGGATCAAAACGAATTTCCCATTTCCCTGAGCAAGAAAAACCATAACGTATCTGCTCTAAACCCACAGCTGAACTCTGGTCCCCTACCTTTCGTGTCCCTACCTCTCCCTCTAGATTGTAAGCCTTTGGGCAGGTTCCTCCTCCTTTTGCGTCCTACCTGATCATGCACCTCCATTACTGTGCACCCATGCTATGCATCTGAGTGAACCTAACTTGCCTAATCTCCATGCTCCATCCAGTGACTAAGCATTACCTTGTACTCATACTGTGCTGTGTGATCTCCATGCTCCCATCCAGTGACTGACTAAGCATTACCTGGTACTCATACTGTGCTGTGTGATCTCCATGCTCCCCTCCAGTGACTGACTAAGCATTACCTTGTACTCATACTGTGCTGTGTGATCTCCATGCTCCCCTCCAGTGACTGACTAAGCATTACCTGGTACTCATACTGTGCTGTGTGATCTCCATGCTCCCCTCCAGTGACTGACTAAGCATTACCTTGTACTCATACTGTGCTGTGTGATCTCCATGCTCCCATCCAGTGACTAAGCATTACCTGGTACTCATACTGTGCTGTGTGATCTCCATGCTCCCCTCCAGTGACTGACTAAGCATTACCTGGTACTCATACTGTGCTGTGTGATCTCCATGCTCCCATCCAGTGACTGACTAAGCATTACCTGGTACTCATACTGTGCTGTGTGATCTCCATGCTCCCCTCCAGTGACTGACTAAGCATTACATGGTACTCATACTGTGCTGTGTAATCTCCATGCTCCCCTCCCGTGACTGACTAAGCATTACCTGGTACTCATACTGTGCTGTGTGATCTCCATGCTCCCCTCCAGTGACTGACTAAGCATTACCTTGTACTCATACTGTGCTGTGTGATCTCCATGCTCCCCTCCAGTGACTGACTAAGCATTACCTGGTACTCATACTGTGCTGTGTGATCTCCATGCTCCCCTCCAGTGACTAAGCATTACCTGGTACTCATACTGTGCTGTGTGATCTCCATGCTCCCCTCCAGTGACTGACTAAGCATTACCTGGTACTCATACTGTGCTGTGTGATCTCCATGCTCCCCTCCAGTGACTGACTAAGCATTACCTGGTACTCATACTGTGCTGTGTGATCTCCATGCTCCCCTCCAGTGACTGACTAAGCATTACCTTGTACTCATACTGTGCTGTGTGATCTCCATGCTCCCCTCCAGTGACTGACTAAGCATTACCTGGTACTCATACTGTGCTGCGTGATCTCCATGCTCCCCTCCAGTGACTGACTAAGCATTACCTGGTACTCATACTGTGCTGCGTGATCTCCATGCTCCCCTCCAGTGACTGACTAAGCATTACCTGGTACTCATACTGTGCTGTGTGATCTCCATGCTCCCCTCCAGTGACTGACTAAGCATTACCTTGTACTCATACTGTGCTGTGTGATCTCCATGCTCCCCTCCAGTGACTGACTAAGCATTACCTTGTACTCATACTGTGCTGTGTGATCTCCATGCTCCCATCCAGTGACTAACTAAGCATTACCTGGTACTCATACTGTGCTGTGTGATCTCCATGCTCCCCTCCAGTGACTGACTAAGCATTACCTGGTACTCATACTGTGCTGTGTGATCTCCATGCTCCCCTCCAGTGACTGACTAAGCATTACCTGGTACTCATACTGTGCTGTGTGATCTCCATGCTCCCCTCCAGTGACTGACTAAGCATTACCTTGTACTCATACTGTGCTGTGTGATCTCCATGCTCCCCTCCAGTGACTGACTAAGCATTACCTGGTACTCATACTGTGCTGTGTGATCTCCATGCTCCCATCCAGTGACTAACTAAGCATTACCTGGTACTCATACTGTGCTGTGTGATCTCCATGCTCCCCTCCAGTGACGGACTAAGCATTACTTGGTACTCATACTGTGCTGTGTGATCTCCATGCTCCCCTCCAGTGACTGACTAAGCATTACCTGGTACTCATACTGTGCTGTGTGATCTCCATGCTCCCCTCCAGTGACTGACTAAGCATTACCTTGTACTCATACTGTGCTGTGTGATCTCCATGCTCCCCTCCAGTGACTGACTAAGCATTACCTTGTACTCATACTGTGCTGTGTGATCTCCATGCTCCCCTCCAGTGACTGAGCATTACCTGGTACTCATACTGTGCTGTGTGATCTCCATGCTCCCCTCCAGTGACTGACTAAGCATTACCTTGTACTCATACTGTGCTGTGTGATCTCCATGCTCCCCTCCAGTGACTGAGCATTACCTGGTACTCATACTGTGCTGTGTGATCTCCATGCTCCCCTCCAGTGACTGACTAAGCATTACCTTGTACTCATACTGTGCTGTGTGATCTCCATGCTCCCCTCCAGTGACTGAGCATTACCTGGTACTCATACTGTGCTGTGTGATCTGGTTTTCTTGTATTCCTGTATTGTCATATTGCTGTTTGTCACCCCTAAATATTGTCTGTAACCTTAATTAATGTCCAGCGCTGAGTAATATGTTGGCGCTTTATAAATACAATAAATAAATAAATAAATACAAGTCCCTAGTTCCCCTTCTGTTCTCTATAAAACTAATTATGTCCCCTTACTCTCGGCTTTAAAAAGGAAACTGCATCTCTAGCTAAGCATGAAGTTTCGTGGGCAGGTCGGCTTAAAGGGGAACCGAAGAGAGAGGCATATGGAGGCTGCCATATGTTTTTCCTTTTAATCAATACCAGTTGCCTGGCAGCCCTGTTGATTCTCTGCCTCTAATACTATTAGCCATAGCCCCGGAACAAGCATGCAGCAGATCAGGTGTTTCAGACTTTAAAGTCAGATCTGACAAGACTAGCTGCATGCTTGTTTCTGGTGTTATTCAGACACTACTGCAGGGAAATAGACCAGCATGGCTGCCAGGCAACTGGTATTGATTACAAAGAAATAAATATGGCAGCCTCCGTATACCTCTTACTTCAGTTCCCCTTTAATGTTTTTTTAAGATATTAACATTACCAAAAATTTTATATTACTTTAGACAATTCCTTGTCAAGTGAAACAATCTTTCTTTACTGAACCTAGGCGAATTTTATCCCAATTTTTATGGATGGGTAAGAGACCAAGGGTAGCTTTTACAGTCCTTACTACCTGGAAAAAGATGGAGGGATGGGAGTGCCTGACTTGGAAGCGTATTATTCTATATCCTCCAACACTTTATGCTATTGATGGACGGATGATGAGTATTATAAGCATTGGTCACAAATAGAAAGATTTAGAGCTAATCGATCTCTCAGGTCCTTTCTCATAGGCCCCCGCTTATTAATCCTAGATCTATTATTGTTCCTATCCAAATCACACTTCAAGGACAACTGTTGTGAGAGGTTTATGGAGGCTGCCATATTTATTTCCTTTTAAACAATACCAGTTGCCTGGCAGCCATGCCGATCTGTTTGGCTGCAATAGTGTCTAAATAACACCTGAAACAAGCATGCAACTAATCTTGTCATATCTGACAATAATGTCAGAAACACCTGATCTGCTGCATGCTTGTTCAGGGTTTATGGCTAAAAAGTATTAGAGGCAGAGGATCAACAGGACAGTTAGGCAACTGGTATTTCTTAAAAGGAATATGGCAGCCTCCATATGACCTCTGCTAAAACAGTGCAGGAAATTTGGGTGCAGCCGGCACCACCATAGGCCGTAAAAGGAATTACAGCTATAGCGACACACAGTGAGTAACTTTGGCACCGTCAGAAGACACAGTTTAAGTTACTTTTAAAACATTGTAATTTGGCCACCAGCAATAGCTGGAAGAAGAATTACATAATTCTCTAATCCCTACCATCCACGTTGACCTGGAGGGGGAATAGAACTTAACACCGCTGGGACTTGTGCAGTAACAGGGTGAGCCGTATATCGGCTGTATCCTGCGCCCAATTCTCCCGGCTGCGTATTCATAGGTACGCGCCTCCATATACCTCTCACTACAGTTGACCTTAAACTGCTTTGACACCGAAGCAGTATGAATCTATGTCCAGCAGGTGGTGCTGCTGCTCTGACTGGACGTAGATTCTACTGCTTCGGTATTCCGCATCGCTGCTGCTACGACGATCTCACCACTCTATCCACGCCGCAATTCACTCGCTCTGCCGCTTTCATTGGCTCCTGAGCGCGGGATGGCTCCCATTGATAGACAGCATCAGGAGCCAATGAAAGCGGCTCCTGACTGGCTGACAGCACTCTGCCGTCATAGAGACGGCAGAGGGAGGGGCTTGTGGCAATGGGACAGCGTTGTGACTGGAGAGAGCGGCGGGTATGTGCGGCGATTCGTCGGTATGCTGCGGTTTTTGGTACCAGCAGTCTCTGGTCCTTACGGGGGCAAAGACTGCTGGTACGGAAGTGGTTAAAGAGATGTATATCCTCTCTCCACAACAATCCGCTAGACTCCCCTCTCTAACTAGACCTTTCATTAATTTCATATATACAAATATACCAACTGGAGAAAAAAAAATAGAATATAGAGTAATAAAGTGACACGTGCTAAGACTGGATAAAGCAAACGCCTGGTGTTCAGGTGTCACGCTGCCTCCCGGTAAGCAAGCCTCCATCCCCGCTCTGTTGCCTCTCTCTTCTCCTTCTGACTCTGCCACTACAACCTCTCCTCCTTCTCTACTCCGCTATCACCTCCTTCCTCTGACCCTGTCATGTTTCACTCCTCCCTTCTCCTTGGTGGTGCTGCACTTTCCACTTCATCGCTTGATCTCCATTCATCACTCCACATTTTGGATTATCCAGTCTCAGCATGTCATTTTATTACTCTATATTCTATTTTCTTTCTCCAGTTGGTATATTTGTATATAAGCACTTTGCACTTTATCAGAAAGCCTGTGGGTTTACATTTGGTTTGTGTATATATAATTTTGCCCTATGCAATATACACTTTTTGAGTCATAATCATGGCTGGATTTCCGCACAGGCCAAATAGGCCAGTGCTTAGGGTGGGTGAAAAGTAGTAAGAGAGCTAGGGCGGCTGACACATACCGGCAGCAGATCAGCTGTTGTTCAGAAATCAGCTGTCTGCTCCAGACGCGCAGTTCTCTAGTCTCTCCTGCATATACGCTGGCAGCACGAGAGCGCCCCTCCCTTCCTCTCCACTCTGATGACACAGCGGGGAGGAGGGGCTGAGCACTCTGCTAGCCAGATAGCCAAGTCGGGAGATTTAAGCAAGAAAGAAGACTGGTAGCCATGCGAAGGCACAGTAAGGATGGAGGTGGATGGGGGAGGGGAAACATCATGCATAACAAGTGTCTCTTAGTGAAGTGTGTCTCTCAGTAAATATATTGCTGCTAACTCTCTGTACTACACACAGTCACTCAACCGCTACGGAGTGAGTGCCCAGCTGGAAGCTCTCTCTCTCCACCTCCTTCCCCCTTCTTGCAAGCCTGTAACTACTAGAAAATTAGGCTGCTGCGCACTTGTGTGGGGTGAGAACCCAGTAATCACTACAGCCTTATCTATCAATAAGATAACAGAAAAGAGCTGCGTGGCTATCTGTGTGAAGAGGAGAGCACACAGGAAGTCATAACAGAGCAAAGTCAGGCTTTGATGATCCTTCAATGACTGAAGCCTGTGTGACTCTAAAAACACAATGTCTAAAAGCAGACAAGCCCTATAGGTACATATAAAAGGTGAGGTGCACCTCAATAGATAAACCAATTGGTTGGGTAACAGCCCCCCATAAGTAAGGGTGGATGTCAATGGTACACTCCCCTGATAGGGGTCGCTCTCATGGATATATGTATATCCGCCTGTGGGGGTCTTTGCTGATCCCCCCCCACTCAACGTATCGTCGTGGGGTGTAGCTATCCCACAGGGAGGAGAACCGTGCACCGGGATAACAGGAGAGGTTAGGGCCTATGAACTGACTACCTCAGACCCGATGGTGCCGGGCAGAGTAGGGCCCAGAGTGCTACCTCTCACCAGTGTGTCCCAAGTAGAAGGAAATAGATGACGGAGATCAAGGTGAACAAACGTGCATGGTGCTGTACATATAAAACCTTAATATGAACATATTTCGCCCACTAACAGGGCTTCCTCAGAAGGTGCTATACAATATATACAATATATATAGATTAGTGAATAAAATATCTACACAGAGCCCCCCATCATCATCCCTCAAAGCTTAAGTCAAAGCTGAGTGTGCCGAGTCAGGCACCTGTTTAAATACCTGGTGGAACAGGAAATGAATGTCGCCCATTCAATAGGACGTGTCCCCCGAATGCTGACCGGTACGCAACAGGCATCCCCTCAAGTAATCATCTCGTCGGCACGGGTATGTGCCCACACGCTGCGGGTAGAGAAGCTGTCGCCGCTCATCTCCTGCACCGCCACGATCGTCCCAGATCTGCCGCGTAGATCCCCAAAACAGACGTAACACTGGTGTGTCCACATCATAACCGCCCACTTCCGCCCGTACGACGCCGGACGTAGTCATGGCAACAGGTCCGGCCTAGTGGTAACGTCACATCCGCCGGCAAAGCAGTTGCCCGGGTGACGGGATGTCGGCGTTCAATTGGGCCGCTAGCGGGGAGGGCGTGCGTGTATGCCTGCGATGGGGGCGGTGTACACTTGCGGGCTAGTTGTCACGGTGACGCTGCGTATTGGGGCTAAACAAGGGGGCGGCGCACGGACATATACGTTGTCATAGTGACAGCCATAACAGCATATGCGCATAATGCGTGTCCCGCAGCAATAGAAGTATGGCTGGGCAAGAAAGCCGACACAGGATGTTACAATATAACCCTAATATATATAGGTACATACGGGGTATATATATGTACATACGGGGTCAAAAGCGGGAGGGGAAGATCAAGGAACACATAAATACCCATTCCACCAGTTAAACAGCGGACGGGAAAGGATGAGGCCGAGCGGAATGTGGGCAAATAAAATGCACAGATAACCCCTTAGCAAGGGGATGAACAAAACATAAATGCTTATACACACATAATTTGCACGTTTGTTCACCTTGATCTCCGCCATCTATTCCCTTCTACTTGGGACACACTGGTGAGAGGTAGCACTCTGGGCCCTACTCTTCCCGGCACCATCGGGTCTGAGGTAGTCAGTTCATAGGCCCTAACCTCTCCTGTTATCCCGGTGCACGGTTCTCCTCCCTGTGGGATAGCTACACCCCACGACGATACGTTGAGTGGGGGGGAATCAGCAAAGACCCCCACAGGCGGATATACATATATCCATGAGAGCGACCCCTATCAGGGGAGTGTACCATTGACATCCACCCTTACTTATGGGGGGCTGTTACCCAACCAATTGGTTTATCTATTGAGGTGCACCTCACCTTTTATATGTACCTATAGGGCTTGTCTGCTTTTAGACATTGTGTTTGTAGTGATTTCCCTGGTATTCTCCTTTTTGGCTAGTGTTTGGCCTGTGTGACTGACAGCAGAAATGATCTTACATCTTTCTGCTCATTGTAGACAGAATCCTGCTAGCCTGGTCATAATCTGCAGTGCTTCCTACCTTTACTCCCAGAATGCTGTATTTCATGCCACCTCAACACTCATCCTGCTGTCCTCTCCCATCTCCTGTCACTCTCGCTGCTTCTCCACTTTACCCCCCTCCCCCTTCCAGTCCTTAAAATTCATACTCTCTCATCCTATCTGTCCTCCCCTCTTTACATCTCCAAAAGCATCCCACCACTGTGTCATGTAATGCTTTTAACCCCTGCTATGGGAATAACACTCCTAAATCCGGCCCTGGTCCTAATTGGCTACTTGGAGAGATCATAGGATCATGTGCATTATTGGTTGAATATAATTATTTCTATGAATTGTCATGGATTCAGACCATTGTAAGCACTACTGCCTCCTATACCTTGATTTGAATTGTTTTTATGTATGACAATTTTTGTGTGAATAAAGGCGGTTCTATTTCCTACTTTGAAACTTTGTGAGTGGTGCGGTATGTTATAGGACAGGCATGGGCAAACTCGGCCCTCCAGCTGTTAAGGAACTACAAGTCCCACAATGCATTTGCCTTTATAAGTTATGACTGTGACTGGAAGACTCCTGCAGTGCATTGTGGGACTTGTAGTTCCTTAACCACTTTACCCCTACAGGTGCAGATATCTACGCTCCTTTTTTAACATCCTTTCACAACCAGGGACGGAGATATCCGCACCCCCCGCCGCTACCGCTGCGGTTCGCGCTCCCGCTCGGTAATAAAAAAAAAAAATTTTGAATTAAAAAAAACACACAAATAGTTACCTAAGGGACTGAACTCTTTAAATATTTATGTCAAGAGGGTATAACACTGTTACTTTATAAATTATGGGCTTGTAATTAGGGATGGCCTCAAAACTGAAAAAAAGGCACCTTTATTTCCAAATAAAATATTGGCGCCAAACATTGTGATAGGGACATAATTTAAACGGTGTAATAAAGGGGACAAATGGGCAAATACATTTTAATTACAGTAGCATGCATTATTTAAAAACTATAATGGCCGAAAACTGAAAAATAGTTATTTTTTTCCCACATTTTTTCCTATTTTCCCATTAAAACACATTTAGAATAAAATAATTCTTGGCATAATGTCCCACCTAAAGAAAGCCTAATTGGTGGCGAAAAAAACAAGATATAGTTCATTTCATTGCGATAAATAATGACAAAGTTATAGACGAATGAATGGAAGGAGCGCTGAAAGGTGAAAATTGCTCTGGTGCTACAGGGGTAAAACCCCTCAATTGTGAAGTGGTTAACAGCTGGAGGGCCAAGTTTGCCCATGCCTGTTATAGGATCATCTTGTTCTTCTTGGTTTTGGCATATTGGTTATAATACTTTCTGCACGCTCTAGACCAATGTAGTTATTTCAATCAGCTGTTGGCGCTTGCCCATTTGTTTTTTTGTTATTTGAAACACTGAAACACTGGATCATCCTCAACAAACCCATTATCCCACTCCCCATGTCTCCCTGCCCACATGACTAAGCTACTGCATGGCAAATCTCCAACTAAAGGAAGAACGTCCGAATCGTTATGGAACATAATAGTAACTCTTTAGCAAAATATACCAAAACTTGGGAGTATGACCTACAATCTAAAACACCTCTTCAACAGATTAACGAGGCACTGAATCTAGCAACTAAACTATCCAAACGTATATCTCATTGGGGACTCCTTCAGAAAGTCTTTCTGAAATGGTATATAACACCCAGGAAACTGGCCTCCAGGGCTGTGGAGTCGGAGCAATTGG
The DNA here is from genome assembly GCF_040937935.1 of Hyperolius riggenbachi. Classification (NCBI taxonomy): domain Eukaryota; kingdom Metazoa; phylum Chordata; class Amphibia; order Anura; family Hyperoliidae; genus Hyperolius; species Hyperolius riggenbachi. The sequence goes on from NC_090655.1 coordinate 263,046,168, forward strand.
GTACCTAGAGTCGGTGGTTTCATAAACTAAGGAGTCGGGAGTCAGAGGATTTTTTATACTAAATCTACAGCCCGGGAAAGTATTAGACTAGGGAGTTGAGGAGTCGGAGCCATTTTAAATACCTGGAGTCGGTGGTTTCATAAATTGAGGAGTCAAAGTTGGAGTCAGATGTTTTTTTGTACTGACTCCACAGCCCTGCCTTTGGCCCTAGTCAATCGCACTTCTGCTGGCTCAATTGTGGTCATGTATGCACTCTAATTCATATACTATGCGAATGCCCTGTCATCGGCACTTTTTGGGCAAGTGTGCCGTCATTGATCAAAGGTTTCATGTCTTCAACTAGGACTATTAACCCCAACTTAGCATTACTCAACCTAGGAATGGAAGACATCAACTCAGTCCACAGACCACTGGTTTTCCACATACTAGCTGCTGCCAGAGCAAAACTGTAATGTAATGTAATGTAGTAATGCAAACCTGGAAGCCGCCACATAGTCCGTCCATATCTTAGTTAAAGTGCTTGTTTGAGCAAAACCTCTCTTTATTGTACAAGTAGACAGAGGCGCCAGAAGAATAAAAATCACTAAAAACTGTTAAAAATAGAGGAGGCAGTGGTGGACTTTTCTCCTCCAAGCAGACAAGATTATTATCGTTATTATTAAAAAAAAAAGTTTATTTACATACTCTAAAGTGCTGTGCAGTTATATCCCGCTTCATCAGGCTACAGAACGGAGCATATAACTATGCAGTTCTGGTTCAAAGCTTTGTGGAGCGGTGATACCCCTTTTTCTTCTTCTGATCTACAGAGAGTGACTTCTTAATCCTGAGTGAGGAAAGGTCTAATCTCCCCACCTGCCTTTACAGTGGTTGCCTGGATGGCAACTCTGGTTTGTAAGTATTAATATACACGCTCTATCACATCCATACACCGGTACATACTACGCTATACTGGGCTCTCAGTGTCCCATTTTTGTAAAACCTCTCTTTAGAATACAAAATCAGATGCCGTATCCATAGCACTACTGCCTCCCTATATCACCTTCCCCCACGGCCTGATGGAAATTAGAACCCATAATATTCTAGTCCTTGGTATAACCACAGAAGTGTTGCATCACTATTTTAGTTTATTGAGATATTGTGATAATTTTCTTCTTTTCTTGAATTGGCAGCAATAATGGTCTAAAGGGATATATCTGATATATGAGAGATACAATATAATCTCGTTATAATAAACTCTGGTATAGTAAACATTCAGTAAACTCCCTCTCCAGGTCCTGGCCAATCTCCATTATAAGTCTATGGGAGCAACGCCTGGTACAGTAAACTCTGATATAATAAAACTTGTGTTACACAGTGTACAGTATAATCTCGTTATAATAAACTTGGGTATAGTAAACTACCTCTCCAGGTCCCGGCCAATCTCCATTATAAGTCAATGGAAGCAATGCCTGGTATAGTAAACGCCGATATAATAAAACTTCTGTTATCGTAAACATGTTTTTGGACCCTATGGGACACTGGCTCTGGATATAGTAAACAGTGGACGGAGCATGCGTCATATGTCAGTGTGAAACCCATGGTCGGCTGCTCTCTTCAGGCTGGTTGTAAATGACTTGATGCCTGATAACATTTGTAAGACAAAAAGAATGGCATCGCCGCAGGATATACAGTACTGTACAAATCAGCAGCCTGGGGATAAAATGAGGAATGATGTGAACGTAAACAAAAAAGGATGCAGCATTACCACTTCCACTTTGCAATCACCAATAAAAGTATCGTCACAGTCCTCCTGCGGAGGTATCGGAGCCACTCGCATTACTGATGCGAGTGGCTTACCATGATTGGCAGCGTTTTGAAGAGAGGCTTCATGATTGGCTCAAGTGTGAATAGAGAGTTTTGCAGGACACGGGCTGCAAGTCCCGCCCGCGGAGGTATCGGAGCCACTCACAGGAAGTGAGTGGTTGCTTCTATTCAGTGATGGCTGCAATTTTTAAGGAGCTCTGGATACTGTCCCAGCAATTTGTCCAGCCTGGCTATGCAGCCCTAAGGTATACTTAACCTTGTAGTCCACCAAATGTGTACGTGCTTGTACTGCACCTCAAATGGGAGGACAAAATTGGTCCTATGCAGCAGAGAATATACCAGGGCATGCTGGGCCATTTCTAGGACAATTTCTGATATAGTAAACCAGTTTTCCTGGTCCCTTGGAGTGTACTATAACAAGATTATACTGTAATGGTTTAGTGTTGTTTTTCATGCTGTTAGTGTGCTACGTTCAGTACACTTGTAAACATAAGTTATGTTTATAGACCCAGGTTCTCATCGCTTTCCCCTCAACAAGAGATTAATGACAGGTACTTGATCCAAGCAGTTTGTTGGCTAGGTTGATAAGCTAGCTGGCATTAGCACAGTGGTGTCAATATAGCTTCACAATTCCTTGCATGGATATATTGTCTGTATTTGTAGATATATCCTGGTGATTGGTGTATTGCTATTGCTATTTGTATGTTCAATACAATTTTCAACGTTTAAAAAAATACATTCACCACCCAGACACACCCCTTGTTATTTCTGGATAATGTCCCATAATTCCCAGCACCGCTCACCTCTCCTGTCAGCAGCTCCATCATCTTCCTGGTGATATCTAGTATCTTTTGCTTGTTGTGTCCCTCAGATATCAGGGAGTGATGTGCGGGCACCATGATGGTCACATGCTCACCAGACTTCAGTGGAGAATAGCTCTGTTTTGGAAGACCAAGATTAATGTCACATGACCTCCCAGAAGCCTCCTCACCTCTCTGGTAATATGCGTGTTTTATTAATAGAGATAATAGTGATGTTATGTAACCTCCCAGAATCCTCCTTACCTCTCCAGTCAGCAGATAGATGATCTCCAGGGTGAGGTTGAATATCCTCTCAGTCATGTGACTCTGGTCCTCATCCATCCTCAGTGATGTAATCATGTGATCTGTACAGGATGCTGCTGCCTTTTGATACATAATATATAATAGGGATAGGTTAATTTAGGTTGTACAGTTGTCAGCGGTGAAACGACCCATACATGATCCCTCCTCTCCCCAGCACTCCCCATTGATGTCACTTGTGGGTGGTAGGACCATGCAGAGTATCACAGGAAAGCATAATAAGCTGGTTTATAGCTACCTGTGCACTATACTCAGAGCGTGCTGCAGTCCTGTCCTCCCTCTGCCTCCTCTCCAGCTGGCCTTCTCTCCTCACATCCACCTCCCACTGTTACCATTCTTGTGATTTTACAGCAGTGCTGGTAATGGTAGATGGATGAGGATATGAGGAGAGGCAGAGACTGAGGCTAATAGGAGCAGAGGACTGAAGCCCACTGTGAAAGCCAACTATAAACCAATGTAAATGCATCCTGTTACTATTCTGCATGGAGGTGTGGGAAGGAAGCAATACTGGCGTGTGGGCATGGCTATACTGGGAAAGAATTGGCATTACTGGGGGGGGGGGGACATTACATACTGGAGGATAATGGCAATGCTAGGGGACACGGAGGACATGGCTATACTGGGGACGAAATGGCATTACTGTGGTGGGGGACATTACATACTGGAGGATAGTGGCAATGCTGGGAGAAATGGCTATACTGGGAAAGAAATGGCATTACTGGGGTAAGGGGACACTACATACTGGAGGATAATAGCAATGCTGGGAGACATGGCTATACTGGGGAAGAAATGGCATTACTGGGGTAAGGGGCACTACATACTGGAGGATAATGGCAATGCTGGGAGACATGGCTATACTGGGAAGAAATGGCATTACTGGGGTAAGGGGACACTACATACTGGAGGATAATGGCAATGCTGGGAGACATGGCTATACTGGGAAGAAATGGCATTACTGGGGTGGAGGGACATTACATACTGGAGGATAATGGCAATGCTGGGGGACACAGGGAGGACATGGCTATACTGGGAAGAAATGGCATTATTGGGGTGGAGGGACATTACATACTGGAGGATAATGGCAATGCTGGGGGACACAGGGGAGACATGGCTATACTGGGAAGAAATGGCATTATTGGGGTGGAGGGACATTACATACTGGAGGATAATGGCATGGCTGGGAGACACAGGGGAGACATGGCTATACTGGGGAAGAAATGGCATTACTGTGGTGGGAGACACTACATACTGGAGGATAATGGCAATGCTGGGAGACATGGCTATACTGGGAAGAAATGGCATTACTGGGGTGGAGGGACATTACATACTGGAGGATAATGGCAATGCTGGAGGACACAGGGAGGACATGGCTATACTGGGAAGAAATGGCATTATTGGGGTGGAGGGACATTACATACTGGAGGATAATGGCAATGCTGGAGGACACAGGGAGGACATGGCTATACTGGGGAAGAAATTGCATCACTGGAGTGGGGTGCACCTCAAAAGCAAAGGGCAGCACCAGTACAGAACATAATTAGAAAAGCTCATTAAATCCTATAAATAATGAGGTGTGTGCAGAAGAGGATAATAAACCATTACACATGAATCTCCACCAAGCAAAATCCTCATAAAAACCGCACCACACACGAGCAACCCACCACTCGCCTATACCTATGTCTGTATTAATTCTGTTACTGCAATCTATCTTACAACCTGTGCTATGTCTAAGAGGGATACATTTATCAAGAATCACACAATTACCTCTTCCATCAATTTCCTCTTTTCACATCCTGCAACGTCTGTTCCTGCTGTTCTACATCACTTCCGGTCTGTGAGATTGCCATCTTGTGGTGGATAAGCTAACTGCAGCCTTTGTGTGTGGTATTCGCTTCACTCAGCAATCTATCATTAATTATTATTATTAGTATTATTATTATTAATAGCCCCAGACCGTTGCTGAAGATGTAAAGCTACCATACAGATGTGGCTCTATAGTTACAGGAAGTGTAGCAAATTGGAAGAAAGAGGCAGAATTACTGGAGAAGTTGTCTGGACTGGGATGTCCACTTATGCTCTTATTCAGTGGCGTAGCTAAGGAGCTATGGGCCCCGATGCAAGTTTGTCAGTGGGGCCTCCCAAACACTCTATTAATAACAATTGATACGGTGCACCAAAACCTGCCAATGGCAACTACAGTGTCAGAGGTGCAAGAGGGGGATGGGAAACCACTTGTTAATAGTTACTACTATTCAAAGTATCTATAGAAGTGATTATTATGAGCACAGGACCAATAGAGAGCTAATACTGCAGTTCAGGGAGGGCCCTTCGGGGCCCCTCTGGCCCAAGGGCCCCGATGCGGTCGCTACCTCTGCAACCCCTATTGCTACACCCCTGCTCTTATTGTAGTCTTTGTGGCCCTTTTTTATTTTTTGGAATGGCGTTGAGAACTAATGACCTACCTGTGTGTGTTTATGGGATGAGGGACTATGAGGAAACTGGATTCCCCGGAGGAAACACTGAGAGAACATACACACTCCATGTAAATAATGTCCATGAAGCATACATGTGATTGCTAGCTTGTCTTGTGGTATTGCTAGGTATTGCCATGACAAGGTCTTTCAGCATCCAAGGCTGAGATACTAAAGTGTGCCCCCCCCCCCCCATCTGTCACACATTTATTGCTATCACAGTAAGAGGTGCCCCAGGGCCCCCAACCCCTTAATCTCTAGTTATCTGGCTTGCAGTCACTGCCATGTATCCCCTTTTATTATTTATCTCTGCTTCAAACACAATAGGGGAATGATAGCGGAGTGTGTTGTGCACCCCTCCTACACTGCGCCCTGAGGCTGGAGCCTCTCTCGCCTCTGCCTCGGCCCGGCTCTGTTGCCTTGTGACAACATGAATGGCAGAAAAACTTCTGACACTAACTAGCAGAGAAATGTCACACAACATGATGTGTCAGCACGCAGCATCATCACACCATAATAACAGAGCTCTGTGTAATGCACTGCTGAGTAATAACAGATTATTACACTTCCATGTATTGTGCATGAGAGGCATATAGATGGGCAGCTTGCAGCTTGATGAGGATGACATGAATGCCCCCAAAACATGTGACACTAACAGCGGAAACATTCCACCAATGCAGCAGCAGCACCTGAGATTGTGGTGGTTGTGTTGGCAGCCAGTGTCTGGGGGAACTGAATCAGAATAACTTATTTCACCAAGTACAAAGGCAGGTTGTACCCAGAATTGGTTTTGGCTCATACAGGTCCTGGAACAGTGGGGGTTGGATAATGTCCAAAAGCCAAGGCTGCCATACTATAGTTCTTCAATAAATGGTTAAGCGCTCTGCTCTGCCTGTGCTTTCTGATACACATCAACTATAGCAAAGAAGAAAGCCCCCCCCCCCCCCCCCCCTTCGCGGGAAAGACTCACCAGACTTCTAGGCCTCCGAGGCCAATGCTCGCATTCGGGGTATTGGCCACTTGGGATGTGATACTCCAGCTGGCTGCCTTGGGGAGCATTCATTGGAGGTGATGCTTCTGTAAGACTGGGAATAATCAAGAGAGGATTGCCAGAGAGGCTGCGGGGTGGCCAATACCCCGAATGCGAGCATTGGCCTCGGAGGCCTAGAAGTCTGGTGACCTGAGTCTTTCCCCGAAGGGGGGGCTTTCTTCTATGCTATAGTTGATGTGTATCAGAAAGCACAGGCAGAGCAGAGCGCTTAACCATTTATTGAAGAACTTTTTACCTGATGGTGCACGCATCTAGGAAGAGCGCTCCCACAGGATTATAACTAGATTGTCATCTGAACAAGGATATATGTGGTCACTGCCTGCAACTGTATCTTATTTTTATCTGGGCATTTTTAATGCGGATGTTTTTATTTATTTTACATATGTACATATGTACACAGATCTTTTTGGCCTGAGCACGCTGAAGACACTTAGTATATGACACATACATCTTAGCATTGGACTGTTCTGCCCCCCCCCCCCCCCTCCCTCCTTCCTGGATGGTAGACGGTCTGCAGTGCCAGCATCTCCTTTTCCCCTATCCTCCTCTCAAAAGCTTTTTATTTATTTTAGAAGTACTATTTGACTTGTTATATGAGCGCAGTATCAGGGTGCTGAAATTGTTGTAAATTGCCATACTATAGTGCCACCAATCACTAGCGTCGTGACGGGGGTGCGGGGGGGTGCGACCCGCACCAGGTGGGGTGACCCCAACCACCCTAGAGGGGGTGCGCTGTAATGGAGGGGAGAGCCACAGCCATGGGGAGGGCAGCCCGACCTCCCCCAGGGCTGCCCTCCGTGCTCCCCCCTCCCGACTGCAGAGAGCAATGCGCAGGGAAGCCTGTACTAGACTACTCACCTACCTGGTTCCAATCGCCGCTCACTAGCCGCAAGTCTCCTCTCTGCATACGCTGATACACACGCTGCTTCCTGTTTAGCCGGAAGCAGCATGTATATCAGCGTCTATGCAGAGAGGAGACTGGCGGCTAGTGAGCGGCGATTGGAACAAGGTAGGTGAGTAGTCTAGTACAGGCTTCCCTGCGCATTGCTCTCTGCAGTCGGGAGGGGGGAGCACGGAGGGCAGCCCTGGGAGAGGTCAGGCTGCCCTCGCTGTGGCTCTCCCCTCCATTAGGGGAGGCACCTACCTAATACTGGGGGACAGCTACCTATCTAACCTACACTGGGGGGCACCTACCTAATCTAACCTATAGTGGGGGGCAGCTACCTATCTAACCTAATACTGGGGGGCAGCTACCTATCTAACCTATACTAGGGGGTACCTACCTAATCTAACCTATACTGGGGGCAGCTACCTATCTAACCTATACTGGGGGGCACCGACCTAATCTAACCTATACTGGGGGGCACCTACCTAATCTAACCTATACTGGGGGCACCTACCTAATCTAACCTATACTGAGCAGCAGCTACCTATCTAACCTATACTGGGGGGCAGCTACCTGTCTAACCTATACTGGGGGCACCTACCTAATCTATACTGGGGGGCAGCTACCTATCTAACCTTTGCTGGGGGCACCTACCTAATCTAACCTATACTGGGGGGCACCTACCTATCTAACCTATACTGGGGGGCAGCTACCTATCTAACCTACACTGGAGGCACCTACCAATCTAACCTATACTGGGGGCACCTACCTATCTAACCTGTATTGGGGGCACCTACCTAGCTAGCTAGCTAGCCGATACTGGGGGCAACTATACTGGCTACCTATATTGGAGGCACCTACCTAACTAACCTATACTGGGGGCACCTACCTATCTAACCTATGCTGGGGGCAACTATTCTGGTTACCTATATTAGCCCACTGCCTTACTGTTACAGTAACATTACAGTTACCCCCACCCATGTGATGATTTTTTTGCCGCTGCGCGCTTCGCTTTTTTTGGTGGGGGGGGGGGGGCAGTAAATTATCCTAGCTACGCCACTGCTTTGCATCATATATTATCCCTAAGGACACATTGGGGGGAAGGGGGCAGAAGGAGGTGAAGGTTCAGCAGTGATGGTCCAGTTCTTAATGAGAGAAACCATGGCTGATACAAGTGTAATGCATGGCTGGAGCAGCAAGAATTGGCATCTATCTGTGACATCAGTGGAGGGAGGCTAGTAGCTGTTGGTGATCCACCTCTCATTGATGGAGATTGATATTATCTGGAGACAGTGGTGATGGATTGACTGTGATCACACCACCAGTAGCACTGATGGGTCTTTAACAAACCGCTGTATGCCAGGCAATTCTGGACTCTGAGCTCTTATTTACACCACATATTAACACATTAACATCCTCCTGCTACTTGCATCTCAATTTTTTTTCCAGAATTTGTCCCTTCCTTTCACAGGGGGCAATCAAAATGCTTGTATATTCTCTAATCATATCCTGTCTTGACTACTTACAGTGACTACTTGACAACCTTACTCTGTGGTCTACCAAAAAGCAGACTGGCACCTCTCCAGCCCCTTCTGAACTCTGCTGCCTGCCTCATTCCCTTCTCCTCCCAACCATCTCTGCCAATCTCGCCACTGGCTACTTATTACCCAAAGGATCCAGTTTAAACCCCTTATGCCATCATATAAAGCTCTACACAAGCTGCCACCTCCATACATTTCCTCATTAGTTTCCAGATACCTCTCCATCTGGAACCTCTGTTCCTCCCAGGAGACCCTCTTGTCCTCTGGCTTGGTCACCACCTCTCACATCCAGGACTTCTCACAGGTGGTCCCTCTCCATTGGAACTCTCTCCCACAGCCTGTCTGTCGTGGGAGAAATCATATGCTCACTCCAACCTGAATGATTGCAAATACCTTCTGTGTGAAGAAGGCAAACTTTTGTTTTGCATACTATTTGAGTAAGAGGGTTTTTTTTTTTGTTCCTTTGTAGCTCCTTACACACTCCTGGTGTAACGATCTTACTTTCCAGCGGTGTCACGCAGATCCTCCAGTCAGACGCGTGTGGTGCAGAGCAGCCTTTATAGGCTGAGGAGGCGTGTCTGATGGAGGGGCTGTCATCCTGGGGGCGGGATCTTGCTCTGATTTGTGGGTATTTTAGGCCAAGTGAGATAGTTGCTCACTGGCCTTGATACTAATCAGTTTGCTGGTTCTTGGCCCTTAGCTGGTGAGAAAATTGAGAGCTACATTTCATATATTTCGCACCAGCGTGATATATATGTACTCTAATATTACTTGTAATATTATATATTGTAATATTGTGTATTATTCTGTGTACCGACCCTTGCCTGCCTCTTGACCTCGTTTCCGCTTAGTCCCTCTGTACCACTGCCATCTGATATCTGTGTATGACTCTGCCTGTCTCTGACTTCGTTTCTGTTTGATCCTTCCAATACAACTGACATCTGACTTATGTGTATGACTCGGCCTGATATTTGACTACGATTTTGCCTATCCCTTCTGTACTATTTCCGTCTACTCACGTGAATGACCCCGGCCTGTCTTTAACTACGCTATTCTCACTAGAACTGTATTTGGCTCTTGTTACACTAGCCCTGTTCAGGTATCAGCATGATACCTGGGAGTTATGGATCACCATGAGCTTGCTGGGCAATCTGTAATCCATAAGCATCACATTCATTAAACTCTTCAGGTAGAAGTAATATCATTTTCAGAATGTTTAATCGAAATCTAAAGTGTAATTTAAACATTTACAGTAGTTGAAATTACCTGGGGCTTCCTGCAGTCCCCTGGAGTCCTCGTGCGCCCACAACGCTGGTCCAAGACCCTCCGGCCAGCAGCGGCAACCCCTGCTTAGCTGGCTGACCACGCGCCTCCTCATCATGCTCCAGAGGCCGGGAACATTCTGTGCATGCGCAGAGCACTCCCAATCAGGGTGTGTGCAGCTCGAGGCTGTGCATGCGCATTAGCCGACGACTGGTGGCGACTGGACACCTTTGCGGGGATTGCCGCTGTTGGCCGGAGGGACTTGGACCAGCATCGTGGGCACATGAGGACTCCAAGGGCCTGCAAGAAGTTCCAGGTAAGTTCAACTCATTTTTTAGTCAGACTTACAGTAAGTCTCCCTTTAAAGCTCAACACACACCATACAATCTTGGTTGTACAGATTTACCAAATCTATATAGTATAAAGGACAAAAGATTGAAAATACCCTGAATAATTGAGTGGATAAGCTCTTATATTACATGAAAGTGGTAAGATTGAACAACCAAGATTATATGGTGTGTGTTGAGCTTTAGATTGATAAACCATCCTGGCCGGAGCAGTGCTTTTCAGCGCTGCTAGATTTGGGCGCAGCTGGCGCCTCCATAGACTACAATAGGAATCACTCCTATTGCAGCGCTCAGTGAGTAACATCGGGTCCGTCAGAAGACGGAGCCGAGGTTGCTTAAAAAACACAATAATTCGGCCTCCAGCAATTGCTGGAAGTCGAATTATTTCATTCCCCCACTATCCATGTCAGCCTGGAGGGGGAATAGTAATTAAAACGTCCCGGACTTGTGCAGAAGCAGGATCAGCCATATACCGCTGAATCCTGTGCCCAAGTCTACCGGCGCCGATTTCAAATGTACTCATCCTGGCATCCACTGTTCATCAGGATGGGGCACCAAGACCAATTTAAACTACTATCCTGGACCTTCATATTACTGTGGTCACATCACCCTCATACATCTTATGTGGGTTAAAGTCATCTCATACAAATCCTGAATGTGAGATGGGCACGAGACCCATTCCATCCAGAACAGCTGCTAGGTGTCAGGATTGGTCAGGCCAAGTGGCTTGGGAAGACGGCGAGGGACCGAGCGGCCTCAAGGGGGCTGGAGGGAGCCGCAGATAAGTATTAAACCTGAGACTTCTTTTATCTCAGGTTCTCTTTAATCGCATGTCCATTCCTGGCCTAAATATGTTTTGGGAAAACCTTCTTCCACTCCCTGAACCATGCACTGAAGAGGGCAACCAGCAAACATATCAAAAACAGGATCTTTGGGAGAATCAGCATTTTAGTGGTTTCCACCCTCCCTCACAGGTTAAACTATGAACAATCAGCACCCTTGAAGAATATCTTGGATTTTGTAATTCATTTAGGATTATTATTATTAATTTATAAAACACCAATATATTGTGTGGCGTTGTACAAAGTAAGAAACAAACATGCAGGTGCCAAAGCAGGTGCATGTGCACTGTAGAATCGTGCACATTTTGCCGCATGTGGCAAAACGTGCACAAATGCATCTAATGTGTTCCTTGCCTAAAGGGAACCTTAACTAAACTAATAAAAAGAGTTTCACTTACCTGGGGCTTCTACCAGCCTCCTGCAGCTGACCAGTACCCGCGACGTCCTAGAACGATCCTCTGGTCCCCCACAGTGGCTTAGTTTCAATTCCGGTGACTGCACCTGCACGGCCCTGGCAGCACGCATCCTCGATCATGCTCCCATCTCCAATAGTGTCTTGCACATGCGCAGTAGGAGAAAATATCCTACTGTACATGTGCAGAACGCTCCGGGGGATGATCCCATTCTAGTTTTCAGAATGGTAACATTTATGACATGTATCAAATGTTCTGTCACTCCATGGCCTTTGATAATAAAGAATGACATTGTTACATTTTGTGAAAAAATAGGCCTTTAGGTCGCTTTCACATCTAACACGCGTTGAATAGCCTGCGGCGTGTCAACGGGAATCTGCGGTGCGACTCAATCAGCGGCGGTAGCTATTAATTCACCCAACGGGAAAACGCCGTCTCCTGGTGTTTCAACGCTCCCAGGTGCATCGAACCGCAACGCACCGAAACGCAGTGTCAGGTGTGAAGGGTAAAATGAAAGTCTATGGACTTTCATTTTACCTTGGTTAATGCAAAGAATTGCCTTTGCGTTGAAACGCAGGAAAAGGGTTCTGGTGTGAAAGAGCCCTTAGTGCTACTGATAGTTAACAGTCTGCCCAAAAACCTAACTGATTATGCGAGAGAATAGAATTTGGGGTGTTTGAGAGCTGAGGCCTATGTAATTTGATTTTTGTGTCCCAATGTGAAAAAAACTGTAAAAAAAATACCATTTTCAAAGTTATGTTACAATTTCAGCAAAATCACATACAGTACAAATGTTAAAAAAATATGTATATCTGAGTAGGGCTGGGTCTCTAGTTTTCAGAATGGCAACATTTATGGCTTTTCTTGACTGTTCTGATGCTCCATGGGCTTTAGTAAGAATTAAGAATGACTGTATTGCTTTTGGTGCAAAAATGGTGAACAGTGTATTGCATGGCCAAAAAGATATCTGATTACCGTATGTATACATATACATATAGAGGGTATCATTTTAAATGTGACAAGGTAGAGAATAGAATTTGGGGTGTTGCAGATCTGAGGCCTATGACATTTGAATTTTTTTTAGCTGCAAACTGAATGAGAAGCAATACAATTGTTATTTTCATCTACTTTGTACCAAAATAAAACACTTGTAAAAAAAATTGACAGAATTAAAAAAATAATACATAAATAGTTACTTTAGGGACTTTAGTTTTTTTTTAAAAAAATATTTATGCCATGAGGGTGTATTACTCTTATTTTTGCTCATAAGGGCTTGTAATCATTGGTAGTGTGCAATGAGAAAATGAACATCACAACACAGAAAAAAAAAATACACCTCTATTTCCAAATAGTATATTGTCATCATACTTTGTACTAGGGACGTAATTCAAATATTGTGATAACCAGGACAAATAAGCAGATAAAATGTGTGGGTTTTAGGTACGGTAGCATTGTTTATTTCAAAAGTATGGGGGATGGAATTGGAGAAATTGTGTATTTTTTTCATTTTTTTCCTTGTTTTTCCCTTTTAAATGCATGGAAAGTAAAGTAAAGTAATTACTGAAAACAAATACCACCCCCACAAGTCTGATTTGTGGTGAAAAAAAAAACAGGGTATAGAGCATTTTGATGTGATAAGTATTGAAAAAGTTATTGGCAAATGAAAGGGAAGAGCGTTGACAGGTGAAAATTGCTCTGGTCCGTTAGGGTAAAAACCCCTGGGGGTGAAGTGGTTAACCTCCCTGGCGTTCAATTTCCCCAGGATTTCTGTGCAAAAAGTGATCCAATTAATTTTTAAAAAAAGTGATCCAATTAATGTAACTTGCCAAAATGTGTCAAGCAAGGGTCTAATATACAGTGCAGGAGAGTATTAACGCGTATGCATGTCAATACTGTTCACAGCATGTTTTATATTGACGTGTATAACGGTCAATACCGCTAGCTAGGTAAAGCACATCCGAGGTGAAAAAAAAAAAAAATCAGAGATAAACAACTGTATCTATCCTCCTTCTCCTAAAAATAATTTTTTCTTTAGTTATCCCACAGTTATATATATATATATATATATATAATTTTAACATTTTTACTGTTTCATGATCTCTTTTCAATGACACATTCATTGAAGTATGCCAGAGCTAAAACTCTATGAACTATTGCCCCTTTTTTCCTCTTTTTTGCTCTCAGGAGCCTTTCACTGCCAGGAAAGTATTTTATGGCTGTAATTCCTTATCAAGGAGGGTTACGCTATAGTCCAACCCAGTCGCGACCCAGACAGAAACTGTCACTTGCATACCTGATTTTTAACTCTTTGAGGCAGAGAAAGAAAAAAAGGAACACAGCATAGTTATTTGTGTGCTAGACACTGTACATACTCATGTCTATCTCATAATGTCACATGTCACCTTGGGTGCCCTTTAACCACCTAACGCCGATTGGAGGCCACAAGGTGGCTCCCCCAGGACCGCGTAACGCCGAACGGCATCAAGTCCTGGGGGAGATTAGTGGGGATTGCGCGCAGCTGCGCTTAAGTGACGGAGCTCCACCCTGTCAACAGTCTGCCAGCGGCAATCGTCACTATAAGACTGTTAGCCAGCAAAACCACAATGTATTTACATTGCGCAGCACTGCGATCTACTGCAGCACTGAACTGGGGACAGCCCTGTCATTCATCTGTCCCCTAGAGGAGAAAAAAAAGGATCGCTCTCATAGGCTGATGCCTATGAGAGACGATCCTGCTGATTGGCTGTCAGGGGGAGGGCAAAAATAATAATAATAATAAAAAAATAAACGTTCTTATTTAAAGAAAAAAAATGTTATTTAAATTTGAAGAAGAAATAAATTAAAAAAGCTCTGTTGGTGGGCTGAAAAGAGGGGGGGGTCCATAGAGGGGGGGGGGGGGTCACTAGGGGGTGTAAGACTGTGGTCCTTAAAGGGATCTAAGCAGCTCCTGACTTCAAATAGCTGAAAGGGCTGTCATGTTTGAGATATTTACACCCCTGCTACTTTTCCACTGCCATTATCCAGGCTAGGTGTGAAATTCTTCAAGTGTGAGTAATATTTTCTGTTTGAAGGACAGTGGGGAAGACTCAGGGTTTGTTTGTGGTCAATTAAGTCTAATGAGGTGATTTCTTATCTGCCTTCCATCATCTGTTGCTCCTCTGACCCCAAGTCCTTGCATGGACGGAAGAGGTGCCTATTTTAACCCTTATAGGGAACCTACAATGAAAATGATCTGGATTTTTCCTTTTAAAATAATACCAGTTGCCTGACTCTCCTGCTGATCCTGTGTCTCTAATGCTTTCAGCCACAGCCCCTCAACAAGCATGCAGATCAGGTGCTCTGACTGAAGTCAGACTGGATTAGCTGCATGCTTGTTTCAGGTGTTTGATTCAGTCACTACTGCAGCCAAAGAGATCAGCAGAGCTGCCAGGCAACTGGTATTGTTTTAAAGTAAACATCCATATCCCTCTCAGTTAAGGTTCCCTTTAAATGTAAAAGATGAGATAAAATGAAAGTTTTTTTAATAATAAACCACATGTTTAGAATGCATTTTTAATTTGCTAGAGAGCTGCCTTGGGAGTTAAAAATTATGCTCGGTTCACTTTAAGTGGTTAAGTTACAAAAAAAACAGCATTGTGGTCACAGCATCCACCTGAAATAAAGTCAGACCTCACTATCCATAAGGCCCAATCGCAGATCAAAAATGGTTTGTATACAGCCAGCATTATTGGTAAGGGAGCTGTCATCCAGTAAGATCCCATAGAGCATATCCACATATAGAAAGAGGAGAAAGGATGGGACAGGAAAAAGAAAAAAGGAACAAAGAACCAGAGAAACTCAGAAAAAAAATATACCATAATTCAGGCATAATTCAGTCATTTTGCATTCATTTGGTATATCCACCCTGCCTCACTATGTAGCACGGATCTGCCCCCTTACAAAATGGCCCTGGGCTTCTCTATATCAGCTATAGAAAAGGTAGAGCCCTTTTTCTGAAGAAGCGTCATGTGACACGAAACGCGTCGGTGGGAGGAGCCAATCGCCGCACCACGCATACTCAGCGTCCCCGCTGCCCACACTACCACAGCCGGACACCGCCCGCCCGGCCCTGGTCAGGCAAGGTGATTTCGCGGCAGGCTGAGGCGTCCACCATGTGGAAACGGAGCAACAGGCCTGATTGCTGACGCAGCGAGTCAGCACATAGCAACCAGCTTAGACCAAGTGTTGGTAGAGTGTGAGCCTTGCCCAGCTGACCTGCCCGGGCCTGTGGATGGAAATACTTGGGACTTTATCCCTCTATACATCACATGTGGATGTGACCAAACTCTGGACTAGATCCAATTAGAGGGATAAGAGTTAGATACCCATTGCCCTAGTGGACTAAACTGCAGGCAACCGGAGAGGAGGGGAGAAGAATCGTGAAGCTGAACTGGGATGCTCCATATCGTGGGGTTATTGCAAGTATAACTATAATCATGCATGCTTAAAATGATATAATGGGAGAATGATGCCTGACTGACATTGCCCCATCAAACAGCATTCTGGCTTGCACCCCTTCTATTTTGACTAACGCTTGCTTGCTGCATCTTGCCTAACCATACAGGACTTATCCCCATTAGGGGGAGGCAGCTGCTGTATGCATGGTGTGTGGTGTGGTGTTGTGTGACAGGTGGGCAGACTGGGCTTGCGTGCATGGAGCATAAGAGTCCTTTTGACAGACTCCATGCACACAAGCCTAGAGCATTGATCTAGGGGATGTGTGGGATGGCTCCTCAGTTTTTAATGTTCTATTTCCTGCGCAGAAAGTTTTTAACTACTGTCTGTGTTTTGAGTCGTTAAAGGTGTATACCTGCAGCTTTGATTGTTTAATAAAGAATTACCTATGTGACTGAGATGTGTCAGGTGTACATGGCCAACTTTGTGCAACTACCTTATTTATAGAGCCCTTTTTCTGCAAGGTGTCAGGGCTACATGCTGGAACCCAGCAGATATGGGGCTCTGCTGAATCTTATTATACAGACGACATACTAGGGCATTCACGTTGACAATGATAGGCCAAGATGGCTGACAGGGTAGTGTCAGCTTCCTGTCCAGGAGCTTTTTGTTCCCCAAATCAGGTGCCATCTTAATATAGCTTTAAAGGACAATTCAGGTGATAAGAGTTATAAGGGTTATTTGCAACGCTTTTCGCAGGCCTAAACCCACTTCATCAGGCAATAATATAATAGAAGGGGTGCAAGCCAGAATGCTGTTTGATGAGGCTGACATTTTTATTTACTTTTAAACAATACCAGTTGCCTGGCAGCCCTTCTTGTCTATTTGGCTGCAGTAGTGTCTGAGTTACACCAGAAAATCATGCATCTAATTTTGTCAGATAATATCTGACAATAATGTCAGAAACACCTGATCTGCTGCATGCTTGTGTTGCTGCATGCTTGTTCAGGGTCTATGACTAAAAGTGTTTGAGGCAGAGAATTAGCAAGATAGCTAGGTAAGGGAATAAATATGGCAGCCTCTGTATCCCTCTTGCTTCAATTATAAAGAAATGAAGAACAGAGACGCCAAAAGGATAAAATCAGTTCTTAAAAAGTTAAAAATGCTTAGGAGGCAGCGGTGGACTTACCTCTTCTAAGCAGACACAACATGCTGTGTATTCAAGATAAGGTAACTTTATTGTTACACTTCAGGGGGTTATTCGCAACGCTTTTCGCAGGCCTAAACCCGCTTCATCAGGCAATAAATAGTCGGAGTACACAGCTGGGGACAAGAGGCAAACATTGGTGTATATTCGAACGGAATGCATATATGTACAATTATAAATATATATATATAAAACATATAAAACCTTAGTATATTGTTGTATGGGAGAAGTGGTAATAGTTCAATATGTGCTCATTTAGGAAGGCGGAGTGGGAAATTGGGACGTGTAGGGAAAAAAACGGGATACCAGAAAAACGGGATACCAAAATATTTCTTCCCTACACGTCCCAATTTCATATATATATATATATATATATATATATATATATATATATATATATATATGCATTTTGTTCAAATATACACCAATGTTTGCCTCTTGTCCCCAGCTGTGTACTCCGACTATTTATTGCCTGATGAAGCGGGTTTAGGCCTGCGAAAAGCGTTGCGAATAACCCCCTGGAGTGTAACAATAAATTTACCTTATCTTGAATACACAGCTTGTTGTGTCTGCTTGGAGGAGGTAAGTCCACCGCTGCCTCCTAAGCATTTTTAACTTTTTAAGAACTGATTTTATCCTTTTGGCGCCTCTGCTCTTCATTACAATATAATTAATATCCACCCCTGGTGGAGGAAGATACCCCTTTCTACTCCTATCTACAGAGAGTGACTTCTTATTCCTGAGTGGGGACAGAATCTCCTCACCTGTAGAGATGTAGCGAACAGTTCGCCGGCGAACGGTTCCAGGTGAACTTTGGGGGTTCGCGTTCGCCTGCAACAGGCGAACTTTTGCGGAAGTTCGATTCGCCCCATAATGCACTATGAGGGTCAACTTTGACCCTCTGCATCGCAGTCAGCAGGCACATTGTAGCCATTCAGGCTACACTAAGCCCTGGAGCCCCACCCCCCCTTATATAAGGCAGCCTCCGGCGGCCATTACAGTCACTCGTGTGCCTGCTAGAGAGACAGACTAGGGAGAGCTGCTGCAGACTTGTTCTTCTAGGGACAGATTAGTTAGGTTCTTGGCTGCTTAGCTTGCTCCTGGCTGATTGTTATTGCTTTTATAGCACCCCTCAATAGCTCTTGTCAGAGCTCATCCTGTACTTTTTTTTTTTTTTCTGTGTGTCAAACTGACACTTTTGTTGCATGCACAGCATTGCTAATTGATAGTGTGTGCCACTGCCAGCAGCCCAGCACATTCAGTGACTACCTGTGTGTGCTGCACATTGTACTACCTAGTACTGCATATACCCCAGTACCTGTTGTGTATACTTAACCCACCTCATCACTGCATATACCTAGCGTTGTGTTGAGTGAACCCAGCTCACTGCATCTAACTACCTGTTGTGTTGAGTGAGAACCCACCTGGCCACCTCACTGCATCTATCTACCGGTTGTGTTGAGTGAGAACCCACCTCACTGCATCATAAGTACTTTCACTGTTCAGTGGACCCAGCTCACTGCATCTAACTACCCAGTACCTGTTGTGTATACTTAACCCACCTCATCACTGCATATACCTAGCGTTGTGTTGAGTGAACCCAGCTCACTGCATCTAACTACCTGTTGTGTTGAGTGAGAACCCACCTGGCCACCTCACTGCATCTAACTACCGGTTGTGTTGAGTGAGAACCCACCTCACTGCATCTTAAGTACCTTCACTGTTCAGTGGACCCAGCTCACTGCATCTAACTACCCAGTACCTGTTGTGTATACTTAACCCACCTCATCACTGCATATACCTAGCGTTGTGTTGAGTGAACCCAGCTCACTGCATCTAACTACAGACAACAACGAAGGGAAATCTTGCGCTTCTGGGCACCGTGAGTGTAGGGGCAAACAGATGGATGGTGAGGGTTTCACACAAAGGGCAGCTCCTTCATGCCCGGCTGAAAGGCATTCTTGGATAAAAACAGAAAAATGGAAAAGCGGAGGAGCGCTCCATAGTGTAAAACAGATTTATTAGGTTAAAATGCGCATAAAACAATTGCACCTACTAGAAAGTAGATGCACAAAAGCATATCAAGTGAGGGCAAAGCCCTATTCCTGGAACCCTGGGAGGCCGCCTTCTACGTACTCCGTAGCCTGCGGAGATCGTGGTCCAGATGGAAAGGACAGGAGGTGGCTGACCCTGGGGGGTGGTGCGTGCTGGCAGCGTCACAACGCGTTTCGGCGAATCCTCGCCTTCATCAGGTGACGCCACCGACCAGCACGCCGGTTTAAATAGGAATGAATTGTAGGTTGACCCAATAAGGGTTGCCATGGCGACCAGTGGGAGGTCACAAGGGCAGGAAGTGTTTATTGGACTGCTAATATGTAAGACCAATGGTAAGGCTTGTATTGGTGGGAGTGCTAACCCCAGTGGAGGGAAAGTTGACCACTGGTTGAAATAGCTCAGCTGTCCATCCGGGGGAGTGGCCAGAGGCAACAGCAGCACCGGCAGGTTGCCTAGCAATCCCTGTATACAACAGGGGGGAAGGAGGCTGATCTGAATCTCAGGCTGCTCCGGTGGAGCTGCATCTTTAACTGTATAGTTGGAAAGTATGCCCCAAATGAAAATGGGGGAATGGGGCAAATGGAATGAGCAGATGTCTACTTACGAAAACTTGTATGAAAGAGCGGTGGGCGGGAATAACACAAACTCCGTGATCTCTGTCCGGGGATAGGAAGTGGTGTAACCAGAGGGGCGGGGCCCTGGGGACGTCAAGTCTCCAAGACGGCGTGACTGTGGGCGGGCCGGGGGAAACCTCCGTGTGATGGAAAGGGAAGGGGAGTGCCGCTGGGAGGCAGGACTGTTATTGTGTGTCAGCTCGTGACACATGAGAGGCGTGGAAATGCCGAGGGGGGGAGGAGGGGAATGCCGCTGGGAAACAGGGCTGCTATTGTATGTCAGTTCGTGACACATAAGGGGCGGGGTATTGGTCATTATGATGGAAAGGGGAATACCCCGTATACTGGAAGGACAGATGCCGCTGGGGGGGCGGAGACAATAGAAAAGGGGTCGGGTGCTGTTTATGTGGAAGGTAAACAACCTTGGGCTATGCAAGAAGGTGATCTGAAATACACATAGAATCCGTATTATTGCGGACCACTATGTGGGGTTGTGGTTAAAAATGCCAATAGTGAGGAGCAATAATCCTCATCAGGGTATCATAGGAAGGACGGGGGGAAAAAGGAAATGGACTGGGTGGCGGAAGGAGGGTACCTTCCAGAGGCGGGGGCATGGACATATGGCAAATCATATCAAGCCGGAGGCAAGTGCTCCATGTGTACAACGGGGCTGTGGCTGAAGTTGAACAGCCATAAATATGCGGAAAGGGGTATAACAACTAAAGTGTTGTCTCCCTTATTAATGCGGTCTGCTACCAGGAGAGGAAGGCTTGTTGGGGATGGGGAGCAATGTATCTCGTGGAGAAGGAGATCAGGGGGAGGGGGGGGGGAAGGAGAACGGGACTGCTGTGAGAGAGGGAAAGGTGGGGTGGACCTTGTCAAAATAAAGAAATATATAAACACCATCAGGCGGCCTCCAAACAGAGTACCATGGATGAAAATACTATCGATGGCAATGGAAATCAATTAAAAATCCATAGAGACAGTTAGTAATGGAATAAACACAGACATAAGAACAGACATAAAAATGTAAAAGCAGCTCTTCAACGTTAATATATAAAATGTTAATGTAAAAAATGAATGTTGCACATCTGTATGTTATCTGCTCCTGCCCTCATGAATACGTATATGACCCATTACAAGCTTATGATGGACTGGTCCTATATAAATAGACAGATGGGACCCCATGGGTGCGTATATATACATGTGTAAGCCCCCAAATACATCATGTTCATAAACTTGCAGATCAGCACTTACATGCACCTGCACTGTGCAGATCAGAACAAACTGTCCTTAATACAGGGTAAAACCCATATTAAATGTGTGTGTCGGCAACTGGGCTGTTGGGAACAATTGAAGTGGAGGGGGGGGGGGGGTTAATTGAAGGAGGGGGAAGGGAGGGGGAAGGAGAAAGGGGGGGGAGGGGGGCCTTGCATGTGAACAGGAGAGCTTAAGTAAAATGTGCTGTTTCTACTTCCTCATTGAGGCCTGTAGGCGACAGAGAATTTGTCTTAAAGATCCAGTACGCTTCTCTTTCACATAACTTCCGGAACCTTATGCCCTCTGGGAGTTCTGCCGATATTGCTTCTAGTCCCACCATAGAAGTGTCTAGGTACACTGTCACCTTGCACTGTCACCTTGCAGGCCATCTTCTATTCCTCTCCGATGTTCTCCAAAACGCTCTCTCAATGGGCGTGTGGTCCGGCCTACGTAAGGTTTGGAACATCCACAGGTTAATAGATATATGACAAAGGTGGTAGAACATGTAATATATTGCTTGATCTGGATCGTTGTATTTCCAAGCTCCACAGTTTTACAGCGATTTTTGAGAAACTTGCAGCATTTGCAGCGGGATTTGCCACATGTGAAATTTCCTATGATCTTGGATGATTCAGCATACTTACTCTGTTTATCCCAACATTGCTTCTGGCTATTTGGTTTTTCAAGGACCGGGCTTTCCTGAAGATCGTCCGAGGGGGATCCTGGAGACACTTAGCTAATATGGGATCTCTGAGAAGGAGGAACCAGTTGGATTTAATAATGTTATATATCTGCCCCGATTTATTGTTGTAAGTGGTTACGAATTGTGGTCCCTTGATCTTGGAGGAACCTGTTTTTGCTTTTGTTTTTGTATTATTGAGTGCTCCTATATTTTCATATTCTTTTCTTGCTTCTGTGACTTTGGTTATCTCATGCCACTTGTCTGTGAACTTTCTTGTCAAATAGTCTGCTTGCATGTTGTAATCTTTGGTGGTTGTACAGTTCCGTCGTAAGCGACAAAACTGACTCCGGGGCACATTGCTGATCCATCTTGGATGATGGCAACTCTCTTTATGCAAAAAGGAATTGCCGGAGGTGGGTTTGAAGTGAGTACGTGTTTGTATGCCCCCATGTGTATCATGCATGAGCTCTAAATCTAGAAACACTATATTGTCTTTGTTTTGTACTAAAGTAAACTGGAGTCCGAAATTGCTGATATTGCAGTGACCCAGGAAATCAGCTAGAGTGTCATCCGGCCCATCCCAGATTATTAGAATATCATCGATGTAACAGAGATAGAGGGCGAGATTCGCCCCATAGGGGTTGCCACTCCATATGTTGAACTCCTCCCAATGTGCCATATATAAATTGGCAAAGCTCGGGGCGAACCCCGCCCCCATAGCTGTGCCGCATATCTGTAGAAAGAATTCTCCTGCAAAGGTGAAATAATTGTGGGTTAATGCGAAATCCAGGAGATCCAGAATGAACTGAGCTTGCATGGGGTGGAAGGATCCATCAAGCATAAGGAAGTAATTAACCACCTCTAAGCCTTTGGAGTGCGGTATACAAGTATATAGAGACGTAACATCAAACGAGGCCCATCTGCAACTATCCTTCCACACAAAATCGTGAAGTATATCAAGCACATACCCTGAGTCTTTTGTGTAGGCTTTGGTGTTGGTGACAATCGGTTGTAAAAAGTAATCTATGTACTCAGATACGGGCGCAAGTATTCCATCCATACCCGCCACAATAGGTCTACCTGGGGGTTTATCATTGAGATTTGTGGATCTTTGGAATGTGGTAAAAATAGGGTATTATGGGGTGTTGATTGATCAAGAATCGGGATTCTTCCTTTGTGATAATTCGGTTTTCTAGTGCTTTATCAATCTTAATCTTGAGATCAGTCTTGAATTGCATGGTAGGGTCTCCCATCAACTGTTGGTATGTGATTGGGTCTCTCAGAAGTCTGTGGCCCTCTTCCAGATAGTGAGGATGGTCTATGATCACAATGCCTCCTCCCTTATCTGCTTGCCTGACCACAATGTTCTTGTTCTCTATGAGATTCTCGAGAGAGTCTCTTTCCGCTTTGTTCAAGTTATTTTTCTTCTTATTCGATGGGGCTTGCTTCTGTGTGGTACATAGAGATTTAAACTGGCCCCAAACTGACTGGTAAAAATTAGTGATATGTTGACCTTTCGAGTAAGTTGGATTAAAGATGGATTTTGGCTTAAATCCACTGCTCTTAATTTCTGGTGGGATAAACAAGTCTAGCCAGTTGTCATCTTCTTCCTGCTGTTCTCCGGCGAGTTCTTGAAGAATTCTCAACGTGTCTGAATCATCTGTAGATAGATCCCCAGATGTGGGGGTCTCTGGTAAAGACTGGTCGATAGGAATGGGGGCTCCCTTCTCCTCCCTAAGAGCATAGAATCTTTTCAACGTTAAGTTCCTAACAAATTTATTTAGGTCCTTGAACAGCTGGAACTCATTGGGCCCTTTGGTGGGTGCAAAATTGAGGCCTTTGCTAAGGAGAGAGATGTTACTGGGAGACAGATTCTCAGAAGATAAGTTGTAAATCTTTATTGTGCCCGTCTCGGTGGTTCTATCATTTAATTTTTTCCTTTTTTGCTTTTTATGCCCTCCTCTACATCCTCGCCTCGGGAAAGTCTTCTTTTGTTGCCCTGAATCGGTGTAGATGGAGGGTCTTCCTCTAAAAAATGCGATGCATCTTGTCTTGGGTCACGTGTTGCTTCAGACGTAGACAGATCTCCCAATAATGTGATTGAGGCTTCTGACAGTCGGGGTCGGTGCAGAATGTTATCCTTTTCTTGCTCTCGAGCCGCCATAGCCCAAGTTGCTTCAAATGCCGTCTGTGCTTTAAGCCATTCATTTTCTTCTTCTTCTTCTACCATTTTTCGTCTTTCTTTTCTAGCTTCCCAAGTGTGTTTAGATTGTACTCTTCCTGCTTGCAGGCCCCTTCTGTTCGACATCGATTGATGTTGGGCTATGAGGGGAGACCTTAAATGGACATTTTCTGACCTCGCTCGGGCCCGTATTTTATATTCTTTGGTGTACTGATGTCCTTTTTTCTGTATATTTCTACCTGGGTTCTTGTACTCCCGTTTTCTGTTAGTCCTTCTTTGTGTGTGTTCCCAGTTGTGGCCCCTCGTTTGGTCGTCTCTCCGTCTTTCTCTATTGAGTGTATGGATAGGACGCCAAGGTAATGGGCTGCGTTGTGCTAAGGAATGTGGTGGAAAAAGTGGGGGTGGGTTTGTCTCACCGGGAATGGGGGGCAATATCTCTGGGCGATGAACATTGTCTTTTTTATCAACCTGGTTGTCCCTGGTATCCCAATTATAAATGTGCCCTAACGCATAGTCAGTTTTATCTCTCTGGAATTTCTTGACTTTTTTGTCCAGAATTCCATTTTCAAATAACTTAAGGGAGTCATTAATTTTACTGTCCCAAACGGAAAATTCCTTCATATCTTTATAGATGTCTACATCTTTTTCTATGTCAGGAATCACGGACCTGACTCGTTCGAGATTCCTCTCTCTTTGGGACCTGGCAATAGTCATCCATGTGACGGTGCACACATTGGATGCTTTTTGCCAATCCTCACTTAGGTCAGTATCTAGAAAGTCACAATCCTTTCTATTTCTCATACCTCTTGGGGCTATATGGTGCCGTATATACTCTGATAGGAAAGAGGCATCAATCCATTGAGTGAATTCATGCTTTTTGGCTTCCTCGAGTTCTCGAAATAAGCCAATCATAGAGTTCAATCTTAAAGCATGATTCTCATAGTGAGAACTGGCAACAGATTTATCAGTGGTCACATGATTGTAGACAGAATTGGTATCTGAACCGATATTGTCACTAATGACTCGTAACTTAACTTTGATGTCTTCCATCAAGATGCCCCATCGATCTTCTGATGTCGACATATTGATACAGTCTCCCGTGTCCTAGCAGCAAGATTGGACAGCCTTAGGCAGAAAAACCACAGACAACAACGAAGGGAAATCTTGCGCTTCTGGGCACCGTGAGTGTAGGGGCAAACAGATGGATGGTGAGGGTTTCACACAAAGGGCAGCTCCTTCATGCCCGGCTGAAAGGCATTCTTGGATAAAAACAGAAAAATGGAAAAGCGGAGGAGCGCTCCATAGTGTAAAACAGATTTATTAGGTTAAAATGCGCATAAAACAATTGCACTTACTAGAAAGTAGATGCATAAAAGCATATCAAGTGAGGGCAAAGCCCTATTCCTGGAACCCTGGGAGGCCGCCTTCTACGTACTCCGTGGCCTGCGGAGATCGTGGTCCAGATGGAAAGGACAGGAGGTGGCTGACCCTGGGGGGGTGGTGTGTGCTGGCAGCGTCACAACGCGTTTCGGCGAATCCTCGCCTTCATCAGGTGACGCCACCGACCAGCACGCTGGTTTAAATAGGAATGAATTGTAGGTTGACCCAATAAGGGTTGCCACGGCGACCAGTGGGAGGTCACAAGGGCAGGAAGTGTTTATTGGACTGCTAATATGTAAGACCAATGGTAAGGCTTGTATTGGTGGGAGTGCTAACCCCAGTGGAGGGAAAGTTGACCACTGGCTGAAATAGCTCAGCTGTCCATCCGGGGAGTGGCCAGAGGCAACAGCAGCACCGGCAGGTTGCCTAGCAACCCCTGTATACAACAGGGGGGAAGGAGGCTGATCTGAATCTCAGGCTGCTCTGGTGGAGCTGCAGCGTTACCTGTATAGTTGGAAAGTATGCCCCAAATGAAAATGGGGGAATGGGGCAAATGGAATGAGCAGATGTCTACTTACGAAAACTTGTATGAAAGAGCGGTGGGCGGGAATAACACAAACTCCGTGATCTCTGTCCGGGGATAGGAAGCGGTGTAACCAGAGGGGCGGGGCCCTGGGGACGTCAAGTCTCCAAGACGGCGTGACTGTGGGCGGGCCGGGGGAAACCTCCGTGTGATGGAAAGGGAAGGGGAGTGCCGCTGGGAGGCGGGACTGTTATTGTGTGTCAGCTCGTGACACATGAGAGGCGTGGAAATGCCGAGGGGGGGAGGAGGGGAATGCCGCTGGGAAACAGGGCTGCTATTGTATGTCAGCTCGTGACACATAAGGGGCGGGGTAATGGTCACTATGATGGAAAGGGGAATACCCCGTATACTGGAAGGACAGATGCCGCTGGGGGGGCGGAGACAATAGAGCGGCACTCCCCTTCCCTTTCCATCACACGGAGGTTTCCACCGGCCCGCCCACAGTCACGTCGTCTTGGAGACTTGACGTCCCCAGGGCCCGCCCCTCTGGTTACACCGCTTCCTATCCCCGGACAGAGATCACGGAGTTTGTGTTATTCCCGCCCACCGCTCTTTCATACAAGTTTTCGTAAGTAGACATCTGCTCATTCCATTTGCCCCATTCCCCCATTTTCATTTGGGGCATACTTTCCAACTATACAGGTAACGCTGCAGCTCCACCGGAGCAGCCTGAGATTCAGATCAGCCTCCTTCCCCCCTGTTGTATACAGGGGTTGCTAGGCAACCTGCCGGTGCTGCTGTTGCCTCTGGCCACTCCCCCGGATGGACAGCTGAGCTATTTCAGCCAGTGGTCAACTTTCCCTCCACTGGGGTTAGCACTCCCACCAATACAAGCCTTACCATTGGTCTTACATATTAGCAGTCCAATAAACACTTCCTGCCCTTGTGACCTCCCACTGGTCGCCATGGCAACCCTTATTGGGTCAACCTACAATTCATTCCTATTTAAACCGGCGTGCTGGTCGGTGGCGTCACCTGATGAAGGCGAGGATTCGCCGAAACGCGTTGTGACGCTGCCAGCACGCACCACCCCCCAGGGTCAGCCACCTCCTGTCCTTTCCATCTGGACCACGATCTCCGCAGGCCACGGAGTACGTAGAAGGCGGCCTCCCAGGGTTCCAGGAATAGGGCTTTGCCCTCACTTGATATGCTTTTATGCATCTACTTTCTAGTAAGTGCAATTGTTTTATGCGCATTTTAACCTAATAAATCTGTTTTACACTATGGAGCGCTCCTCCGCTTTTCCATTTCACTGCATCTAACTACTTGTTGTGTTGAGTGAGAACCCACCTCACTGCATTTAGCTAGCATCCCCCCGAGATGGACAAAATGGACAAACCAGGTAGAGGAAGAGGTAGAGGCAGACCCAGAGGAAGGCCACCAGGCACCGGCAGGTCTGTGCGAGGTGGTGTTGCTCTGATTTCGTGCGGACCTGCCCCAAAATACAGTGCTCAGAAGAAGGCACGTGCCATCACTTCCCAAAATCGTGAGGAGGTGCTTGAGTATTTAACACAGAACACCTCATCTCCCGCAGCCACCAGCGCTACAACAAGCACCACATCCGCTGCATTTGACACTTTGCAGGAGTTATTCAGTGGTGGTGGTGAAATCACTGATTCCCAGCCACTATTGCCACAACAACAAGAAGGCGCAGGTACACCACCTCATACGTCTGAGTTAGGTGGCGATAATATGGATGTAACGTGTGTGGATGGGGATGATGGTGGAGCACCTGAAGTTGGTGCACTTGAGGAGGTGTCTGAAGAAAGCACAGCTGGCCAGGAGGATTATGATGACGATTATACGGATACCACATATGTTCCCGGTAGAGGAGATGACCAGGGGGACAGTTCAGAGGAGGAGTCAGAGAGAAGTAGGAGGAGACGACTCCATGATTGAAGAAGAGGGAGCTCGTCCTCAGAAACAGCTGGGGGCAGTGTCCGGCGCCATGTATCGCCAGCTATGGCCAGCCAGCACACATGCCCTTCAACGTCAGCTGCTGATGCCACCGTAGCGCCATCACCCCAGGGGGGCTCAGCGGTTTGGAAATTTTTTCACGTGTGTGTCTCAGATCAGAGCAAAGCCATCTGTTGTCTCTGCCAGCAAAAATTGAGCCGTGGAAAGGCCAACTCTCACGTAGGGACAAGTGCCTTACGAAGGCACCTGGAGAGAAGGCACAAACAGCTATGGCAAGAACACCTGAGGAAAAGCAGCACCCCTCAAAAGACAAGCCACCCTCCTTCTCCTCTTCCTCCTTCAGGTGCATCGTCTTCATCCACTTTCTCCCTTGCACCTTCACAGCCACCCTCCTCCACACCGCCTCTTCCCTTCAGCGGTTCTTTCTCCTCTGCCCACAGCAGTACCCAGCTGTCCGTGAAGGAAGTATTTGAGCGGAAGAAGCAAATGTCTGCCAGTCACCCTCTTGCCCGGCGTCTGACAGCTGGCGTGGCGGAACTATTAGCTCACCAGCTATTACCATACAAGCTGGTGGAGTCGGAGGCTTTCCGTAAGTTTGTGGCCATTGGTACACCGCAGTGGAAGATACCAGGCCGCAATTATTTTTCACAAAAGGCCATACCCAAACTGTACCGTGCAGTTGAGAGGCAAGTGGTGTCATCTCTGGCACACAGCGTTGGGTCAAGGGTCCACCTGACCACAGATGCCTGGTCTGCCAAGCACGGGCAGGGCCACTACATTACATACACAGCCCATTGGGTAAACCTGGTGACCGATGGCAGCAAGCAGGGAGTACGTGGCTGCGCAGCAGACCGACTTGTCACACCTCCACGGCTTGCAGGCAGGCCTCCAGCCACCTCCTCTCCACCTGCTACCACCGCTTCGCTGTCGTCATCCTCCTCCTCCTCCTTGGCTGGTGCCACGATCTCCTCTCCAGCTACACAGCCCCAGCACCCCAGGGCCTATGCTGCATGCCAGGTATGACGGTGTCACGCAGTGTTAGACATGTCTTGCCTGAAAGCGGAGAGTCACACTGGAGCAGCTCTCCTGGCTGCTCTTAACAAACAGGTGGAGCAATGGCTGACCCCGCACAAGCTTGAGATTGGCAACGTGGTGTGTGACAACGGCAGCAATCTCATTGCTACGTTGAATTTGGGAAAGCTGACACACATACCCTGCATGGCACATGTGCTGAATCTGGTCGTGCAAAGATTTGTGTCCAAGTACCCAGGCTTAGAGGACGTACTGAAGCAGGCCAGGAAGTTGTGTGGACATTTCAGGCGCTCTTACAAGGCCATGGCACGCTTTGCGGACATTCAGCGTAGAAACAACTTGCCCGGTGAGACGCCTGATTTGCGATAGCCCGACTCGCTGGAATTCCACCCTGCTGATGTTCTCTCGCCTGCTAGACCAGGAGAAAGCCGTCACCCAGTACCTGTATCATTACAGTACAAGGACACAATCTGGTAGGATGGGGATGTTGTGGCCCAACAACTGGACACTGATGCGAAATGCATGCAGGGTCATGGAGCCCTTTGAGGAGGTGACCAAACTGGTGAGTCGCGATGAGGGCACCATCAGCGACTTGATCCCCTACGCCTACTTCCTGGAGCGTGCCGTGCGTAGAGTGGTGGATACAGCTGTGGAGGAGCGTGAACGAGAAGAGTTACGGCAGCAGGAGTCGTGGGAGCCATTTACACACGAACCCGATGTTCCCACAACACCTGTGGCAGCACAGAGGGGGGAGGAGGAGGAGGAAGAAGAGGAGTCGTGTGGGGAAGGAGAGGAGTCAGACTCTGATGATGGTGATGATGAGGAAGGTGTTTCTGTGGAGGAGGAAGAGGTGGCGGAAGAAGAACAACCGCGGCAGCCGTCACAGGGGGCTTCTGCTGCTCCACGTTCCTGTGGTATTGTTCGTGGCTGGGGGGAGGAAGAGGAGTTGCGTCCCGTCACTGAGGAAGAGCAAGAGGAGATGGAGAGTACGTCTGCATCCAGCTTTGTGCAGATGTCCTCTTTCATGTTGTCCAGCCTGTTGAGGGACCCCCGTATCAAAAAACTCAAGACGAATTAACTGTACTGGGTGGCCACGCTACTAGACCCACGGTACAGGCACAAAGTGGCGGACCTCTTAGCAACTCAACAAAAGGCGAAAAGGATGCAGCACTTGCAGAACAAGCTGTCGATGATGCTTTACAATGCATTTAAGGGTGATGTGGCTGCAAAACGCAATCAAGGTACCACTGGCAGTAACCCTCCTCCTCCCAAGTCCACGCA
The DNA here is from genome assembly GCF_040937935.1 of Hyperolius riggenbachi. NCBI lineage: Eukaryota > Metazoa > Chordata > Amphibia > Anura > Hyperoliidae > Hyperolius > Hyperolius riggenbachi. Next base: position 263,076,533 of record NC_090655.1, read on the forward strand.
GGCAAGGACAGGACGCTCCAGCAATCTCAGGGTGATGTCGGACATGCGGACGTTCTTTAGTCCAACTCCTCACCATAATCCTTCCGGATCCACCCTCCAACAACGCCTGGAGTGGCAGGTAGCCGACTACCTGGCCTTGAGTGTGGATGTAGACTCTGCGAAAAGCGACGATGAACCCTTGGACTACTGGTTGCGCAGGCTTGACCTGTGGCCAGAGCTGTCCCAATTTGCCATACAACTTCTATCTTGCCCTGCCGCAAGCGTCCTGTCAGAAAGGACCTTCAGTGCAGCTGGAGGCATAGTTACTGAGAAGAGAAGTCGCCTAAGTCACGACAGTGTTCAGTACCTGACCTTTATCAAGATGAATGAGGAATGGATCACGGAGGGCTACTGCACAACCGAAGAATAAGTCAGTCCCCACACCAACAGGGTCCAGGACTTTAGGCGGATTCCTGAATTTTTAAGGCCGCTGCTAGCAGCGGCCGCTACACTAATTTTTTTGGTGCGTGTACATGCCTGCCTAATTTTTCTGGCTGCACTGCGGGCGGCTGCAACAACAAAACAAAAGGCATGTACATGTGCCCATCCCCCTTCATGATCATTACCTTGCCGCGGTGAAGGGGCTTGCGCATCACAATGAAGCAATGACCGCCGGCTATTTGAGTGTCTCGGGTGGGGGTGGCACACAAAAGATAATAAGGTCATTGCTTCATTGTGGTCAGACCAAATTTGATCAGCTGGACAGTCACTGTTGTTCTATCATTGAGCTACCACAGCCCGGCGACCATATGGGCTTGAAAAACGCCACGGCCTACACTCTGGCCACGGTGCACACCAGTCCAGTACGGCCGTCACTACGCAAACAGCTGTTTGCGCTGCGTTACACAGTGAGTTTGGTGTGTCAGTGTGTAGCAGAACTCTAATTACACTCCCTGATTGATGTATACCCATGCAAGACGTTTTAAAGCACTTTAGGCCTGCAATTTAGCATTCAATGTGATTTCTGCCCTTAAAATGCTGCTTTGCGTCAAATCCAGATTTTTCCCCGGGACTTTGGGCATGTATCCCACTCTGCCATGCCCCCCTCCAGGTGTTAGACCCCTTGAAACATCTTTTCCATCACTTTTGTGGCCAGCATAATTTTTTTCTATTTTTGAAAGTTCGCATCCTCATTGAAGTCTATTGCGGTTCGCGAACTTTTACGCGAACCGAACCTTTCGCGAACCGAAAATCGGAGGTTCGCGACATCTCTACTCACCTGCTTATACAGTGGTTGCCTGGAGGTAACACTGTTTCATTTCAAATCTCTCACCTTTAGAGATCGATAAGATCTCCCGCGTTTGGTTGTTGACACGACAGTACCTGCAGGTGCTATACCCGCATCTATACGAACCCTTGTAGCTTAACCAAGTAGGTGCCGACCTAGAAGAACTGGAGAAAAGACTCAGGGAGAGACGGGTCCCCAAAGTGGGAGCACGTCGTGCAGAAAAGGCACAGCCCTCGCCCAGTATCTTGCGGAGCCTGGGATCCGAGTGCAGGACCGGCAAATACTTTTTTGTGAGTATACTTCTATACTCGTTTCATTTATCCATTTACTAATACTTACTACACTATATTGGGCTCTGGGTTCTCTCTTTCTACATATACTCTTGTTTCAGTTGTCCTTGAAAATTCCTAAGCGTTATCCGTGATGAGATGCCTTTTATGTTACATGCTTTCAACCAACAAGATTGCAAAACGCAAATTAGAGGAGTCAGAGGAATCCTAAACTGATGAGTCGGATAAAGAAATGATGTCCCGCTGCACCGAGGGTGGGTGTAAAAAAGTTTCTTCCTTTATTAATACATCAATAGACACACAAAAAGGCTGACGCGTATCGGAGCTCTAGAAGGCTCCTTAATCATAGCCAGCATATACAATGTCAGCATGGGTTTAAATAGTTGGGCGCCCGCCCACGTCGAGCAGGGCCAGCTCACTTGAAGCAACATATACAAAATGCATTTAAAATGGCTAAGCCAACATACAAAAGTCAAAAAACCGATGACATTTTACCACATCAATATGAAAAAACAGCCTGACAATAGACATGGTACAATACATATTGTCAAAAACATAATACAAGATGCTGAGCGGTGGGAAGGAGGGGGGAGAGAGGGAGGGGAAGTGGAACATGAATGGGAAGGAAGAGGGAAGAAAGCAGGAAAGAAAAAGGAAAGGGAAAAGGGAAAAAGAGGAAAAGAGGAAAAAGGGGGGGGGGAGGGGAAAACCCGGATAGGGAAACCCAAAAGGGAGTTATGTTCTTATGTCATATGTTAAACAAATATCCATTTTTGAATTTAGGCCCGCTGGAATGCGTGTGCCCAATTTCCATATCCATAGGGCCTCCCGTTTAAGTAAATGTCTGTATAAGTCACCTCCTCTGGGTGAGCGTACCACCCTCTCCACCCCCTGAAAAGTAAAACTAGTCATATCCCCCTGGTTTGCCCTCAGAAAATGTTTAGCCACACTGGAGACCTGAGTAATAAAGGCCTCATTCCTGATGCATCTACCCGATCCATTATAGTGCTCCGAGATCCGTTGCCTCAGAGGGCGGGTAGTGCACCCCTCGTACTGAAGCTCACAAGCACCGCAGGTGATAAGATAAATCACATTACTGGAATTGCAGTTAATGTATTGTTTCATTTCAAATCTCTCACCTTTAGAGATCGATAAGATCTCCCGCATTTGGACAGTACCTGCAGGTGCTATACCCGCATCTATACGAACCCTTGTAGCTTAACCAAGTAGGTGCCAACCTAGAAGAACTGGAGAAAAGACTCGGGGAGAGACGGGTCCCCAAAGTGGGAGCACGTCGTGCAGAAAAGGCACAGCCCTCGCCCAGTATCTTGCGGAGCCTGGGATCCGAGTGCAGGACCGGCAAATACTTTTTAACAATATTGGAATATAACAATATTAACAATCTTGTTATATTCCAAACTATAAGGAGTAGAGAAGGTAAGGCTTCTCTTTTGCTCGGTCCAGAGGGGCGGGGCCCTGGGGACGTCAAGTCTCCAAGACGGCGTGACTGTGGGCGGGCCGGGGGAAACCTCCGTGTGATGGAAAGGGAAGGGGAGTGCCGCTGGGAGGCGGGACTGTTATTGTGTGTCAGCTCGTGACACATGAGAGGCGTGGAAATGCCGAGGGGGGGAGGAGGGGAATGCCGCTGGGAAACAGGGCTGCTATTGTATGTCAGCTCGTGACACACAAGGGGCGGGGTAATGGTCATTATGATGGAAAGGGGAATACCCCGTATACTGGAAGGACAGATGCCGCTGGGGGGGCGGAGACAATAGAGCGGCACTCCCCTTCCCTTTCCATCACACGGAGGTTTCCACCGTTCAGCAGTAATAAACAGAGCACAGGAAAGAACATAATTTGCTAGGGGGTGATAATATCCCATAAGCTGTGGTATCCTGCACATTCAGTACCACAGTCCTCTCTTCCAGTGTGCCTTGCTCATCATCTGGTGCTTCTCTCCTCCTCTCCATGCACACATTCCTGGGAGGTAACAGCAGTGCTGGCAGCGGTAGATGGATGAGGATGTGAAGAGAGAACAGCTGGAGACAGAGGAACATAGGAGCAGAGGCCTGCAGCTAATTAGCTATAAATTATCATTACTTATGGCTCTGGCACCTGATGAACAGGGCAGAGGGGACTGCAGCTCCATATCCTGACGATACCTGACCCCACCTGTCCATCATCTACTAACTCATACTGCTCATACCAGGATGAAAGCAGCAGAGGCCTCCCAACCCCTCTCCGGCTGCAGCCCCCATCTTATCTGCCTGTCCTACCAGCCACGCCCCCTGTTACCTGGCCCCACCCCCTAGCTGTGACCCACCAGCTATCATCTTTCTGCATACTCCAACCTCTCCCACTGTGGGACTACCCAACACCAGTGGCTCCAGACTCCACATTGGCTTCTCCCCATCAGAGAGACAATAGATATGGTCATCCGCCGGCACTGTGACTTCTGCTGAAAATGGACACAATAGTCAGATCCTGCTGCTTCATAGCTCCCTCCCTGAGACCTCCACTGATCTGCAACATCTCGATTGTACAACATACTGTATTATTGGCTGCCGGCATTAATGACTGCCTTATTTTATGCACTTTGAACCTGGGTTCTATAACTGAAGTGGTTCTGATTGAAATGTAGTATATTTATTTATAGCTTGATAATGATGGCCAAAGGGGAAGTACATTATTACTGTTTTTTTTAAAGAGGGATTGCCAGACACAAAATCAAATTCCTTTTTCTCACTGCTCTGTGTTAATAGTACAGCCTGGACCCTCACCCTGCAGTGCTATGGCACGTGTGTGTGTGTGGGGGGGGGGGGGGCACTAGAAAACTGGCAAACAAGTCACAGCAGTTATAGAAAAGTCTCTTGTATGGCAATTACTGCAAGGGGGATGATCAGGATAGTGACAGGAGTACTGTGACCTCCTCTGTAACAAAGTATGTCCAGCCCGACCTCTGTTCTGCTCAATACATAACAACAATCACACACTTACCTCTTCCAACAACGTGCTTTTCCAACTGCAAGTAACTTCCGTCCTGCTGTTACATCACTTCCTGTTCCTGTCTGTGTGATCGCCATCTTGTGGTGAATAAACTAATTGCAGCCTTTGATTGAGGAATGCCCTGCACTTAACCTTCTAATGTTATTATTATTATTGATATATATAGTGCAGGGGCGTAGCAATAGGGGTTGCAGAGGTAGCGACCGCATCGGGGACCTTGGGCCAGAGGGGCCCCGAAGGGCCCTCCCTCAACTACAGTATTAGCTCTCTATTGGTCCTGTGCTCATAATAATTACTTCTATAGATACTTTGAATAGTGGTAATCCTTAACAAACTGTTTCCCATCCTTTTCTTGCACCTCTGAAACTGTAGTTGCCATTGGCAGGTTTTGGTGCGCCGTATCAATTGTTACGTATAGAGTGCTTGGGGGGGCCCCATTGTAAAACTTGCATCGGGGCCCACTGCTCCCTAGCTACGTCAGCATCTTCCGTGGCGCTGTATAACAGAATACAGGGTATAAGAATACAAAATAAGCAACACAACAGTTAATACAATAGAAGAGTGGATAACGGCTGATGCAGTGTACAAATGAACAAAGCTGTGTATGGCAAGCACGGATGGGGGAAGTAAAATAGTGAACGGTCGTGCTCCAGACTCCAATATACCGGTACCTGTGCCCTACAGGTATCTTCCAAGATGCATTCCAATGAGTCAGCACCGACCTTAGTAAAATAGCTCTTTTATTTGTAAAGGATTAAAATATCATGATGAAGCAGACAGCGACAGCTCCGCTGTTTCGGGCAATCTGCCCTTTCTCAAGCCGTATAGCATAACATCAATCTCCAACACAAGTAACATCTATCACTTATATAGCAAAAGAGATAATCAGGTGACCAGAGGACTAGCCAATCAGCAGCATGCAGCCCTGACGGACCTGATGGAAAACCATAGGCTTAACATTTAAATTACCTACTGGAACCATGCCCCTCGGGGCTTTAGCATATATCCCATAGTGTTATGCGCGGTGCGTCTGGATACACGTGATGGATCACGTGCTTTGATGACGCCGACTTGGAGTGAGGAGGGGCGGGGAGGTCCTCCGTGCTCATACGGAGCAGCGCCGGCGGCGGTGAGTGATTGTGCTGGCGTTGTTACGCTTTGATGGGCGGTGGGATATATGCTAAAGCCCCGAGGGGCATGGATCCAGCAGGTAATTTAAATGTTAAGCCTATGGTTTTCCATCAGGTCCGTCAGGGCTGCATGCTGCTGATTGGCTAGTCCTCTGGTCACCTGATTATCTCTTTTGCTATATAAGTGATAGATGTTACTTGTGTTGGAGATTGATGTTATGCTATACGGCTTGAGAAAGGGCAGATTGCCCGAAACAGCGGAGCTGTCGCTGTCTGCTTCATCATGATCTTTTAATCCTTTACAAATAAAAGAGCTATTTTACTAAGGTCGGTGCTGACTCATTGGAATGCATCGTGTACAAATGAACTACATCTTTTACACACGGGTGGGGTATGCACACCTATTACACAACATTGAGAGACTAAAGGGGAAGAGAGCCCTGGCCAAAAGGCCTTACAATCTAAAAGTTTAAAGGCTAAGACAGTAGGTAAAGGGAAGCTGTGTGTGGAGTGGTAGAAATGGTGGTCAGTGGGCAAGGTGTCCTAGGTAGGAGAGTATGCTTGCCTAAAGAAGTGAGTTTTCAGATTGCGCTTAAAAAGAGTAATTGTGGGCGAGTGGCGGATGTGTTGACGGAGAGTGTTCCAGAGGAGGGGAGAGGATCGAGAGAAGTCTTGTAAGCATGAGCGAGAAGAGGTGACCAGGGAAGAAGACAGAAGGATATTGTTAGTAGAGCATAGATTGCGTGTAGGACGGTATCTGGAAATAAGTTGATTTAGATTTGAGGGAGCTAGGCTGTGGAGAGCTATGTAGGCAAGAGTAAGGATTTTAAATTGTATCCTTTGTGTAACTGGCAGCCAGTGAAGGGACTGACAGAGGGGGATACTATTGGTATTATTATTTTTCACTGAACAACATCTTCACCTAGAGATGCATCCCATTGCATAATGATTAATAATAGTAACAGGGGCGTAGCAATAGGGGTTGCAGAGGTTGCGAGCACATCAGGGCCCTCGGACCAGAGGGGCCCTGAGGAGGCCCTCCCTCAACTACAGTATAAGCGCTCTATTGGTCCTGTGCTCAAAACAATCACTTCTATAGATACTTTGAATAGTAGTAATCATTAACAAACTGCTCCCCATCCCCTTCTTGCACCTCTTACACTGTAGTTGCCATTGGCAGGTTTTGGAGCGCCGTATCAATTGTTATGTATAGAGTGCTTGGGGGTCCCCATTGTAAAACTTGCATCGGGGCCCACAGCTCCTCAGCTACGCCACTGAATAGTAATTATTATTAGTCCCCTGATAGTTGCTGGAGATGTAGAGCTGCCATATGGATGTGTCTCCATAGTTACAGGAAGTGTCAGTTTTTTTGCACCAGACTGGGAGGAAGAGGCAGAATTACTGGAGAAGTTGTCTGGACTAGGATGTCCACCTATGTTCCCAGTGTAGTCTTTGTAGCCCTTTTTTATTTATATATTTAATTTTTTGAAGGGGTAAGGAGAACAAATAACCTATCTGTGTCTGTTTATGGGATGTGGGACTGGGAAGAAACTGGATTCCCCGGAAGAAACCCATGCAGACATGGAGAGAAAACACAAACTCCATGCAAATAATATCCATGAAGAACAACTATTTATTTTATACCTCCAGAGATTGAATGTTGTGTTATAAACATATACACGGGATTGCTGGTGTTATATGTGTTTTAGGATTTGAGATAAAAATAATGTATTTGATAGATGTGATTGTGCAATTGGCAAGGCCCCACCAGTTATAGAATTATATTTTGACAATCTATGTGGGTGTCAGGCGATTGAGAGTTTGAATAATATATACACATATGTTGGCGCTTTATAAATACAATAAATAAATACATCTATATCGCAGCCCCTCCCCCACAGTGGTCTGAGTGAACAATGATCAAATGCTTTTAAGAAAAAGGAATGTGGTAAAACCATTACCATACGTGCCTGAAAGCCCCAGGGAGCTCAGCTAAGCAGTGACCATTGCTTCTGGGTTATGTATATGCATCTAGAGCAGTGATGGGTAACCTTGGCACTCCAGCTGAGCTGGAAGTACAAGTCCCATTAACCATTACAATACTCTGACAGCTCTAAGCATAACTCGGGGAGACAGAGGCATGATGGGATTTGTAGTTGTGTCACAGCTGGTGTGCCTAGGTTAGCCATCACTGATCTAGAGACTTTCTAAGGCAGATGAAAGGTGGAGGGGGGTAGTGATTCCATATGTAACATCTGTCTTATGAAAGTGAGAGCTAAAATAAAGTGATGATTTTGCTGTATTTACCTTCCCTGCTCCAGCGCAGGTGCAGTATCATCTCTCCGCTCGGAGATAGGCAGAAATAGCCGATCACTGTCGGCCCGCTCTACAGCGAAGACAGAAGTCTCCTGCGCCTGCGCAGTAGAGAGGACCCAACAGAGATCGTCTATTTCCGCCTATCTCCGTGCTGAGAGCCGCAACAGCGCCCCCGCTGGAGCCAGGGAAGGTAAATATAGCAAGCCTTGTCAGGCTTGTCGAGCCAGGATTGCGGGAGGCTTCGGGGGAGCCAACGCTGGATTGCCTGCAGCTACAGGGATAGGGGAAGCCTCATTGGGACCCTAACGCTTCCCCTTCCCGAGGTAAGTACCCCCCAAGGGATTTTTTTTAGTACAGAGTCTCTTTAAGTAAGTTACAATTGGAAGTAGGTAGGAGGATGTGGATTGTGAAGAAATCAAGGGCAGAAAAGGAGATAAAAGAAGAGTAAGGAAAGGGAAATAACAAAACCAAAACATAAAGTGAGTCGCAGTGGTTGCACACCTCATATAGTATTTCCAAGTTGGAGTAATGGAGAAGGGGAAGGGCCTAATATGAGCGGACAGGGTAGCAAGGGGGAAAGAGGAGAGAAGTAGGGTGAAAGGGAAGGTGGGTTCCCCCGGATTATCACTGACAGGTTATTCTTTCCTTTTAAAGTGAACCCGAGGTGAAAATGATAAGGAAGCTGCCATATTTCCTTTTATACAATACCAGTTTCCTGGCAGCCCTGTTGATCCTTCTGGTCAGTAGTGTCTAAATCACACACCTGAAACAAGCATGGAGCTAATCTTGTCAGATTTGTTATAGACACATGATCTGCTGCATGCTTGTTCAGGGTCTATGGCTTAAAATATTAGAGGCAGAGGATCAGCAGGACAGCCAGGCAATGTGCATTATTTAATAGCCTCCATATCACTCTCCCTTTAAAGACTCTAGCAGAGGTTGTGTAGCTCTTCTTAGTTGTAGGCTGAGCTTAGAGAGATCGGTCAGGATCTGAATCTTCGCTCCATTGAAGTCAATGTCCCTCTGCTGTCCAGGTGCTGCCATGATAGCCTCTTTTTCTTTAAAGGAAGTGAACTCTGCAGATAACATCACAAGGTCATGCAGGGTCAGTGCTAGGTGGGCCGAGGGCTCTGTGTGCTCAGTCTTTGTGTTCAGGTGGGGGACCAAGAATTTGAATATTGCCACTGTCATTGCCATGATGTCTGGGGGTTTAGTGGCCTCAGGTATGCCTCTGATGTGGATGATATTATAATACTGCATGTTACTAGGGTGACAACTTCTTCCAACTGTTTAGGCTGTTTGTCCCCTTTGTCATTGGATAGACCAAAGATCGCTCCGCCCAGTGAGAGGCTGAAATCTTTCTGGGTATTAGACTTCCAAAAACACCCCATTTCTGA